>NC_057409.1:47675606-48275606 GCF_019320065.1 Cervus canadensis | reverse complement strand
GTTTAATGTCTAACTCCTCATTACTCTAATAAGAGGCTGAATTTATAAATTTTTAATAAATCATAGTGTATGTATAAATTATAATAGATATTTCAGTAATTTCAGTTCTGATTAGGCTATCACTTAATAAATTCTAAGATGTTAATTCTAATCAGGATATATCTGAGAGATACCCACGCCTGGGGAGACTTTATTCAAAATAAATATGCCTAATCACAAAACTACCAAATCAGACTTTTATAAGTGGGGTACAGACTTTCATTAAAAAAAAAATCTCTAGATGATTAGCAATATATACTACAGGTTAGAGACAGAAGGGCAAAAGCCTAGTAAAAAATTTAAGTTTTCAGAAGGTTTCCTAACAATGACCAGCAACATCCAAGAGCTAGAGAATTTTTTTTTTTTTTTTGAGAATTTTTTGATACAAGGTAATGACCTCCTCGTGAATGAACAGCATCTTACATACAATGGGGGAATATTAGGTAAATCTAATATTATTTTTCATATCATCTCTCTCTCTGCACTGTCAAAGACACAAAGAGATGCTCTCCCTAGAAATGTCAAAATAAAATGAAAATAGGAAACTAACAATGCTATGTGTGATAAAATTTAAAGGCCTAACATGCCTCTTTAATTAAAAAAAAAAAAAAGGTATTTATAACTTCTAATGAGTCATTGAGTCATTGTAACCCTGGTACTCTGCAAATAACAATGTGTATTTGGGTTCCAGGCTCTACAGTTGAAGGAAAATCTACAGCTTACTAAATGAACTTATAGATATTAGATATCTTATTTAGGAATTACTGCTGGCAACTTACTTTAAAAACTGAGACAATCAGAGTTCACTGTGGTTCTAAGGTTTCATTAGATTCTCAGTAAAATGAGAACTCACTGTAGACATAATTTACTATTAACTAGGACACAAAGCTAATTTACTTTCATTCAGTCTAATATCTGTGTTAGAGCTAAAAAAAAGTCAACATAAACAATAAAGGTAGTTGCTCACAATCTTTGTGGTAGCTAGAGTGCGTATTTCAGTCTCTTAACTCTAAGGAGTGACTAAGTACTAACAGTGTGTAAAAAAGAGGGGTATGTGTCACCATCAGACCTGACTGCTCTGCCTCCATGCTTTCTCCTCCCTTCCTGTGGTTGCAACAGTGATGATTAAAGCAACCTTTTGGGTAAGGCATTCAAGAAGGGGAAGCCTGAGTCCCTTACTGAGCCTCCTTCACAAAACCACCCACCACTTAAATACACACCTAGGGCAGTTAAATGAGCAAAATGTAAAATTCTACTGTTTAAGTGCCATTATCTGCATAAGTGAACATTATAGAAGTTTGACCTACCATACTAAAATAACTAAGGTCTCTAACTTGAATGGTTTTTTTCCCCAATGGGTTCAGTGTCATTTAACTGGTCTAGAGATAATCATTAAAAAATTACTTCTTAATAATTGTTTTTTTAAGGAGAACATACATGTAGATATATAAAAGACTTAAGATTATTTGAGAGCTAAAAACTAAATAATGAAATATTTAAAAGCTAAATAAAAATAAATAAATAAATAAAAATAAAAAAAATTTTTTAAAAGGCTAAATAAAACTCAGATTATACAATAACCAGCTTTAAGTTCCATAATAAGTGAAATATATTTTCATCAGAGACACAGATACACAAGTTGCCTTAAACACAATACATTAACAAATCAATTAGAAAAGCATGTGCACACACACCATTAAAAAAACCAAATTCTTTAAAAGCTGTAAAAGAGGGTATCAATACAGCATCATGCTCCAGATCAAGTCTAGGCAATAAGTTATATCCAATTTTATATGACTAAAACGTCTATTTTTACTAAGAATTTCATATTTAGAGTTTCAAAAACTAGAATATATCTGCCCAAAATATTTCAGCAGCAAAAAACCAGATTCATACCAACAATGAGCTTAGAGAGGTTTACCAATAAGTAAATTAGTACTAATTAGTTCCAAAGCTACTACGGCTATATCATAGCTCCTCCAGTAGTAAGAAAATGGTTGATAAGGGCAGAACAGCCTAATAATTTTTGTTCTACGTAGCATTCAATATTTACTTAATGAATAGCAATTTACGGAAGAGCAATAGTAGCTAAGTCGAGCAAAGGCATATCTATGAAGAGAACAACTATGAAACAAAGAACTATCATCTAAAAAGCAAAAGGAACGCTATGAATTTTCTTTTCAGAAATTAAATTGAGTTATATTTGGAGACAATGTGTACACTGAGTTTAAAAATTAAGCTCTTAACTGAAGACTTCAAAGTTAAAAATACAAAAATAATGTAAGTCCTAAAAAGAAACCTGAACATATTTTACAGAAACTATGTATCCCAGTTAAAGATCAAATACCTGATGTACTAGCAGGGAAGAATAAGTAGCAAGTTTATTTATCAGGTTTCTATCTATACTTTGATACTCTATCAGGGCTCTATCTATACTTTGATACTCTATCAAGTATCAATCACTCAGTCGTGTCCAGCTCTTTGCAACCCCATGGACTGTAGCCCACCAGGCTCCTCTGTCCATGGGGTTCTCCAGGCAAGAATACTGGGGTGGGTTGCCAGTTCCTTCTCCAGGGGAATCTTCCCAACCCAGGGATCGAACTCTTGTCTCCCACATGGCAGGCAGATTCTTTACTGTCTGTGCCACCAGGGAAGCTACTATCAAGTATCAAAGCTAAATTTAAATTTTAAAACCAGTAAACCTTCATTCAAGTATAAAATTCAAGAGTATGTGAAACGTTTGATCTACTACTGTTGTGTATAGCATACCACTGAGATACACCAAGGGCCCTCGGATTTCAGTCCACACTTTCTCATACTTAATACTCTAATCAATGGATAGGCACTTTGAACAAGAAACAATTGTCTTATGTAAGAGTGATTTGCATGAAGTTTCTAACATTTTTTTCACTTTCCATGGATTTAAGTATCCATGCCTCTGCATTCCCAAATAATAATATTCATTTTTTCATATCTCTGTCCTCTCACACACACATGCAAACATGTACACACAGTATACTACAGCAACTAAGCAATCATTTCCAACCAACCACATATCAGTTCTCCTTTCATGCCCCACTGTGACCATCATGTTACTACTTCAGTAGAATCTTTAAAAAAGATTACCACAACAGATAAGGCACTGGTATGATGGCTTAATTTTGGTAGAAAAGTCAGTCCTGAACGAACTTGGTAATCCCGGAATCCTCCAGCTACAGAAAGTGTGGTTAAATTTATCTGTCTAGCATTTAAAATCCAATAGTTGTTTACAGTCATATAAAAATCTGGTGGGAAATAGAAAAGACATACATTAAAAGTTAGCAACCACTCCCTGAAACAATAACCTATCTAGGATACTAATATTAAACTGAATTTCTGTTTAAGCCATATGAATTGTCTATAAACAATGCCATCCACATTTCTTTGAGTAAAATCAGTTATCTTTACACATATTCTACTTTCCCCATCAGAGTACAAATACTGAGTTAATAAACATATCAATAAAGAAAAATTTCCCCAGAGTAATTTTACTGAGCTTTGACAAGAAAAATATAGATAGCCCAATTTTACTAGCTTTGACAAGTCTATAGCAAACAGGTCTCTACATTCCACAAGGATGCTTTTTTTTCACGAGCCACATAATATAGAAAGAAACACCCCAAATTCTTCCAAAGATACAAGTTTACTACGCTAAGGAGCTGTAGATCTTCCTAATCATGGCTGTGTCCTTGTTTATAAGGGCTCAGAAGCTTTTTACTGCAGCTACTATAGTACTGGTGACCACACAAAGTGCTATTTAAGTTCTTAAAATATCATCTATCAGGGCAATGACAGTCACATTATTCTTGGGACTCTCTACTGTAGAAAATCTGATGTTTAAGAAGATTCTATTCATTTAGTTTAACAAGCAGTTTCAAAGGGAACTACTTGGGGATAATTTTTCCACTTTACCTATGGAAGATCAGAAAAATTTGGGCGACAGAGCATGAGATGGCTGGCTACATCACCGCCTCAATGGGCATGAGTTTGAGCAAGCTCGGGGAGGTGGTGAAGGCCAGGGGAGCCTGGTGTGCTGCAGTCCTTACGGCTGCAAAGAGTCGGACAGGACTGAGGGACTGAGCAACAGCAACAAGGACGCCTTGGAGCCGGACACTGGCTGATGGCAGCGCAGGGAGAACGTATCTCTGTGGGCATCTGCGGCACAGGGAGAGCAGGTCACTGAGCTCTCCTCCTTTACGTCCCACACACATTCCATCCTGCATCACAAGGACCTCCTGAGCACATCCAAGTTCTGTCTGTGCCTCAAGCAGAGCCACCCCTGGCCACAGTTCAAGCTCAGGATTGCACATACCTGTCCTCAAGACAGATCCAAAGAGGGGCTAAGGAAGTGAGCTTGAGGCATATGGACAAGAAAAGTCTGAAAGACTGGCTACCTGGATCATGGTCCAGAAGTAAAGGTACAACCTCTAAGTAGGGAGGCTGTTTGCCCTGTACACTCCACACCTGTGTGTGTATGGCAACACCAGAGCAGGGCCCTCTAAAGTGCAGAGCCCAGCGCAAGGCTTCCTTTCTCCCTATTTAAGGACACTATTTCCAACAAGTACAAACAGGGAATTTACTTCTGTGCATAATATGGGTCTCCTGAAAACCTAAAAACCTATCATCCTTTGAACTTTTGCTTTTTTATACTAATTATGGCTTGATGCAATAAAAAATAAATACAAAATAAATGGCAAAGTGAAAGTCGCTCAGTTGTGTCCAGCTCTTTGCGACCCCATGGACTGTATAGTCCATGCAATTCTCCAGGCCAGAATACTGGAGTGGGTAGCCTTTCGCTTCTCCAGGGCATCTTCCCAACCCAGGAATCGAACCCAGGTCTCCCGCATTGCAGGCAGATTCTTTACCAGTGAGCCACAAGGGAAGCCCAAGAAGCTTGCTAACTACTGGGAAGGCACCTTGATCCTAAGAAGCACTTTCAGCCTAAGCCAGTGGTCCCCAACTATTTGGGAACCAGGGACAGATTTTGTGGAAGACAATTATTCCATGGACCAGGATTGGGGGAATGATTTCAGAATGAGTCAAGGGCATTACATTTATTCTGCACTTTATTTCTAGTATTATTACATCAGATCCACCTCAGATAATCGGGCATCAGATCCCAGAGGGTGCGGAAACCTGGTCTAAACCATTCAGAGGCAGACCATAAGTATCCTTCAAAAACACTAAAACCTGATTCTCTTGACAGTTCTTTCCTCAGAGAGATTTTTAAAAAGGATTTTGAGTAATTCTAATATAACTTGCAGGGCTCACCTACATATACCACATAAAATGCAGTAAGAGAAAGAAATCTTATTATGATGACAAGTATTGTGACTATGTCTTTAATTTTTTCTAAACCTATTATAAATAATAATTTATAATTATTAGAATCAGGAAGGCATATTTAACTTCAATACAAAATTAAATTTTTTATTCAAAGAGTTCTACAGGCAAAGTTTTAAATATAATAAGGAGAAAAATCAACCTTCTCTTTAAGTATTACTGCACCAGATATCTCAGCAAATAAGTTACTCCTTGGCAATGTCATGCTGAGATGGGTGTTTTGGATAACTACTTTGGTTTGGAGTCCTTAGGGTATGTGTCTCACTAATCTATAAAAAAAATTTTCAGCACAATTAAGATGATGCAAATTTTTATAGAATAAGAAGCTGTACAAATTTACTGATCAGGAAAAATAATTATTTCTTTCTAAAGATTTTCTTCTACACATACAATATTCCAATAAGCCATGAAGACAATACTTGACTTTAATAAAAAGTTGAGAGAATAGGCATTTAATTCTTATTCTCCAACATTATCATTATTTAATTAGATGACAGCAATCAGAGATTCCTGTTCTTCACTCAAAATTCTCTGCAAAATTACAGTATTACCCATAGTTTTATTTCCTCTGTTATTATAATGTAACTCAATTCAGAGGCAGCATATGCAAAGGGTAAAAGCACAGGCCCAGAAACAAGCTTGCCAGTGTCAAATACTGGCTCCACTATTTTCTTGCTATGTGATTTTGGGCAAGAATTTATCCTGGCCTCTTTTTTTCTATCTGTGAACACAGCTATAATAACGGTAGCTACCTCAAAGGACTGCCCTACAGATCAAATGACCTAACAGTCACGTAGTTCTTGCCACAATATCCAAAATATAAGAGCTCTATGAATGTTAGCAATCCTAACTCATCTCATCATATAAAGTGTTAGCAGACTTATTTATTTAAAAACAGGCACTTCTACTATTTTACCTAAATACATGTATTTTGAATAGAGTAGCCAGAAGAGTTAACAAAACACAGAAATATAAATACACTTCAGGAGACTGGGAGTCAACCTCAAGAACAACTAAGCTGAAGCTCAAAGGCCTAGAGGCTGTAGGACACATGCCGTCCATGCTAACATGCGACAGGCATAGGAAACTAACAGCAGCTTCAGTTATGAGTCTTAAGCTGAAAGTCACAAAAAGAGATGCTCAGAACTGGAAGTGCTGATTTAAACCTAAGCTGCTTCACACATGGATAAACCTGTAGCATACTCTAAAGGGAGTAGCTGCAAGGATTTGCTTAATCCTAAACAACAATGGGGAGGTCAGTTAGTGTTTATTTAACAGTACCCACCTGTAATGAAACGATCTAAAGGCATCACAGGAGCAACATGAGGTGTGGCTTGTGTAACAAGAAGATTGATCAGATCTTGTTTAAAATTTTTCAGTGTAAGCAATGCTCTTGCAACAAGGCCACCCATAGAATGACCAATTATTGCCACACTTTTTGGAGCAAATTCTTGACCCTATTAAAAAAAAAATCACCAAGGCATGATTAAGGATTAGAATCACAGTAAACATAATAAATACTTCTCTCAACATATAAGCAATTTTATTGAAAAAAGAATAAACTATTTATATAATCTCCCTTAGTAAGACAGAAATACATTTTCATACACCTGTAATTAGTATACACATTTTTGTGTTCTGTTTTGTGTTCCGCAAGCATTTTTAAAAGTTAGGCTTTGGTTTTCTGAACCAAAATCAAAACACTTGGTCTAGCAAATCATGTTTTTACCATTTGTTATACTGTATGTAAGAGGTGTGATTACATTTGGTGTATATCAGAATATTAGATTTTATAGGATATAT
This sequence comes from Cervus canadensis, assembly GCF_019320065.1. NCBI lineage: Eukaryota > Metazoa > Chordata > Mammalia > Artiodactyla > Cervidae > Cervus > Cervus canadensis. The sequence continues at coordinate 48,268,382 of NC_057409.1, read as the reverse complement.
AAAGTCAGATCACTTATTTGAAAGTGGAGGTATCACAAAAAAGCCACAACTATGTCAGTTGCCATAGCAATGTACTATTGCATCATATTGATATATCTTATCTCATTAAATTATTTCTCTATTGTGGGCCTGGGCTTAAAAAGGAGTCAGCAATCCACATTTATTCACTGATAATTACATACTTTAATTTTTAAAGTAAGTATTTCTTTTTAAAAAATCTTTTCTATCTCCATATAGTATCCTCGGTTCCACTACCAAACTTCTGTTAATCACCTTCCGCACTGATCCTTCACCCAGGCCTTCTCTCCTGTTACTATAATCTGGGCCTCACGCAGAACCAGAGTTAACAGAATAGACCTGAGACTGCTATCCTTAAGACTGACTGTATTCAAGGTTGGCTCTGGTTTGCTGTCTGGGACCACAGACTTTGGAAGGGCTCCCATCATTTCCTAAATGATAACAATGGCTCATACCGAAACTGCTTTGTAAACACGGCTTATGTTGAACGCCTTCAGCCTTATTTTTGTTGGGATTTTGGCACACGGGAGGCGCAGGCACAAGGTGTCCAGGTGACTGGCCCTCAGGAAAACCTTGGCTACTGAGTCTCTAGGGAACGTCTCTCACAGATGACACTGCATGCCTGTCACAAGCGTTGCTGCAGGAATTAAATGCACCCAGAGTGACTTTCCTGCAAAGGGACATGGGGAAGCTTCACCTGGCTTCTCTGGACTTCACCCCATGCACCTTTTCTCTTTGCCAATTTTGCTTAGTATCCTTTCACGGTAATAAACCATAGCCATGAGAACAACTATACGCTGAGGCCTATAAGGCCTCCTGGAGAAACATCAGCCTGAGGATAGTTCTGGTGATGTTCCAAAACATACTTGATCTTAGCAAAAGCCAAACCCTACATATGTGCTCTGAAACCTATCCCCTTTGGCCTTCTCAAGGACATCACTCTGGCAATTCTTCTCACTTTCTTCCTGAATTATTGTTTCTGTCTACTAGATCATTCTCACTAGTATATAAATATGGTCTTCCCCACTGGCTCAGAGGGCAAACAATCTGCCTGAAGTGCAAGAGACACAGAAGATGTGGATTTAATCCCTGGTCAGGAAGATCCCCTGGCGGAGGAAATGGCAACCTACTCCAGTATTCTCATCTGAAAAATGCCATGGACAGAGGAGCCTGGTGGGCTACAGTCCAAAGGGTCACAAAAAGTCAGACACAATTGAGAACTAAGCAAAAACAACTACTAGATCATTCTCACTAGTATATAAATATACTGTTATTCTCTCTTAAAAAGTAAAAACTTTATTTTTACTTCTACTTTAGCAACCACATCTTTCTTAATATACCATATATATATATATATATATATATATATATATACACACACACACACACTGTTTTGAAGAGCAAAACTCTTCAAAAACAGTTGTCCGCACAGTACTTGCTGTCTCCAATTTCTCAAACACCCTTAAACCCATTCTGATCAGGTTTTCCCCTGCAACACTCTTTTAAAACTGCACTTATCTGGTCACCAAGGAATCTAAAGATCAATTCTCAATCCTCACCTTACTTGACCTATCAATGGCAATTTACATAGCTGATCACTTATTCCTCTTTGAAAATACTTTGCTTGGTTTCCTTGATGAGATACTCTTACGGTTCTCCTCTTACCTCACTGACTGCTCCTTTTTAGTCTCTTGCTGGTTCCTTCTTATCTCCCCTCATCTCTCTTAATACTGGTGTGACTCAGACCTCAGTCCCTAAATATCTTCTTTCACATCTTGAACCCATTAGTGGTCTCATACAGTCTCATGGCTCTAACTACATCTCAGTTCCGTTCAGTTCAGGCGCTCAGTCATGTCCAACTCTTTGCGACCCCAGGGACTGCAGCACGCCAGGCCTCCCTGTCCATCACCAACACCGAGTTTACTCAAACTCATGTCCATTGAGTTGGTGATGCCATCCAACCATCTCTTCCTCTGTCTTCCCCTTCTCCTCCCGCCTTCAATCTTTCTGAGCATCAGGGTCTTTTCCAATGAGTCAGTTCTTCGCATCAGGTGGCCAAAGTATTGGAACTTCAGCTTCAGCATCAGTCCTCCCAATGAATATTCAGTACTGATTTCCTTTAAGATGGACTGGTTGGATCTCCTTGCAGTCCAAGGGACTCTCAAGAGTCTTCTCCAACACCACAGTTCAAAAGCATCAATTCTTCGCACTCAGCTTTCTTTATAGTCCAACTCTCACATCCATACATGACTACTGGAAAAACCATAGCCTTGACAAGACAGACCTTTGTTGGCAAAGTAATGTCTCTGCTTTTTAATATGCTTTCTAACTACATCTATATGCTGTCAATCCTCAAGTTATTATCTCCACACTGGATCTCTTCTCCTGAACTCTAACCTTAAACTACAACTGCATGCTACTACACTTGGGATGTCTAAAATGTACCTTAAATACAATCTGTCTAGAACTGAACTCTTAATATCCTTTAGATCTGTTCCTCCTACATTTTTCCCCACGCTGGTTAATGATAATTAAATTCTTTTAGTTTTTCTAGTTTGAAATGAAGTGTTAGTCTCTCAGTCATGTCTGACTCTTTGCAACCCCATGGACTGTAGCCCACTAGGCTTCTCTGTCCACAGAGTTCTCCAGGCAAGAATACTGGAGTGGCTTGCCATGCCCTTCTCCAGGGGATCTTCCTGACCCCTGGGTTGAATCTGGGTCTTCTGCATTGCAGGCAGATTGTTTACCATCTGAGCCACCAAGGAAGCCCTTTTTCTAGTTTGGGTCATCCTTAACTCTTCTTTTTCTCTCACATTACCCCTCCATACCTGAACTGCCAGCAACTCCTGTTGCCTTTGAGATTTATACCAGTCTGACCATTTCCTATCATCTCCACTGCTATCAACTTGATCCAACCAAAATTATCTTGCCAAAATTACTTCAATAGTTTCCTAACTGGCCTCTCTACTTCTACCTTTACATCCCTTCAGTTTATCCTCAAAAGCATACTGACACCAGAATGAAACTGTTATAACCTAAAACAGGGCTTCCCAGGTGACTCAATGGTAAGGAATTTGCCTGCCAATGAAGGAGAAACAGGTTTGATCCCTAGACCAGGAAGATTCCACATGTTGCAAAGCAACTAAGACCGTGGGTCACAACTATTGAGCCTGCGCTACTGAAGCCCGAATGCCTAGAGCTCATGCTCTGCAACAAGAGAAGCCACTGCAATGAGAAGTCCATGAACTGCAGTAGAGAGCAGTCCCTACTCTCAACGACTACAGGAAAAGCCCGAGCAGCAACAAAGACCCAGCAGAGCCAAAAATAAATAAAAAATAAAAAGAAAAAACCTAAAGCAGAACATGCTATTCCTTTGTTCAAAAACCTCTTTAGAAAAAAAAAAAAAAAAAAAACCTCTTTAGTGGCTTTCTGTATCATTGAATAAAAGGCAAAATCTTAAAACTGCCTGCAAGACTCTACAAACTGCCTTCCTCCCAAACTTCCCTTCTACTAACTTACTGTTCCAGCCATATCAGACTAGTTTTTCCTGAAATACAGGACCCATCTGTTTGCCTCATATCTTTGTTCCCTCTTCCTACAGTACTTTCCCTAGGTATCTAAATAGGCTAAGTGAGTAAGTAAGTGAAGTTGCTCAGTCGTGTCGGACTCTTTGCGACCCCATGGACTGTGACCCACCAGGCTTCTCTGTCCATGGGATTCTCCAGGCAAGAATACTAGAGTGGGTTGCCATTTCCTTCTCCAGGGGATCTTCTCGACCCAGGGATCGAACCTGGGTCTCCTGCATTACAGGCAGATGCTTTAACCTCTGAGCCACCAGGGAAGCCATTCCCTCATATCCTTCAGTTCAGTTCAGTCGCTCCGTCGTGTCCGACTCTTTGCGACCCCATGAATCGTAGCACGCCAGGCCTCCCTGTCCATCACAACTCCAGAGTTTACTCAAACTCATGTCCATGGAGTCGGTGATGCCATTCTAGCCATCTCATCCTCTGCTGATCCCTTCTCCACCTGCCCCCAGTCCCTCCCAGCATCAGGGTCTTTTCCAATGAGTCAACTCTTCACATAAGGCGGCCAAAGTATTGGAGTTTCAGCTTTAGCATCAGTCCTTCCAGTGAACACCCAGGACTGATCTCCTTTAGGATGGACTGGTTGGATCTCCTTGCAATCCAAGGGACTCTCAAGAGTCTTCTCCAACACCACAGTTCAAAAGCATCAATTCTTCGGCGCTCAGCTTTCTTCACAGTCCAACTCTCACATCCATACATGACCAATGGAAAAACCATAGCCTTGACTAGATGGACCTTTGTTGGCAAAGTAATGTCTTTGCTTTTTAATATGCTATCTAGGTTGGTCATTAACTTTCCTTTCAAGGAGTAAGCGTCTTTTAATTTCATGGCTGCAATCACCGTCTGCAGTGATTTTGGTGCCCCAAAAAATAAAGTCAGCCACCGTTTCCACTGTTTCCCCATCTATTTCCCATGAAGTGATGGGACCAGATGCCATGATCTTAGTTTTCTGAATGTTGAGCTTTAAGCCATTTTTTCACTCTCCTCTTTCACTTTCATCAAGAGGCTCTTTAGATCTTCTTCACTTTCTGCCATAAGGGTGGTGTCATCTGCATATCTGAGGTTATTGATATTTCTCCCAGCAATCTTGATTCCAGCTTGTGCATCTTCCAGCCCAGCGTTTCTCATGATGTACTCTGCATATAAGTTAAATAAGCAGGGTGACAATATTCAGCCTTGACGTACTCCTTTTCCTATTTGGAACCAGTCTGTTGTTCCATGTCCAGTTCTAACTGTTGCTTCCTGACCTGCATATAGGTTTCTCAAGAGGTAGGTCAGGTGGTCTGGTATTCCCATCTCTTTCCAAATTGTCCAGTTTATTGTGATCCACACAGTGAAAGGCTTTGGCATAGTCAGTTTGTATCAAATTGTCTGTGTCTCAACAGAGGTCTTCACTGGGTGCCCTTATTTATAATTGTAGTCTACCTTCAACTACCTATCTCCCTTTTCTGTTTTTAATTCCTGATATTTATCACAAGATAGTATGCATTTTTCTTATTTATGATGTTTTCTGCCTGCCTCTCCCTATTGGAACATAGTTCCATGAGGGCTTAGATTTCTGTTTTATTCATTCCTATATTTGCATGCATACTCACATGAAGAACAAATGTGGTTTCTTCCATCTAAAACGTCCTCTCACTTTCCCATACCCAAGTCATATCCATCCAACAAGACTGAGTTGTCTCTTAACCCCTAATATACTTGCTTGTAACAGAAATAACACTTTCTAAAAGCCTCAATTTAAAAGAAAGTCTATTAGTTCTATTGAAAATGTAACATGTATTTGTTAGAGAAAACAAGACAACAACAAAAAAAAGAAGAAAAACAAAGCACCTAATACATAACATTAGAGACACAATTGTTTTTTGGGAAAGACATTTATGGAATTAAATCTCATTTTGAAATCACATCTAATTTATCTTATCTAATAACTATCAGATATGTAAAAGGTTCTGCTTCATCTTACGGCTTGTTTTATCCTACAATAAGTGTAGATTTAAGCTAAAAAATATTTGAAGTAATTTTAAAATGCTGACTTAGGTAACGAATCAAGACACCTAAATTTCATTTTCAAGATACACTGGAATACTAATGACTGGATGACTGTAGCTTTACAGTTAAGTCTTGAATCAGGCAATGCAGGACCTCCAACTTTGTTCTTTCCAAGATGGGTCTTTTTTTTATTATTTGTTGCTTTGATTCTTTCCACATAAGCATATCAGTTAAAAAAAAAGAACTACTGGTATTTGATTTGTTGAGCATTGAATCTTTTGGTCTATTTGGGGAAAATTTACATCTTAACCTTGAGTATTCTAAACCATAAAGTTGGTCTGTTCATTTATTTTGGATTTCTTTAATTTCTACCAGAAGGGTTTGCAGTTTTCAGTGAACAGATCTTGCACATCTTTCACTAAATTTATTTAGTGAAAGATGTGTAGTGAAAGATGTGCAAGATCTGCATTTCAAAACTTCACCTTCCATTTGATCACTGATTTCTAAATACTGACCATTTACCTGTGGTTCTGCTAAAATCACTTATGAATCCTAAAACTATACTTCTAACTACTACTATTTTAATCTTACAAATTCTGATGACATGTTTTCATTTTAATTCAATTCAAAACATTTTTAAATTTCACCCGTGATTTTCCTTTTAACCTCTGGGTTATCTAGAAGTCATTTCCAAACATTTGAGGATTTTCCAGATACCTTTTTGCTGACATTTCTAATTTAATTCTGTTATGTTCAGAAAATAAACCCTGTATGACATCAGTCCTGACATTGAGACTTGTTTTATGGCTTGACATGTGGCATATCTTAGTAAATGTTCCGTGTGCGCTGAAAGAGATCATAGCTTGTTCAGTTGTTGGGTGTGGCCTATAAATATCAGTAAGCCCAGCTTGTTTCTACAGTTGGTGGACATGTTCTATAAATGTCAACAGGTCAAGCTGATTAACAGTGTTAACATCTTGTATACTTTACTGGTTTTCTATTTATTTCATCAATTATTGAGAGAGGTTGTTGAAATTATCCACTCTAATTGTGAATTTACCTATTTTTCCTCTAGTTTGTTAATTCTGCTTCATCAACTTGGAAGCTCTGCTACTAGCTGCATACTCCCTTGAGATTCTTTGGCCTTCCTGATGAGCTGACTCTTATTACCAAGAAATGTCCCTCTTTTTCAATGTAATGTCTTTTGTCCTAGACTCTATTTAGTTGATACTAAGATTGCCATGCTAACTTTCACACTATCTGTATTTGTATGTGTATTTTTTCCATTCCTTTACATTTCTTAATCAGGATTTTTAAATCTAAAATGGCTTTTGCTTTCCAGTACTCAGATTAGCATACAGTTTGGTGGGTCTTGTTTTTTTAATCCAGTCTGACAAGATCTTCCTTTTAATTGGAGTGTTTAATCCATCTACAATTAACAGAATTATTGATAGCTGCACTGAACTCTTTTATCTTGCCATTTGTTTTCTGTTTGTCCCATCTGTCTTGCGGTTCTTTCCTTTCAGATTGAATACATTTTATTGTACTTCACTGATACTGCATTTTTAATAAATCAAAGGTCTATGGCAACTTTGCACTGAGCATGTCTATTTGTGCCATTTTCCAATAATATTTATTCACTTTGTGTCACATTTTGGTAATTATCGCAATGTTTCAAACTTTTCCATTTTATTTGTTATGGTAAGCTGTGTGATCACTGACCTCTGATGTTATGATTATGAAGGTTCAAATGATGGTCAGCATTTCTTAGCAATATTTTAAAATTAAGGTATGCACATTGTTAAAAACATGACGCTATCGCACACTTAAGAGTCCACGGTATACTGCAAACATAACTTTGTATGAACTAGACCCCCCAAAACTCATGAGACTTGCTTAACTGCAGTGTCTGCTTTATTGCGGCAGTCTGGAACCTAACCTGCAGTATCTCTGAAGTAGATCTGTATTTCTTCTCCATTTGCTCTTTAGCTGCATCTCCTTTTTTGTTGTTGTTACTCTAGAAATTACAATGTACAACCTTATCAGTCTATCATGAATTAACATTACACTTCTTACTGTAGTGGAATAATTCTATCTATTCCTCTTCCTATCTTTTCACCATTAGTATATATTTTCCTTCTAAATAAATTATAAACCTCATAATGAATTCATTACTGGAAATAAATTTTTTAACCTTTTAACTCTGAACCAATTGGAGACACTGGCGCTCTAATCCTAACCCTTCCTCCTTGGTGTGCTATTGCCTTGTATTGCCCTGTGCATACATAATGTAGCACTCAAAGACTGAAAGAATCGAATCTCAAGAGCTCCTATCTATGCCTAGGTCTTCGTTCTCTTCTTCTACTCTGACCACAAACCTAGCCATGTCAGTAGTCCCAAATGCCAGCCCCTGCCTTCTTCAGCTTAGTGACTTCAATTTGCTCTGTTTCACCTCTAAAAATTTTACCCCATGGTCTGGAAAATGCTTCCAGGCAGAAAGCTGGGCACTCAAGGAGCTCACATCACATGTTTTCCCTCTTTTGGTGATCATAGATCTTTACCATTTGGTTGTCCAACATCTAAAAACATGTGCTTCAGATATTTTCACCAGTTTTATAATTGTTTATATATGGAAGTGGTCTACTCTAGTACCAGTTATGTAGACAATTAGCAGAATTACCAAACTAGAGGGAAAAATAGGTAAATTCACAATTAGTGTTGATAATTTCAACAAATCCATACTAATGGATTTAGGAAATGCACTGCACTCCTAATTTGTATATAAAGGAAAAAAAATTTGTTTTCCCAAAATTCACAAGAAAGAGTTCTTGTAAACTGAATTTGAACTTCAAAACCCATGACTGAATTCAAAGCAATAGAACTTCACACAAGAAAACCTTTGTGCCACCTTTGCTTCAACTTCTGTGTGTGTGTGTGTGTTTGTACACACACAACTCTTTGGACCTCACGGACTGTAGCCTACCAGGCTCCTATGTCCGTGGAATTTTCCAGGCAAGAATACTGGAGTAGCAGCCATTTCCCACTCCAGCAGATCTTCCTGACCCAGGGATCGAACCTGTATCTCATGCACTGGCAGGAGGATTCTTTACCGCTGAGCCATCTGGGGAGCTCATGTAAACAAATAATTTAAAATACGCTGAGTCTCTTCAACAAACAAAAAAAGATACCAGTAGGCTGATCACTATTGATCTCCATGATTATCTCATACCTTATAGAGCTTGAGAATTGTTTTAATGCATTCATGCACAAACTTGGTCTGTTTCTGAAGACTTCCACCATACAGTGCCACCAGTTCTTCATTGAAATTCACACTAAAGAAGTCAAAGTGGTACTTGAAGTCAATGTCTTCGGCTTTTCTAAGTGCAATAGAGCCAATAGAACGAACTGCAGAGGAAAAGGATTAAGTGCATATGAAACAAAAATTTTTAAAGTTTCTTCTAAAGCTTCAAAGTCTCTTAACAAATAACTATCTCTCACACTGAATAAAACCTACTTTAGGGTGACATCCTTAATAGTATCAATTTAGAAGAACAAACCCACCTAGCAATTGTGTGTCTTGTTCTATAAATTTTTTAAAATTAAATATAAAGTGAATGGTTCATTCATTCTCTACCTGTTTCCCCTTCAGTAAGGGCAATAGCAGCTAAAAGGGAAGAAAGGAATCCTTGAGTAATAAGAAGTAGGAACTTTGTCAAACTTGAGGATTTTAAGAGTGAGAAAATCCTACAAGAAATGTCTGCTCATTACAGCTCATCACAATGGTTTTAAACACTCATGGAAGATTTGTCTTTTTTCTTACACATGACATCACTGTAAGTCAATCTTGTCATGCTCTACCTTCTAAATATTTCCCCAATCAAGCCTTCTTCACCACTTCCACCACTACCTTCCTAATCCAAGCATCATCATCTCTTGCCTGAACTACTCTAATAGTTTCCTAAACAGGCTCTCTGCTTCTACTGTTTAACGTTGTGATAAAGCACATATATGTATATAAGTAATATACATATATTGTGATAAATATGACATATACTATACATATATAGTGATAGGTGTGTATATATATATATGTATATACATATAAACAATTTTTTAAATTGCTGGTCTCTTAATTTCAAATGTAATTCTCATTTCCCACAATCATACTCTCTAGGTTTTAGGTTTAGTAAACAAAATATTTGTTTTCCACTCCATTTTTTAAACATATATAATTCACAAACTATGTAACTCATTGTGCAAAGCATACAATTTAATGATATTTTGTATAGTCAGAGAGGTATACAATCGTTTTCTGCAATCTAACTTCAGACATTTTTTAATCACTCCCAAAAGAAAACCCTTTACTCATTAGCAGTTACTCTTCATTCTTCTCTTCCTCCTAATTCCTAGAAAGCACTAATATATATGTGTGTGTGTGTATATAAAACTGAATCACTTTGCTGTACACCTATAACTAACACAACACTGTAAATCAACTATACTTTAATTTTTTAAAAGATCTAAGATAAAAAAATCAGTAAAAGTTACTTTTACTGTATTAAAAAAAAATGTTAAGTGGAAGAAGCCAGTCACAGAATAATATACACTCAATGATTACAGTGAAAATTTAAAAGAGTCCAAAATTGGGACTTCCTTGGTGGTCCAGTAGTTAAAACTTGGTGCATCCACTGCAGGGGGCACAGGTTCAATCCCTGGTTGGGAAACTAAGATTCTGCATGCTGAGTGGCATGGCCAAAAATAAAAATAATAATAAAATAAAAAATATCAGCTCCTCTTTAAAAAAAAAAAAATTCTTAATAGCCCCAAATAAGTAGAATGAATTAGAGATACACACTAAGATGCTAAAACTATAAAGAAAGTAAAGAAAATGACTACCTTAAACTGAGGATTGTGGCTTCATCTAGAAGGAAGGGAGGGAGCTTTAATCAGGAAAGGGCACATAGGGGCTTCCAGGGTGCTGCCGACCTTGTACTTCTTGACTTGAGTATGGCCCCTGGGTACTCACTTTATAATCATTTTTAACCAAATAGCAATAGTCTACACATTTTTCTGTTTATGTGTTATACTTCAAGTACAATGACTAAATTTTAAAAATCAGAGTTTATCATTCCCTACCCAAACTCTCCAATAGTTATCCATCACATTTAAATCAAAATTCTAAGTCTCTTCCACAGCTTTTATGATACAGCCTGTGGCTACTTTTCCATCCTCATCACTTTTTACCTCTAGTCTCAGTAGCCTTGAGTGCACCAAACACGTTCCTGCTTCCACGTCTTCCCTGCAACAGCACCATACCTCAGTCCCCTGCCACACTCAAGCCTCTGCTCAAAATGTCATCTCCGCATACTGGCCACTTCGTCCAGTCACCTCTTGACCCTGTCTGTCCTTTATCCCTTACTCGTTTATTTTTCTAACTTTTAACATTACTGGCATACTAATATCTAGAATATCTAGAATACTGCCTAATATCTAAAACACTGCCTGGCTCATGGTAGGTGCCCCATAAATATTTGCTAGCTAAATAAATAAACATGTAAGTAATTATACTTTGTTGTTGTTCAGTCACTAAGTCGTGTCCAGCTCTTTTTGACCCCATGGACTACAGCACAGCAGGCTTCCCTGTCCTTCACTATCTCCCAGAGTTATACTAAAGGTTGAAATAATTCTATTCTTATTATATAAAAGAACACGTCATTTAATAACAATAAGGGGATTTTAGCTGAAATTACTTCTACATTGCTTGACTGTTACACTAGGAATAACTGCTATATTTCAATTTGGAATATGTACACAGATCTTCCCCCCAACCCTACCTTTCTGTGTTTGCCTCCATATTTCTAGATCTAATTTAAATAACTCCAAAAGAAAGACATCAATCTCCTCTCTTTCTCAGCATAACTTAAACCACCGATTTACTTCTCTAGTCAATGCTTTAGGTTCTGTTTTGTGTACCTTCAATTTTTAACATAAACCTCTTACCTCTACCGATTCCCAAATCCCTATATCATCTATTTATCATCATCTTCTCCTACTTATTCTCTGCAAAGTGGCTTTCAACTTTTTTTTATAAACTTGTCACATACTTCTCTCAGACAAAATGTCGTATATTTGTGTCTCCCAGTATGCATAGTGAAGTAGTTAATGCAGAGTATGTGTCTGAATGAATTCTTTAACTGAATTCACAGCTTTCAAAATTATTTTTGAGACTTACCTTGCTTATAACTTCCAGCATTACCAGGAAGAAAGAGAACAGGAATACCCGTTAAAGGGAGAACTTTGTGTTCTTCAGCATAGGACCCTTCTCCATAAAGATATAATTCATAAGCAGGATAGCGTTTTGCCAGTTTCTTTGGAAGTTCAATTTTCTATAGGAAAGAGAAAGCAATTTCACTTTAATCTGTTTTAGTAATACAATTCAGTCTCACTATACCCAATTCTGAATTATACAAATTAGATTTAGTACAATATAAAAACGTTACTGATGATAAAAACTACACTTAATGAACAACAAAGTTCTACTTTTAGTTTACACATATGAAGCATCTGTCTTGAATTATGTGAGTTTTAAACCATGAAGCCTTCAAGAAAACATAAAATGAGACTACTTAAATTCTAATAAATAGAAACTACTCAAAATAGCTACTGACAAGTGAAAAATACTGGTTTATGTCAGCATGCTCTATGTTAACATAATTGAAAATGCATTTATTATCAGTTATCAATTATACTTAGAAATGATAAAAGCTTTTCATTATTAAATGAATTCTTTTTTGCTATTTTAAACTGTTTGGTAATGTCTCTCTCCTTTTACTCAGGCCCTATTATATACTCCAAGCTGTTGCATCATTCAAAGGAAAGTAACTTTGTTTTATAATGCAACTTTCCTACCGCTCAACTTAATATGCTTGACCTACAATATGCTAACAAATTAATCGAATCTTACAGCCATGACTTGGTCAAGACATGGACAGTCTTCTCACCACAAAGATTCCAATGAATTAGCATCTGTTTCAGCTTTCATGACCTGGTGCATGGTTTGTCAGCAAGCCTAAAACTACTCTGTAATTCATATTATTATTTTCCAAATGAGCCAGTAATTGACATTTCTTTCAACATAATATAAATGAAGTCTTAATGTCATCCCGAAAAGGTAGGCATCTATAAAATTAGTAGTAAAGCATAAGCTCTTCTTCGGCTCCTTTTTTTTTTTAAACCCCTAAGGGATAGAGACCATTAAGGGCTTCCCTGGTGGCTCAGACAGTAAAGAATCTGCCTGCAATGCAGGAGACCTGGCTTAGATCCCAGGGTTGGGAATACCCCCTGGAGAAGAGAATGGCAACCCACTTCAGTATTCTTGCCTGGAGAACTCCTTGGACAGAGGAGCCTGGAGGGCTACAGTCCATGAGGTCACAAAGAGTTGGACACGACTGAGCAGCCAACACTGAGACTGAGAGGCCATTAAAAACGAAACCAGTTACACTGAACAGTAGATATTATTTAAACTGACATCAAGAGATTTAATGATCTAGCAGTAATAGATCCCCTGGAGAAGGAAATGGTAACCCACTCCAATACTCTTGCCTGGAAAATCCCATGGACGGAGGAGGCTGGTAGGCTACAGTCCATGGGGTTGCAAAGAGTCAGACACGACTGAGTGACTAAACTAAACTAGTAATATGCACGTGCTTGGTAAAAATTTTAACTACTGAGTGAATTTTGAAAGTTGCAAATTGGTAATGACTACTGAAAAAAATCACTGTTCTAAAAAGAATAATTCTGATCATTTATGCAAATTCCTGAATATTTGAGGATAGTACCATAAACAATCTGTGCCAATAACACCATGAAAACAACTTCAGAGACTGTGAGCTTCTTGTGTAAGTTACTAGCAACTTTATCTCCTCAAATATTCAAAATACAGAGATACCAATTTGCTTTAAGATGTGTTTATGTACCTCAACTCAAATTAGTTCCAATATTAATTATGCACAGTAAATAATAAAAAATAAAAGTGATGTAATATTTTGTTCTTTAGGTATAAATTATGCAAAAAAAATGAGAGAACAAGGGAACAGTTATCTTAACTCCTTGTAATTTAGCACACTATTTGAGACAGTAGCACACACACAGTAGGTTCTTTTTAGGACGGTGACTAAACAAGAGTTTTGAACGAGCTGAAAACTAACTAAGAAGGATAGGAACTATCAAATACATCCAAAAAAGTATTTAATTCCCTGGAGACAGAAAAATAAGCAAAAGAATATTATTTGATAAATTTCATAATCTACTATTATAAAAGCAATTTTATACTGAGACAATGTACATTTAAAAATATGACTGCATATAATATGGAGTAGAAAAAGCATAAAGATGGAAAAAAAGACATAGAACAGAAACATAAAGTGGGAATCGTAGGCAATGGCAAAACTGCATTTCCAACAAAACTCAAGTTGGGAGTAAGTGGCAGGAAAAGACAGGAAGGGTATTGCCTAGAGGACAGAAAAGATATTGCCTGAGGACAGAAAAGATATAGGTATACAAAAGGATGACGATTAAAACACAGAAGGTGGTCAAGGAGTTTAAAAAAAGAAAACATTTATAGCAACAGGACTCCAATATATTTTAAATTGATTATTTTAAATGAGAACTCTCCCCCACAAAAGGCTAACAATCCACAGTCCATACTGCTGTCAAGAAATAACCTTGTTAAAACATACACCTTATGTGTCTCCTCACTACACACAGACAATAAACACTTGAGGGGTCCTTTAAAACCTGGTTCTAATTATTCTTACCTACTTCCTTATAATTTATATATGGCATATTTTAAATGTTTTAATATGTTCCAAAATTCAAGATTCAACAGGGTATATACTAAAAAAGCTCTACTACCCTTGGGTTCATTAGTTATCCAATTACCAATCAGAAGGCAACCAGTGTTAGCAGTTTGTGCTTCCAGAAGTAGTAAACTACCCAGAAGTAGTTTACATATACAATATACACAAATATAAGCAAATGTGTCTTAGGTTATTTTCTCCTTTTCATTAAAATGATAACATACCACAAATACTATTTATGGAATATATCCTGGTTCCGTCCTACCTTCGCAAATGTTCTTTATTCCTGCAATTGTCTTGTTTCTGCACTGTGTGAACCACATACATATCCTACATTGCCCAGTACACAGCCTCTTCTCTATACCTGTTGACTACCCAAGATGAACATGGCAGCTCTCTTCTGTGAAGAGCCTTGTACACACTTACAATGAATTATAACGTTCAATACATTATATTTTGCCTATTCATTTCATTCCTATCTCCTTCATTATATTTTAAAGACAAATTTAAAGGCACAATGTCTGATTTACCTCGAATTCCTCCTCACCCAAATCCCGTATCTAAAATTTATTTACACAGGGAAGTCATTAAATGACATACTAAATAAACATCACACTTAATAACAAGATAAGCGATTTGCATTTCCCAATATCAGCATTTCCTTTCAGAGAGCAGGTCACATATCTAGAGGCAAATAAATTATTGTATGAAAAAACACAACACAGATGTTTTCGTCTCAAATTCTACAACTTGGCTAAAATGTAAGGCAAAAAGCTTTCAAGGATAATGTGTATTTTGCCTGGTAGGTTTGTGAAATGTTCAACTAACTCTGAATAAGTGAATCTAGGAAAACCAAAGGTAGAGGATTAAGAGATAATAATAAAAATTTAAATTCAAAACAATTTTCAGAGTTTCAAATTCTTATCCCACATTTTATTTTTAAAATGGAAAATCAAACTGAGCACGTTTCAACCAACGTTTTAAATGCCTCTAAAATTCTGCTAAAGAATATGTAAATGAGAAGTAAAAAAAGAAGAAAAGCATTAAGAAAGAGAAAAAAAAAACAAATCCAATAACTAGGATATTCCATACGCTGATACCAATGTGTGAACAACTAGAGCTTACTATAAAATATAACTAAAAGCAATATAAAAATATGTTTAGAACATTTTAAACAAATAATTGGTTCTTAATAGAAAGTGCCCAGTTATCCAGAAATCTCACTTATCATACTCAAAATGACTCATTTCTGTAGGCAGCTTCTGCAACCTAGTGTTCACAATAAAATGAAGAGTCAAACACAAATACTGTAGTGAATAAACACTTTTTACATCATAAAGATAAAAATTTACTGAAAATGTGTATCAAAACCCCTGCCACTCTAATATTACAGTACTAACATATTATTAACAGAAGTATAAAACCTCAAAAATAAATAAATAAAACCTCAAAACAGCAAAAATAAATAAGACTATTCAACAACAACAAAAAAACCCAAACAGCTCTTTTGCATTAGCTACACTAATTTTCTGTGTCTTTCCAGTCAATATTATGCTGCTTTGTTCCCAACACTAAGTGATTTCTACTACTTGAAATATTAAGATAGCTTCAATAATTGTGGATAATCCAAAAATAAATGGGAATTAGTATTGTATTGTTTCCATTTTAACCAAACTCTTCAATGCAGTACAAAACTAAAACGACCTACTTGAATCTACTGGGAGTTTTCTAATTAAACCAAAGAAAAATAAAAGATTATAAAGGCTTTATTTTCAGTTTTTTTAAAAATCTAAACTAAAAGCCCACATATTTAACTATATGTAGCCTCTGATAAACATAAACCACCATATTCATTTAGAAATTAAAAGACCACTGTAATATGCTAAAATCTGTTCCTTCAATAGCACCTGATATCAAAAGCTTCCATTTCCATATAAGCACTGATCCAAGGTAAATATCTCAAAACAAATCAAATCTAAATTCCATCCAAGGTAAAGATCTCAAAACAAATGAAATCTAAATTGAGATCCAAGGTAAAGATCTCAAAACAAATGAAATCTAAATTTGAATTCTGCCCATGGGAAAGAACGTTCTTCAGCAATTTAAACCTTAAGTAGTTTTAAGATCTAAATAATAGCAGGGTAATCAAATAATAAATAATATTCCTCCATAATGACCTGTACACGGAAACAACCAGGATCTGCATCCCTCACCTCAAAGAATAAATTTTCTATGGTTTTAAATGCATTTTATCAGTATGTGTATTATAGTACACATACTTTTTACGGTAGGGAGTTATCATTACAATATATATTCCATAATTAGGAGATGCATTTAGAAAGGAAAGAATCATTCCGGTGAAATTTCTTTGGATGCCTGTGTAATTTGTCACTCTTTTTACAGCTGGTCATGAATGAAATTCTAGAGTCTACCATGCTGAACCGATAAAGCAATTGTGATTGAAAATATCGAAAGAGGAAAGAAAGGTGGGGGCGGAGAGACAGAAAGAAGGGCCGGGTGTTTTTTAAATTGCAAACACAGTGAGAAAACCAAAACACCACCAGGAAAACAGATTTTACTTTCAACTGGTAAGGGGCGACTCGCCTCTATACAGGGTACAAGACTAGGGGGCTCCGCAAAACCTTCCCAAGAGAAAACTGCGTTAGTTCCTCATTTATTTACTCATCAGGTCAGACTTTCACATCGAGGTAAATCCCTGGAGTCTCTAAAGCAGCCCTGGGAACTATCCAGGCAACATATGCTCTGTAGAAGCTTGGTTCCCTTCTAAAAAGCAAGAGCTGACACGCAAACTCCTGGGCGGGAAGGGAAGAATTTCGGCGTGTGGGAAGCAGAGGAGGGCTGGAGCACCTGTTAGGGCAGGAAGGCTGGGAGGAGGGATTTGGGGAAAGCTTTGGAAAGCTTTGGACTACAGCTGCCTCTCCTGGGATGAGGGGCGTTGGGCCCGGCCCTTCTCCGCTTGGGATTCGGGACCGCGAACCGGGCGAGGAACCCGGAGCAATCTCGAGGGGGGGCGGGGAGGATGCTCCGGGAACCATCTATCACGGACCCCGCCGAGAAGAGAGGACAGAAAGGGCAGGAGAAGGGGACCGCGCGGGGCTGCGAAGTATTCTGGGGCGAAGAAAGCAGAGACGTGGTAGGGGGAAGGGGAAGGGAGAGGCGCGGGGAGCCGAGGCAGGGGAAACGCACCGAAGGGTAAGGCTGGAGGGGCCCGTGCCTCGGGGAGGCCAGCGAAGGGAGGGCAGAACCTCACCTGATACTCCGGGTACTCAAACATGTAGCTCATACTGCACTTATTTTCCTCAAAGCCGAAGAAGACGTCCCATAGCCCCACGGTGGCCATGAAGACCATGAGGGCATAAAACGCCAGGTTCCAGAGATTAACAGAGTGGAGTAACATGACGCCTCCGCCACCACAGCCGTGGGGCCCTCAGCCCTGACTGAGGAAGCAGAAGAACGTCCCGCTGCCCGCGCGGGAGCGAAACCCGAGCAGCGCGCGCCTGCGTGCACGCCCGGCCTGCCCGCGCGCCCGCCGCGCGTTGCGCCTGCGCGCAGCCTCTCCAAAGCCTTCCAGCCCAGCGTCCCCCTGGGAGAGCGGAGGCGGCGTTTGCCGCGGGAGCGCGAATCTGAGGGCTGAGAAAGGAGGGCGCGGAGTGGGCCGGGCTGGGGGGTGAGGGGAGGGGGAGAGGGCGCAAGGAAAAGGAGGGGAGGGGCGGGGCGGGCAATGAGCGGCCGGCTGGAGAGGAAGAAGAGCGGTAAAGGGGGGGACGAGAGCGGCACGGGAGGGCGCGGGAGTCCTGGAGCCGAGGAGAGGGAAGGACTGGGAGTGGGCGTCTGGTGGGCTAACCTGGAGAGAGAGGGGCGATTAATGATGGTGAGGCGACCAGGCGTGGGGAGGGGAGACATCAGAGCCCGGGGACCACCAGCTGTCACGTCGCGAACCTCTCTCCCTGTGCAGCTTAAAAACCCTAACCGTTCAATTTTGAAACGCCTCAGGCCTCCGCAATTTCCGTTCTCCCAGCGGTGGTGGAGTACACCCACAGCTCTCTGGACCCGTTAGCTTAAACAGAGATCAAACGGCTTTTTCTCCCCATCCTTGACCGCCGACATCGGCCCAGTAGGCAACAGTGCTTAAAAGCAGGGGCCCATAAAAAGCCACCAGCAGGTCGACGAGATTCAAGTCTTGGTATAAGATAAAAGCCTGAATCAAAAAGCATCGTTGGTCTTTAAACAATGCTACCAAATTTTTCCATTAACACTGATGCAACCGATAGGTATCTGTGTGATCAATTTGTCGCCAACTTGCCTTACTCCTCAGAACCTCCACCTCTTCGAAAATTAGTTTCACGTTAACATATGGAGACAAATTCCCTCAAGCTTCCACTCAGATTCCCTCGAGTGACTTAATTCATTTAAATGAATTTCAGTTTGGTTTTGCACAAAAAGGGGGTAAAAAAGTAGCTCAGAAACCATTCATAATCACGTATTGCAGCTTCAAAACACTGAAATTGTTAGGAGTTAGAGTAGCACCCTCTAAAGCTGACCCAAGAGCAGATAGGTGTGGTGGGTGGGTGTGTGTGTGTGTGTGTGTGTGTGTAACTACAAAATTATTCTTATAATTATTTTTGGTACTGACTGAATTTCATTTCACTTGGGCTGATTTTCTGTGCAGATGAAGTGTGGCTATGATACCTAAAATAATTTTAAAACTAAAAGGAAGCTTATAGTTTATCTCATATGATACCGTGATATTCATATGTTCAGAGCACCTGGTGTCTGGGGTGAAATTAGGAATTGGTGCGGGATATAAGGAGTCATTTGGGAAAGGATTTAAATTATACATTAAAAATGGAGTGCTCAATAGCCTGGGATCTTGAGAACATCACAGGCAAGATATCTGCTCCTCATTTCCCCTAGCATATCATGATCAGCCCAAATAAACCAAGGGTGAAGTTGCACTCACATCTGTTTATCCCAGTGCCTCAAACTTATTGTACATATGAGTTACTTGGAGATGATAAAGCAGATTCTGAGCTTCCCTTATGGCTCACTGGTAAGGAATCTGCCTACCAATGTAGGAGACACAGATTCTAGCCCCGGTCCAGGAAGATCTGACATGCTGCGGACCAACTAAGCCACAACTGTTATTGAACCTGTGCTCTACAGCCTGGAAACCACAACTACTGAGCCCATACATGCTGACGTCTGTGTGCCCTGGAGCCCATGCTCCGCGACAAGAGAAGCCACCACAATGAGAAGCCTGCACGCACCATAACTAGAGAAAAAGCCCCCGCAGCAACCAGAAACCAGCACTGCCAAAGGTAAATAAATAAATAATTACAAAGCAAACCCTGACTCAGTTCTGGAGTAGAACCCAAGATTCTGCATTTCTAACAATCTCCTGGGTGATGCCAGTGATGCTGGTCAGTAGACTACACTTGGAGTAGCCAGAATTTATCCTTCCTGAGAACTCGGCTCTGCAGAGAAAACTCTGAACCTGAAGATGACCGAGCTTACTGTTGTGATGGCTTACATGAGTTGTGGCAACCTGCTGTCTTGATTATCTTCTCAGAAAAGAGAGGCAAAGAGGCTCAATGGACTCTTATGTTTGTAATCGTTCTAGCACTACCTTTTAACTTCCTTTTTTCCTATTACAAAATTATCCCCATCCTGGCTTCAGTTCATTTTGTGTCTAACCTAACCCAGACCATCACTTAACTACCCTCTGCCAGTGCTGTCAACTTCCTGAAATCTTGTCTTTCAATCTTACTCTGTTTATAGACATCCAACCCTGAGTTGATATCATCTCTGAGCTCTGACACCAGTGTATCTGAGCACTGCTGGAGAAAATGACACAATCATTGGAATTACTGTTCAGAAGTATTTTTATATGTTTCTGGTCAACTCCCTCTCCTAGTCCTCAAACCACCTCTTTTTAGGCTGCCTACACCATCTTTCTGTTTCAGCAGAAACAGACATATTATCAGTACATAATGTTATCTTCATATTTACAGAGATGATTTTGATTTTCACATATACATTCTTTCAACTCTTTGTTTCCAAGTTCATTATCTCCATCCAGTCCTAATTCAGTTAATACATCTGAAGTGATTAGAACAATGCCTGGCAAATAGTAAGCATTATTATCATGTCATTAGAGGACATCAAAAGCAAATCCCTCTAGTTGTGTTTTAGTTCCCATTGCCTCCTTTCTCTTTTGGAAATTAGTTCTATCAAGTTAGTCTCTGTCAGTCTCTTCAACTCCTCTCTCCCTTGAAGCATATAAATATGCTCAGATCATATTAATTTTATTCTTTTAAATTTAAGGTGTAGTGCCACCTGGGCCAGGTCATAGGCTAGTTCAATTTAAAAATTTTTGAGGAACCCACTGTTTTCCATAGTGGTTACACCAATTTAAATATTCTTTAAAAATATATTAGTTTTATTGAGATATAATTGACAATTTTAAGGTGTAGAGCATAATTATTTAATTTACATCATGAAATGATTTCCATAAGAAGTTTAGTGAACACCGATAATCTCATATAGACACAAAATTAAAGAAATAGAAAAAAATTTTCCTTGTTAGGAGAACTCTTAGGATTTACTCTCTTAACAGCTTTCATAGATAACATACAGCAGTGTTAATTATATCTATCATGTTATACATTATATCCTTTATATTACATATTTATAGAATATAAATATTATATACATTTATAACTGGAAGTTTTGTACCTTTGACCAACTTTGTCCAATTCCCCCTCCCTCTACCCCAGACTCTAGTAACCACAAATCTGGTCTCTTTTTCTGTGAGTTTGTTTATTTGTTTTTAAAGTATAATTGACCTACAACACTATGTTAGTTCCTGATGTACAACATAGTAATTCAATATTTCTATGCATTTCAAAATGATCACTATGATAAGTCTAATTACCAATCCATCACCATATAAAGGCATTATAGTATTATTGACTATATTCCCCACACTGTACATTTAATACCTGTGACTCATTCATTTTGTGACTGGAAGTTTGTACCTCATAATCTCACTCACCTATTTCTCTCATCCTTGTACCCCTCCTGCCTTCTAGCAACCACTTGTTTGTTCTCTGTATTTGCGGTTCTGTGTTTTGTTTGTTCATTTGTTCTGTTTTTTTAGATTCCATATAAGTGAAATCATACAGTAGTTGTCTTTCTCTGTCTGACTTATTTCACATAAGCTAATACCTTCTGGGTCCATCTATGTTGTTGCAAATGGCAAGGTTTCATTTTTTATGCTTGAATATTATTCCATCATATATTCACATACACGTGTGTGTGTGTGTGTGTGTGTGTGTGTGTGTGTGTGTGTGTGTGTGTGTATCACAACTTCTTTATCCACTCATCTATTGATGGGAACTTGGGTTGTGTCCATATTTTGGCTATTACGAATAATGCCGCAATGATCACAGAGATCATAACTTTCTGAATTAGTATTTTTGTTTTCTTCATATAAGTACCCAGAAGTAGAGTTGCCAGGTCATGCATGCATGCTAAATCACTTCAGTCATGTCCAACTCTTTGCCACCTTATGAACCATAGCCCACCAGGCTCCTCTGTCCATGGGGATTCTCCAGGCAAGCATACTGGAGTGCGTTGTCATTTCCTTCTCCAGGGAATCTTCCCCACCCAGGGATCAAACCTGAGATTTACATCTCCTGCATTGGCAGGCAGGTTCCTTACCACTAGTGCCACCTGGGCAAGGTCATAGGCTAGTTCAATTTAAAAATTTTTGAGGAACCCACTGTTTTCCATAGTGGTTCCACCAATTTAAATTTCTACCAACATCTCTACCTCACTAACATTTGTTATTTGTTGTCTTTTTTATAATAGCCATTCTAAGAGGTGAGAGGTGATTTCTCATTGTGGTTTTGACTTGCATTAGCTCTTATTAAAATAAAAAGACAAATCTTCCCTGCAACTATTGCCTGTAACTCTTGTCTTTTCATCTCAGTTAGGATTTTTAAAGGTATGACTTTTTAAATTTGTGTGTTCATGCTAAGTTGCTTCAGTCTGTCTGACTCTTTGTGACCCTATGGACTGTAGCCCACCAGGCTTCTCTGTCCATGGGATTCTCCAGGCAAGAATACTGGAATCTGCTGCACTTAAATTAATGCAAATTTCATAAAGGAAATTACCATATTATAATCATTTGACAATCACCGCTCAATTGAAATATTTACTAAATTAATTAATATGTCAGTTTTCTTAGGAGCCAGAGATCAAATTGCCAACATCCATTGGATCATAGAAAAAACAAGAGAGTTCCAGAAAAACATCTACTTCTGCTTTATTAACTACGCCAAAGCCTTTGACTGTGTGGATCACAACAAACTGTGGAAAATTCTTAAAGAGATGGCAATACCACACCACCTTACCTGCCTCCTGAGAAATCTGCATGCAGGTCAAGAAATAACAGTTAGACCTGGACATGGGAAAATGAACTGGTTCCAAATAGGAAAAGGAGTACGTCAAGGCTGTGTATTGTTACGCTGCTTATTTAACTTCCCTAGAGAAGGAAATGGCAACCCACTCCAGTATCCTTGCCGGGAAAATTCCATGGATGGAGGAGCCTGGCAGGCTATAGTTCCTGGACTCACAGAGTCAGACACAACTGAGTGACTTCACTTTCCTTTCACTTTCATGCAAAATGCTGGGCTGGATGAAACACAAGCTGCAATCAAAATTGCTGCGAGAAATATCAATAACCTCAGATACGCAAATGACACCGCCATTATGGCAGAAAGTGAAGAAAAACTAAAGAGCCTCTTGATCAAAGTAAAAGAGGAGAGTGAAAAAGCTGGCTTAAAGCTCAACATTCAGAAAACGAAGATCATGGCATCCGGTCCCATCACTTCATGGCAAATAGATGGGGAAATGATGGAAACAATGCAGACTTTATTTTTCTGGGCCCCAAAATCACTGCAGATGGTGATTGCAGCCATGAAATTAAAAGATGCTTGCTCCTTGAAAGGAAACCCATGACCAACCTAGACAGCATATTAAAAAGCAGAGACGTTACTTTGCCAACAAAGGTGCGTTAAGTCAAAGCTATGGTTTTTCCTGTAGTCGTGTATGGATGTGAGAGTTGGACCATAAAGAAAGCTGAGCGCAGAAGAATTGATGCTTTTTTGAACTGTGGTGTTGGAGAAGACTCCTGAGAGTCCCTTGAACTGCAAGGAGATCCAACCAGTCAATCCTAAAGGAAATCAGTCCTGAATATTCATTGGAAGGACTGATGCTAAAGCAGAAACTCCAATACTTTGGCCACCTAATGCAAAGAACTGACTCATTTGAAAAGACCCTGATGCTGGGAAGGATTGAAGGCAGGGAGAGAAGGGGACAACAGAGGAAGAGATGGTTGGATGGCATCACTGACTTGATGGACATGAGCTTGAGCAAGATCTGGGTGTTGGTGATGGACAGGGAAGCCTTGCATGCTGCAGTCCATGGGGTCGCTAAGAGTCCAACATGACTGAGCGACTTCACTTTCACTTTTCACTTTCATGCATTGGAGAAGGAAATGGCAACCCACTCCAGTGTTCTTGCCTGGAAAATCCCAGGGATGGGGGAGCCTGGTAGGCTGCCGTCTCTGCTGCTGCTAAGTCGCTTCAGTCCTGTCCAACTCTGTGCGACCCCATCCATGGGATTCTCCAGGCAAGAACACTGGAGTGGGTTGCCATTTCCTTCTCCAATGCATGAAAGTGAAAAATGAAAGTGAAGTCGCTCAGTCATGTCTGACTCTTCGTGACCCCATGGACTGCAGCCTACCAGGCTCCTCCGTCCATGGGATTTTCCAGGCAAGAGTACTGGAGTGGGGTGCCATTGCCTTCTCCGAAGCTCCCCTTAGTTTTTGTCTATTTTATTTACTGGAGGCAAAAACTATCCTGTCAACGCATGGTAACCATCCTCATATTACATGATTTGGAATATAAGAAAAAAGAATGGTGCTGTTTGGTGTGGGAATCTATTTGCTTTCTAATATAATTCAATAAATTCTACTGATATCAAAGTACTACACTCATGTGACAGGTTTTTAAATAAGCTTTATTTCCTTTGTTTCTTTATACATACATACACACACATAAATATGCTGGGAGCCAGCACACAAGATCCCACCCATGATAAGGTCACGAGGAGAAGACCTGACAAGCAAGGCAGATCAGGACTTCAAGGATTTCGAAAAGCTGCCCCAGCACTCACCTTAAAGATGATCTCTGTCTTTCTGATGCTTGCTATATTAGACTACTCCCTAATTTCTGTGACACAGGTAGAAGGCCTTCCCCGATCTCTTTCCAAACAGAATCAACTTAGAACTTTAATCAATATGTCCCCTGGACGGCGGTATCCTGTAAGATTATCCAGGATGAAAGGAGTGTTTCAATTTAGACCCCTTCGCTAGCATTCTAGCCTGCTTGGCAAATGCATACTAATGCACATGACTGCTCACAGCACCTTAATCATAAACAGCATAAAGAGCCTGATCACATAAAGGCCCTAATAGGCACAGAGCCCTTCGGGGGTGAGGAAGCCCTATTAGAGAACATAAAATATTATTCTAAAAGTGGTTATAGTTAAAGATTTAGAAAAATAAGAGTTTAGAATTGTTCATTTTAACCAGGAATGCTAAACAGGGGCTGCCTCACTGGAGCTGCAGAGTCTTTGTGTGGTAAACCTTTTAGATAAATTTAACTGATAACTTCTGCAAAAGGACTGACCTTTGTGTTCATTAAAGAATAGATTATGGAAAACAGCTTTGCATTCACCTAGGTCAAAAAATGTCAATAGGCCCCAAGGCCAGAAGATAATGTACAAGACTCTCACAAAGAAGTATGCAGAAAACACCCTGGTTTCGTGAAGGATGAGCCGATGTAATATTACACTATCTTCCCCTTAAAAATGTACTAACTTAGAATATAAAAGCTATGGTAAAAAATAAAGATTTGCCAGACTCTGCTGCACCCCCCGTCTGGTCTCTCTCTCTCTCTCTCTCTTTCTCTCGCCGACGCCGTTCATACTGAGGGTACCCCTGGATCCTGCCGAGGCTGGACCCCGGCATAAATATATATATATATATATATATACACACACACACACACACATATAAAATAGATTGGCTCTTAGAAACTAAAATTTATTCTACTCAATTTGTTTTAAGCTTTTTCTCAAACTTGTTAGTCTTTACCTCCTAGTGCCTTATATGCACAGCTTCCCCAGTGGCTCAGCAGCAAAGAATCTACTTGCAAAGCAGGAGACAAGGGTTTGCTCCTTGGGTGGGGAAGTCCCCCTGGAGGAGGAAATGGCAACCCACTGCAAAATTCTTGCCTGGAAAATCCCAGACAGAGGAGCCTGGTGGGCTGCAGTCCATGTGGTCGCAAAGAGTCGGACACAACTGTGCAACTGAGCACCTTATATGTATCGGGCATTCAATAACATTTGTTTTTAATTTACTTGAAAATAAATCAGATTCTACAAATTACAGTCATAAAGCCTCACCTTTTTCTCTGATGTTTCAAAGCTTGAAAAGAAAACATAATGCCAGCAACTCTGTGGCTGCTAGCTCTGTTTCCAAGGAAACAGAGAATAAATCATCAAAAACAAAATAAGGATTTTCAACCTGATTACCCTTTTCTCACCAGTTCAGTCTCCATTGCTGCAAAATGAAAGGCAACATAACCTCAGCCCTGCAATCCAGATTTTTAATTCTGTTTGTGCTGTCTCTCACTATTAAAACTAGGAGAAAAATTTAACCTCTTGGGTTATATGTTGGTTTTCTCCTAGAGAGTTAAATTCATTCACAAGGATGAAGAATACCTTTTGAAAATAAAATACTATGTACATTTGCTGAATAACTTAATATGTTTTAACATCAAAACTGTCAAATGTTTAAATTATTGAATCTCAGATTTAACATTTCTTGGAAATAATATAAGTAATGAGAATTTCTAAGAAAAGGATAAAGAGTTCTAGGATGAAATGTTTTACTTAAAGAAATAAGAAAGAGGAGAGGATGAAAAAATGATAGGAATCAAGGGGGGAATAATTGCATTTTCATTTCACAGAGCAAAATACCGTTATAACATTGTTCTTTTTTCTGCAGATTTGTATCTGCTGTGATAAAAATCATGATCTGGAACAATATAGATAGCTATAGATAACAAAACTTTGATTTATCATTGTCATATTACCTAGTGGTGCTATGTGTTTTATAAAAGCAGTGTTCCTTTCAAATCAACACATTTTACATCTTAAATTTACAAAATGTTATGTGTTAGTTATACCTCAATAAAGCTGGGGGAGTAAAAAGCAGTATTCCTCTATTTAAAAAATGTAGTTAAAACCAGAAGATTCTCTTTGGGGTAAAGTGCACAATAGAAATTTGCTTTAATGGAAGTACAGTTCAGGAGGGTCTAGGTGGCATATTAATATTTTTTAGATAATGAATACTGAAATTCAGATAATAGTGCTAATGGGAAAGAATGATTCATATCACCATTGTTTGGGGACTTCCTTACATCAGTTTTCCACTTATATATCTACTTCCCCCAAAGGACTTCAGCTTTTTAAAAGCCTGGCCTACACAAGGGTCTTGGTCATTTTTAATACCTACAGTCAGTATCTAGTAATTGGAGGCATTCTTCCATGTTTTTGAATAAATATTTTGTATTTATTTAATAATACCCTATACTTTACATGAAGGTTTTAGCTACATCTGGCCTTTTACTATGAAAGGCAAAATTTGTGGTATTCAAACACATTTTAATTATAAACAGTAATAGCCAAAGTAGACTACATTTTGTGAAACAACTCTTAATATTTGTAAAAATTTTTGAAAAAGACTTGGAGAATAAAATATTAATCTAGAAATTTAGCTAACATAAAAATCTTAATGTTAAGAGAGAATATATAGTACCAACATGTGAAACATACATACACTTATCTTGAGAACAGTAAGGCATATAGGAAAAAATGGTGAGTTCTGGCTAAAGGACATGTTCATATATTTAAGCAAAGTATGGAAGGTGGTAAGACCTATAGAAATATTAGCAAGGGATCTGGAAATGTATCCTCGTTTGCATACTGAGGAAGTTGCATTAAATCAGAAGTCATGAAACTTTCTATAAAGGGCCAGAAAATAATTTCAGCCTTGTGGGCTGTAAAGTCTCTGTCACAATTACTCAACTCCTGTTGTAACATGAATGGACCTACAGGTAAATAGGTAAATAAATACAAAGTTCTAATAAAACTTTATTTTCAAACACAGGCAGTGGGTCAAATTTGGCCTCTTGGCCATAGTTTACTGATCCCTGGGCTAGAAGATTCTCTCAATATTCCAGATTCAATATTCTATACCTATGAATATTAACATTAGCCAATGCCACTTTTCTGATTTTCCAAACTCATTAGACATTGGTCAAGAAGTGCAACTAATGATGAAAGAGCAGAAAAACTTAGCTTTTAAGTGTTTTACAAACTTAACCTAAATGTACATCAATTTAACCAGAGTTCTATTTAATATCACTGTGCATGTGCATGAAATATTGTAACATTGCTTGATATAGTATTATGACTAATTTTATTAATAGATCTATTTAATTTAAATAGATCTATTTAAATTAACTACCTAATATATTTTATGAAGCATATTCATATATATAAGGATATAAGAAATCTCTCTAAGAAACTTTATGGCAAAATAATCACCACTAATTTTTTTGGTTGTATTTGCACCATTAATTTTTATGAATCTTAAGTTTCCTTTTAGAGAGTTAGGGGCCAAGGAATAGTCACTCATATGTTAGGTCAGAAAGCTAAGCCTACACAAAGTTCTACAGTTGCCTTTCTTACCATATGAGTGTCTCATCTACAAAATTCTTAATGCATGCCTCCCCTGATCCTGGTGACAGACCACAGAGAAAAAAATCACGTGTAAAATTTTTTTTTATGCTAAAAGCAGGGTAAGCAGAAGGTTTCTATGGAACTTGAGGGACAAACTCCTGTTTAAGATAATCACAGTAAAAATGAGATGACGGTGGAAGCAAACTGACATTTCTAGGAAGAATTGCTATGGGTGGGCTTCCCTGGTGGTCCAGTGGTTAAAAATCCACCCTCCAATGCAGGGGACTCTGGGAAGAGTCCACATGCCATGGAGCAAATAAGCCCACACGCTGCATGCGTGTGCCTAGAGCCCAGGCCTAAAGCCCACGCTCCATAAGAAGAAAGGCCCCAGCAATGAGAAGCCCTACACACCACAATGAAGAGGAGCCCCAGCTCACTGCAACTAGAGCAAGCCTGCACATAGCAACAAAGGCCCAGCACAGCCAAAAATAAAGAAACAAAGAAAAAGTTTAAAACAAAATGGTTATGGGCATCTCGTTTTCCTTGATTAGTTAGCCTTTTAATGCTAAATTACCTATGACCTGATAAGAAGCAGAGGGAGTTTCCAAGGAGTCCAAACTTCAAAATGAACTTTTGTCAGCTATGAGTTTAATGTAAGGAGGCCTGGTTCAGTTTTTATCTTTGACCCACAAGTTTTAATAATTTGGGAAATTAATCATCTTGAGCCTCAGTTTCCTCATCTGAAAAACAGGAAGAATAATTCTACTCTGGGGATTGCTGGGAAGATTACAAATATCTGTGTAAAGTGTGATATGATAAAATAACTATGGTATGTATTAGAAACACAAAAAATGTAACTAGTATTACTATGAGCTTTATAGCACTTGGCTACTTAGAAAAGCTAGTAGTAGACCCAGTAAACTCAAAAAGACTTGCCTAGTACCAGAATGAAAAATAAAAAAGAAAGACTAGTGGTTCACAAGTAACAGAACATAAGGATCACCATCTTTTTAATCTGTCAAAGAGGCTAACAAGATATATGGCACCAAATTGACATTCAGGAAGACCGACTAAATTTAAAAAGGTGAAAGTCCTTTAGAGGAGAGATGAATACACTTTACTAACAGGCAGCAGAAGGATGCACAATCTTTTAGTATTTTTAGGAGCTGGGTAGCCTCTCCAAGGGAAGCACATTTCAGTGAAAGCACAGAGCTTCCGTGGGCAGTTGATTTTGGACCCCTGTCACACCTATGGTCCAGGGCAGCGTCCAGCATGTGTCTGTTTCTCTGTTTAGTGGCTCTTCTTAAAGCTGTGTGACACTTTTTCCCTCTGTATTGCAAGGCTTACTGCAAACATACAGCTGCTGTTATACTTCTTAAGCCCTTTCTGCTGGGCAGTTGCCAGATGCTAAAGCCCTGCTTCAAAGACCCCAAGAAATGAAACATATGGGAAGATTCCAGGCTCACCTGCTGGATGTTGTACAATAAGGGTCCCTGGCTCTGCTGTTCTGAAAACCCTCAATTCAGTGAGTCACATTATAAAGCTCTAGGAACTGCCCTCCAAGAGGTTCTGCATGACTAATACCCATTTGGTTCTTTGGGCAGAGCCAGAGCCAGCAGGCAGTCTGTCTGGGAGGGGTTAGCCTGATTTTCAACTTGTTATATCTTTTCCTGTGTCGTGTGGGTGGGTCACATGCTGTGAGTTTTAAGCACACAGGTATGTACTGGTGCCCATGTCTGCTCAGTCTAGCCTAACAATTCCTACTCCAGTGCTCCTGACTTACCCTGATGGCTATGTGGATGGAAGATAATGGGTCCTCCTTTCTCGTAACTGGTGCCAAGATGGGTCCCTCCAAGCAGTCTGTGAAAAGAATCCAAAAAAGTAAGGGTAAGACTGAGGTCAGAAACTGAGGAGGTGACAAGTTGCCAAAGTGTAAACAAGCCATTGTTGTTGCTATTGAGTCACTCAGTCATGTCTGATTCTGCGACCCGATGGACTGCAGCACGCCAGACCTCGCTGTCCCTCACTATCCCTGGAGTTTGCTCAAACTCATGTCCATTGAGTCGGTAATGCCATCCAACCATCTCATCCTCTGTCGTCCCCTTCTCCTCCTGCCCTCAATCTTTAAAGCAGAGTGAAAAGCAGAACAAAGTCAAGGTTTCAAGACAACAACCAGAGGCTCCAAGTCTGAATAGAAGAAAAGGCAAGAGCCAGAGTCTAAGGAGCAAAATGAAGATGATTGCTGGGGGGTGCTGGCAGAGAGACAAGACCAAGGGAACTCAAAATAAATCATAGTTAAATTGACCATAGAGCATACTACAATGGTCAGATGCCAACATGCCTTGGAGGCCCCAGATATGCTTCTATGGATCTCCCTGTTTTCTCTCATCCATATCTACCTCTCCATCCTAAATATAAGGAGCATTATGGACTAATGGTGCTAATATTGTGTGAAAGTGGGTAATGGTCCTCAACAGATATTTGTACACCCACGTTCATAGAAGCATTATGTGTTCATAACAAAATGTAGAAGCTACCCACGAGTCCATAGACAGATGAATAGATAAAGAAAATATGGTGTATGTACATAATATATGTGTTTATACAATGGAATATTATTCAGCCTTAAAGAGTAAGGGAATTCTGACATCTGCTACAACATAGATGAATCTGGAGGACATTATGCAAAATGAAATAAGCCAGTCACAAAAAAGATAAATACCATATGATTGCACCTATATGAGGTTCCAAGAGTAGTCAAATTCATAGCAATAGAAACGAGAATGTGGTTATCAGGGGTTGGGAGGGGCAAGAGTGGGGTATTATTTTTAATGAGCACAGAATTTCAGTTTTGCAAGATGAAAGAAGTCTGGAGATGAAAGGTAGTGATGGTTGTATAACAATGTAAATGCATGTAAGACTACTGAATTGTACACTAAAAAAAATGGTTAAGATAGTAAACCTTATGTTTTATGTATTTTACCACAATTTTTTCAAGGGGTGATTGCCTTAGAGGATTATCACTTTTCATAGCAGTGGTGACTGGTGTGAATCATACACAAATTCTGTCCTCAATGCATTTTCAGTTTAGTGAGAAATCCAATGATTCTTGTTCTTAGGAAAGAGAAAATATAAAAAGATATTTTTAGGAATTTTTAGACTCACAAATAGAAGTGTCTTCCTTTTGGCACCACCAAGAAGCGAATATTTTGCTGCCAAGATGTTAAGTTTCCCAAGGAGTAATTAATAGCCCATCCTACAATGAGAGAAAGCAGGGGAGGAAAAGGAGGCAGATTAGGATAAAGTGTTATACAGAATGCAATGTGCTCAAGAAAAATCAGGAAAAAAAGAGAGAGAGAGAGAGAGAAGGGGGGGAACGAAGGTGACAGAAGTGAAAAGTAGAAAGAAACATAAAATCTGAAGAAGAAAAAAATGTAGCAGTGCTGTGCTTAGTCACTCAGTTATGTCCGACTGTTTGCAACCACACGGACTGTAGCCCACCAGGCTCCTCTGTCCATGGGATTCTCCAGGCCAGAACACTGGAATGGGTTGCCATGCCCTCCTCCAGGGGATACTCCCATCCCAGGGATCGAACCCAGGATTCCCATGTGGCAGGTGGATTCTTTACCAACTGAGCCACCGGGGAAGCCCTCTACTAAAGTCTGTGAACCCCTAGCAGTGAGCATGACAACAAGGGCCTTGGAACTTTAAGGCACAGTAATCCGTCAGCAGAAGAGCTCAACCGTAAAGACATTGTGGAACAAATGGGAGAACAAGAGAAGACTCTACACACGGACATCACCGGATGGTCAACACCAAAATCAGGTTGATTATATTCTTTGCAGCCAAAGATGGAGAAGCTCTATACAGTCAGCAAAAACAAGACTGGGAGCTGACTGTGGCTCAGATCATGAACTCCTTATTGCCAAAGTCAGACTTAAATTGAAGAAAGTGGGGAGAGAGAAACTGAGTATGGTCCTCAGCTCCGCTCAACCTGTGAGCTGCTGTGACCCTCTGTAGGAGAAGGGAAGCCTAAACGACATCCATAGGCTTTCTCTAGAACAGTGCTCCTTTCAACTGCCGTAAGCATCAGAATCCTCTTGAAGGCTTATTAAAACAGAGATTGCTAGGCCCACACCCAGAGATTCTTCTTTAGTAGATCTTGGTTGGGAACTGAAAATTTGCATTTCTAACAAGTTCCCAAGTGATGCCAGATGCTATTCATTTGGGGACCACACTATAAGAACCACAACTCTAGAATTAAAGAGGTATAGAATATGGTGTAAGTTTTTGGGTTTTTTAATAGCTTAAGAAGGAAGGCCCAAAGCAATAACTGTAGTAAGGGACTATACTAAAAACATTTAAATCCAGGTAAACCTAGTTCATTCAATATTACAGTAATCCGAGTCAATGCCCTGACCAGTAATGCTGAAGAAACTGAAGTTGAACGGTTCTATGAAGACCTACAAGACCTTCTAGAACTAACACACAAAAGATGTCCTTTCATTTTAGGGGACTGGAATGCAAAAGTAGGAAGTCAAGAAATACCTAGAGTAACAGGCAAATTTGGCCTTGGAGTACAGAATGAAGCAGGCCAAAGGCTAGTAGAGTTTTGCCAAGAGAATGCACTGGTCATAGCAGATACCCTCTTCCAACAACACAAGAGAAGACTCCATATGTGGACATCACCAGATGGTCAACACCGAAATCAGATTGTTTACATTCTTTGCAGCCAGAGATGGAGAAGCTCTATACAGTCAGCAAAAACAAGACCAGGAACTGACTGTGGCTCAGATCATGCACTCTTTATTGACAAATTCAGACTTAAATGGAAGAAAACAGGGAAAACCACTAGGCCATTCAGGTGTGACCTAAATTAAATCTCTTATGATTATACAGTGGAGGTGACAAATAGATTCAAGGGACTAGATCTGATATACAGAGTGCCTGATGAACTATGGACAGAGGTTCGTAACACTGCACAGGAGACAGGGATCAAGACCATCCCCAAGAAAAGAAATGCAAAAAAGCAAAATGGCTGTCTGAAGAGGCCCTAAAATAGCTGTGAAAAGAAGAGAAATGAAAAGCAAAGGACAAAAGGAAAGATACACCCATTTGAATGCAGGGTTCCAAAGAATGGCAAAGAGAGATAAGAAAGCCTTCCTCAGTGATCAATGCAAAGAAATAGAGGAAAACAACAGGATGGGAAAGACTAGAGATCTCTTCAAGAAAATTAGAGATACCAAGGGAACATTTCATGTAAAAATGGGCTCAATAAAGGACAGAAATGGTATGGACCTAACAGAAGCAGAAGATATTAAGAAGAGGTGGCAAGAATACACAGAAGAACTGTACAAAAAAGATCTTCATGACCCAGATAATGACGATGGTGTGATCACTCACCTAGAGCCAGACATCCTGGAATGTGAAGTCAAGTGGGCCTTAGGAAGCATCACTACGAACAAAGCTAGTGGAAGTGATGGAATTCCAGTTGAGCTATGTCAAATCCTAAAAGATGATGCTGTGAAAGTGTTGCACTCAATATCCAGCAAATTTGGAAAACTCAGCAGTGGCCACAAGACTGGAAAAGGTCAGTTTTCATTCCAATCTCAAAGAAAGGCAATACCAAAGAATGCTCAAACTACCGCACAATTGCACTCATCATACACTAGTAAAGTAATGCTCAAAATTCTCCAAGCCAGGCTTCAGCAATATGTGAACCGTGAACCTCCAGATGTTCAAGCTGGTTTTAGAAAACGCAGAGGAACCAGAGATCAAATTGCCAACATCTGCTGGATCATTGAAAAAGCAAGAAAATTCCAGAAAAACATCTACTTCTGCTTTATTGACTATGCCAAAGCCTTTGACTGTGTGGATCACAACAAACTGTGGAAAATTCTGAAAGAGATAGAAATACCAGACCACCTGACCTGCCTCTTAAGAAATCTGTATGCAGGTCAGGAAACAACAGTTAGAACTGGATGTGGAACAACAAACTGGTTCCAAATAGGAAAAGGAGTACGTCAAGGCTGTATATTGTCACCCTGCTTATTTAACTTATATGCAGAGTACATCATGAGAAATGCTGGGCTGGAGGAAGCACAAGCTGGAATTAAGATTGCTGCGAGAAATATCAATAACCTCAACTATGCAGATGACACCACCCTTATGGCAGAAAGTGAAGAAGAACTAAAGAGCCTCTTGATGAAAGTGAAAGAGGAGAATGAAAAAGTTGGCTTAAAGCTCAACATTCAGAAAACTAAGATCATGGTGTCCCGTTTCATCACTTCATGGCAAATAGATGGGGCAACAGTGGAAACAGTGGCTGACTTTATTTTTTTTTGGCCTCCAAAATCACTGCGGATGGTGACTGCAGCCATGAAATTAAAAGATGCTTACTGCTTGGAAGGAAAGTTATGGCCAACCTAGATAGCATATTAAAAAAACAGAGACATTACTGAGAGAGTCAATTCCTAGGCAGGTTGATAAGAAGTCTAGGGGTCCCCAAGGAGAGAGGGGTCTGGAATTCTCAAGGAGGAAGAAAGGACAAACTTTTTTGTCCCTCTACATTCCTTAGGATTATATAACAATAATGTATCCTGCTTGAGGACAGTCTCTGGAAAAAACCTTCTGGCTAATCCTGTTATCTTAAGGTGTAAATTACGGGAGGAGGTCTAGTGAGGTCTTTACAACCTCCAGACATTCTTCTGATTCACTGTAAAAACTAATTAGAGAGTATATAACTCCATGGCTAACACTAGCAGGGAGACACTCTTTCTGCCTCCTTCTGGTGCCTATGTCAGAAGCTTTCTCTATCTCCTTTATACTTTAATAAAACTTTATTACACAAAAGCCTTGAGTGATTAAGCCTCATTTCTGGCCCCGGATTGAATTTTTCTCCTCCAGAGGCCAAGAATCCCGGCGTCTTTGTGGTTCAGCAACAGCCTTTCATTACTTTGCCAACAAAG
This sequence comes from Cervus canadensis, assembly GCF_019320065.1. Taxonomy (NCBI): domain Eukaryota; kingdom Metazoa; phylum Chordata; class Mammalia; order Artiodactyla; family Cervidae; genus Cervus; species Cervus canadensis. The sequence goes on along the minus strand of NC_057409.1, from coordinate 48,233,063 downwards.
TTCCGTCTAGTCAAGGCTATGGTTTTTCCAGTGGTCATGTATGGATGTGAGAGTTGGAACTATAAAGAAAGCTGAGTGCCGAAGAATTGACGCTTTTGAACTGTGGTGTTGGAGAAGACTCTTGAGAGTCTCTTGGACTGCAAGGAGATCCAACCAGTCCATCCTAAAAGAGATCAGTCCTGAGTGTTCATTGGAAGGACTGATGTTGAAGCTGAAACTACAGTTCTTTGGCCACCTGATGCGAAGAACAGACCCATTTGAAAAGACCCTGTTGTTGGGAAAGATTGAAGGCAGGAGAAGGGGACAACAAAGAATGAGATGGTTGGATAGCATCACTGATTCAATGGACATGAGTTTGAGTCAACTCCGGGAGTTGGTGACGGACAGGGAAGCCTGGCTTGCTGCAGTCCTTGGGGTCGCAAAGAGTCAGACACAGCTGAGCGACTGAACTGAACTAAAACCTTGTCCACCATTTGTTCTCTTAATGCAATGGTTAAGAGTGTGAGTGTTTGAGTCAGACAGACTTGGACTGTGTCACCTTCTATCAGTGTGGCTTTGGGTACATTTGTTAACCTTTACAACCCCCTATTTTTCTTATCTTTAAAATTAGAATTATATAGCACCAACCTAATGAGGTTGTGCAAAGATAAAATTGTTGATGCATGTACAAGGACTTAGCACAGTACCATGGTATGTGGTAAATGTAGCAGGCATCTGTTTGAGGCAATCCTGCATCCATCTCTGCTACTTTTGCACCAGTCCCAATCACCTCTCACCATTGTGTATAGCTTTTTGAAATCTGATTCTTAGGAACAAAGTCAAAATAATAACCTGCCACACTGATCTTCTCAGTTTACCATGAAAACCATTTCACCCTGTGGCAGGTAATTTATAGGTAAAAATATAAGGATATATATTATTTTTATGGAAATGTTTTATCTTTAAGTATTCCCTCTAGTGGTTACTAGAAAAGGAGAACAATAACTCCAAAAGTTTCCTTAGTCAATTAATTATTTTCAATTACAATATTTTTTATTATCTTGTATTCATAGTACTGTGCCAGAAGTGTTCAAGGGAAGCAAGGAGTTTCTATTAATCAATTTGTGATGAAAAGCTGAAACTAGCTGATACTATGAAATGCAACTTAAAAACTTATCTGCAAACTCAGTAAAGATTATTAATTTGGGAAGAGTATAGTTTTATTTGCAATAAAACAAGTGACTAATTTTAGTTCTCTTCTGTTAGAGGATGTACTTATAATAGCTGAGAAATGACCAGGTTAATCATTTCTCTTGGATATGCGGTCCTCCCTCAGTATACACAGGAATTTGTTCCAGGATGCTCCGCAGATGTCAATATCTGTGATGCTCAAGTTGCTTACAGTCAGCAAGATTGGTTGAATCCAAGGATGTGGAACCCACAGATAAGGAGGGCTGATGTTTCACGAGGGAGCATTCTGGGCTGTGGCTTCAAGGTTCATTTATATGCTATAACCTCTTAGAGTAATGCATACCTTTGCTCCCTACACTGTAAGAAAACAAGAACTGGAGACTTAAACTTTCCTGGTGGTTCAGGGGCTAAAAATTCACCTGCCAATGCAGCATTCATGGGTTCAACTCCTGGTCCAGGAAGATCCCACATGCTGCAGGGCAACTAGGCCCCTGCACCACAACTACTGAAACCTACACCTAGAGCCCACGCTCCACAACAAAAGAAGCCACCACAGCCAGAAGCCCGCACACCCCACCTAGGGCGTGGCCCCCTTGAGGCTGCCAGAGAAAGCCTGCAGGCAGCAACAAAGAGCCAGCACAGCAATAAATACATGAATAAATGTCTTAAAAAGAATTAGCAGCCAAACAGACTTTACGAAAAGAAAACAAACACTGATATGGTTCTATTATGTAAGAGTACTCCCCAGGGACACACAGGCAGGCTATATGCTCTAAGGTCTGGAGATTCTTGGGGATTTTTTTTTTTTTTTTGCTTTTTTAAAAAACGGCTCCTCTTTTCATTATGTGTTTTGGATGACTTCATGTAGCAGAGAGCTTTAGTTACTACCTGTAATCTTCTGCTTCTTTCCTTGGGAGCCATCCTTTCTCTTCATAACCCAGTCCTTTACAGAGGCCAGTCCCAGATCCAGCTCTGTGAGGGGAGGGGAACGGGTGGTACTTCTTATCTTAGACTGGCATGTGACAAAACAATTCTGGCTATGATGAGATGAGGGGAAGTCTGCGGGGGACACATCCTCACTCTTAAAAAAGGGCACAGGAAAATGAGGTGAGATCTGCTGGGCTTGTTTATGTCTGCATCGGAACTGAGATAAGGGGCAGCCATCTTGTAATTAGGAAGGGAGCTAGCCTTAAGATGAAAATCCCAAGAGCTTGGTGATTTCACTGAGAGGCTGAATTCAGTAGCCCTAGAGGCACCTTTCCTAAGGACTCTATGTTAAGTAAGATAGTAAAATTTCCCTATTGCTTGACCCACTTTTATCTTAACAGTCATCTAGATGATACCAATCCTTGATTGAGTGAAGCCTTCAAAGAGACTGGTATTCTCAAACCGAGCATGGTGGTGGTCACCTTTGCTTCAGCATCTCACCTGAAGTAAGTCTGTTGAAATACACCATGAAGTTTTGAGTCAAGTTCTTCCTGGGGACAATGTGGACTTTAATGTCAAGAACATGTCTATCAAAGATGATCACTATGGCCCTGTGGCTGGCAACAGCAAACATGGCCCACAATGGAAGCAGCTGACTTCATAGCTCATAATCATCTGAATCATCCAGGACAAATCAGTGCTGGACTGTCACACAGCTCACACTGTTAAAAGTTTGCCACACTGAAGGAGAAGGTCAATAGTCATTCTCGGAAAAAGATGGGCTATGGCCCTAAATTCTTGAAATCTGATAATCCCACCTTCATTGAGAGCCTGATGAGCCCACATGTGTTGAGAGCTTTTGCGACTATCCTCCTCTTGGTTGTCTTCCTATTTATGACGTGAGACAGACGGTTCCCATGGGTGTCACCAAAGAAGTGGGCAAGAAGGCTGTTAGAGCTTGCAGGTCACCAAGTCTGCTCAGAAAGCTCAGAAGGCTAAATGAATATCATCCCCACACCTGCCGCCCTGTCTTAGTCAGTGGTAAGGGATGGTCTCAGAACTGTTTGTCCCAACTAGCCATTTAAGTTTAGTAGTAAAAGGCCAATTAATGATATACATGCATTGTAAAACCTTTAGAAGAAAAGGAGAATGTTTTGTGGACCATTTTTTTTTTTTTTATGTGTATGGCAGTTTAAGTCTTCGGCAAAAAGCTTACAAAGGAACCTGAGAAATCTTTTGAGTGATGGATAACTTCAATATCTTGATTGTGGTTGTGGTGTTATCGGTGTTTAAATTTGCTATAACTTATTAAATCATACATTTTAAATATGTGTAGTTTATTGTCAACTATAGCTCAGTCAAACTTTCTTTGACTACAATGCAATTTAGTTAGAAACTTATAATAAAAAGAAAACTATGAAAAATCCTCATAGAAGTTTGAAAACATTTCTAAAAATTTATGAGTCAAAGAAAATCATAATAAAATTTAGAAATCTTTAGGATTGAACAATGAACAAATATACATAATACATATGAAAATACATATTGAAAATAATACATAACAAACTTTATGAGATGCACTCAAATGTTAATGAGAGGCAAATTTACTGTGTTAAATGCTTACATCAGAATATAAGGAGGACTTGATATTATGAATCTAAGTTAGAAATGCATGAATAATGAAGAAATAAAAGGGATGAAATAAAAATAAGAACTGAAATTAATGAACTGAAATATAAAAGGAAAGATCAGCAAGCAAAAGGTGGTCTCTCAAGACGACTAATTAGGCAAGCCTTCAGTTCAGTTCAGTTGCTTAGTCATGAGTGACTTTTTGCGACCCCATGGACTGCAGCACGCCCGGCTTCCCTGTCCATCACCAACTCCCGAAGCTTACTCTAACTCATGTCCATCGAGTTGGCGATGCCACCCAGATGGTGATGCCATCTCATCCTCTGTCGTCCCCTTCTCCTCCTGCCTTAAATCTTTCCCAGCATCAGGGTCTTTTCAAATGAGTCAGTTCTTCGCATCAAGTAGCCAAAGTATTGGAGTTTCAACTTTAGCATCAGTCTTTCAGTGAATATTCAGGACTAATTTCCTTTAGGATTGACTGGTTGGATTTCCTTGCAGTTCAAGGGACTCTCAAGAGTTTTCTCCAACACCACAGTTCAAAAGCCTTGGGCAAGTTTAATTAAGGGGGAAAAAAGAAGAGGCACAAAGGAACTGAAAAAGCAGACAATTTGCTGTAGATGTTTAAAAAAAGCAAAAGGATATGATCCACTTCTGGCCAAATGGGTAACAGGGACCAGATTTATCATCCTGTCTAAAACAACAAAAAAAAACCCTAGACAATACATATGGAATAACGAATGCCATAACACTGGACATCAAAGAAAAAAGAACAGCATTCCCTAAGAGACGGAAAACAAATGAGAGCTCTGTGATTGGAACTGTCTTGAGAGTTTCCAGGTCATGCCAGCTCAGGGAGGGGAATCAAGGTGGAGCATAGCAGATGCCCTGAGCTGCTGAGAAGTTGATTTGCAAGGAGTACTATAATGTAATTCCTTGTAATTACTGTATGTGATGTAATACCGTGATGATGCAGAACAATGGAAACGCTCATACTCTTCCAGTTGGAATGTAAATTGGCATAACAGCTTGGCACTGCACAGAAAAGTTGACCATCCACATACCATAACCCAGCATTTCCATTCCTAGAAATGGAAGCTTTTGCACCTGTACACTGAAACACATGTACAAGAATGATCACAGAAACATTGCGATTGGACAAAAATACAGACAACCTAAATGTTCAGCAGCAGCAAAATACTTAAAGTATGTTTATATAGTAGGAACACTATACCACAGTGAAAACGAATGAAATACCCTTAAATATATCACCATAGAGAAATCTGAAAAACAATGTTGGGAAAAAATAAAACAAGTTAAATTAGAATATAAAGTAATTTATATAAAGAACAGACAAAACTGAATGACATACTGTATAGAGATACATACATAGGCTAATATCATGATGAAAAGTAAGAGAACAAGCAACACAAAATTCTGGAAGCACCCCTGTGAAGGTGGAAGAGGGGTGTGGGAATATAAGCGGCTTCTAAAGACACTAGCTATGCTCCATTTCTTAAGCTAAGTTGTAAGTACATGAGTTCATTTTACTGTTTAAAGTGAATGTTTACATTATATGCTTTTTTCTGTAGGTATAAAATGTTTCACAATAAAATATCTTTTAAAAGAAAAAAAGCAACAGAGGTTATAAATTACTAAGACTTCAGCTGATAATATTGAGATAAGAGCTCAGTTCTTATAACAGAATGCATACTCCATAAATTGGGTGGTTCCACTGCTCTGTATTTCTAATGACTAATGTCTTTGTTGAAATTAAAAGATGCTTGCTCCTTAGAAGGAAAGTTACACCTAGACAGCATATTAAAAAGCAGAGACATTACTTTGCCAACAAAGGTCCATTCTAGTCAAGGCTATGGTTTTTCCAGTGGTCATGTATGGATGGGAGAGTTGGACCATAAAGAAAGCTGAGCACTGAAGAATTGATGCTTTTGAACTGTGGTGCTGGAGAAGACTCTTGAGAGTCCCCTGGACTGCAGGGAGATCCAACCAGTCCATCCTGAAGGAGATCAGTGCTGAATACTCACTGGAAGGACTGATGCTAAAGCTAAAGTTCCAATACTTTGGCCACTTGATGCGAAGAACTGACTCCTTGGAAAAGATCCTGATGCTGGGAAAGATTGAAGGCAGGAGGAGAAGGGAACGACAGAGGATGAGGTGGCTGGATGGCATCACCTACTTGACGGACATGAGTTTGAGTAAACTCCAGGAGTTGGTGCTGGACAGGGGAGCCTGGAGTGTTGCAGTCCATGGGGTCACAAAGAGTTAAACACGACCGAGCGACTGAACTGACTGAACACCTTTGGGTTTCCTTGAAAGCAGAACCCGCAATAAGGACTTGGGAGAGCAGATAAAGGAAAAGTCAATAAATGGTGTGTTACTGAGGTTTCTGCGGCAGGCAATAGGGCCCCAACTTCACCAGAACCTTTGAGAAGCACAGAGAACACCTCTTCAAGTGGTGGTGTGAGAACAAGGGACTGCATTTACTCACCAGTTGCTGCCTCCAAGGATTGGGAATTGCTTCAGGAGTGTTAACTCACCAATACTTCTGGGCTGAACTTACACCTGGGCTAGGCTCAAGGCTTTTGAAGAAGCCCAGAGGTGGAAAGCACTGAACATGCAGTGACAGAGGAGGTGAATCCTCTCCACCACCGCTATGGCTGAAACCAGAAGTAGGCTGAGGACGCACCAAAGCGCCCACAATAACTAACATGACAGAGCCAGATCTCACAACTGAAAAATATACTCATGGTGCAAGGGTTACTTGTTTTAAATATCATTTGTGTAAATTTACCCTCTTGGAGATAAAGTAGCAATTAAAAAAAAATGTAAGTCATTTAACAGAACTCATTTTTCCCACCCATCTTTAATTGGCTTCTCAGGTCTTCATCTTCTCCGACTCCCTCTGGTTGGATTCATTCATAATTCCCTGTGGACTTGTTTGCCACGGTACTTATTCAATCACATCAGCAACATTAAATAGCAATTTGTCTATCTCTCCTACTAAATGCTCTTTTGGTCATCTTGCAATGCTGTGTCTTCAGTGCTTGGCATGTAGAAATTAACTAAACATTTTCTACATGGATGAATGGAGTAGTGAGTGAAAAACTGAATATGGAAATAAGAGTGTACCTAGAGCCGCGAAATAGGAGGAGGAGATAAATGTAGAGAGAAATGAAGGACCAAAGCGCAGGAAATTCAGTCTGAAATTAGATTTTCCTCATTTTAATATTCTTTTCCAAATCACTGTCCAATGTCAATGTATCTTCAATGCCTCTTCCTTGAATATTGTTTTCTTTCTTTTTTTTTTTTATGGCTAATTCACCTTGTTGTACAGCAGAAAAGTAACACAACATTACAAAGCAATTGTATTCCAATAATAAAATAAAATAAAAATGAGCTCAGATGGTCTTTGCTGCCCCTGATACAATTCCTAGACCACAGGACCCCACAGTCATGGCCTATCTAATATAAGAGACATCCTTTTCGCACATGGCCATTGTAGAGACCAGAATACGCCACCCCAAATATGCCACACTGGCATAAGGACTCTTTTAGAGCTGGAAGCATATGAGAATCAAGAGATGCAGAAACATACTTGTAGCTTCCTTTAAGTGATTAAAGGTAGAAACTTTGAAAAATAGGGACTGTCATAAGTCACTTCTAGGGAGGCTTTATGGCCAAGAAGATGATGGAAAGTTGGTGCCAAAAGGGCTTTTCCCAAAAACCTTACTGAAGAAAAACAATGTTCCTATAGGAATATTGTTTTCTAATTGTTTTTCTTCAGGGTCACTGAGGAAAGGCATAGTAGGTGGTATTCACAGGGGTAGGTACACAGCAACCTTGCTTTTCTTATATGAGTTTTGATGCGGTAGGCATGGAATAAGATAGATGGAGACTGACATATCATTTTGATTACTGATAAAGCAGATATTGGAGAATGTGGCTTATGTCCGTGAGTTATACTGAACCCCAGAATTAGATCGACACCCCACCCAGGTATGGACCCCCACTCCATAGGGGCTACTCCTGTAACAATGTGGCTTGGACACACAGATGCTCCCTGTGGCCACTGGCCTCCAAGAGGAGGGGAGGAGGAACAGTGGTGTTCTGATTGCCCAGTTCTGGGTCCCCAGTTCATGGGCAGATCACTTCTTTTCCCAGGGCAAAGTGTGGGGATGGAGAGAATTGCACTAACTGATCTCCCTTCAACTGGAAGAAAACACCAAGAGGGGGAATAAATGTTCCTACTAAAGATAAACATTTTATAGTTAAAGCAAAGTCAGTTACCCCCACAATGGTATAATCATTTTTACAGGGAAGGGTAGCCAGCATGTAGAGTAATTTTTATAGTAACAGTAGATTACTTGAAGTTTACTGGCACCTTAGCCAGGCAGGTTCAAGTTCAACAGAACAGAGAAAGACACCAGAATTTAAAGAAACAGTATCTATTCACTTGCACTCTAGAGAAATGTTCTAAATATGTAATTTGGCAGTTATTTCTAATATTTTTTAAGCTAAAATAAATCTTATTGGGAGAATAATTATCACATGCATGTGGTCCACAATGCATGTATATAATGTGTGTGTGGTGAAAAGTGCTCTCCCTACCCTGGCAATTACTTTTGCAGATGATTTTTCTAATTATATATCATCAAATGTGTGTTTCATTTCACTTGCCCTTTCCTCCTGATTTTATGAAAATAAAGTCCTCACTTTATAAATGAACTTTGGGAGCATAATTTGCTTACAAGTCCTTTTGAATTCAGACTGCATGATAAATTTCTAGTTTCTTAAGGAGGCCCACTAGCTTTTGATTACCACTCAAATGCAGCACACAAAATAGTATAAAATCTAACATATTCAATCACATAGTTTCTATGCTAAATTGTGCTCCTAATTCTAACCTTGACTATCAGAAATATATCTAATTCCCTGCCATTTAGCCTTAGTCCCAAATCCCAGGAGACAGCATTCCTCTTCTCCCTCAACCTCTATGCTGGAACTGTCATGGAAGTGGAAACAAAAACGTGTCTATGGTGGTAGATGGGGTAGTGATGGAACTGGGGAGGATAACAGCATTCACCATGGGAATTCGCCTGCTGACTGGGCAACTGGACCACCGCGGCACTGATGGCAGCCTAGTCACAGGAGGGCACAGCTCTGGGGTCTCACATTGCCTGGAGCACAGGGTCAGAGGCGGCAACAACTACTGGGCACAAAAGTATCTTAAACTTACAGAGACAGCTGGAAAAAACGGCAAGCTGTCTCATCACATACAAGTGGCCATATAACTTGAAAATGACGTACATTTCAGTCATTTTTTTTCTACCTTATTTCAAAGAAGTATGAATATTCTTTTAGAGTATGATTCAAAACCAACTCAGCATCATGATACATAACATTTTGGCAAAAGTAGAGATATTTACAGTCTCCTACTCCAGAAATTGAGATAGCAACTGTCAAGTGATTAAGCCAAAACATTATCTTTTCTCTCTCACTCTACTGACCAGATGCTTCAGGGCAATGCTTAGAGGGGAGTCAGACCATCTTATGGGAGGAAGCAGGCATTGAACTGAGTAAGGTTCACAGAGTGTTATAAAGAAGGAAGTAGTAAATCTATCTGAAGCTGGGGGTCAGAGCTGGAGAGAAGAGGGCACTTAAGATAGGTGCAATTATCCTTCAATTAAAAAATAAATAAATTTTTTAAAAAGATAGGCTTCAGTGAATGCAATACTTTGAAGGAGACTATCTCTTATGTTTGCCCAGCAAAGAGCACATCACGTACATAGCAAAGGAATGAAGGTTAAATAACCTGCTATACCAGGGAACTGCAATTACGTGGGGCTTTGCTGGTATAAGGGATGTGACCAGAGTTAAGTCTGAAGGCTCCAGACTATCCAGGATGTAGATGCTACTGCCTTGTATTTGAGCCCATCCTCACTATCTTTGACTTCCCTCATAGCTCAGTTGGTAAAGAATCCACCTGCAATGCGGGAGACCCCTGCTCAGTTCCTGGGTTGGGAAAATCTGCTGGAGAAGGGACAGGCTACCCATTAGAGTATTCTTGGTCTTCCCTTGTGGCTCAGCTGGTGAAGAATCCACCTGCAATGTGGGAGACCTGGGTTTAATCATTGGTTGGGATGATATCCTGGAGGAGGGAAAGGCTACCCACTCCAGTATTCTGGCCAGGAGAATTCCATGGACTATATAGTCTATGGGGTTGCAAAGAGTCGGACACAACTGAGCGGTTTTCACTATCACTCACACAATCTTCTGGAAACCTTTTTAAAAAATGAGTTATTATTACTCCTATTGCTATAAAAAAAACCCTTTATAAACTTTTTCATAATTCAAACAGAAGGTTATATATATATGATGAAAAGTCAAAGTTGCTCTCTCTACTTCCATACCTACTGACTTAGTCCTTTTCACCAGTGGAATTATTTCAATCACAGACTATATTTCAAGAATATCTCAGCAATACATATAGGTATCAACTATTTCTTTAAAATTTATTTGAGATTTGTAAAATCAGAAACAGATCTGTCACATCCTCAGGAACCTGGTATTTTTTTCCCCTACTGTGCGCATATTTATAAATACACACACATATAACACACAGAAGTCATTTATCAGTAATGGGATCTGGCATTTTTTAAAAATCTTATTTTATGTAACTTTTTCAAACCTATATACAAGCAGAGAAAATAATATAGTGAACTTTTATATTCTCTATATTCTAATCATCCTGCTACAATTAGTAATATTTTCCTTTCTTAATTTACACTCCACTTTCTCTTTCTGCTGGTGTTTTAAACAAATCTTGACTATATATTATTTCACTAATAAATACTTCTAATTTATACCTTTTACAGGTAAATATTTTGATACATTCATAATACCATTATCACACAAAGGAAAGTTAACACTTATAATCACATAGCATTTATTCCACGTGCAGTTTTTCTCCATTATCTCAAAAATGCCTTTTACCTTGATTTGTTTGGATCGGAATCCAAGTAAGATCTACATGTTGCATTGACTTGAGACCCAACTGGTATCATTTATTAAATTTCTGTCTTCACTTGCATCTATTTCTGGGTTTCCTTCCCATTTCCATGGCATTTCTGTCTAATCATGTACCAATATAACACTGTTTCAATTATGCAGATTCATAATACATATTTTTTAATATTTGGTAGTACTTTATACCCCCCTTGATTCTTTTCTTACGGCTTTCTGATTCTACTTGGTGTTTGTACTTTCAGTTATATTTTGTAGTCAGCTCATCTAGGAGAAGTGGGTCAGCGGTGGCCTGCTGCAGGGTTGGGGGCACTGAGGGCAGCATGGGGCCTTCTGAAGCAGGTCGCCATTATCTCCATCACCTCCACCATAGTTTGGTCTCAGGTCAAATAACAGGAGGGAACACAGCCCCGCCCATCAACAGAAAATTGGATTAAAGATTTACTGGGCAAGGTCCTGCCCATCAGAACAAGACCCAGTTTCCCCCTCAGTCAGTCTCTCCCATCAGGAAGCTTCCATAAACCTCTTATCCTTCTCCATTAGAGGGCAGACAGAATGAAAACTATAATCACAGAAAACTAACCAATCTGATCACATGGACCACGGCCTTGTCTAACTCAATGAAACTATGAGCCATGCTCATGTAGGGCCACCCAAGGCAGATGGGTCTTGGTGGAGAGTTCTGACAAAACATGGTCCACTGGAGAAGCGAATTGCAAACCACTTCAGTGTTCTTGCCTTGAGAATGCCATGAACAGTATGAAAAGGCAAAAAGATAGGACACTGAAAAGATGAACTCCCCAGGTCTATAGGTGCCCGTATTCTATTGGAGATCAGTGGAGAAATAACTCCAGAAAGAATGAAGAGATGGCGCCAAAGCAAAAACACCCAGTTGTGGATGTGACTGGTGATGGAAGTAAACTCTGATGCCATAAAGAGCAATATTGCATATGAACCTGGAATGTAAAGTCCATGAATCAAGGTAAGTTGGAAGTGGTCAAACAGGAGATGGCAAGAGTGAACATTGACATTTTAGGAATCAGTGAACTAAAATGGACTGGAATGGGTGAACTTAACTCAGATGGCCATTATATCTACTACAGTGGGCAAGAATGCCTTGCCCACAGACAAATGGAGTAGCCCTCCTAGTCAACAAAAGAGTCCAAATGCAGTTCTTGGATGCAATCTCAAAAATGACAGAATGATCTCTGTTCTTTCCCAAAGCAAACCGTTCAATATCACGGTAATCCAAGTCTATGCTCCGACCAGTAATGCTGAAGAAGCTGAAGTTGAACAGTTCTATGAAGACCTACAAGACCTTCTAGAACTAACACACAAAAGAGATGTCCTTTTTATTATAGGGGACAGGAATGCAAAAGTAGGAAGTCAAGAAATACCTGGACTAACAGGCAAATTTGGCCTTGGATTATAGAATGAATCTATAATGAATGAAAAATAGAATGAATCTCTACACATGGACATTACCAGATGGTCAACACTGAAATCAGATTGTTTACATTCCTTGCAGCCAAAGATGGAGAAGCTCTATACAGTCAGCAAAAACAAGACTGGGAGCTGACTGTGGCTCAGATCCTGAACTCCCTATTGCCAAATTCAGACTCAAATTGAAGAAAGTAGGGAAAACCACTAGATCATTCAGTTATGACCTAAATCATATCCCTTATGATTATACAGTGGGAGAGACAAAAAAATGCAAGGATTAGATCTGATAGAGTGCCTAAAGAACTATGGATGGAGGTTCTTGACATCGTACAGGAGGCAGTGATCAAGATCATCCCCAAGAAAAAGAAATGCAAAAAAGGTAAAATGGTTGTCTGAGAAAAGAAGAGAAGGTAAAGGCAAAGGAGAAAAGGAAAGATATACCCATCTGACTGCAGAGTTCCAAAGAATAGCAAGGAGAGATAAGAAAGCCTTCCCCAGTGATCAATGCAAAGAAATAGAGGAAAACAATAGAATGGGAAAGACTAGAGATCTCTTCAAGAAAATTAGAGATACCAAGGGAACGTTTCATGCAAAGATGGGCACAACAAAGGACAGAAATGGTGTGGACCTAACAGAAGCAGAAGATATTAAGAAGAGGTGGCAAGAATACACAGAAGAACTGTACAAAAAAGATCTTCATGATCCAGATAATCATGATGGTGTGATCACTCACCTAGAGCCAGACATCCAGGAATGTGAAGTCAAGTGGGCCTTAGGAAGCATCACTATGAACAAAGCTAGTGGAAGTGATGGAATTCCAGTTGGGCTATTTCAAATCCTGAAAGATGATGCTGTGAAAGTGTTGCACTCAATATCCAGCAAATTTGGAAAACTCAGCAGTGGCCACAGGACTGGATAAGGGCAGTTTTCATTCCAATCCCAAAGAAAGGCAATGCCAAAGAATGCTCAAACTATCACACAGTTGCACTCATCTCACATGCTAGTAAAGTAATGCTCAAAATTCTTCAAGCCAGGCTTCAACAGTACATGAACCATGAATTTCCAGATGTTCCAGCTGGATTTAGAAAAGGCAGAGGAACCAGAGATCAAATTGCCAACATCCAATGGATCATCAAAAAAGCAAGAGAGTTCTAGAAATACATCTATTTCTGCTTTATTGACTATGCCAAAGCCTTTGACTGTGTGGGTCACAACAAACTGCAGAAAATTCTGAAAGAGATGGGAATACCATACCACCTGACCTGCCTCCTGATAAATCTGTATGTAGGTCAAGAAGCAACAGTTAGAACTGGACATGTAACATCATACTGGTTCCAAATAGGAAAAGGAGTACATCAAGGCTGTATATTGTCACCCTGCTTATTTAACTTATATGCAGAGTACATCATGAGAAACGCTGGGCTGAATGAAGCTCAAGCTGGAATCAAGATTGCCAGGAGAAATATCAATAACTTCAGATGTGCAAATGACACCACCCTTATGGCAGAAAGTGAAGAGGAACTAAAGAGCCTCTTGATGAAAGTGAAAGAGGAGAATGAAAAAGTTGGATTAAAGCTCAACATTCAGAAAACTAAGATCCTGGCATCCAGTCCTATCACTTCATGGCAAATAGATGGGGAAATGATGGAAACAGTGACAGACTTAATTTTTTGGTGTTCCAAAATCACTGCAGATGGTGACTGCAGCCATGAAATTAAAAGACGCTTACTCCTTGGAAGGAATGTTATGGCCAACCTAGACAGCATATTAAAAAGCAGAGACATTACTTTGCCAACAAAGGTCCATCTAGTCAAGCTATGGTTTTTCCAGTAGTCATGTATGGATGTGAGAGTTGGACTATAAAGAAAGCTGAGCGCTGAAGAATTGATGCTTTTGAACTGTGGTGTTAGAGAAGACTCTTGAGAGTCCCTTGAACTGCAAGAAGATCCAACCAGTCCATCCTAAAGATCAGTCCTGGGTGTTCATTGGAAGGACTGATGTTGAAGCTGAAACTCCAATACTTTGGCCACCTGATATGAAGAACTGACTCAATGCAAAAGACCTTGATGCTGGGAAAGACTGAAGGTGGGAGGAGAAGGGGATGACAGAAGATGAGATGGTTGGATGGCATCACTGACTCAATGGACATGAGTCTGAGTAAGCTCCGGGAATTGGTGATGGACAGGGAGGCCTCGCATGCTGCAGTCCATGGGGTCGCAAGAGTCGGACACGACTGAGGGGCTGAACTGAGCTGAACTGAACGTGTAGTTTCAGAAAAAAACTGATGATAATGACTTAGGGAGAATTCACATCTTTACAACGTAAGTCTTCCTGTCCAAGAATGTATCTTTTTATTTTTTTAGTCTATATTTTTGTTATCAGGAGTATCTCACAGTTTTTCTTATATAGAGTTTACCCATTTTAAAAACTAGTTTTGTTTCAGTATTATACTTCTGTTCTTCTAAATACAGTCTACTCCAATCCTACATATACAGGGCAGCAAATAAACACAGATGTAAAGAACAGACTTTTGGACTCTGTGGGAGAAGGTGAGGGTGGGATGATTTGAGAGAATAGCACTGAAATATGTATCTTACCATATGTTAAACAGATGACCAATGCAAGCTCAATGCCTGAAGCAGGGCACCCAAAGCCAGTGCTTTGGGACAACCCAGAGGGGTAGGGTGGGGAGAGAGGTGGGAGGGGGTTTCAGGATGGGGGGACATATGTATACCCATGGCTGATTCATGCTGATGTATGGCAAAAACCATCACAATATTTTAAAGTAATTATCCTTTAATTAAAATAAATAATTAAAAAAATAAATACAGCCTATTCTTCCATTATTTCTTTTATCTGCTTATTGTTCGTTTATAAGAAGCTATTGACTTTATATTAATTTTATATCCTATGTCTTTATTAAAGTGTCTTACTATAATTTCTATTAATTTTTCCATATAGTTTTTGTTTTCTAGTTAGTCATGTTATCTGCAAAGAGAGTTTTTCATCTTCCTTTCAATTATTATGTGATTAAATGCTTTCTCTTGTCTAATTGTATTGACTAATACTTCCGCTTCCAATGTTAGTAAATGGACATAGTGGTTATCTTTGTATTTTCCTACTTTTAGTAATGTTTTTCCATTAAAGAAGGAGCTGGCTTATGGGCTAAACTATCCTTCAATTCCTTTTTAATTGAGTATTTTTAACTTGAATGGATGTTGAATTTTATCAAATGCCTTTCTGAAGGCAATGATCTGACTTTTCTCATTAGTTTTATTATGTTGATGAATCATATTAATTGATGTCCTACTATGGAAAAACTCTTTTATTCTTGGAATACACTTTATAAATATATATTATTTTAAAATACACTGTTCCTGGAGAAGGAAATGGCAACCCACTCCAGTATTCTTGCCTGGAAAAATCCATGGACAGAGGAGTCTGGCGGGCTGCAGTCCATGGGGTTACATGACTGAGCATGTGTGCATGAGGGTGGAGGGAGATGGGTTGGTAGCAATAAACTGGTAGAACTTTAAAAAAAATAAAATAAAAATAAAATACACTGTTGCTTCTCTTTGCTAATATTTAAGAATTTTTTTGGATCACATAGTAGGATTGGTTTTCTTTTTTTCTGTGCTCTGGACTGGATAAAATAGCATTGAGATGATATCATCTTCTGTCATCTGTTTGTTATGAAAGTCGCTCGGTCATGTCCGACTCTTGGTGACCCCACGGACTGTACAGTCCAGGGAACTCTCTAGGCCAGAATACTGCAGTGGGTAGCCTTTCCCTTCTCCAGGGGATCTTCCCAACCCAGAGATTGAACCCAGGTCTCCCACATTGCAGATGGATTCTTTACCAGCTGAGCCACAAGAGAAGCCCCTCATTGTCTATGGTTTGACAGAATTCCCCTGGGAATATATCCTTTTTTTGTTTCTAATGAAAACTCCTTACCTCTATCCTAGTTCTACAGAGTGTGGGGTCCAGGAAAAAGCAGAACAAAACTGCAAGCACTGCCCTCCTGCCCTTGCTCCAGAGATGCTCACCCATAGAATTTGCATTCTGGAACCACTACACATCAGGGTGCTATATGTTTTAAAGAAACAGGTATGATATTGATACCAAAGGATAAAAAATCACATACAGAGAAATTTATAGACCAATCTCACTTATTCTGTGAACATACTGAAACCCACCAAATTTTATATACTATAAATGATCAATTTTTTCTCAATAAAGCTGTTTTTAAAAGAAAGATCACTATAGCATGATTCCTTGATATCTCACTTGGAGGACTGAATGGATGAATGGTATCAGTTACTAATATTGGGAGTGAAGACAGACAAATAGGTTTGGAAGAAAAGTTACCGAATTCAGCTTCAGTCAGGCCATAAAAACTAACCGAAGCCATAGAAGGGGACAAAATTACATAAGATGGAGACAAGCACATCAAGTTGCAGAATCAAGGGCATATTCACTCTCCGGTACATTTCTTAATATTCTATGTGGAAATAAACTGAGCTTCCAAGTTATTAAAAACAAGCAGCAATTTCCTTGAAATTTTATTGTCTAAAAGATATATGATTATTTTATCATCACCAATATTTAATTGGATGTTCATTTAAACTCAGTATCATGGCCATTATCAGATGCTAAAACAATAACCAAGCTTAATTTTTATAAACCTTTATCTGAAAATTAATGTTAAAAAAGACTCACCTCTGTCAGTGATGAGAGGAAATGACATCTCCTCTATGACTGACTTTCCTCTGAAGATTTATAAAAGTATCACTTATTTATAGGAGAATGGCTGTGATAATATAGGCTATACATTAGTTAAGGTGAATGAGTGTAAAATTAAGTCAGGTTAGAATCCCAGCCTCACAATGAATCATACAAACAATGGAGGATAACTTTTCTCATGGAGCTATAGCATTTGTCATTTTTTTTTGGTTGAGGCTTCAAACTGACTTCTCACAAGGAGGCTACAAGCAGATTCTCTAGCAAATTGGCATCCTGGGGAGAGTCAGGTACTTTGAAAATTTCTAATTAGGAGAAGTTAAAGGTTATATAAGCCCAGCTGCCAAATTGATTCCCTAACCTTAAAAGCTAAACAGACTAAGCCTTTCCCTTCCTTCCTTCTCCTTCTCTAAGGACTTGGTCTAGATGAAATTTTAAAACACAAATACAAAGTTCTGTGATAAATCAGATCTGAGAAGTATTAGAAAGGAGCCTGTTTAACAAGTTTAACAGACTCTGGTGACTATTCACCAGACTATTCTGGTCTTTATATCTAAGCACTTATAGTCCTATGTAGTACTACAATTGGCTTCAGTTTCACTAATCAAGAGACAGCTATATATTGTTCCATTCAGCAAGCTATATTCTTTCCATGCAATTTTTGTTCCTTAGGCATATTCTTGAAAGCAGAATAAATTCAGTCTGAAGTTACAGATACTATTGCCTATAGAAAAATCTCATCAAAGACCACTACCACACAGACACTGCTCAATTTTATAAATGATGTTATTCTTGGGGAAAAAAAGCCTGAATATCATCTATTTAATACAAACTGTTGTAGCAATTGTGGTTTAGAAAATATTCCTAGCCCAATTTTCACATGTCTTTACTAGCCTATAGATACAAATGTGGTCACACTATAGCTATGTATAAATTATAACAGATCCAAATTCCATCCTCTTTAAACAGGAGCTGTTCCCCCTCCCACCCCACCCCCTCCTCCCGCTGCCAAATGATTCTCGTTATTTCTGAGAGTCTCCAAACGAGTGCCTTCTCCATATACAAAAACCCATCTTTCAGTTTTCATCACTGTATTCATTCATTCAATTAATATATATTGGGCCCCCACCGTATGTGAGGGTACAGTAGCAGAATTGTACAGGCATCTCTGTCCGGGTGCTCTCGGGGCATCCATAGTATTGTTCCTGGTCCGCTCCGGTTCTCCTTGGTCAATCATCACTGCTGGCAAGCAGCTGGAAGAAAAGTTTATCACTGCCTCTGCTGAGGAAGTTCACTTTGAAACACTTGGCCAAGAATATGCCAAGAACACGGTCTCCCAGTATTTCCAATGCCTCCAAGCTTATGTGCCAGAATGATGCTGGATTCCATGAGGAGGTGGACAAAGTGGCCCTTTTCAATTTGGTGTTACTCTTTGACATCTGGGTCCCAAAGCAGGGTGCTTCTTCATGAAGAAAACTGTCTGTAGCTCTAGAGGCTCAAAACCAAGCCAAGGCACTCACTGTCGTAATTTCATCTATATAGTCCTATCATCCCTCTTTCCTGCCCCAACCTCAGTCACCAAACTAAAGTACCCAGACATGTCAACAAGAGTTAACACTTATTGGGGGTTGGTGATTGCGTTTGTATTAGGAGTCTCTGGACCCAGCTGCGCATACTTCAAAATCTTGGCCAGCAATCTGGCATATAAACTGCAACCACTTGAGGATTTTGCCCAGAGCCATGACAAAAAAAGCACACTGCAGCTTAGTGAACTTCATGCATTCTTTTTCTCCCTTTACTTTTGGCCATGCCATGCGGCATGTAGGATGAGGGATCTTAGTTCCCCAACAATGGATCGAACCCATGTCCCCTGCATTGGGAGCAGGAAGTCTTAACTACTGGATTGCCAGGGAAGTCCCAACTTTGTCCATTCTTCAGCCTACCCAAATTGAAGCTGATAGGACCAGAGTTTTGTGTCAATTGCTTTAATTATTTGGAGGTAAACATGAATGGTAGGGTCCTTTAAGTCATCAGAGCTTGGTATGTTGGGTTGAAAGTGGCAACTAACTTTTATGGGAACTGAAAAGAACTTGACATGATTACCTTTGGAAAATCCAAAGCAAAATGGAAAATGTGATCAGGAAAAGGATTCGATCCTAAATTACTGAGAAATCATATTGTCAGGGAGAATATGTGGCGATTTCTAAGGGCAAAAAACCAGAACAAACAAAAGCCAGATACCAGACCAATAAGAAACCGTAACTGAGAGGTTTGCTCTGGGAAGATTGAGTATAAACTAAAACAAACCCAACCATCACCAAATCTTGCCTGTCACATGAAATATCCACTGTCACCATGCATACGTTAAAACATGATCTAATTGAAAAGTTTCTAAACTGTTGTCAAAATAATCCAAAACAGGGCTATGATGTCTATAACACATGACACCAGAAACTATTTATTAATGGAGTGCAGGTCAGGTAGCTCAGATTTTGAAACAGCTGGAATTCTGCTCAATGTTGTTCCTTCCATCATTCAAATTATCTCAAAAGGAAATATTTTTGTAAATAAAACCTTTCTAAGACCCAAGAGTAGGTAAATTTTCAACCTAGGATTTGAAAATGTAGCAATTAACTATTGCTTTTCCTTTTAAAATGTTTATTTAAAAGGTAATACATGTTTGCTATAAATAATTTTTTAGATACAGGAGTAAATACACAATATTATCAACACATCTTCCACCCCTACTCTAATCCCCAATCCCCAGAGATAGCCACTGTTAAACTTGCAGAATACCATTCTTGTCTTTCTCCTATGCATACACATCTTCTTTTCAGAATATGGAGTCATACTGTGCAAACTGTTCCAAAATTTGGCTTTCATCACTAAATAATGCAAACTGGATATCTTTGCATGTCAGTAAATAAAGGGCTATATCCTTTTTAAAAAGTCCTGTATCATATTCTGCTGTATTGATGCAACATTATTTATTTATCCAATTCCCTGCTGATGGACATTTGGATTATTTCCAATATTTGATTATTACAAATAGTGCTTCAGTTAACATTCTTATACATTCATATCTATGCACTTACGCAAGTAATCTGGGAAATAAACTCCTGGAAATGGAATTGCTTGGTCAGATGGTATATGCATTCAGAATTTCGATGAATAATCCTAAAATTACTTCTAAAATGTTTGCACCAATTTACACTCCCAGCAATAATGTCTAAGAGTACCTGTTTCTCAACCTGCTCCCCACACTGTGTACTTAGGCCCTGCCTAGTGAAATTAGGCATGAAATTAGACAAAAAGACATGGTCATGAGAGCCTTACCTCATGCTTTTATTTTCTCTTTACTTTTCGTAACTGAGTTTTAGTCCTAAGAAAGGAAAAAAAAAGGAATATGCTTCTTTAGTTTTCAGGCTATTCCTCAGAGATATAGGCACTCTCCAAGTTATGAACACCTACCTTATAAGCATTTACACCATACAGATAAACTGCTCATCTAGATTAAAATATAACCTCCCTGAGGCAGAAACATGCTCCCTTATTGATTCTAGAGATGGAAAAAATGCTTTTCCTATGTCTCCTTATGACTATCATTCATGCACTCATGCTTGAACAAGTTTATGCATTCGTTCCTGCTTGTATTCATTCATTCACCCAACATTTACTCTAAGTGTGAATTCTGGGTACCATTCTAATCATTGTGGCTCTATGAATGAAATACAGTCTCTGCCTTCTAAGCAGCTCGCAGTGTAGTCTATAGGAAAAGACAGAAAAGGAAACCAACAGTTACAACAGAGTGGGGACGTGTGTTAGTGCTGCCAACAGGCAGAGTGCTGCCTGTGTGTTAGTACAGGGTGCCCCGGCTGACGGAGGGGGTGACGCATACCCCAGGCTGAGAGCTGCGGAGAAGACCAGGGATATGGTTCTGGGAGGATCTGCACAACTATCATATCTCACTCAGGCAGGAAGTGAGGAAAAGGCCAGGGGCTTGGTACTCTGAAGGATAATCTTTGGTAGGAAAGACATCACCAGAAAGTTACATTTCGTAAATATAGTTTTATTTTTCTTTTAGATCTTTAGTGAAAATTCTTGAGCCAAAAAATCCCCTCAGCCTTGCCTTTGGTGAATCGAGGAGGAATATAAAAGATAAAGGGATTGTTATCCTATCTATTAAAACTGGCAAGAGACTCAGTGCCTCTGTCCCTGTGGGTAGTCAGCGTTCACCTTGTCGACTTTACACAATGCTATGGGTGAGTATAGGGAAGACGAGAAGGTGAGAGAGTCAGCTCTGGGATTAACAGTAATCCTAGTTCATGGTATTTATCCTAAGAATGAAATTTATCCTAGGTCAGAGCAGTGAGCAAATATGTCAACTGGTAACTTACCACAGTCCAACTTGGAAACAACCGAAATGTCTGCCATGGGAGATATATTAAATAATACCTGATGGTAAGTCCACGAAATGGAATAATATACAGTCATTATTGTACCTGTCTATACTGTATCTTCTTATATTAAAATATTACTTTCAAAAACTCTATGATATGGAGGGAGATTTTTATAATAAAATATAAATAAAATAAAATATTAAGTCTAAAAAGGAATACACAAAATATGGGCATATTCTGGCAGCCTAGTATTTGGGATCCCATGCTTTCACTGCAATGGGCCATATAATATATGTATATAATGTATGTATGTATATACACACACACACACACATACAGTATGAACACATCTTCATAGTAACAATGAATTTTTTGTATTTGTTTACATTTTTTTCTCTGCACATGCATACACACACACCACCATACAGTTGCATTTTCATACATATACACACAGATATCTATCTCTTTTGTCAGTTAGCTAATTTATGCTTCAGCAACAACCTGAAAATCTCCATCACTTACATCAGTTAACAAAACAAAGTTTACTTCTTCCTCATGCTGCCTGTTCATTCCAAGTCACCAAGATTGCTATATTCTTCACAGACACTCTGGAACCCAAGAAGATGATAGAGGCTCCATCCTGAGACAAGTTTCCATGATTGCAACGGCATGAATAAACACTTAAACCTTCTGCCCAGAAGTGACATACATGATTTCTGCTTATATTTCAGACTGAAGGAACATGGCCTCATCTGACATCAATAAGACAGGGAAAGCCACCAAGTGTTTGTGAACAATATTATTGCCTACCACATCTATGCATCTAAATATTGAGGGAGAGCAAAGGGTTGGGAAGGAAATTCATCAAAAGAAGTGGTTTTCACAGGGTGGTGAGACTATAAAGAACTTGATTTTTTCAATGTGGTTTTCAATATTCTCTGATCTTATAAACAAACATATTACATCTATTTTTTATTTTATTTATGTAAGCAATACATGAATGTATTCTGTAAATAACTGAAACAGTCTAGAAGTATATCAACTATATATCACCTCCCTCTAACCCCTAACCCTCCCAGCCCACTGTCAGAAGTAATCACTATTTACAGTTTGGTGCCTATCCTTCCAGATTGTCCTCACATACACATTCACAAACATAAACATTAACTGCTTTTATGAATTAAAAAAAATTTAGACAGTATATAAATTAAATATGCTTACTGTTTAGATATAGTATTTTTCTATAGAAAACACATAATTCATCCATATCAGTTCAGTGTCCTTAACCTTTCCTTCCCAACCTGTGAACTTATCTGCAGGCCATTCATGCTGTCTACTTCCTTCTGTGCTTCCTTTCCTTCTAGATTTTTCAGCTTTCTGCCTCTGTCCTTCACTGCTTACCTATCCTCCACAGCTGACTTTTCACTTTGGAGCTTCTGTGCACTCCACATTTTTACTTCCCTGGCTCCCTCACCCTGACTGTGGGCAACGACCTCAGTTCCCCGATTTTCTTGTTGGCCTACAGTTTCCAGCCAGCACTGCCCGCTCAGAGCCCTGGTTCCAATGTCACCAGCCCAGCAGCTCATCTATCTGAGAGAAGTATATAGGGAGGTTTTTGAACTTAACTGATGAGACTGCCAACTATTTGAAAAATGCTCAAGGAAACTTGGAATATTGACTCTCATCGTGGGGTGTTGGAATTTACTGGTTTGAAAAAGCATATTCAGTACTATGATTTTAATTTGGAAAGTAATAAATAAACCCAATGTTTTTACATTAGAAACTTTAAAGTAAGGCTCATGAACAGGAGTAGCACAGTGGTGTGAACAACAGGGAAAGCTGGATATGAGACTGACAGGAACTCTCTGTAACTCCTGCAAGTTTTCTGTAGGTTTAAAACTATTCTAAAATTTAAAGTTTATTTAAAAAAAAATCCTAAAGCTTACAAAATATTATTGACTAGTGGCAAATAATCTTAAGTCACAGAGAATGTCAATCAAGAATTCAGTCTCTGAAACTCTCTGTAGGAACCCAAATTAATAACGTGAATGCCAACATTAAATTAAACATTCAGAAATAATCAGAAGAGTAATCTGAACAGGAATATACACTGATGGGAGAAATTCCAGGTGTGAACTGGATCCAGATGATAGGTTTCTACAATGCAATATATTACTCAGGTCCATTTACTTTCCAAAGAGGTAAAAAAAAATTGCTGATAACAAAACCTTACTCAGTTGAGTGATTAAAATGAAAATATGGGAAGAGACAGAATAGCATTTTTCAAAGTAAGTTTCATAGAATCGGAATAAGTGTCATGTGAAAAAGTTCTGTGTTTAAATAAGCTGGAGAAACGTCTAAACAAAACAGTGTCCCCTCCTTTCAAAACTTTGCAGAACCTTCAGATGTTACTGAACATGGAGAGTAAGTGAGAGGAGAAGGGGAGGAGGGTGTTGGCAAGCTTCCCAGACTGCAGATCCCTTTCTGCAATGATGAAAATATTCTATCATCTACTACCCACGTTTGGCTGTTGAGCATTTCAAATGTGGCTAGCATGACTGAGGAACAAAATTTCAAATTTTATTTCATGTGAATTTGAACAACCACCTGTGGCTCCTGGATACCATACTGGATAGTGCAAAATTTGAGCATACCAAAGGCCAGACTGCGAAAGAACATACTTTGGGAAGCGTTTATACAAAGCAGTTGTTTTCACACTTTTGGTCTCAGGATCTTAAAAACCAGTTTATACTCCAAACAGTTGTTTATGGGGGTTATGTGTTGTGCTTGATTGTTCAGTCACGTCTGTCTCTCAGTGACCCCACAGACTGTAGCCCACAAGGCTCCTCTGACCATGGGGACGCTCCATGGAGTGGGTTGCTATGCCCTCCTCCAGGGGATCTTCCCCACCCAGGGATGAAATCCCAGAACTCAGGTCTCCCACATTGCAGGTGGATTTTTTTTACTATCTGAGCCATCAGGGAAGACCAAGAATACTGGAGTAGGTAGCCTATCCTTTCTTCAAGGGATCTTCCTGACCCAGGAATCGAACCTGGGGTGGGAGGGGGGTGGTGATTCCTGCACTGCAGGCTGATTCTTTACCATCTGAGCCCCCAGGGAAGCCCTATGGGGGTTAAGATGCTTTTTCATGGAAAACCATTTTTACTTGATAGGTCAACTGATGAGATGAACCTTGGTTATTCAGACTCGCCTATTTAGCAATAATTTTCTTGAAAATGAATGAAGTGAACCCATTACTTCAAGGAATACAACTTGACAATATGTTTAAATAATTAACTGCATACTTTAAAAAACCTTTAACTACATTAGAAAATTAATACTGAAGTTTTTACAGTGCATAATTAATTCATTTAAACATACTGTCAAGTTGTATTCCTTGAAGTAATGGGCTCACTTCACTCATTTTCAAGAAAATTATTGCTAAATAGCCAAGTCTGAATAACCAAGGTTCATCTCATCAGTTGACCTTTCGAGTAAAAATGGTTTTCCATGAAAAAGCAGCTAATTCAGTTAGTAGCTGTAACAGTCACACAGTGCTCAAACCATCGTACCTCAGTATGCAGTTCAAGTGCTTTATGCCTACTTTCATTTCTTCAAGTACTGAGGGCTAGTGAAATTGATCATTTTTATTGTATCATTCTTCTTTTCCTGCAAGTATGTGACAGTGGAGAATACAGGAACAACCAACACAGATCCAGGGGTGCTGAGGCACCAATGGCTCTACCATGAAACTTGCTGTCGGCCCCATCAGTGAGAAAGGGAGTTAGAATTATTATGAAAAAGTTTTCATTGTTTTTTAATCTTATGAACCCTTGAAAGGGTTCCTGGGATGCCAAATAACTGCAGACCACACTTTGAGAAGAGTTGATA
This sequence comes from Cervus canadensis, assembly GCF_019320065.1. Taxonomy (NCBI): domain Eukaryota; kingdom Metazoa; phylum Chordata; class Mammalia; order Artiodactyla; family Cervidae; genus Cervus; species Cervus canadensis. The sequence goes on along the minus strand of NC_057409.1, from coordinate 48,207,822 downwards.
GAGAAAAAGAGTAAGAAGAGGAGCGGGGAATTTGGCTAGAAGGAGATAAAATGCAGGAACTTGGGCCTTTAACTGAGATAGATCAGAAAACTGGTAAGAGTTTCCAAACTGTTTATTATATACATTTAAGTTAGAGAGACATGGAGAGGTTTAAATAGAATCCTTATTTTAAAGGGGGATAGATGGAGAAAATAAAAAAGGGGGTAATAACCATTATAAGAGAAGCAAAAAGCAAACGAGAAAAGGAAAGATATGTCCATTTGAACGGAGAGTTCCAAAGAATAGCAAAGAGAGATAAGAAAGCCTTCCTCAGCGATCAATGCAAAGAAAAAGAGGAAAACAATAGATTGGGAAAGACTAGAGATATCATCAAGAAAATGAGAGATACCAAGGGAACATTTCATGCAAAGATGGGCTCAATAAAGGACAGAAATGTTATGGACCTAAAGAAGCAGAAGATATTAAGAAGAGGTGGCAAGAATACACAGAAGAACTGTACAAAAAAGATCTTCACGACCCAGATAATCATGATGGTGTGATCACTCACCTAGAGCCAGACAGCCTGGAATGTGAAGTCAGGTGGGCCTTAGGAAGCATCACTAAGAACAAAGCTAGTGGAGATGATGGAATTCCAGTTGAGCTATTTCAAATCCTGAAAAATGATGCTGTGAAAGTGGGGCACGCAACATGCCAGCAAATTTGGAAAACTCAGCAGTGGCCACAGGACTGGAAAAGGTCAGTTTTCATTCCAGTCCCTAAGAAAGGCAATCCCAAAGAATGCTCAAACTACCACATGATTGCACTCATCTGACATGCTAGTAAAGTAATGTTCAAAATTCTCTAAGCAAGACTTTAGCAATACGTGAACCGTGAACTTCAGGATGTTCAAGATGGTTTTAGAAAAGGCAGAGGAACCAGAGATCAAATTGCCAACATTCACAAAATTATCGAAAAAGCAAGAGAGTTCCAGAAAACATCTATTTCTGCTTTATTGACTATGCCAAAGCCTTTGACTGTGTGGATCACAATATACTATGGAAAATTCTGAAAGAGATGGGAATACCAGACCACCTGACCTGCCTCTTCAGAAACCTGTTTGCAGGTCAGGAAGCAATAGTTAGAACTGGACATGGTACAACAGACTGGTTCCCAATAGGAAAAGGAGTACGTCAAGGCTGTATATGGTCACCCTGCTTATTTAACTTATATGCAGAGTACATCATGAGAAACGTTGGGCTGGAGGAAGCACAAGCTGGAATCAAGATTGTTGGGAGAAATATCAATAACCTCAGATATGAAGATGACACCACCCTTATGGCAGAAAGTGAAGAAGAACTAAAGAGCCTCTTGATGAAAGTGAAAAAGGAGTGAAAAAGTTGGCTTAAAACTCAACATTCAGAAAACTAAGATCATGGCATCTAGTCCCGTCATTTCATGGCAAATAAGATGGGGAAACAGTGGAAACAGTGTGGCTGACTTTATTTTTTTGGGCTCCAGAATCACTGCAGATGGTGACTGCAGCCATGAAATTAAAAGATGCTTCCTCCTTGGAAGGAAAGTTATGACCAACCTAGATAGCATATTAAAAAGCAGAGACATTACTTTGCCAACAAAGGTCCATTCTAATCAAGGCTATGGTTTTTCCAGTGGTCACGTATGGATGTGAGAGTTGGACTATAAAGAAAGCTGAGCGCCAAAGAATTGATGCTTTTGAACTGTGGTGTTAGAGAAGACTCTTGGGAGTCCCTTGGACTGCAAGGAGATCCAACTGATCCATCCTAAAGGAGATCAGTCCTGGGTGTTCATCAGACGGACTGATGTTGAAGCTGAAGCTCCAATACTTTGGCCACCTGATACGAAGAACTGACTCAACGCAAAAGACCCTGGTGCTGGAAAAGATCAAGGGCAGGAGAAGGGGAAGACAGAGGATGAGATGGTTGGATGGCATCACAGACTCAATGGACATGAGTTTGGGTAGGCTCCGGGAGTTGGTGATGACAGGGAGGCTTGGCGTGCTGCAGTTCATCGGGTCCCAAAGAGTCGGACATGACTGAGCGACTAACCTGAACTGAACTGAACCATTATATGCCCACAAATGTGACTGCTGTTAGTTATTCATTTAAGATCATTTAAGAATATTTTCATAGTATAAAGTAGCTAACATGGGGCTCCCATGTTAATTCTTTATGGATGATATAACCTGGATAATAAAACAAGGGAAAACGAGAGCCCCATTTTCCTTAATGTTGGTCTGCAAAGTGTGGCACTTGAATTTTGTATGGCCCAGAACTCATTTCTAATTATGACCACATTGTCTCCCATGGTCACTCTTGAGTTTCCACTGTCTGATTTCTTTCCCTTCTTACCATTCAGGACAGGACTTATTTTTCCTTCCCATATCAGTGGACTTCATTTCCATTGGGCACTTTTTTTTCTTTTTTGTCTCCACACCACACTTGGTTTCTTCCCTCTCTTTCAATGTGTGTTTTGGGGCTCCCATTTTGATCTGTTTCTGCTACCTTTCCATCTCCCCTCCTCCCTCTCCCTTTCTGTCCAACAAGCAGTACACCACAGGAAATGGCAGACAAAGGTAATTTAACCAGAGACTGATTTTGGTTTTTTTTTGCATGCCTTTGACTCCACCTTCATGGCAAAGTTCTTTTATTACTCAGTGACTTACAGCATTGAGCCTTTTCATAAAAAAGGCTATGCTTGGAGAATTATTGATGACAGGAACACAATTTAACAATAGAAGAAATAACTTGTGTTCTTATAAAGTGTACCCTAAAAGAATTCCTGATGCTGGGAGGGGCTGGGGGCAGGAGGAGAAGGGGAAGACAGAGGATGAGATGGTTGGATGGCATCACCAACTCGATGGACATGGGTCTGAGTAAACTCCGGGAGTTGGTGATGGACAGGGAGGCCTGGCGTGCTGCGATTCATGGGGTGGCAAAGAGTTGGACACAGCTGAACGACTGAACTGAGCTGAACTGAAAAGAATTCCAGAGTGCGCTAGAAATCTTACCCAGTTCTAATTTTTAAGGCAAGCACCCTTGTCTTCTATTTTAAAAGTGGAAGTGGAACTATTAGTACCTTGCTCCCAGATAAAGGGTGAATGTTCCCAGGCAGGAAGGGTCAGGAAACTCACTGCCCTCCCCCACCACAGTTCCTATAGCTCCTACAGAGTGTAACCCTTTGCATTCCGTGGCTGGGATAAAGCAGGCTCTGATTCATAACTGTTCCTTCAGGGCCCCTGTTACACAGTTGACCCATGTTCTTGGGTTCTGAAGGGTTAACAGCCTGGGTCACTGTTTGAAAAAATGAAAGAAAGAAAAGAAAAAGAAAATGTGCAATTATATTAATTTTCTCCACGTTCTTAGGTTCTGAAGGGTTAACAGCCTGGGTTTCTGTTTAAAAAAAAATGAAAGAAAGAAAAGAAAATGTGCAATTATATTAATTTTCTCACAATGTGGGATGAGAAATACTCAAATGAGGAAAACATGTACAGAAACGTGACATCGGTTCCTGAATTCAAACTGATGCAAACTCGGTCTTTAAAAGCTAACTACAGACATAACTGCATGCAATAAACAACAGAGAACCCAATTTCATACAATGGTAATAAAAGCTGGGCCTGCAATACAATTACACTTATTGAAAAAGAAATTCAATAAAAAAAAAAAAAAGAAATTCAATATATTGAAAGGGCTAAAATTAAGAATCTGAAAAATAATTCTCACAGTTTTATGTAGCTTCCTATACTAAGGTAATAGTAATTTAAAAGACGTATCCCAGAAGGGAAAGTAACGAAGGAAGGATACAAAAGATTGAATGTGGAAATGGAGTTGGTTGACTGAGCATACTTGATTTCTTCCAGGATCCGACTGAAATTGGTTCTAGGAACTGGTCCCTCAACGACCACAAGCTGGAAAGGTGGAAAACCAAGCAGTTCGTGTCTTACTTCAGAGATAACGTTTATTGCATCATATTTTCTCTTTTTTTTCTTAACCCCTGAAAGTGTGTGTCAGTGTAGAACACAGTGTCAACCAATAACTTTCCAGCATACTGCCGTCTGGCACCAGAGGTTTAACCCACTCTAAAACTTGCTTTGGATCCTCTGGCATCTTGTCCTTCCATCCTGGGCTTTCACAGAGGCCTCTGTGCCTATATGCCAACCAAGGTACAGTCCTTTCCTCCGCTGGCCTGGTCTCAAGGACCACTAGCGTTTGAGAATTCGGCAAAGTAAAAGTGGGCACCACCTGGAAATGTTCATTATTGTTAACTTGGAAACCTGGGGCATTTCCTTAGAAGAGCTGCATACAATTCATACATTTGCTTATTGAGTCATTGGTACTGAAATTGTGTACTGTTCTCGGTGCGGAAACAAACATGAAGTAGAGTTAAGAGACAACACATACAGGTGGCTTAACAGAATGCTAGCGCTCCATGTGGCTTAGACTGTGTGGGAAGCGTAGTCTAGTTTCCAAGTAGTAATTAGAAATATATTTCAATCTTCATGCTTTTCACATAACATTAAAGAAGTCTCAATTTAGTTCATCATACTTACAGACTTTGATTACCCAGAGCCTCACGTTTTCAGCCCTGATGGCGACAATACCTTTCTCAGAACTCTTTATTGATTTCTTCTCCCTCTTCATTCCAGTTTTTAAGTCACTCTTTATTCTTTTACCCAGAAAAGATCCAAACTGTCCTTTGGCATGTGGCAGGGAGACGGGAAGTGAGGAACACAGACACAAAATATTTCATCTTTATCATATATGTAATCACATCATTACAATGAGAGGTAACATGATCAACATCACTATTGGTATATTTAGGGTGCCTTGGAAACACAGAGGAAGGAATAATTATTTCTGCCTCTTGTTTATAGATAAAAGCTTAGGAAACACTTGAGAAGAGGTGACTTTTGATCTGGGCTTGAAAAGTTGAGTTCAAAAGGCATAAAAAGGAAGGAGCATTCTAGGTAAAAGTCCTAACACAAACAGAGGGAGGAATATGTGAAAGGAGAAGACCTCAGGCCTTCTAAAATGTCTATCATTTAGGGTGAATGAGCAGTGCCAGTGATGGGAAATAAAGATCAAGAGATGAGGCAGATGTTTCTTCAGGCTGAAGAGCCTGAACTTAAAAAAGAAAAAAACACATAATTTTGACAGCAATTTTGAAAAAAGATTGAAGGGCAAGACTTAAGGCAAAGAAATTAATTAGGACACCACTGCAGTGTTCTATAATGAGGGTCTGAAATAGGAGTAGTGGATAAAGAAATTAGGTAACTTGTTCAAAAGACATTTAAAAGACTCAGAAGGAAGAGGACTTCCTAACCAATTGCATAAGGATAACAAAGGAGAGGAATCTAGGGGGCCTGTTTTGTTCTTATCTTGGGGGCAGAGTGGATTTTGATGGTACAGAACATGATAACTTATAGGCTGTTCAAGGAAGAGAGGACATACGTTTGAGTATCTATGAAACAAACTGGTAGAGGTGTAGTACCTGGTGCTTGAGAGAGTTCTAGGCTATGGAGCACCCCGGCCATCTGACATCTCTCTGACAACATCCTGGAGTGATGAGTGACCCACCTTGATCCTGAAAGTCTCCAGTGAAGGGACTTGACAGTCTTGTATGAACCGCATCTACATTTACTACACATTTTTTCAGATAGCTTTTCATGATACCAAGTTCGTTCTGCTATAGTTAAAGCCCATGGATTTTCTTGCTCAGAGGAGGAAGAGCACATGTCCTTGATCTCTTTCATCTAAAAGGAATTCTTCACCTGATGGGAGGACTATTAGTGTAGTCAGCCTACAACCAAGTCTATTCCCAAGCATAGGCATATGCCAAGTTTACTGCTTCAGATGCTGTAGGCAACTGGCAGTTACTCTGTTGGCTAACAGATCTAAGGATTGAAAAAGTCAGAGCTGAAAGGATATGAAAAATTACTGAATCAAACCTCCATATTTTACAGTTAAGGAAACTTTTAAGCTGTTTAAATTCAGTTCCTTTTACTCTTCCTCAAAGGATATATTCTTCAATTCTTAATGTATCTGTGGTTTTTATTGGAGCATATTCACAGGTCTTTCCTTCCTCTTTAACTAAGGAGCTTAGAGCTGGTTCTAATGAACAGAATTAACCCAGCACTAATTAGAATGAGGAATTTACCTCCCAGTCTCTATTTATGCATTCCAGTCTCCTTTTGGTTTAAAAACTTTATTGTAAAAACAATAAACAACACAAATTCAAAGCAAAAGTTACTTACAAGTCTGTCATTTAATTAAATCAATGTTTTAATTTGTCTGTTACCTTCTAGCTCTTACTCATAAACATATTCAACTTTAATCTATTTTTTGTAATATTTTTATATTACAATAAATATATATTCCATATTTCTTATTTTCATAATTTAACATTATGTCAAGTACATTTTTCCAGTTAACTACAATTTTACTACTTCCTTATACCTTCCCGCTTTAACACTGTTGGGTTAAGTCCTGACACATCTTTGCCTATGATCATACAATGTATAGGCACCTATAAACATATATGTGAATTTTAACAGATATTCTCTGCTTTGCATTACCCAAGTCTCTATCAGATTATGAGGCTGACAGCAAGGAAAATGGGACTGGAAATAATAGACACTGGAAAATACGTTTTCATCTCTGGGAAATACTCTTAGCATCATGAAAGGCTTTTCTTTTTCAACATCTGAAATGTGGGAAATTAATTAGTTTCCTCAAACTAACTTCTAGTGTCAGCTGTGACATCACACATCAAGCTTCCAGATGGTACCAACTGAGCCCTTTATCAGCTTTTTGTAGCATTAATGCCAAAATGAAATAGGCCTAGCAGCCTAGTCAAAATTTACATGCTAATATGTGAACCCTTGTGAATAAAGTTGAGCAGAAAATCCATCAATTATCCGTTAATAGTCCTCTAACAAAGTTTTTACAGATTTTAAGTAATAATGAAATAGCAAGGAATAAATCTTAGGCCTGAAGAACATATTAATAAAACATGTCAAGTAACATAAAATTATAGCATGGACTTGGAAATGGAGAAATTATTTCTGAAAAGAGAAATTCAGAGGGGAATTATAAGCCCAAGTTAACTTTTTTGTTGTTGTTAAAAATTGAGATTTCAGGGTAAGTTAGTATTTTAAAGCAAATTTAGTTTTCACTTACAGAGCAGTATAGAATTCCAATGAATTTAGTCTTTTGTCCTCTGCGGAAGGCCCACTGGGAAGTATTCAGTTTTTCTTTGTGATCACTAAGACGTTTGTCTGCTCCACACACTCCTTTTGCTCATTCTGCAGCTCTTAGCCATCTGTCCTATTTTCTGAAGAGCCTCATAAACACATGTAGGTTAAACCATATGGTCATAAAACCTGTCATTGTATTCCAGTCAAGGTCTGGTGGTTGTTTTTTTTTTTTTTTTTAACAGAAATGCACTTGACCATTCTTACTTCTTTAAAAACTTCATCCTCATCCTGGAACAAAACATCAGTTTCATAATAAATCAGTTTTGAGTGTGTATTAAAGTAAAATATCTGAATAATAGATATTTTGAAGTGGCCAAATTTTCTCATCAATTCTGCTCAAATTCTATGTTAAGTGGCTCTCAAGCCATTTATTATGTTGGCCTCCTCAGTTTTTTTTTCCTTCATCTCCAATGGTTTTTCCTTCTATCATTCTCAACCACCCATTCCTTTGATTACATTCCTTACTTAGTCAATATCAAAAAAGTACCACTTCTAAAATCTTTAGTTTACCAACTCTGGTGCTACAATTCAACAACTCCTCTATTTTACCAAGAACTTCAATCCAGTGATGGGCTACTTTTCCACCATCCATCAGCTCCCTCATGTTTTCATTTCCCTCCTTACCCAGTTTAGAATCCACGATCTATCTAATCATGTCTATTGAATGCATCTTAGTTCCATAACTCCCCTTGCACTCATCTGGCAGAGCTCTGTCCCTGTTTAAGTTCCACTATCTACTTGCTCTATGCCTGTACCAACACTGATGAAAAAAAACCTACCAGGATGACTGATAACCACTTAAATTCATGGTCATAAATCTCAAGTGTACTAAGCCCTACTCAATCAGCTTTCCTCTGCTGCTCTAAAATGGTCTTTCTAAAATAACTTTCCCATCCCTTCTTGCACCTTCTTCCTGCTCACTCCAGACATTCCCCTTAGCACTGACATATTACAGCATCCCTATCTTAAAAGACAAACATCTTTTCTAGTCTCCACATCCTCCTCCAGCTACTGCCTCATTTTTCTTCTTCCTTCTACCTTCTCCTCTTTCTCTCCTTAAACCAGCCTCTTTGGATTGTTGTCCTCACCACTCCAGTGCATCTCTTCTTGCAAAAGTCACTAATAAACTCTATGTTGCCAAATCCAGTGGTCTCACTGTGTCATATCTTATTTGACCTCCCAGAAGCAATTGAGACAGTAGGTACAACTGACCCTCCTTCCACACAATCTTTACTTCCTAGGTTTCAGGGACATCTAGGTCTTTAGCTTTTCCTCCTGCCTCACTGGTCACTCTCTCCTGGTCTTCTCTGCTAGACCATCTCTTCCCAGTGTCTAAATGTTGGAGTGCCCACAATTCATGGTTCATCTCCCTCTACATTTACTCCCAAGGTGATCCTCTGCTCCTCATTATTTCATATGACTTCAGCCCCAGCCTCTCCCCCAAACTCTATAGTTCACTTGATATAAAACCATCAGCAAGGTCAATCAACTCTACCTTCAAAAGTACCCAAATTGTGCCACATTCCATTTCTCTTGTTGCTGTATTAATCCAAGCCACTATGTTTTTGCTCATCCAGAGTATTGTACTAGCCACCTAACCAGTCAGTTGGACTCCTCTCTTGCTCTCCTTTAGCAGTCAGGAGTGATCATTTAAAAATGAAATAGGACCATAGCCATTCTTCTGCTTACATTTTTTCAGTAGATTTTTCATCACATTAAGAATAAAATAGAAACTCCTGCTCCTAACTCAAACAATTTTATAGGGTCTGACCTCAGACCACTCATGATCTCCTCTCATACCACCGTTCTTTACCCCACAAGTCTTTGATCATACCGGCCCATTTCTGTTCCAGGAACATGCCATGCTCATTCCTGCCTTTGGTTCTTGGCACTGTTCCATCTCCTGGTTTTCTCCTCTGATCTCTATATGGCTGGCAATATCTTGTCATGCAGATTTGAATCTAGATGTTTGTAATTATGGAACCCAACTATAAGAAATATGAGTTATTTCAGGTTTTCAAATTGTTGGGTACTTTATCAAGTGAACATAGACACAGGTGAGATTTTTATGCTCTAAGTACTGCTTCAACATTTTTACTTTTGAAAACTAGCAAACTCTTCTATATATTAAATATGCTTCATTAAACTGTCCTTTAAAGGTAGAAAATGGTATTTAGAAACTGTCCAACAAGCAGGGCTCAGAGAACCACATGAGTCAACAGTACTGTGTTGCCAGATCCTGCTATGAATTGTGGGTCAAAATGTTTCTGTCCTTATAAGCAGGGTTTCCCCACTTGTGAAGAGGATGCAATCATTCCTTGCTTAAGACAAGAAACATACATGTGCAGGCATGCATTTGAGTGTTTAATAACAAAGGAATTAAATATCTGTCTCAGATCTGTGTCGCGCTTTTCTCCACTCACCTGCATGCAATCTCACCTAGAAAAGGACACAACCAGGGACCCCGTGCTTGACATTGCCTTCTGAAAGTCCTTTTTCTTAAGCTTGTGAGCACTCTTTAGGAGGGGATGTATATTACAGCATGCTTATGCAATTCCCTGTGAAGACAGATTTAAAAATATGGCTAGCTTCCCAAGTAATAAAGTGATGAAGATATGGTTCAGAAATGAGAGGAGAGTGAGCAGATGAGCAGTGAGGAGGGGGCACCACGGGCGGTGGGGAGTTGAACGTTGGGATGAACGGGACATGTGGCATCCCTGGCCCAGCAAATCCTGACACTAGTGAGTAAATGCTAGTAGTAAGCCCTCCCCCTCCCTAGGCAGTGTGCCGACCACAAAGCCCCACGCATTTTCCATCACCCCCTGGAGTGCTTGAAAATGAATGAATGGCACAGCCATTATCTTGGCTGCTTCATATGTTAGAGCAAACGTACCTTCAGCATGAAACTTGCTAGAGACAATTCATACAGTACTTTTATCTACAATATTTTTATGTTAACAGTCTTTTAGCTTAATGCCTTTGTGCCTTGCAAGCTAATTCTGGAACACATTAAGTGTGCAAAATGAGGGATAGATGTGCAGGGATCTAAACCTACTGAATGGCATTAGAAAGAGCAATCCTTTGACAAGCAGTTTGGAGACAAAGTGCCACATCAATGTCCAACAATATAAGCACTCAGAGGCCATTATTCCCTTTCTGCTTGCTTATAAGAGCACAAGTGAAATTAGGAGATCCTTATGTTTCTCTTGAATGGGTGAATTTATGAAGTCAAGTAAATGAGATCCTTAGTAATGACTGGGAAAAAGTGATCTTGGTGTGAATTTATACTCTTGAAGGACACTGTGACAGCCAGAGTGGTGAATAGCTTCCAAAACAGCTCCCAGTGATTCCTGCCTTCTGCGCCTCACACCTCTTGGTGGGATGTGACTCTGCATGTGGGATGGACCTAGTGACTTGTTTCTAATGAATAGCCTATGGAAAAAAATGACGGAACGTCACTTGAAGATTCAGTTATAAGCCTGTGAGTTCTGTCTTGCTCTTTTTCTCTCTGGCTTTTCTCAGTTTGCTGCCATGTTGTGAGTTGCCCTACGGAGAGGCCCATTGGACAAGGCACTGAGGTCAGTCAACTGCATCAAGGCACTGCAGCCCTCAGTCCAACAACCCATGAGGAATCCTGCCAATAACCACGTGTGTAAGCTGAGAAACAGAGCTTTTCCTAGCCAACACTGTGATTATAAACTGTGAGGGACCGTGCGACAGAAGACCCAACTAAACTGTGCCTGGACTCCTAACTCACAGCAACTGTGACATGATAAACATTTGCTGCTTTAAGTCACTGAGCTTTTTTTTTTGTTTAATTTTATTTATCTGCTTCAGGTCTTACATGCGGCAGGTGGGGTCTTCATTACAGTGCATGAGCTCTCTGGGGCTGGCACACGGGTTCCAGAGCATGCAGCCTCGGTAGTTGCAGTGCACAGGCTGAGCTGCCCTGAGGCAAGTGGGATCTCAGTTCCCTGACCAGGCACTGAACCCATGTCTCCTGAATTGCCAGGCAGATTCTTAACCACTGGACCACCAGGGAAGTCCCTAAGTCGCTATTTTAAGTCACTATTTATGTAGCACTGTGCTCTCAGTTCTATCTACACAGGCTGCAGCATGCCAGGCCTCCCTGTCCTTCACCATCTCCCAGAGTTTGCTCAAACTCATGGTCATCGAACTGGTGATGTTACCCAATCATCTCATTCCCTGTCATCCCCTTCTCCTACTGCCTTCAGCCTTTCCCAGCATGAGGGTCTTTTCCAATGAGTTGGCTCTTCACATCAGGTGGACAGAATAGTGGAGCTTCAGCTTCAGCTTCAGTCCTGCCAATGAATATTCAGGGTTGATTTCCTTTATGATTGAATGGTTTCATCTCCTTGCTGTCCAAGGGACCCTCAAGTCTTCTGCAACACCACAGCTCAAAAGAATCAATTCTTTGACACTCAGCCTTCTTAATGGTCCAACTCTCACATCTGTACATGACTACTGAAAAAACCATAACGATAAAGACCTCTGTCAGCAAAGTGATCTCTCTGCTTTATAATACACTGTCTAGGTTTGTCAGAGCTTTTCTTCCAAGGAGCACATGTCTTAATTTCATGGCTAAGAAAATAGAAGCTGTCAGTTTTCATTGTTTCCCCATCTATTTGTGATGGGACTGGATGCCATGAGCTTAGTTTTTTGAATGTACAGTTTTAAGCCAGTTTTTTCACTCTCCTCTTTCACTTTCATCAAGAGGCTGTTTTTAATTCCTCTTCCCTTTCTGCCATAAGGGTGATGTCATCTGCATATCTGAGGTTATTGATATTTCTCCCAGCAATCTTGATTCCAGCTTGAACTTCATCCAGTCTGGCATTTTTGCATGAGGCACCCTGCATAAATAAGCAGGGTGACAATATACACCCTTGATGTACTCCTTTCCCAATTTTGAAGCAGTCTGTTGTTCCATGTCTTGCTCTACAGTCTTCAAGATTGAAAAACACCAAGGTTGTATACTTGAATAAGGAGTAAGGCAAGGCAGAGAGCAATACCTTCCTGAACACCTCGAGCAGGAAAAAAAAAAACAAAAAACAAACCCACAAAAGAGGGTAGGGCAGATCAGCATAGAAGAGAGAACACCTATAGACAGAAGCGTGTACTCAGATCACTAATACACACAAACCTGAGCAATTAAATAACTTCTCTGGGATCCGGTGTCTTCATGGAAAAGGTGGTAATGGGATTCGGCGGGACTGTGACAACTGTCAACATCCTAGGACACGGATCTGAGGACCCGGGAAGCTCTCCCCTGCGCCCCCCTCCTGATGTGCCTCTGACATCTCTTTCATCAGCTGAACACTCCGTAATTAGGAATCTGTTTCTCAGCGCTTCGAGGGGCTGTTCCTGAGTTACTACCCAAGGAGAGACTATCTGAATGGTGAGACAGATTGAGAGGTACTTCTGTGTGTATCTTTAAGGACAGTGCTGAAAAGCTGGGTCTTGTGTTACTACCAGCAATTGAAGAGCAGTGACTTCAGAGCCTAGTAGTGGTGGCAGCAACAAAGATAAAAGTGGTTTAGTTCACAATTTTGTGGACCTAACAGCTTTCTCCTTTTCTGAGATATGTGATCTACAGACTTAATTATATAGGTAGTATAACCTCCATATATTATATAGACTACATTATTCTATAAATAATTATATATTATTATTAATCATATTTCTCCCTCTTACTTTGGCTGTAAGGAACTTTAGACCAAACTCAAATTCAGTTATAACCACTGCATTAAACTGAGAACTCCTATAGTTTGAGTTCTTTTTCACTGTCCTAATTTTTCTGTTTCCAGTTTATCACATGTCTTTAGTTGCAAGCCAGCTTAACTTCTTTATAAAAAATGTTGGAGGTATAAATAGGTAAAATAAATGTAAAATATCTGTCTGAAATATTTTGCTTTAATTGTGATTATATAAACAAAACCAGAAAATATACCTCTATCTTGATTATTTTAAAAATTTAAGGTTAATCTGGCTTTAGTAGGGGACAAAAGTTTAACTTAGCATAACAATTGGCAAAATTAGCATAACTGGAAAATTTAAAGACAACACAAATTGCAACAATATTTGTACCGCTTTTATTTGGAAAAATAACCATCTGAATGCATTTCCATAGTATATTACAGTTAAGTACTTCATGACATGATTAGCATTCAGTAGTTGAAAAAGTATTAAACTGTGCTTGAGAAGATTCCAATTGGTTCAAAGTCATTCACTGAACTAAAAGTCATTTCCTCATTTTTATAGTCATGGCATTTACCAGAGTCATTCAACTCCAATTTTCATAAGAAAACATTACAGACAAAATCCCACTGAAATCATCAAACAATATTTTATGCTGTTAGAAATATGTTATGCAAAATATAACACTGGCACCAGATTTGTATCATCACGCTTTGCAAAGATATATTGCACATGCTAAAGCATAAAATATATAGACAAAACTACCAAACAAAAGATATTTTTGCATTGAATTTTTAGGTCACTGCATAAAGAAACGCATAGAATTACATTTTATACACACACTCAGATTGTCACTATCTTAAAACGCTCTTCCCCTATAACACTGACCTATGGTTTATGGTTTTGTAAAAAGAAAGCATTTTAGCACTGCAAAATCAAACATAATTCCTATAGAAAACTTCAGCATCTTCATTTTCATTTCAAAGCAGGTAAAAGGGGAAAGAGGAAAAAAGACACTTTATACATTCAAAGAAAGGCTGAAATGAAAACTCACTGGTATTATATTGCTCTGATAACACTCAAATGAAAAAAAACGCAAAACATTTCACAGAATATTTTCAGAATATACAAATATAAAAAGGCACTCTAACTTCATATCACAAGACAAAAAAAAGGGATGGGTTCTTCAACCAACACAACAGATAAGCAAACCAAGTTGCTCAACAGTACAAAGAATTACTAGTGCAGCAAGTCCATTTGATGTTCTTGTCCTAATTTAATAATAAAATAATAAACCAAGCAGCTGTTTACTGCCTAAAGTACCAAAACATACTATGGTGCCCTTTTATTAGTGATAAATAGAAATCCCCTGAGCTATTTACTGTAGAATCATAGCAGATTTTAGGCAATTTGGAGATAGTAATGTATTTACCAAGGATAGGCAGACATGGCAAATAGGTGTAAGTGCAATGAAACATGATCCCTGTGGCTGTGGTTAAAATACAGTCTAAAAATAACATATTTAGGTAAAAGCACAAAACAACCAAGACTCAATTAAAAGCACAATGTTTTCTGTCTTTGTTTTTCTTAGAAAGCAATGTGGCAAATCTAGTTTTCTAACAGATGTTAAGTGAAAAACACAGAACTCAGTTTTTAAAGTCGTTTCTTAAGGGAAAAAATTTGGTCTTGGGAAGAGGGAGAAAGAAAAAGAGAGTGGGGGAGAGAGATTCAATAAACAATTCACGGCATGATTGCATTTTGTTCTTTTGTCCTCCTCCTTTCTGGCAGTGAGAGCAGGGAAAGTCAGGACGCAGCTCCACAGAGATGTCGCCCGGCTGTCACTGCCTTGCCGCAGTATTTCTTGTTCTCTGTGCTACTCTACAGGAGAAATGGTAACCTGCTTCACCATTAAAGCAGGCATCGCATTTCCTGCTTTCAAGGCCAACTGAGCAAGATTTCCATTCACTTCTGGAAAAAGACTCCACAATATATCACGTTTCTGCAGTGTTAGAGCTCCCTTACTTTCAGGGTTTTGGTAAAGGTAAGGTCATTATTGCTCATTAGCAATTTATCCACTTTTTAAAAACTCATCTTCTCCAAGCAGACAAAAAGGACAGAGAAAGGAGGGGAACACAACACCAAGAATTAAAAAAGAAACAATGGCAGTGGTGAAACAAAACGTTTCAATGAAATGAATACCAGTTCTTGCAAATCCTTTGAACAAGTTCTCATTTGTGAAGAACCCAACATGAGTTTTTAATAAAATCCAGAATATTACAGAGTGAAGACTTTTACAGTTAAATGAAATACATAGTATGGTATCTGTATTTAATCCAGGTATGTTAGGACACTGTTTAAAAAATATCTCACATACATTAAGATAGAAATTTCCAGAGTGAAAATGGAACCCATTGTAAAATATTGGAGAGCAGTACTCTAACGCAATATGTTTCTTTCCCGTCTCTTCCTCAAGTAGAAAATAGCAGGAGCTGGTGATTTTTATTTCTCTTCTTGGTACATGTGCCCACACACTGACAGTTTCCCATTTGGTTGCTGGGACCATGAGATTTTCAGCATATTCAGGATAATTTCCGCATCTTTCTTTGGGCCCTCTTTGTGCACATGACCCATTACACACTTCAGTTTTCATCTCGAAGAAAAGCATAAGGACTGCAGTGTATTCTAAGCTCTGAGCTGGCTACACAAAGGCTGAGTCATGGATGCTGTACCTTTTTTCAACCGACGTGGAAGAACCTGAGGGTCAACTGGAAGCCGTAGCAGTGGAATTTCTGGGCTTACCCTCAGGACTGCAGGCCAGCCCAGGGAAAGTTCTGTATATTTTCCGGCTTCCTCATTATTCCAAGTAAGACAAGTAGGAATTAAAACAGAGAATAAACAATGGATATTTCCTCAGCATTTGTTTCATTTCAAATAAATACAAACACATATACATCAAAGTATATGAACATTTTCTCTAGTTTGGCAAAAAATTAAGCTGTGGTAAACACATTATTAGTTACAAATGTTAAGCCATCAGCTAGAAATTTGTGTCATAAGAAATATAAAATACAATAAAGACTTACGCAAAAAGATTACATTTTAACTCCATAGAAAAGCTATTTCAGTTCTTACTTCCACTTTGAAGGAAAACAATTTAAATCTTCAATTTTAGACTGAAGCATTTTGGTCCTCGTGTATAGCTGGCTGATGAACTACAGACATAGATAAATACATACATATACATGTGCATGTGTATGTGCATAATTTAAAGTCTCATTCTTCTTTCTGTACAGCTATTCCGGGTGCAGAGCGGGGTCCATTTGACCTAGAAGCTTTGGCAGAGGAGAGGGAGCAGACACAGTGTTCACTACGATGATTTCATCATGAACCAACTTTAATCGGCTTTAATTTCCATTTCACCCATTTCTACATCGCGCTTTCACTTTGTTCTCTTTTGGAGTCACACTTCCATTCACTGAGCATGACTTTGACTGAAAAGCTCATTTAACATTCCACTACTGAGGAACAATACTGATGGCTCTTGTTTTTAATAAAGTTAGTATTTTGATTTACAGACAAATTAATCAAGGGTAATTTCATATTTGCATATATCTCAAAGTTTCGGTGCAATATAATTTTCACCTGAAATGTTATTGAAGGGATTCGTGTTCAATCATTTGGTGAAAATTAGTCACAGGCTTGTTACAGGGTGAGAAAAGCAAGTTCAGTTTTCAGTGGATTTTCCCCTTCATTTGGCAACTTAAACAAAAAAATCCTCAAAAAGAAGTTCTGGATATTTAAGTACTTACTATAGAGAGGATACCACTAGCGCCACCTGGGAAGCCTATGAATAACTGACTCCCTTAAAAAAGATTATTACAGGCGTTATTTCTGAAGATGAACACCTCTACCTTTGGCTTCTAGTAAGGAAGTAAACATCAAATTGAGCAGAGGTTTGAGGCATCTCCTATCCAGCACTTCCCTTCCTTGGGGACATGAATGTCACATTGATACACTTTTGAGAACTCACTGCTGAGTACATGAAAAGTAAAAAAAAATCTCCCTCTCTGTTGCATTATGCCCAAAGAAAAAGAATTAAATGCTTTTTTAAAATTCCATATTTAAAATGAGAGGTAGACTTTCACAGAAGTATCTCAGCTCTAAGGAAAACATGAAACAAAGGAAAGTCAAGGCCCAGCTATGTGAGAGCTTTGCCTACAGCCTAGCTGCCTTCCCTGGGCTTGATTAATCCCTTCTCTACTGGCTCTGTAAGCTCGGGCCCATAATAACACTTGAACACAACACAAATCTGGAATTCAAGCTTTGTTCCCTTCCTCCAACATGGGTGACCAAGGAAAAGCTTCTACAGTCCAAAGTCAGAAAGTTTCCGAATCAGAATCATTTTCATTGTACCCATCCTCAGAGCCTACATTGTTACTGCACAGGCTAACCATGCTACCCAGGTTGGAGAGAGTGGTCCTGCTCAAACTGTCTTTTTTAAAACAAACGAAGTTGACAGCCGTCATTGTACTGGAAGGAGAAAAAGTCATCATGGTAGCCAGAATGAGGGCCAGGCAGTCAGCCACGTCTTTGTTAGGAGCGCAAGCCAGGGCCGGGGTATGACCTGGGCGTAAATGCAGACAAGGCAGTGGTTAGTCCGGGCAATCCAGAAGTGGCGTGAGCGTCCCACAGTACATCTCGAACGACCTCACACGTGGAGATGTATGTCGAGTTAGATATCATGCCAGGCAAAAGGAGTTACTTCCCACAAGTCATGCTTGGGGTGAGGCTGGAGGGGACCGGGAAGGGGTGGACATTTGATGGAGGGTTTTTGTTTTTTTCTTTCCAGCTTACATGACAACAACAAGCACTATATTATCCGGAGTTAGGCAGGATTCCAGTCTTCATCTAGTGAACAGAAACATGAGGGGGGGAGGGTGTGACACAATTCCACAAAATAAAAAAAAACAGCCACAGGACAATCAGAAAGGTGTTTCCACTTGAGAGCACACACACACCATGCACCTTGAGCGGGGGTCAGGGCACTCTCATTCTGAGAACAATGACTTTCCACGTCAGATTAGAGAGGATGTTGAGAAACAGGTGTCTGTGAGAGTCAGTAACACTGTTCTGTCACTTTATATATACTTTAATGAAGAAGGCGCCAGGAAGCTGGTTCTAGAGAAATGGAATCATTTGAGAAGATGAGATACAGCACTGGTTGGTTGTGGTGAAATGTACTATCATTTAAAAGAAACTTAAAGAGGTTTTTAAATGATGTCCACACCACCAGCCAAAGTCCCAAATCCTAAATGTAACAGACATGGGGAGGCTGCTGTGTGCCATAGAGTCATGTCATTCTCTACTATGTGAACTTGATGGGTCAAGTCTGGAAGAGAAAACTATTTCAACACATGAAGCAGGAGCCATGGAGAGGTAGATGAAATCTTCGATTCAGTCTACCCTTATTCAACCTTTATTCTGTTGGCTGGAAAGGTTTACCTGCCCCCTCTCCTGGCTAAACTTCCTACTAACCACTGGCTCATTTTATTCAGAGGCACTGACTCAAAAATCTTAATTTTTTGCTGTATCATTTGTTAGCATTTGACCTGATTTCTGCTCCCCTCCCTGCTTAACAGATGAGTCCTCTCTCTGTTATGAAGACAAACAAGAATGGACAGATACCTTAACATTCCATTCCACAGAGGTCTGTGTAAGTGATTAAGACTCCAGTGCGGTACAAAATTGTCCCAAATGTTCCTAGGCCTTTAGGGGGTAGCTAAGCTCTAACACAGGCTGCGGTTCTACAATTCTGGTGCATTTATTGTTGAGTTTGCTATGGGCTGAACAAGCCTCAGATACTGCAGACTTACACTGAAGAAAGGCAAAACGAATTCATTCTGGACTCTTGGGTCATTTTGGAGAAAAATTGTGGGGCTCTGCCCTTCAACCCTAAAGTATTAATGCATGTGCATATAGTGGTAATAAGAAGGTGAGGGAAGGTGGGGCAGGAAGACCGAGGAGACGGGGTAATAGAGAACTTTTCGCATCTCCTACATGAGTCAGGCTGGGGACAGAGAAGGGTACATGCTAGGATAAATGGGGCTGCAAAACCAAAACTAACAGCAGTTAGCTAAAGATGTCATATGGCTGCTTACTTCTGAGAAATAGGCATGAGCTGCTAATTCCAATACCTGTAATAAGCAGTTGGATTATGTTAATACATTTTATAATACTTGAATTAAATGCCACAATTAATGCCACATTCAAAAAATTACTTAAATGGTAAATATCCAGAAGTTCCTCTTTTGCTCCCCAAATTTGAAAGGCATGGTAGTTTAATATAATTCTCGTACTCATGAGCTTTCTAAATTTCTTAGGAAATAAGAGTAGAAAGCTTCTGTTAAGAGTTAGTTCATTTAGAAAAGAAATGTGGTATAGATCAGAAGCAGCTTTCAAGCCTAGATGTTAATTTAAAATTTTTACTCATGTTCCCCAAATATCCATACTGAAAATATGAGTTCTGATCTGTTCTGTAAAATAATACCTAGAGGTTTGATCTCAGAATGAACTGAAATACAAAGATGTTTTAATTTGAGCCCTTGAGCATGCACCCATGACACATGTGATCCCTAACTCTTCAGCATGTGCAGTTAAAATTTCACTCGAATACCAAGATGAGTGTATCTAACATATTTCAACCACCATGCTGAGGAGTTTGAGACCAGTTGCTAACATGACATGCACATGGAAGGCACTGGAGGACTGCAGGGAGACTATGTGTTTTACAACAACAGACAGGACAAATTATCCTCGTTTTGTGCTCACACACAGGGGACTTCCAAGGGAAAGAGAGTTCTCACTGCTTTTTTAAACTAGCTCCTGGCTTCTCCATTTCCCTCTGGCTTCATAGCAGGTGCACTGGCACCTGAGGTAATGGCTTACTTTTCCCACTTACCATTTTCATCTACAGCAAGTACACAAGCCCCTTTGGCCAGCAACTCCTCAACGACCACTTTCAAGCCATTGCGTGCGGCCACATGGAGGGGTCTGAAAAAAAGACAACACTGAATGTCAACTGTGATGCATGTTTGTATGAGAAGGTGGCATTCTGAGTAATCTGCGTGGTTGAAAGAAAGAAAGGACTTGAGAATCTATAAATAACACGAGTATTTTCACTTTTTCAAAAAAGAATTTCTGAAGAGCTAAAGATCCAACTGTTCTTCCACATTGACCCAAATTCTTCTGTGGATATTATTGTACAAATATTTTACACCTCAAACAACCTCAGTGTCAAGACACAGGGAGCCAGAGAAAGAACTCAAGTTCTGGTGTGTTTTCCAGAAGGTTCTTTACCCCTTGCTTTCTGTATCAGTATTTGATCACTGTCTCACACAGTTAATCAATATGAAATCAATAAGACTGGTGTTACTATCATCCATATACATACTCTTAAACATTGTCATTACTAAAGGCATGAAATGAAGTTTTACTGAATTTAGAATTCTGGGCTCCAAAATCACTGCAGATGGTGATTGCAGCCATGAAATTAAAAGACGCTTACTCCTTGGGAGGAAAGTCATGACCAAACTAGACAGCATGTTAAAAAGCAGAGACATTACTTTGCCAACAAAGGTCTGTCTGGTCAAGGCTACGGTTTTTCCAGTGGTCATGTACGGATGTGAGAGTTGGACTATAAAGAAAGCTGAGAGTCCCTTGGACTGCAAGGAGATCCAACCAGTCCATCCTAAAGGAGATCAGTCCTGGGTGTTCATTGGAAGGACTGATATTGAAGCTGAAACTCCAATACCTGGCCACCTGACACGAAGAGCTGACTCATTTGAAAAGACCCTGATGCTGGGAAAGGTTGAGGGTAGGAGGAGAAGGGTATGACGGAGGATGAGATGGTTGGATGGCATCACCGACTCAATGGACATGGGTTTGGGTGGACTGCTGGAGTTGGTGATGAACAGGGGCCTGGTGTGCTGTGGTTCATGGGGTCGCAAAGAGTCAGACATGACTGATCGACTGAACTGAAAGAATAATGTCAAACAATATATTCTGCTATTCTGCTTAAACATCTTAATGGAAAAAATATTCTAATATTCCTTTGCGCTTAAAACAAATGCATAGGTAATTTCCTAAAATGGAAAACGAAGCAGCTTTTGGGTCTTTCACACTAAGGATTACACTGAATTATATTAAAATATAATTAATACAAATAGCTTAAATGCTTCAAACATATTCTGGGAACCTGATAAATAAAACTTGTTTTCCAGTAAAAATTCATAAAACTAATACGTTTAAACAAATAGTTTCTCCTCAAATATGGCGACTGGTAAGATTTTTCTAACAACCCACTATATTTTTAGTACTACCTTAGAAATATCAGCAAGGAAAAACACAGACCACCTCACAAAATTCTATGAAGGCATATCAGAAGAAAGTTTCTAACTAAAAATGTCTAGCTTGGTCAGCAATTGTAGATATGTGACCATGAACTTCACAAAGGAAAAGCCAGACTTGTGTCTTTCATCACTGCATCCCCCAGCTCTAGCCTAGAATATAGCACATTTTTATTATTGGTCAAATAAATGACTATGAATCTGGGACTTAGTCAAACTTTAGTAGTCACACTTACGTCTGCAGTGCATTGTTTTTTGCATTAATAAGGCTCTCATCTTGTATCTTGTCAAGTATTAACAAGGCACATTTTTCATGACCCTAATGAAGGAAAAAAAGATAAGAAAATGGAACAGAGTTACAGAAATGTTCTGGGGAAATCACTTCAGTATGCTTTAAATTTAACATGTATTCCCTGCGTAATATCAAAATAGGCTATTTTCTGAATAATTCATTTTCTTCTAAAAGCAAATGGTTAAACAGCTCTAGATTTTCAAAGATTCTAAATAAGGTGTATTAGGACTTGATTAGTATAAATCTGATCTAAAATATTACTATTTTTATGATAACTTTTAGAATTAATGTCCAAGGAGCTGAAGCTGATGCTATGTCAGCTAGGTCAGCAGATAAACAGAGAGTAGAATTAGGAGTGTCCTTTAAATTCTTCAACAAAGCTTTTTAAACACAAGTCAAGTCCCATCTTCTTCCTCAAGCCTTCAAATACCACCTCAGTATCCACCTATCACTGGAATTCCCATTGTACCTGTTATCTGTATCATTCATCACTGGCTGCCTTATAAATAGTCTTTTCCAGCAAAGGTCATTCTTTTCTTCCTCATTTAAAAGATACCTCTATATGCTATGACTTATGATAACTGAAAATCTAAAAAATCAACTAATAAAATAGAGACCCTTTTGGAACTTCAGGCCCTCTGCCTGGTTAAGGGGTGACCACTTCCTAAACCCTAGACACTCAAAATGTGGCTCAACAGAACAGCAGGATCAGCATCACCTGGGAGTTAGATATATTGGCCCTCAAGCCCCACTCTGGATCTACTAAATTAGAATCTGCATTTGAACCAGATTATCAGAGGATCCATTTGCACAATAAGTCTGAAAAGCATTGTACTTATATTCATGAAAACATGACAACTTAACATGAACTTCAGGAACCTCAACACTTTTTGTGGTTTCCAAAGGCTTCTTGGATCATGAAACGGGAAAATGTAACCAATGAAAGGAATGGCTGAGACTTCTGGTACCACTGGGTATAGATAACACCTTTAATAATACAACTATATTGGAATAAACCATCATCACTGGTGTCAACTAGCATCATATTACAATACCTTAAAAGGGAAACACGTAAAGATAATTTTAGAAGTGCCCATGGAGTTTCCATTGTCATGTACTGCTGGTGGAATGTAAATGGTTAAAACCTTATTGCAGGGCATTTTGGTCTTAGAAGTGTTCATAGCCTTAGACTCACTAATTTCATATTTAGGGATTTAGGGATTTATTCTGATTATTATACTACAATTAGTATTATTTGTAGTAGCATATATTTGAAACAAGGAAATGTTTAACAATAGGGGATGGGATGAATCAAGGGTAGCACAATCCTAAGGCAGGGTTCCATACATCTTCTAAAACACTATAATATATGTTGTCTGAAAGGAAGATATTCATAATATATGATTCAGTAACAAAAGCAGGTTATCCAACAGTATGATCCCACTCTCATAAAATCATACATTTATTTTTTTACAAAAGCAGGAACCTTTAGCTGTATGTGAACACAATGCTATTAAAACAAACAAACACATTCTTTGCATTGAACTACGTACCAGAAGAAAAGGGAGACAAGAGAAGCATACATAAATGAATACATTTATTTGCCTCATAAAAGAGTATTTTTGGCTGTGTTATTACAATGTCTTTAAGCAGAATAAATGAAAACATGTGGAACTGCTTATATTTCAGAAGCCACTTAACTAAGTTCCTAACCTGTATTTAAAAGCAAAATATGATACCACAACCATGAAGACAGATTCAGTGGCAGCATCAAACCAGACTGTGGCAAGAATTCAACTGGCAAATTCCCTGAGAAGCATAGCCCATCAACCCCTTTGTGTGGGTCTGCCCTTTGCTTCCCCCTCTGATTCCACTGAGAATGGCACCATCCTGGGGAAACATACATCTTAATTAAGAGCCATGATACACACTTCTGATGGACAGATTTAGGTATTATTATTATCATTTTATCATTACACTAAATAACAGTGTTTCAAATCTATTTACATACTTTACTACTAGCCAAATGTAAGGATGTGTTCAAGTCCTTATCCTTTACAGTCAGGTCAGCCTGGGCGCTGTTCACCAAAATATCTGCAGAAAAAGCCAAAAGATGGTTACTAAGACCACACGCTAATTACATGCATTTTGAAGAAATTACTACCAAAACAATAATGTTTTTGAATTTGTATACTCACATTACCATAACTAATATTTTTAAAGAAAAAAGGAACAATTTATTTCACATGAAAGTGAAAGTGAAGGTCGTTCAGTCGTGTCTGGCTCTTTGTGACGCCATGGACTGTATGGTCTACAGAATTCTCCAGGCCAGAATACTGGAGTGGGTAGCCTTTCCCTTCTCTAGGGGATCTTCCCAACCCAGGGATTGAACCCAGGTCTCCCGCATTGCGGGTGGATTCTTTACCAGCTGAGCCACAAGGGAAGCCCAAGGATACTGGAGTGGGTAGTCTTTCCCTTCTCTAGGGGATCTTCCCAACCCAGGGATATTGGAGTAGGTGGCCTATCCTTTCTCCAGCAGTCTTCCCAATCTGGGAATCAAACCGGGGTTTCCTGCACTGCAGGCAGATTCTTTACCAACTGAGCTATCAGAGAAGCCACTTTATTGCCATAGTTGTTCTATTCAAATCTAAAGTCCATAGTTATTAATTTACTTTTATTTCTTTGGCTGCTCCCAGGTCTTAGCTGCAGCATGCATGATCTTTAGCTGAGGCACACAGGATCTAGTTTAGTGATCAAGGATCAAACCCGGGCTCCCTGTACTGGGAGCATGGAGTCTTAACCAGTGGACCATGAGGGAAGTCCCTATAGGCATTAATTTTAATTGTCTTTACAGTTTTGTTATTTCCAGGTAAAATGATTCTTTTGTTCTATTTGGTTTCTAAATGTTGACAGATTTCACTGTGGAAAGGTGGGCTCACTTTGACAAAGTCTATCAATAACCAAGTTAACAGGGGACTAAAGATGAACAGCAAGTAGATTAGGTGGCTTAAATACAATGTTGGTCTTCTCTCACATGTATATACCGAAAGGATGACCACTTTCCCAACTTTACATTCCTTTGGTTTTAGACAGGCCTAAACACCAAGTCCACGAGGCAAGCACGTACCCACAGCACCAGCCTGCCCGTTCTCAGCAGCCATCATCAGCGGTGTTTTCCCTGAATTGTCTGCCGCGTTCACTTGAGCACCGTGTCTCAGAAGAAGCTGCAAGCACTCCACGTGATCAGCAAATGCTGCTGCATGAAGTGGTGTCCTAACGATTTAAAACAAGTATGATGTTAGCTTCCTATAAACGTAACACACTCCCTTTCTATATGTGCCTGAGAAACACGTGCACGGTGTCATCTTAGGGATTTAAAGCTTACTGCTTACAGAGATGGTGACCAAGTCCCCCCAAAGGCCATTCAGGGTAGACACTGAAGTGTCACCCATGTGAATGGCACCCCTAGATTTGGGAGGTGTAGGCAGTGGTCCTGATGATAAAAGCATCTTTACTGACCCTTTAATCTTGAGTTCCAATGACCTCTCTCATCACTGATAAACACACTTTCAAAATTAGGCCTTAGATTTGTAGATAATTGGCTATTTTTTTTAAAAAAGCCTATATCATTTAATATGAATGGCTGGTTTCTTTGGGAGGACAATTTGGCATGATTTATCAAAATTAAACACTATGATCTTTGTACCAAAAAATTCCAATTCTAGCACTTTTATCTCCCAGATGCATTTGGTCATGTAAACAGATACATGTACTAGACTGTTCACTGCACCATTCATTAAAACACCAAAATTCTGAAACAATCTAAATATTCTTCAAAGGAGGACAAGCTGATTAAATTATAACATATCCAGTCAATGGAATAATATGAAGCTTTAAAAAAGAATATAGTAAATATTTACGTTCTGGTATGGAAAGATGGCCAAGGTATGTTAAAAGGAGAACATTAATATAGAATGTTTTCATTTGTATAAAAAGAATATAAGCATATATATTTTTATATATTTATATAGTTATATATACAAAATATTTGGAAGAAAATAAAAATTTAGAAAGAACAGTTTAAAGTAGTTTTCTCAGTGGAAGAGGCTGGGGCTTCTGGACTAAGAGGGTAATTTCTTTATATATCATCTATTATACTTAATTTTTAAAAACATGTCTATATATTACTTTTTCAATCAAAAACAGATGTTTGGCCACTCTGTAGCCACAAAGAAGGCTAAGATTCATCAGACAAGAGCCATGCTCTTAGGATCACTTACCTGCCTTTGTCATCTCTACAATTGACAATACTGGAATCTATGGCCCCGAGTAACAGTGATGCACA
Source organism: Cervus canadensis (assembly GCF_019320065.1). Lineage (NCBI taxonomy): Eukaryota > Metazoa > Chordata > Mammalia > Artiodactyla > Cervidae > Cervus > Cervus canadensis. The sequence goes on along the minus strand of NC_057409.1, from coordinate 48,181,792 downwards.
ATTCTCATGATCATTTATTCTAAAATGAAAATAGATTTAAAATTTTAAATCTTGCTCTCTAAAAAATTACATATCCCCTCCTACTCCATCTTTCTATGCACTATATCTTCAATAATCTGATCCATTTAAAAATTTTGATACAAATTTTGAGCAAAAGTTTCATTTACCAAAGAAGAATTTCAACATTATGAAGATTGGAAAATTACCATGTATGGAATCTTCCTGGAATAAAATGTCTTTCTAATTATCCAGAGGGATACTATTGTCAACCCCAACGTATTTTTAGAATTTGGCAGACAGGTGACTACTGATGCACCTGAAGAGCTCTTCCCATGGGGTGTGCTGTGGTTCCCAGTCCACCCCTTCCTACTGTTTCCCTGGGTGGTCTGTGAGCCACTTCACAAAAAGCTCCTGAAAAATCATTAACATTAGATACTGCACTTTGATATCAGACTTATTTGCCTTCAGCTGCAAAATGGAATATACTGGTCTTATCTGTAATCTAAAAGTGTTTTCCTTCTGCCAAAAGCCATTTTTCCAGGTGTGGTTTAAAGAATTCAAGCCACACCATTAACTTCCAGTGTTTCTACTTACATTGCACAGTGCAGTGGAGTGAAAGGATTACCGATAAATGTTCGAAAACATTTCTGCTCCAAAAGTACCTCTATACAGTTTTCATTACCTGCAAGGAACCAAAGGGATTTAGGGAGCTTTTAAGATGAAACTTTGTTTAATGAAAGTTTCTATTTTTTCATTAAGTACTGAATTCTGGCCTATGAATTTTCCTAAATTGACTGAATGATCATTCTCCATGGAATAAAATTCACCAAATGCCAAAATGTTTTCAACTATGTTCATAGGCATTCTGAGATACAATGAATAAATTAAGCAGTGATGAGAAAGAGACCTCATCTGCAAGCAGAACAATTCTATCATACTCACAGCTCTTAGCAGGTAGGTGCCTAACATAGGTACGCCTCAGTTTGTCCATATTTACGACAGAAAATTTCCCTTTTACCCACATGAATAGGTTCACTTATAATTATGCACCCTAGGGAAGGGAGGAAGATGTGATTGATAAAAAAACAGTACTTATGATAATGCAGGTTAAAGGACTTTGACTATAAAACACTATATAGTATTTAAAAGGGTACCAAGAATAGTTCCTGGCAAATAGTCCAAACCCACTAAGTATTTCTTAGTAAGTAGATGAATGAATGTGCCACTAAGCATTTTTTAGTGAGTAGATGAATGAATGTGAATAATTACTTTCAACAAAATGGCAGGTAGTTTTCAAATCAACTGAATTTAAGTAAGGCCCCAGCTCTGTGAGCTTACTTGTTATATGATCTATGAGCCTCTATTTCCTACATATAAAAAAATCAGAGAAGGAATACCTGCCCTATTGATGTTACAGGATGATGGGAAATTTACTTGATAAAGGACCTTTTAAATGAGGTTTGTGATGCAATGTTCTCATTCAATTATTAGGGCAAGAAGGTAAAACTCTTTTGCTTTGGAATATGGATTGTTGCCCTGGAAACCTCTTCTTGGCTGTGTTCTGTGCTAAATTCGAGCTCTCTTCTGATCTACCCCAGAATGATGTTGATTGAACAATTTTAAGTATTAAAATAAGTCAAACTTTTTTGTACCTATAGAGAAAAAAGGTGAAACTTTGCTTTTAGGAGGACTGAGAAGTATATGAAGTAATGAACATAAAAATCCCCCAATTTTATGTGAGTTATACTGTTTAGCTTTCTAACTATATCCAACTCTCACTCAAATATTCCAAGACATTTCAACCTCACTATTACTATGAATTTCCCTGAAGGACCTAGCTTGGGGCAGCATCTACACAAACCATTTCTTGGAGGCTATATGAATCTCAATCTAAAGGTCTGTGTAGGTAGGACTGGGGATCCTTGAATGACTTTCAGTGTTTCAAAGTGCTCAGTGAAGGAGATTCTGGGAAGAGGGGAGCTTAAACCTGCAATCTGGAAGACTACCCTGGAGTGTAGATTCCAGTGGATTGTTTAGGAGAGGTCTGCTTCCCCTTCCCTGGCTTGTACCTGGAGAGGCCTTAGAACAGACAGACCTATCACCCCCGCCCCATCCAGCTTCACACGGGAGAAAATGTGGTCTCTGGGAGGTTTGCCACCTGCCGCTATAATCAACACTGGCACTCCATCACCCCCTTCCTGCAGGTTTTCCAGGGCCAGATAGGCCTTGCAGCTTAACTCACATGGGGGTTAGGGAGACCTTACCCATTAGCAATTAAAAAAAAAATCACAATCCTCCAATGGCAGGGAGGGAGAAAAATCAAACAGAAAAAGTGGAAAATGTGACTCTTACTGAGGTCAGAATCAATGAAAAAAAGAGGATCATAATAAAAACATAATGAAAGATCTTAAATTGATACAGTTAGAGCACCATAAAACTTTTCTGGACCCAATAATCATAGTTTCTGAGTGAAAATTTTAATAGAAGAATTGATTATGGATAAATAAAACAACAGAAGCAGAGTAAGAAATATCAATAACTTCAGATATGCAGGTGACACCACCCTTATGGCAGAAAGTGAAGAGGAACTAAAGAGCCTCTTGATGAAAGTGAAAGAGGAGAGTGAAAAAGTTGGCTTAAAGCTTAACATTCAGAAAACTAAGATCATGGCATCTGGGCCCATCACTTCATGGGAAATAGATGGGGAGACAGTAGAAATAGTGTCAGACTTTATTTTTTGGGCTCCAAAATCACTGCAGATGGTGACTGCAGCCATGAAATTAAAAGATGCTTACTCCTTGGAAGGAAAGTTATGACCAACCTAGATAGCATATTAAAAAGCAGAGACATTACTTTGCCAACAAAGGTCCATCTGGTCAAGGCTATGGTTTTTCCAGTGGTCATGTATGGATGTGAGAGTTGGACTATAAAGAAAGCTGAGCGCTGAAAAATTGATGCTTTTGAACTGTGTTGTTGGAGAAGACTCTTGAGAGTCCCTTGGACTGCAAGGAGGTCCAACCAGTCCATCCCAAAGGAGATCAGTCCTGGGTGTTCACTGGAAGGACTGATGCTAAAGCTGAAACTCCAATACTTTGGCCACCTCATGCGAAGAGTTGACTCACTGAAAGAGACCCTGATGCTGGGAGGGATTGGGGGCAGGAGGAGAAGGGGATGACAGAGGATGAGATGGCTGGATGGCATCACCGACTCGATGGGCATGAGTTTGAGTAAACTCTGGGAGTTGGTGATGGACAGGCAGGCCTGGTGTGCTGCGATTCATGGGGTTGCAAAGAGTCGGACACGACTGAGCGACTGAACTGAACTGAACTGAAGAAATATATTGACATGAATTTGAGCCAACTCTGGGAGATAGTGGAAGACAGAGGAGTCTGACATGCTACAGTCCACAGGGTTGCAAAGAGTCAGACAGGACTTAGCAACTGAACAACAGCAAGAAATATATGGGAAAATATTCATGTAAGCTTAGGGGTAGGAGATCTTTTTAAGCAAGACTGTAAACCTACATACCATAGAAGAAAAAAATCTCACAGATTCAACTACATAAAAGTTCAAAATCTTTACATGGAAAAAGATATCATCAACAAGGAGCAAAGACCTACTGAGAAAAAAACATTTGCAACACACATAACACAGAGAGGATTCATATTCTAAGATAAGGTGCTCCTACAAATGTGTGAAAAAAGATAAACAACTCAATAGGAAAAAAATGAGCAATAGATGGAAAAAGTAATTTCCAGAAGAGGAAATGCAAATACATAAATCAGTACACAATTAAACAAGGAAACACAAAATAAAATGAGATACCCTTTTTTTGTCCTTCAAATCGACAAAAATTAAAAAGATGATATCACCTTGGGCTAACAAAAGCTTTTATTTACATTTGGTGGGGGTAAAAATTATGCCATACTAAAGGAGTATGGTATAATTTATTAAAGTTAGAAAATATACAAGCCCTCATCAATAATTTTCCCTTTGGAAATTCATCTAACAGAATAAAGTATCATGATATGAACATACACACTGCAGTACTGTTTGTAGTGAGAAAAAACCTAAAAACAATTTGAATGTTCATCAACAGGGATCTGGTTGAATAAGTATTAAATTCTGATATATACCCTCATATTCATGCATGTCTATACCTATTTATCTGCTATAAAATATACAACTATTAAAAAGATCAATGTATATAGATACACATTGATTTGTAAGGATATCTGCAATAGAATGTTGAGTGCACAATAAGAAGTTATAAAATATTTGTTATATCATTCTAGTTTTAAAAAAGATGTACATACCTATATATTGATTTACACTCTCAAGGGAAAATTATGAAAAATAAACACCAAATTATATCAAAAGGTGAGTCTGGAAATGAAGACTTAATTTTACTTTACAGGCTTCAGTATTTTTGAAATGTAACAATTATCATGCATTGTACTTTTTCTATTCAAATAAGTGAAACACAAAATTTTAAATCTCCTCAGTAGCAAGAGTAACTAAATAAATGGGACTATGAGACATAAAAATGCAATGCTAAAAGATAAATCATGCACCTACCAGCTGTCAATAATGACATTATTACATCATATTGTTTTGGTTGTTTTTAGCTGTATTATTTCAATTCCTTGTAGGATCCCTGGTTATTCATATAGAAAAGAAAGCCTGATTTAAACTAGTTAGTTCATCAGAAGTTCTGATGAGGAGTTACATGTTACTGGTTAACAAAAAGTGTAAAGTAAATTTTCATTCCAATAAGGCATCATGGTAGCCACGGAGGGAAAAATATTTTCTAAGAAGGGTATTTTTGTTTGTTTGTTTTGCAGTATCTGAATGCAGAAAGATTGGATACCTTGGTTACAGCATCATGTTATGTTTTCACTTCCTTTGAGATCACAGTGATGTTGGGATAGGAAGTCTATCAGAATCAGTCAAGTGACAATTAACTCACCATTGTAACAAGCCCAGTGCAGTGGCGTGTAGCCTTGGTTGTCTTTGAAAGAACAGTCCTCCTCGGAAAGTGCCATCTGGAGCAGCTCACTCAGCCATGTGGCATGGCCACGAGCAGCCGCATAGTGCAAGGGTGTCCTCCCTCTGGAGTCTTTACACAGAATCGACACTTCTTGTTCCAGCAGCATTTGCACACATTCCTCATGTCCCGTCATGATCTGATGCGTCGCAATTAAAAACACAACACAACTCTAAGAAGACTCAGCAAGCAAAGTTGTTGACTAAGTGAGGTTAGCCTCAAAGTAAGTGGACAAAACGCCCAGGTCTTAAGGGGAAAATCTCTTATCCTACTTCAGAGAAACGCAGAACAACCTAGCAAGAATTCCTAACAGAAAGGTCTGTGTGAACACCAGCATTTTAGGAACATCTCTTGACTTGCCAAACATAACCATGGAAAGTATCATGATGCAGTGGAAAGTATCAGCTTTAAAATCAGGAAGATGTGAGTTAAATTCTAGCTCCCTCTTGTAAAACTTGGACAGGTTAATTTATCTCTCTATGCCTAACTTTACCCACCTGTAAATGGGGATAGTAATAATGACCTCATAGGCTGTTGTGAGGACTAATGAGATATGTAAAGGCTCCCAGACTGCTGTGTGGCCCATAGGAAGTACCCAAGAAATAAGTTCTAAGATTATGGCATTAAACATTTAGAGTTAGGGTTAGGGCTAACCCTAATCCTCTTCTTTTCATTGATCAATGGTGGTCAGCACCATCTTTAAATAACAATTTCCTGATTTCTGCTTGTGTTTCATTTAGATTACTTGATATACTTAAAAAAAAAACAGTTCAGCAGGTGTGTATGAAGAATTACACACAGTGTACTTATTTCAGCAGAGTACATATGTCAGGTGATAAATGGGCCCACATTGTAATAAAGAACAATTAAAAATAGCGTGATTACTCAAAACTAGGTAATCATCAGAATAAATTACAACACCTGCACACAATGGAGGATTAAAAAAGGGCAGAAAAATATTTAGTGATATGGACTAAGATATTTGATATACTATAAGAAAAAAAAAAGGTTCCAAATAGCATCTTCTGTATTCTTTTTAAGATTTAAAACAAACCTATATTTAGAAAAAAGACTGGTGATATAGTTATCTTCAGGAGGTAAGATTACTAGAGATTATGATTTTGTTATTTGTGCTTTAAAATGTTTTTTGCAAATTTCCTATGATGTGCATGCAATCAGAAGGCAGAACCAAGTCTAGCAACAATAGGTGTTCATGTATCTATTATCACAGTCAAACATGACAACTCAAGAGCAGAACCTAAGAGTACCTGCCATTATTTTATCTTTGCAAAAGATTCTGTAATTTCTTTTTGACTGACTGAGGTTAATTGGCTATCTCAGGGAACAATCTTGATACTAAAAATTCATAAGAAGGTAAAAAAGAAGAAGAAACAAATTCACTGCAGAACTGCTGACTAAAGCTAAGGAAGATGACATACCCCTCTGTGTAAAGCTGTGCAGCCCATGATGTCCACAGCATCGACATTTGCTTCCTTTTCAAGTAACAATGAGACAGCATCACTGTGTCCATATGCCACTGCAAGCATTAGTGGGGTTCTAGGAAAAGAGAGAAAGTGGGCTTTTATTTTTAATTAATTTATGTTAATTGGAGGATAATTACTTTACAGTGTTGTGATGGCTTCTGCCATACATTGACATGAATCAGCCATGGGTGCATGTGTCCCACCCATCCTGAACCCCCCTCCCACCTCCCTCCCCACCCCATCCCTCTGGGCTGTCCCAGAGTACCAGCTACGAGTGCTCTGCTTCCTGCACTGAACTTGCACTGGCCATCTGTTTTACACACAGTAATATACATGCTTCAACGCCAGTCTCTCAAATCATCCCACCCTCGCCTTCTCCCACAGAGTCCAAAAGTCTGTTCTTTACATCTGTGTCTCCTTTGCTGTATAGGATCGCCGTTACCATCTTTGTAAATTCCATATGTGTTAATATACAGTATTTGTTTCTTTTTCTGACTTACTTCACTCCGTATAATAGGTTCCAATTTCATCCACCTCATTAGAACTGTCTCAAATGCAGTCCTTTTCATAGCTGAGTAATACTCCATTGTGTATATGTACCACAACTTCCTTATCCATTCATCTGCTGCTGGGCATCTAGGTTGCTTCCATGTCCTAGTGCTGCACTGAACACTGGGGTACACTGTCTCTTTCAGTTCTGGTCTCCTCGGTGTGTATGCCCAGCAGCGGGATTTCTGGGTTGTATGGCAGTTCTATTCCCAGTTTTTTAAGGAATCTCCACACTGTTCTCCATAGTGGCTGTACCAGTTTGCATTCCCACCAACAGGGTAATAGGGTTCCATTTTCTCCACACCCTCTCCAGCATTTTTTGTTTGTAGACTTTCTGATTATGGCCCTTCTGATCAGCATGAGATGATACCTCATTGTGGGTTTTGATTTGAATGGGCTTTTAAAAAGAAGATTAAAAAATACTCATCACTTCCAGTGGGAGCATCTTCCTCTCTTCCTTTGTCTTTCTGTCTCTCTCTTTCTCGGTCTCTCTCCCTTCTTGACAATCGCTTAGTATTTTCTGAGTGTCCCTGATTTGCTGTCTACTACCTGGAACAAGCTATCTGCCTCTGGTCTCTAATGATCACATGAAATGGTGGCAGTGGAATGATCAATATGAGTAGGGCAGAGGAAAGTTCCACCTCAAAATGCTCATTTGAATCCCATCATTTTCAGAACTACGCAGCACTGGACAAATATCAATTGAGTAGGGAGTGTGTGTGTGTATGTAAGAAATGCTCTTGTTTCTATCAGAGCAACTGTGAACTACTTTTACAGTTTTTTATGTTGGATTCCGGTTCAGTATTTCATTTGAACAAAGCTCCATTGCCTTAAAGAAAAGTAGGACAAGTCCAGAGGAAGGACCCAAGTGCTGGGCTCCAGGAGGTGAGGTCCAGTTCTGTCTTCGACATGAACTCATACATCTGGGGTGAGTCACCAGTGCTTTATTGCTCTGCGTTTCCTATTTGTAAGAGAAGACTGGGTGGGAGAATAGGCTAACAGATGGAAAATACTTGGGGGAAAAAAAACTCAGGAAGGATAAAAATATGAAGGATTTTTATGGAGGCGATAACTTCTTGAGGTCTGTCGTATTCCATTATTAATTTAAAAAATGCGATGGCAGCAGCTTCAGAAGAGGGTAAAAATGAACAGGAAGAAGGAACAAATGAGGAAATATTTTTGAAAAGCCAGAGCACAAGGCTACATATATAAAGTTAGCTCTTTCTCATCAAGATACACACACACACACACACACATTTTTCTTGGATATATACTCCAGTGCAAAGCTACTTCATTCTTCTAGGACCCTCATCCATCAGTTTCACCCCAGTATAAACACCAAATCTAGAATTCAGCATTCAGCCCTCCTAGCTGTTTAACAAATTAACTGATCAGTTGTGATTTGAAATGTCAACCCCAGGTGTGAGAACACTTACTGTCCTTTGGCATCTTTCACGTCAACCACTTCTGGGTTGTCTGCAATTTCTAGTAATAGCCGCATACACAGCGTGTGACCATTAATTACTGAAAAAGAAAATAATGGACATTCTTTTAACAGACCACACAGATCCCTCCGAAATAAAATTTATCTGGACTTCAAATTGGTGGTTTCCAAATGTTGCTTGAAGGCAGGAGGAGAAGGGGACAACAGAGGATGAGATGGCTGGATGGCATCACTGACTCAATGGACATGAGTTTGAGTAAACTCCAGGAATTGTGATGGACAGGGAGGCCTGGCGTGCTGCAGTCCATGGGGTCGCAGAGAGTCGGACACGATTGAGTGACTGAACTGAACCGTTGCTGATGGGCATCCCCAGGTGTCCAGCTAGTGCCAGCTGCTGGGCACAGCAGGCAATGCGTATGTTACCAACCCATCTCCACTTTCTTCCTATCAAGGCACTGTGGTCCTCACCTAACTTTCTTTCCTGGATGCTGTATAGAGGCTTTTTTCCTTAAAGAGGACATCCTTTCTTATCTACTCCTATAGAACCGATCATCTCACCCCACTTTCTGGGTAACCTTTCTGTTCCTCTAAGGGAGTCTCCCAGCTCTGTACAAGCTTCCTGTGTCCAGCCTATCTCAAGTCCTTTTTAAAGAAGGTTGAAGGCGGAGGAGAAGGCAGAGGAGGAAGAAGAGGAGAGCAGGTGAAGGAGTGGGGAGCAGAAGAGAGGAGGAGGGAAGAGGGGAGGGAGGGAGATGGGAACAGAATCTGCTTCTTTTCCCCATCATTTTGCATTCTGAGGTGGGTGTTCTGACTGATGACTGGCAACTTTAAGTCAAACCTCAAGCTGGCAATGCTAGCCATTGGCTCGCTGCTCACTGATGACTGGCACTCCCAGAGGACTCACAGATGGCCCCCCGCCCCAGGGGCTGGAGGACCGCTCCGTCTGAGTTTCTCATGTCAAAGCCCTTGTTTCTCTGCCTTCTCCCAGCAGCCTCCCACCCTCTCTCATCCTTGCTGAGCTCGGACTGGGGCAGCAGGCCCTCACCCGGCCCCTCGTCACTTAGCTGCCCAGGAGGGAACTTACAGCGGGCAGGAAGCGTGGCCCCAGTCTTGTGTTGGCCTTGAGTGCCTGGGGTGGGACCCATGGACTCGCCCTGCCCTGTGCACCAGGCAAGGTGTCCTTTAGGAAGAAGGCCCTGGTGCCACAGCGTCAGGAAGCACCTTCCAGGCTGATAATCCCTGGGGTAGGGTACTTTCCTTCAGCTCGTTGAATGGAACCCACAGCCTTGCAAAAGACATGATTTTCTACTCAGGGAGTAGGATGAGAACAAATACATTGAAAATTCTGAACGTGACCTTTTCTCCTCTCTGAACAATAAGAACACCATAAAATACATTGCATTAAGCTTGTTATGGTTGTAGAGAGAGAAGGGAATAGATACAGCTATGTTAGGCTGATAAAGGCTCTTCTTAGAGCTGTGTTTTACAGCCCTTTTTATTGCATGCCAGTCATGAGAGAAGGCTAATTTAATGACGACACATTTTTCAGGGACAATACGTATTAGAATTAGCTCACATTCATCAACACCACTCAAATTAACTACAGGGATAATACCCACATTTTGTAGACCATTGCATTCAGCTAATTCTCAGCAACATCCCATTTATGTACCTCAGGAGGAAATCTTGTAGAAATGTTGTTGCTCTTTTGCTTTCCGTTTTAAAAATTACATTAAGTCTGTTAGCACTAGTGAAATATACAAGAGGTTTAATGTATGCTTAAAAGAAAATAATTAGCAGAGGACTGATAGTTAAATACTACAAGTGGTATTATAATACTCATGAAATATAGCATATTTTGATTGATTCCTTTTTCTATATCAATTTGACATTGTTTAAATTGTTGTTGTTGTTATTTAGTCGTTAAATCATGTCTGACTCTTTGCCATCCCTTGGACTGTAGCACACTGGGTTCCTCTGTCCTCCACGATCTTCTGCCGAATGCTCAAATTCAAATAGTCATAATCATAATAGTTTCAGGGATTTTTATTTTTGCCTAAACTGAAAAAGGGGAAAAATCATCTAATTCATATCACTCATCCATTATGAAGGAAATGGCAACCCACTCCAGGATTCTTGCCTGGAGAATCCACAGACAGAGGAGACTGGCAGGCCATGGTCCATGGGGTTGCAGAGAGTCGGACACGACTAAAGTGACCAGCACATCCAGCATGCTGGAGAACAAACGAATTCCCACAGTACTGTGTTTTTCTTGGGCGGGTGCCGTTGAGATGGTGGGAGGTGGGCACCTGTAGCTTTTCTGAACTTAGCTAATAGCCCTCAGTAAATATAACTCCCCCTTATTTTAAAAGAGTGGCCACACTAGAATTCTCGGCTTCCTACACACATTTCCCCCCAATTGCCTTCTAGCAAAAAGATGCCACCATTTCCTTTTGCCGCGCCCTGCCAAACCCGGCTTTGTCTGACTAGCTCGGCCTCTGACTGTGAGTGACAGCCGTTTCTCATGCTGCTCGAAGACCACCACTGTCGTTAGAACTATCTACCCCAAACCCTCTAAAATCCATCCTGGCTCCTGCTCCTCTCAAGACTTGGAACAAAAAATTGGCCTCTCAAATGAGCTGGAAAAGATTCTGGAAAAGCGGATTCTCTCTCAAAGCGCAAGCTAAAGCTTTGCGCAGCAGACATTTTGTGGAGAATAAAACCAAACGACAGCCCGCACCTTCTCAACGGCTTGCACGGGGGACACCCAAAGGCGCCAGTCCTGCGGACCGCTAGGGGGCGCCATTGGACCACAGCCTTTAGCACGGTGGCACATGAAGGACGATGATTACTCCTCATTGTTTACCTGTTCGCAAGGGCGATTTTCCACAACCAAAATGGGCCCTTTGTAAGTGTCAGGAAGTACTCGGTAACTAAAGCAGGATGCTGACATTAATAATAGGCAACATTAAAAGGAGAACTAAATGTAAACTATATGGTAACACCAAGAATGCCTAGAATGCTAAATTTCATAATAATGCTTAACAAATACCAAAAAGACTAAATGTGATGGGAAATAAGAATTTATAATTTAACCATACCAGTCACTGCTAACCTCATGGCGAAAGTTTTTTTCCAGGAACAACTGCTTCCAGATAATTAAGCAACACCATGCTTTTTCAATCTTTGTATTATTTTTCCTCAGTGGTTTGACATTCAGAGATGCGGATAGCAATGCTTCCACGAAGCCTAACATTCTGAGAAAATTTTCCCAAGTACAAGAATCACAAAGTCTTCTGAAAACTGTTTTCATTCCTTCGCTTCCTCAATACATCCATTATTTCACAGTGAAAGATACTTACTTCTCTTTATAATATCTGCAATCCTGATCAAAGGCTATTATCACTGAACTCCTGAACCCAAAGAAAACTGTGCCTTAGCTGAGCTAGAAACTCTTCCACATTACCTTGTCATCTGTGTATGTCTAGAAGCATCTGGTCACAGTTTTATTTAATGCGCATTAAAGAAAAGTCACAGAAGAGGCAAATTACTTACTTTTTGAAAAATACATGTAGCTTTTTAAGAGCCTATTTTTACACCTGATGCATCAAGAGTCAGAACAAAAACTGTGTTGGTAAAGCAATTATGTTCCAATTAAAAATAAAAACACTAAAAAAAGAAAAAAAATAAGGAGTAAAACAAATATCATATTAACACATACATATGGAATCTAGAAAAATGGTGCTGATGAACCTGTGTGTAGGGCAGGAGGAGAGATGCAGACGTGAAGAATGGACTTGTGGACACAGCGGGGGAAGGAGAGCGTGGGGCAAGCTGAGAGAACAGCACGGACGGACACACAGCCACGTGTGTCAGACAGCGAGCGGGAAGCTGCGGCACATCACGGGGGCCGAGCGCGGCGCTCCGTGCTGACCCGGGATGGTGGGATGCGGGTGGGATGCAGGTGGGAGGGGGGCTCCCGGGGGAGGGCGCACATGTACACGCACCGCTGAGCTGGGCTGCAACACAACAAAACTAACACAGCCCTGCGCAGAAACTGCACTCCGATTTAAAAATTAAAAAAAAAAAAAACCTTTAATTAAAAAAAAATTAAGAAAAGAATCAGAGCAAAAGTGAAGAAGTAACACTTAGACTGCAGAATAACATACTCAGCAGACTGCTGTCTGACAATTCCTTTCATGAAGTAGCTGTGAATATTTATTTTATGCTTCAAAATGCTATGAGATTTTAGTCTATGTGATTTATCTGATAATAACAATACACCTTGCCCTTTTTTCCCAGAAAGTTTTGTGACTGCCATTGGCCAAAGGTTCTGAACACTCTTCTGGGTTAAGAAGGTCAGATGCAGCATAGAGGGTTTTTAGGGCAGAATGATAGATATGCATGTGTGTGTGTACTCAGTCATATCCAACTCTACAATCCCATGGACTGTAGCCCACGAGGCTCCTCTGTCCATGGGATTTTCCAGGCAAGAATACTGGAGTGGGTGGCCATTTCCTTTTCCAGGGGATCTCCCCGACCCAGGGATCGAACCTGTATCTCCTGTATTGGCGGGCGGATTCTTTACCACTGAGCAACTTATGGAAGCCCAGAATGGTAGATACATGTCATCAGACATCTGCTCAAATTCACAGAATGTACAATACCAATAGTGGACCCTAATGTAAGGTGTGGACTTTGGATGATCATGTTGTGTCAATGTAGGTTCATCCATTGTAATGAATATGCCAGTCTGGGGAGGGATGTTGATAATGGGAGAGGCTATGCATGTGTGATGGACGAGGGGTATGTGGAAAACCTCTACACCTTCCTTTTCGATGTTGATATGAATCTAAAGCTGCTCTAAAAGCACTTTGGAAGCGCATAGGCATATGTGATGTAGAAAGAGGATATTTTCAAAATTGGGATGAAGGAAGATGCGCCATCCATTTACTCAAGTGGGCCACAAAACTAAGGTAACCAGACTCCTGACAAGACCTACCTGAGGCATGAAGTGGGGTTCTTTTGGTTACATTGTCTTTCACAAAGATGGATGCACCCTGGTTGATAAGTGCTTCCACACACTCCGTATGTCCCTTAAAGGCAGCCAGATCCAGCGCGGTGCGGCCTTTTTCATCCCTGATGTCCAGGTCTACCAGCGACTGCAGAAGGACTTCCAAGGCCTGGTGGTGGCCGTTGTAGGCCTGCAAAGGAGAAACCAACACCTCAAGTGCTCGCTCAGCTTAAACCCCACAGCAATCCATCTGAGGGGCTGAGCCTCCCAGGTCACGGAGGGAGACTCCTGCAGAGAGCACACGGCATAGTTACTGAAACACGGGTGAAACCAGAACTAGATGGAAAAATCACAGTGCACAGACCTCACAGTTACGCATGAATTTTTTAATGCTCCTTCTCTTTTGTCAAATAACTTACTCCAAAGGTTCTAAATGTATCGATGTATTCTTTTATTTGTATCTATTAATCTAATAATCTAACACAGGCTAATAGCTAAATGGATTAATATATTCTTTTATCCGCCAGCTCAGTCCTAAACACATTGGTAAGATCTAAATATTTTTTCAGGAGGCTTTTCTGTTAAACCTGGAGGAAAAAAAAAATCACTAAAAACATTGTAGACTTGGTAATTCAGCAGAAGCATACTGATCTTCTGTTGCAGTCCAACATTTTAGTTTCAGCCATGTGATTCTGGCTGAGTTTCTTAATTTCACCTAGAGTTTGTTTCCTCATCTATAAAGTAAGAGCAATAAAAGTTGCGTTCCAGAGAGGATGAGAAGAGATAAAATTTCACAGCCTTTGCATAGTTCGTAATACATAGCTGATGCTTCCTTTTCTCTTGTTTCCTCCATCGATTATAAACAAAACATAAACACAATTATGGAAGTATATTCCATATATTAAGGCCAAGTTCAGTCCTATTGTGAGCTCCTACGCTGTGTTAAAGTTAGGAGGCTTCATACTACTAAAACACAAAACTGAAAGTCTGAAAGGTCATTTTTACTAAGTCTATAAGGTTAAAAAACTGTATATGCACATACAAGGTCAAGGACATTGAAAAAAGGAAAAAAAAAAAGAATACAGTGGGGGTGGGGGATGGTTGGTGGAGGGAAGCAAAGGAGGAGACAGGAAAAGTCTGTCCCGTGTATTCAGCAGCCACAGTCGTCTCTCATGTCTCCTATGCTATTTTTCTACTGCAGCCATCACCCAGGCACAATTTATTTGAAAAAAGGCTTAGCGCAGGGTAAGGACTAATTTCTTCAATACCCAAAGAGCTTCCAAAAGCCATTTCAAAAACTAGGAAAATGTGCAAAGGGTATGAAAAGGCAGCTGGCAGAAAAAGAAAAATAAAAAGGTCAATAAACATATGAGAAAAGCATGTAAATTCTTAGGGTACGATTTTTTAACTACCAAATGGCAGTGATTAAGTTTGGGCATGTTCAGGATTAGTTAAGACATGGTGGAAAAAATCAATCTACACTCTGTTGGTGGCAGGATAGATTGGTGTGACATTTGTGAAGAGTGATTTGACAAACTCTTATCCAAAATTTTTTTTAAAAAACTAAGTTGCAAATAATAAATACAACGGTTTTGCTGTATGAAAAGCAAATAAACTCAGAGAGACACATACCTGTGTCTATGTATATTTTGGTATTCATAGAAAATTTCAGAAGATACAAAGGAAACTAACAGTGGTTACTCTAGAATTGAGAGGTAAAGTAACGAACAAACGGACTCATTTTAACTTATATTTTTAAAAACTACTTGAAAATTAAAAAAAAAAATTAAAAACTACTTGAATGTTTTTCTCTCTATATATCAACCACAACAATAACAAAAACTAGATTAAAAGGACCCACAAGATTTAAGAGCACTAAAAGGAATCGTTTATAAAACTTTCTCATTATATTATTTTTATGAATGATTATGGTTATTATGTTATATACTAAACATATATATGTGTAGTATAATAACTCATATGGTGATGAACCCCAAATTTATATCCCAGTTACTTTATAAGGCTTGTATATTCAAATGCCTATGGAAATTTCCACTTGAATATCTAATATACATCTCAAGCTTAACGTGTCCCAAAATGAGTTCTTAATTTTCCTCCTAAAATTTGCTCCATCTCTGTAAATGGCAATTTTACTCTCCTGGTTGCTCAGGCCCCAAATTTTGGAGTCATCTCTGTCTTCCCTCTTAAGCCCAGGGTTGTGGCCCTGCACAAGAGCTTTGAAACACTGGGGCAAGTGAGTGCTAAAAATAGCTCCCCCGCCTCTCCCCACTGCCGTGCCATGCCCTGGTACAGGGGTGTGTCTGCTGAAAGAAAGGGACATTTTTTTGCTCACCAACAGAGGTGTCATCAGGTTATCAGGCACCTGGCAGGAAATAGCTATCCATATCTCTGTAATAATTTGCACACAGGTGTTGGGTAACTAGTAGCCCTCAAGGACATGATCATCTCTACTTTCAAGCCATGATCATCTCTGCTTCTTTAAAATATATCCAGAATCTATCCAGTTCTTCACTATACTACATCCTCTGCTGCCTCAGCGGCAAAAGCTTTCCTTCCCATCCTCACTGTGTGCTGTGCTGTATCGCTCAGTCGTGTCCGACTCTTAGCAACTCCTGTTGCTGTGGCCTGCCAGGCTCCTCTGTCCATGGGGATTCTCCAGGCAAGAATACTGGAGTGGATTGCCATGCCCTCCTCCAGGTGATCTTCCCAACCCAGGAATCGAACCCAGGTCTCCTGCACTGCAGGCAGATTCTTATCTGAGCCACCAGCAAACTATTACTGAACAGCCACAAGATGAAATCTTTGAAAACTCAAGTTGGACATAGCACTCCTCGATGAAAACTCATTGATAACACAACCCAAAACTCCCCATGACCATTCAGACCCTTAGGATCTGGCTTCCCTGACCCTTGATCATCAGCATGGCCCCTCATCATTCACTCTGTTCCAACCACTAGCCTCCCCTCCCCACTCCCTATGATTAAACAATGCATGTTCTCCTCTGCGTGACCGGCCTGGAGAGTTCTTCCGTCTCTAAGAGCCACATGGCTTCTTTGGTAATTCTGCTTCAAACATTACCTTATCTAGAGGCTTCCCAGAGCCCAATTAAAACAGATCACTACCCTGTTCCTCAACACATAAGGCACTCTCCAGCCCACTTATCTTGCTTTATTTTATCTTTATAGGATTTATTATTGCTTGATAACTATTACATATCTACTACTTTGTTATCTAAGATTGGAGGTACTTTGTGTGTATCGCTCACTGCTGTATCCTAGACTCATGCATAGCAGAGTAGACACTCAACAATAAGTTGATGAATAAATGAATGAATATAATTATATTATCATTTATTAGTATTAGTGATAAGAGTATATTTTAAAAATAGCAACTGTTTATTGAGGGCACTGTGTTGAGTGCTAATCTTTGCAAACATCCTTTTTATATACAAAAACACAAATCAAGCAATGATAATGAATTCATCCAAGATCACTTAGTAAGTGACAAAGTCAGGATTTGAAACTCAGAATCTGTGACCACTAGTATCTACGCTTTTAGGCAATGTCTTAAAATCTGTCCCAGTAATTCCATTTAGTGAAAGTGAAAGTGAAGTCACTCAGTCGTGTCCGACTCTTTGCGACCCCGTGGACTGTAGCCCACCAGGCTCCTCCCTCCATGAGATTCTCCAGGCAAGAATACTGGAGTGGGTTGCCATTTCCTTCTCCAATTCCATTGGAGACTTTCAAAATACTTTTGTGCCTACGTGTAATGGATCAGAGAGCTGAATAACAAATAGTGAATCAGAAACCTAAGATGGAAAGCCTTTAGTCTAATCTAACTTCTGAAGCAACAGCTAATTTCATGGAGCACTTGCTGTGTGTCAGGCAGGACTGAACATACAGCACCTTATTTGCTCAGACAACCCAGGGCTTGGGTGCTGCTGTTATTCCCATTGTTACCGACAAGGACACAGAGGCACAGATGTTACTCAACACTCTCATGGCCACACAGCCTTCCACGGTGGAGCTGGAATTCTCGGTCATACCTCAGAGCCTGAGCTGCCGGCTTCCTGTGAGCACCTACATAAAGCGTGCAAGGGCCATAAGGTACACATTTATCTTTTTTATTATAGGAAGTTTCAAACGTGTACGAAGAAGAGAGGATAGTGTGATGATTCCCAAATGTCCATCATCTAGTTTCAGCCATCATCAATTTAAGCCAGCTTGGGAGCACCTATCCTCCTGGAAAGGTGGAGCGTCTACATTAGAGTATAAGTCAATCTATCTCACTTGACCCTGGACTTGAGTCTGTTGCTTATTTGAACTTGAATTTGTGTAACACCTCTTCTCATTTTAAATTGTAATGGTAGTGACTGACTCAGTTTATGTAGAAACCCTGACTTTACATCAAAGGGAGATGAGTCCACATAGATAATAGCAGGTTCCAGATGCTATTTGCAAATGCTCCTTCCTTCAGCGTCACTTACTATGATGACAAAGATAGTAAACATTTACACTTTCTGTTATTTGACTTTAGTCTAAGAAAGTAGAATTGGCAACTTATAAACTGCATGCATATCTACAAAGCATGATGGCTAACATATCCAGATGAATAAAGAGAAAACTCAGGGCAAAAAGAAATGCATGCAGGAAGGACGCTCAGGTAGAGGGATCAGCACTCTTCAGGACTGCAGAGTTACATCTCAGGGCACTTAAGTGCTCACCTAAGAACTTCACTCCCATAAAAGACCCCTGAAGCGTCTCCTTTCCACTCTCACAACAAAAAATAAATCCATGTGTGTTAAATTTGCTACTGCCATTTCATTCTTTAAATATTTCCAAGTATATTTCATTTCCACATTAGATCATGCTTATTTTATTTGCTGTCTCACAAGATTCTGCATATTCAGTTCATGGATTGCCAGTGAATACAAAGAATGTTCTTGCTTTACCATAGCAACTTGAAGTTTACTTTGAAGTATAATACTTCCTAGTCCTCTGACTCAAGGTGGTCTAAAGATGGTCATATAGCTAATGTTATAACAGGGCTGGAACCTAAGGCATCTGATGGCCTTTACTTTTGGGCTTCCCTGATGGCTCAGTGGGTTAAGAACCTGCCTACAACGCAAGAGCTGCAGGAGATGTGGGTTCGATCCCTGGGTTGGGAAGATCCCCTGGAGTAGGAAATGGCAAGCCATTCCAGTATTCTTTCTTGGCAAATTCCATGGACAGAGGAGCCTGGCAGGCTACAGTCCATGGGGTCACAAAGAGCTGGGCACAACGGAACACAGGAGCGCAGCTCAAAGAGGCTTAACATGAAAATACAAGAGTGAACCTGCGGAAGGGAAGCTTCAGATTCCAATCCATGTTTTCTTCTGTATCGGGCACTTGAAAATTCAAAGAGAGGATGGTTGAAAGGCCAGATTTATGTACAGAATTCCCCTTGTCTCTTCATTTAGTCAAGCCTACATCTCTTGAATTTCAGTATGCAAAAGCATTACTATTCAGAGTTGAAGACATAAAATTATGTCTACTAAAACATCCAGAGCAATTTAAGGGAAATAATAAAGGTAAACTTGATAATACAAGAATTTTCACTTACCTTCACACTTTAGAGCTTAACCCTAGAAACAAACTACCATGTAATATGGGACTCTATTCTATGCCTAAATGCATGACTCTATCTTCAGGTAGTTATGTGGTTCTTAAAGTATATAAAAAAGAATACAATAAAACTTCAAGTTCTCTGAAAGAGATTCAGGTAGTCAGGAAAGAAGATCTTTCTCATGTCAGCAGTGCATGAAGAACGAAGCTTGTACTTTTTTTTCTATTCCCATCCTAAATCAGGTGTTCAGTGGGTACTTCCACAAATAATTTCTTTTTTTTTAATTAAAAAAAATTTTAATGGCATCATTAAATTTATCAGCAAGGATGAGGCATTCAATAAACTGCTGGGAAAACAGGTTAGCTATCTGAAGGAAAAAAATCAATTTATTACCTTATTTTTCACATGCAAGTAAGTTCCATATGGATCCTAGAATTATATATAAAAATGCAAGCATAAAAGCCAAGTTAAAAGAAAGATTACAGAGTTTTCTGCATAACTGTATGCAAAAAAATTTTAAAACTTGAATTAAAACAAAGATTAAAAACTCCAAAAAAAAAAAAAAACCCTCCAAAAACCCAAAGGTGAATTTACCAGGTGAATCCCAAAAGCCAGGTGGGAAGTGTGTTCCAGGCCAAGTCTGACCCCAAATGCCCTTCCTTCCACAGTCTTTAGTCAAATCTCCACAAATAATTTCTTAAATAACTCAAGGAAGAAGTAATCACACAAAAGAACAAATATATTGGTTCAAAAAGCACGTAGTATTTTGGCTTTCAATAGACAACCCAGTTTAAGCCCTCACTATACATAGCAAACATTTCACATTTTTTTATAAAAGACTTTAAAATATCTCATTAAGTAACTTACATATTTCTTAAACATGATTAATTTCTTTAAATGTTTTAGATTGGAACTGAGGGCAGCAGGAGAAAGAATTTGGAATCTCAACAGAATCCATGGAACAACCGGTCCATCTGGAAAACTCGACAGCTGGAGCCTTTCATTTGCATAGCCTTGTTTCTCAATTTAATTTTTTTCAAGTGGATGAAATGCTTATGAAATTCACTGGGCGGATAACCCTGGAGACTTGAATCATTCAGCCAGGAAACAGTAACTCAAGGCAGGTCAGGTTTCTTGGGGGCAGTCAAGATTTGGGGGCATCTGGTTCTCTCTCACTGTAGACTCGTCCATGGAAGAAATAATGTGTCTTGAGTTTTAATCAAGTTAATTGCTACAGAAGGTCCTGGGGAGGGTGATGGGCATACTTGTGGGGTTCTTGGAGCAAATGCTAATTTCTTTAAAAAGTATTAGCATTTACAGGGAAAAATACAAAACAGTTTTAGAATTAACCCACTGCTATCACCCTGTCAAAGTCATCATTATCATGGTTGTCTTATTTCTGCTTTGTTCCCTGACAATTTAAACTCATCATAGAAGCTTAAGTGATCCTATTAAGATAAAAGCCATATCACATCATCTGTCTCCTCAAAACCCTCCAAATGGTTTCATACTGTGTCAGAAAAAAAGTCAAAGTTCCCACTGGAGTCTGAGGCCCTGCCCGGCCACACTCCCCCGCCTGCTGACAATATGCGTTCCTCATCTCTACTCCTCATCACTCTGCTTCGGCCACGGTGGCCTTGCTGTTCTGGGAACACGCCAAGATGCTCATACCAGGGACTTTGCACTTCTGCCCAGAACACTCTTTGGTCAGAGACCAAATGGGTAGCTCATCGAGCTGCTGTTCAAACGAGAGGTTCTATGCTGTGAGAAACATCACCCCGTCCGCCGCCCTGACGCTCTCCAGCTCACGGCTCCTGTTTGCAGCATGGGCAGCACGCACCTCTGACCGTCTGCTCTGCTGTCTGTTTACTTGCCTACTGTCTTTCCTAGACTGGACACTCGACAAAAACACGGCTGGGTTTTGTTTACCGCCCTCTCTCCAGCTTCTGAAGCCGTGCCTGGCACATGCGTAGTCAGCATGTCAAAGGAAAGAATGATCCTGGCGTTACTAAGAGCAAGGAGGAAGCCCCAGCTGATTCCACATAAACTCCAGGTGCTGGTCTAGCTGCTTTACACTTGCTAACTCAAGTCATCCCCACTACGGCCCCATGACGGAGGTGCTGCTATTCTCCCCTTATAATGGATGGGGAGACTGAGACACAAGACGTTAGTTTTTGCTCAAGATCATACAACAAATTAACAAGCTGGGAAGGGTTTGGGGATTGTTAATTAACTCACTCCTTTGTAATTTACAGGTGGGAAGACCATGTCCAGGTGAGATGCTAATGAGAAGACTGCTGGCTGGGAACCCCTCTTTCCAGGGGGTGCTTACTAGGCCCCTGACAGCTGGAGAACGACCCAAGCCCATCTCTCTCCAGTGATACCATAACACCCTGTCTTTACATGACCGGACGCCCATAATACTTGGCAGAGCACCTAGCATCCAGCAAGCACTCAATAGTTTTTGAAAGAAAAAAGAATGAGAGATTATAAAATTTTTGGAAGCTAAGAAAGTCTCCTCTCAGATTACCAGTGGGCTTAGCAATGCAATCAACCACAGTGTCAAAGGACATGAGAATTCCATCTGAGATAACCTTTCTGATAGGCATCTCTTAGGGCAGCTAGAGCGTCTGTGAATGCCCAGCCTTGGGCTAACTTCCCCAGGCCCAGCAGATGGCTGGCAGAGGTTCTAGGGTCAACCTTTAGAGAAACCTGCTTTGTTTTTTATTAACTCACTCAGTCGTGTCCAACTCTTTGCAGCCCTGTGAACTACAGCATGCCAGGCTTCCCTGTCCATCACCACCTCCCAGAGTTTCTCAAACTCATGTCCATCGAGTCAGTGATGCCATCCAGCCATCTCATCCTCTGTCATCCCCTTCTTCCCCTGCCTTCAATCTTTCCCAGCATCAGGGTCTTTTCCAATGAGTAAGTTCTTTGCCTCAGGTGGCCAGAGTACTGGAGTTTCAGCTTCAGGATCAGTCCTTTCAATGAATATTCAGGACTAATTTCCTTTAGGATTGACTGGTTTGATCTCTTTGCAGTCCAAGGAACTCTCAAGAGTCTTCTCCAACACCACAGTCCAAAAGCATCAGTTCTTTGGTGCTCAGCCATCTTTACAGTCCAACTCTCACATCCATACATGACCACTGGAAAAACCATAGCTTTGACTAGATGGACCTTTGTTGGCAAAGCAATGTCTCTGCTTTTTAATATGCTGTCTAGGTTGGTCATAGCTTTTCTTCCAAGGAGCAAGCATCTTTTAAATTCATGGCTGCAGTCACCATCTGCAGAGATTGTACTAAGAGACAACTGGTATGAAATTTTATACATATAAATATCCACCCACCTTTTCTACTCTAAGCCCATGTCCAGAAGAAAGACTCATGGACATTTTAGCCTGCTTTCACAGGACTCGGCATGTGCATATTTATCACTGCGCATACAGTGGTTATGTCGGTAGATGTGGCAGAGGGTGGTGAGTGAGATGCTAGCAGATGGGCTGGTGAGTACCTGAGGAGACTGGCAAGGAGGAAAAGGCTCCATGGAGTATGATCAGTTCATCCCAATCTTCATGGGATGGCCTCATCCCTTCCTACCTACATTCCTACCTGCCTCAGTTCATCCCAATCCTCATCCCTTCCTACCCTGCCTGAATTCCTATGTATGTCCATCAATAAAATACTCCTCTCAGCTCTCCAAAATCTCCGTCTCATTTTTCCATCAGAATGAAACTGAAAAAGTGCTTATGTGTGCGTGGGACTGAGTACAATGTCATGACTGTCAAACACAGAGACCCAGCATCCTACTCTTCCCAGTATCCAGTCTCAAGCTGCATCCAAACACCTTGATGGTCCTGTACTGAGGCCTCACAACTCAGCAGCGCCTTGTGCAGGTGAGCTGTGGTCAGTCCGAGAGGTTTCCAGGGAACAGCTGTTGATTAGCAAGACCTTCACAGACATAGAGTGGTGGTAAGCTTCTCAGCTCTGTCACCCTCAGGGGGAGTTTGGTGATTCTCACTCTGAGCTATTGCATTTCCTTTCAATGATGGGATGTGGAGAGGAAGCTTTACTGGCGACATAATAACTTCTGCTCACCTCCCTAGTGGCGCAGATGGTGAAGAATCTGCTTGCCATGTCGGAGACCAGAGTTTGATCCCTGGGTCTGAAAGATCTCCTGGAGAAGGAAATGGCTACCCACTCCAGTATTCTTGCCTGGAGAATTCCATGGACAGAGGAGCCTGGTGGGTTACAGTCCATGGGGTTGCAAAGAGTGGGACACGACTGAACATCTAACACTTTCACTTTCACCTCCCTCCCAAGTCTCACCAGATACAAGAAGCAGGGTCTGATTCTTCCTATGAGACCTCGATTTCAAGCCTCAGCAGAAGCTGCAGAGTTGCTTTCATGCATATTTTCATCTTGCTCTCACAAGCCTGTGTTTAAATATCTCACAAGTTTTTAACTATGGTATTCAATTATCTACAGTGCAATGCTTCTTGTCTATATTTACATCTCCAAAACAAAAATAAAACATTTCCTCGGTTAGTAATGATTATTACTAGATAATAATTTTAAAGACTGCTAAAATTTGTAACAATCATTATTAAGAGCACTGTGACTGGGCTCCATGCACACTGTCTCTTTTCCTTTGTCCTTGTTTTACAGATGGGGAAATCAAGGCTCAGACAAGGTGAGTGATGTAAAAGTCACCAGTGGGTGAAACTGGGATTGGAACTGGAGACACACTTTGTCTCTGCTGCCTGAGGCTTTATCCATGTACTGTTTTCATTATGAGTTATTACTGCATTGCTATGCTTTCCTTTTAAGAGCAGCCTGGTTTTGGGAACACTTAGGGTTCTTTTGTAACAAGGTGAAGCTACCCACAGCATCTCACTTACAGCTAAATGGAGCGGACTCTTGGTAGCACCAGAATCTGACTCTTCAAAAACACTGTTGGTTCTTTCCAAAAGCTGTGGAGATGAAAAGAAAACAACAGTATGTGAGTACAATCTGCAGAAGGAATCCTACTTTACAGATACTAATGTTGACATAAATGAAAAAGGACGCTTCAGAAACTTAAGAAATCATGCAACTTCTCAGAAATATAAGAAATCAGATACAGCATATCTAAAACAAATATGTTAACTGAATATTTCAACTTCTAGGTCATCTTAGCATTTGCTATTTTTTAAAAAAAGCAGCCTTCATACTTGAAAAGTTCCTTAGCTTCACCAGTCTAAAAAAATAATTCTTGTTAAATCTACTTCCCACCCAGTAGTTAGTCATAATGAAAAAATGACAATACCCAGGGTCTACTCCACTATCAAACACATATTTACTGGAGATAGTGTTGAAAAAGACTTATGAAACTCTTTATTTTCATGAAGCTTACATTCTAGAGAGAGAACACAAACAAATAAACATACACATAAGAAAATAATCTGGTGGTGAAATAAGCTTATAATGAAAATAAAGTAGGGTGATGTGAAATGGAGTGACTGGGAAGCTTTTTACAGCGGACAGCCAGGGGAGGCTTCTCCAAGGAGATAACAGTTAAAGTGGGACTTCAGTAATAGGAAGAATTGTGGCTGGAAAGCATTCTGGGAGGAAGGAGGAGTTAATGCAAATATATCAAGTGGGGATGAACAGAGTGAGCTCAAGGAATGGAAGGAATCGTGGGATGAGGGCATGATGTTGGTGAGGGTATCCGGTAAAAGACATTTTCATTGACTCTTGTTGGAAGAACAAATTGTTAAAACCTTTCTGGGCAAGTCTGTGCATACCTTTGACATCAGGAATTAATTCCTACTAAACAATTAGACAAGCACACAATGGCACGTGTATAAAGAAACATATTCATTTAAAAAATGCGCCCAGATGCTGCTCCAGGCAGTGAAGATTCAATAATAAATAGTATATTTAAAGATCCATTTTCTCAAGGCAGGGGGAGGCGGGGACACGGGTGTCAGGCAATAAAAGAAAGAAGTTATGTAATTATTTAGAAAGCCATAGGTACTGTGGAGAAAAAACAGAGGAGTTTGGAAGGCTGGAAGAAAGGTCAGTTTGCAACTTTAAATATGAGATCAGGAACGGTCTTACTGAGCAGATGATGGTTAAACAAAGTGTGGAGGTGGTAAGACAGCCATGTGGTATCT
Source organism: Cervus canadensis (assembly GCF_019320065.1). Taxonomy (NCBI): domain Eukaryota; kingdom Metazoa; phylum Chordata; class Mammalia; order Artiodactyla; family Cervidae; genus Cervus; species Cervus canadensis. The sequence continues at coordinate 48,156,475 of NC_057409.1, read as the reverse complement.
AGCGGAAGTGCATTCCAAGCAGAGGGGTAAACAATTGCCTAGTCCTTTAGGGACAGAGATGCTTAAGATCATGAATGAGACGGGGAAGAAGGATGAGAAAGAGGGCAGGAAGGGTGGTAGTGTCATAAGGAGCCTTTGGGCTGCTGTAAAAAGTTTGGGGCTTTTGTCTTGAACGAGATGGAATTTCACTGGTGCACTTTGAGGAAAGGGCTGACTCGTTCTAACTTTTAGACTCTAGGGAGGGCACAGAGGCCGCTGATAGGTTGGGGCAAAAGTCCAAGAAAGAAATAACAATGGCTTGGAGCAGTGGGGTGGAGAAAAGTGTCAGATTGTGGATATTTTTGGAGGCAGAATCAACAGGATTTGCTGATGGACTGAATGTGAATGTAAGAGAGAGAAAGAAAGGATGATGCTCAGGATTTTGTTCCATGAACTGAAATGGAGAAGTGAGTAGAATATACATACTGGGAAAAAACAGAAGCTCAATTTTGGAAATGTTATATTTGAGATGTTTTTAAAGCTTAAAAACATACATGCTGGCCAAGCAGCTGTTGGATACACGGGTGTGGACTTCATGGTATTTAAAGCCGTAAGATTGGATAGGATAAGCCAGGGAGTTAAGCAGAGACGACAGACTGAATCCTGGGGGACCCAACACTGAGTTACAGAGATGAGGAGGAACCAGCAAGGAGACTCAGAATGAGTAGGTGAGATAGACAGAACATCAGGAGAGCATGAAGCTCTGGGAACCAAGTGAAGAAAGAGTTTTAATGAGAGAATGCATAGCCATGTCAAAAGTCAAGTAAAAGATCAAGTAAAATGGGGCCTGAGAATTGCCCGCTGGGTGTAGGAACATGGAGGCGATTAGAGACTCTGCGAAAAGCAGTTTATCAAGACACTGTTTATATGGGGAAAAAAGAGTAAATAGCAATAAGGATGAATTGAATAAATTGCAATGGTATATACCACCACTTCTGATAAACTATCCCTCTTTATGTTGCCAGTTTGTGCTTCTTTGTATAGTGATGCATCCAGAAGAGACAAAACCCAAACACCTCGATGAGTGGTGAATATGGCAATATTCAATGTCCACTCCAGGCTCCTGACTGATGGGCTTGGGCTGCCTTATACTGCAGGGACTGGAAAGCTCAAAACTACATTTCCTAGACTTCCTTGAACTAGGATTCCAGAGATGATTTAGGTCCTGCCAGTTAGATGCACTAATGAAATGTTAGAGACAGAGTGAGTAGAGGACATCTTTGATCGCTGATGCTAAGCAGAGTCACGGAGACTTTGGTTTGTCCTTCAGCTTCCCATGTGCAGGCTTAGTGAGGGTAGAGAAGCAGGACACAGGGATCCAGACAGCCATTTTCAACAGTGTGGATCAAGCAGATGCGGTGTGGCTCTCGGGCCAGTGACAGTGACAAGCTGGCTCCTGCGTGTCAGCTGGGGCGATGTGTCTGTGGAGCAGCCATTCCACGGCTGCTTTCTGACGCCCCATCTCTCTGGTCACGGGGAGGGGGCAGGAGCCCTGACCATCCAAGTTCATCAGTTCAGGTGTATTTCTGGAGGATCAGCCTAGGGTCCCCTCTCCTAGACTTCCCAACAAACACCTGTTTTTTAAAATATCAAATTTTAAAATTTTCTGTTTTTCTGCTTAAAACAGCTAGCATGGCTTTTGTTTCCTTCAAATGAACCTGGCTGATTCAAAAAGTAATACAGATTTAAGTTTTCTTAATGAGGGGTGGAGAAAGGGAAAATACACCACCAGTGCACTAGAAAGCGAAACTTCCTAACATGCTCTTTATTCAGATTTCTCCCGTAAAGGAGAAACCTGTCAAGTGGAAAAACACATTTTAAAGCCATATGTGTGGAAAGATACCATTTTCATTTCAAGAACTGTATTGATATGTCTACCTATGCAGAAAAGAAAGGTGAGAAACATATACCTTAAAATGTTTAATACAGTAGCCTAAAAGTGGGAGATTAGATGATTTTTATTTTCTTCTTTATATTTCCTAATTTTTTTTTTTTTTTTTGGTGAATGTATATTGGTTTTGTAATAAAAACACTAAAGCTATTTCTGTTTGGAATAAAAGTGATGAACATTTCTTTTCATTTACTAGAATGATGTCCACAGACCCCTAGGTAAGTCCATCCTAGACCTGGGCCTAGTTCTAGTTCTGTGGCTCTTTCTAGTTCTAGTTCTGTGGCTAGAACTTCTTTCTAGCCAATGCATGTGGGAAAAAAAAAAAAAAGGTTGCATTCTCTGGCAGATCAAATATCAGTGTAACACTGATCATCTAAAAGCACATAATTTCAAATTTTCAAGTAAAACAATACAAATAATTATATCAGAAGCATGAGGCATTATGTTTTTTTTAGTGTGAAAATAGAATTTGGAACTGAAGCAATCTACGATATATTAGAATAATGAGAGTAAATTTCACTTTAACTTCAAAGCAAATAACTTTAAAAACCAATCTGCTGTACAAAGTTAAAATAAAAGCAGCCCCAACTGCTTGAAAAGGCTAGAGAACAGCTGTTCTTTGCTTTGTTTTGCAACATTATCACCTGCAAGACTTCCTGGAATTGACAGTGTGTACCAACTCCAAATCCTGTCCTAGAACGGAACTTTTAATCAAAGGAACACAGAATCATTTCCACTATTATTACAAACACGATGAACAGAAGCAAGAAGACAATATACTGTTTATAGTCACAAATGAGCTATATTCCCAGAAGATTTACTGTGGAAGACCATTTTTCTACATGTGTACCTTGATTATCCTAATAGCATGGGGTGATTTACTTCAGTCATTTGCTTAATGCCATCTATCTGGGGGACCCTGGGTTAGGAACCAGATTCAACTGTGCAGCGAGCAGATGTGGTCACTGACTTAGGAGAGCTTTGAGGCTAGTGGGGAAGCCACAGAAGTTAACAGGTAGTGAAAACTGTGAGGCAAGAGCGAGGGTGCAAGATGCTACGGGAATATGAAGGAAGAGGTACCTGACATAACCTTGGGGGGTCAAAGAAGGCTCCTATGTAAAGGAAACTGTACCCTGAGACCAGGATGGTAGGAGTCTGCCAGGCAAAGACAGAAGGGACTACTCAGGCAGAAGAAAGAGCTTGTGAGAACAGTGAGTGCAACACCAAAAGCTTTAAGTTCGTTAAGACTAGATAACATGTAGGATTGAAGAAAGAGTGAGGAGCAATGAGGCTGCAAATGTAAGCAGACAATAGATTAGGTACAGGGTGATCATATCGCTACTGTCCAATCCAGGCCATTTTTCAGATTGAAATTGGGCTGGGATAATGGCTGTAAGGGCTTCCCTAGTGGCTCAGATGGTAAAATATCTGCCTGCAATGCAGGAGACCTGGGTTCAGTCCCTGGATCAGGAAGATCCCCTGGAGGAGGAAATGGCAACCCACTCCAGTATTCTTGCCTGGGAAATCCCACGGACAGAGGAGCCTCGTGGGCTTCAGTCTGTGGGGTCACAAAGAGTTGGACAAGATGGAGCAGCTGACACTTCCACTTTAAACAGCTGTAAAGCAGAGCATCAAATCAGGATAATTCCTGAGACTCACTGAAGTGCTTTTAGTAAGGAAGAGGCATGATCATGATCAGATTCTTGGGTTTCATGAAAACTCTTTAACTGCAGTGTGGCAAATGAACTGCAGTGGTGCTTGGGCCAGGTGAGGACTGCAACTCTAGGAGCAGGGAGATCAGTTAGCATATTTCGATTATGGGATTGATAAATTGTGAATTAAGTTGCTGAGAACTGATGGTGGCCTGTACTGCAGAAGAGGCAGAGGAAATGGAAGGAAGTGGGGATATTCAGGACTTTTATTTACTCCTTTATTCATTCATTCAATAATTACTTATTGAGTGCTGTGCCAGATACTGGGATTTCCAGTTCTCAAATGGTTCATACCCACATGAACCTTAGAGTCCAAAAGGTGTAATGGGCATCATTCATCAACTGAGCAATGGAGGAAAGGGAAAGAACAGGGTCAAGAATGACATTCAGTTTTCTTGCTTTGATAACAGGGTGAATGGTCATGCCTTCTTTAAGATAAGAAACAAAGAGAAGGCACAAGATCGGGGAAGGAAGATGCCTTGAGTTTTAGTTTGAAGTGCTTCTGGGACATTCAAGGCTAGATGTCCACTGGACAGATGGATATAATGTTTGAAGCTTAGAAGAGAGAACTGGGCAGGAGTGATGGATTCGGCAATCATCAGCAATGGCTGAGACAGCATGCCTTCACTGTGGATGAGACTGCCTGGGGGAAAGTGCAGTGAGAGAGGACCTAAGCCCCAGGAACCTCAATTATTTAGGGTTTGGAAGAAAGTCGTAAAGGAGGCTGTGAGAAGAGGAGGGTTCAGAGATGTAGGAGGAAAACCTGGAGAATGAGGAGATGATGATGATGACGGTGGTGGAGGCCGTTATTACCATGATATGACGGTGGTGGTGGTGATCAATGACACTCTCATCTCACTGATGACAAACAAAAGTTATTAAGCATTTACCATGAGTTAAGAATTCCATAGATCATCTCAACCCATCCTCAGAAATCCACTAAGTAACCTGCTCAAGTTTGCACAGCCTGGAAAATACAGATCATGGAATTGAACCCAGGTCTAACTCAAAACCCATGTTATTTATCCCACAAAACACCTTCCTATCAACTGATAGCTGAGACTTGCCTCTGATATTTCAAAGGAAAAAAGAAAATAGGGATGAGGTAGGAAACATGAAGAGTTTTTTTATGTGCAATTTTTAAAGTACGTGAGTCTTTTTTATGTCTCTAACTTCAACAATTCCCTTTGATCATTGAGATTTTCCTCTTTGTTTCCTAAGTAGTGGTAAGTAGTCATTTAGTTACACAGCAGTCACAGGGAACTGGAATCTAGCTCCTCTAAGATGCCTCTTCTTTTGGTGATTCTTCTTTGTTAGTTAAGAAGGCAATGTGAAAAAAAAAAGAAAAAAAAGAAGGCAATGTGAAAAAGTAGGGAGAAAAGAAATTTGCAAGTCATTCAAAAGTGACGCTTATGTTAAGACTTCTCTGTCTAATTTAAAATTGATTCTAAACATATCAAGTCCAAGGGATGAGGCAGATACACAGCACTGCTCAGAGACTCGACTCTGCATAAATGTCTCGGGAGAAACATGGGGCCCCAGAGAGACAGAGAGCGCCCAGCATGACTCATTATACAAACTCGTACTTAAGCCTGGAGCCTGCAATATTACTGGAAAATAACATTGCTCTACAGAGATCACCCTCAACCTACCTTGTCAAAATCCGAAATAGAATGGTTCTTTTGAAACAGTCATAGCTAGAATACATGCCGAAGAAGTGGCATCATAAAAAGCAATGAGTTCTGCACATAAAGCTTGCAGTTATAAATCAAATAACATAAATTTATATGTATAATACGAAGCAAACAAGTTATAACTTTCTTTCTTTTAAGACCAATTCCACTTAATATATCCTCTGGCTAATCATCAACATTTACACAATCCATGCATTCACATGCTAGTTTCCATGTTGAATTACACTCATAAATCCAGTGTACACATCCAGTACATTGCCATAGGTTTCTACTGGCACGATAAAAAATTTACACTCACTTCAAGGATTGACTTGGTTCTCTGCCTAAACAATCTATTATAACAGTTGTTTTAATAAAGCCTTTATCTGGACTACTTAATCTTATTCCTTGTTATCTATACAATCCCAGAAATGCTGCTTTTCTCAATTGATCAATCATTTATGAAGCTTGTATAGACAGTCTAGCACTGCTTGAGCCCACAGCCTCCTATCACCTTGCATTTGCCAAGACTCTCTTGGCCAAAAAACCCAGAAGGTCTGAGGTTTAAACTACTCCCAACCCCAATGACAAATAAAGATGGGCATCTGAGGTGGGAATTAAGAGAAAAAAACTAGGGTGAGAGCAAGCAGACTTTGTTTGTGAAACATGAACCCTCTGTTTCAACTGGATGGTGGTGGTGGCGGCTGGGATGTTCTATAACTTTGGGGGGCTGAGAAAACAACTGTATAAATATTATAGCAATTCAAAGGACATTTTTTGAATTTGGAAAGCATTTCCACAGGACTGGAGGGCTCACACAAAGAACACCTCAATGTCTTAAATTTAAAAGCAGCAGAGGTAACAGAAGGCCAAGTTTAAGCCTCTTTCTCTATAAACTGAATCTGCGATGATAAAATCAAGAATAAATATGAACTTGATGGTAAGCCAACTGGCCACTGGGTTAACAAAACAGTGATCTTATCCAAAATTGAGAGGAAACACATAAATATTACACTTTGTAAGTGCTTTATAAGTAGACTGGTTATTTGAAAACATGGCAAGAAAAAATTCAGAGATCTCAAGAGACCTTCAGCTGATCTAACCCAGTTTCTAAAGGTGTTATTTAAGAAAGCAAGTGTGGCTCAGACTGTAAAGAACAGCAAGGTGTAGCCAGCGGGTCTGTGAGGCAACCCTCATTCTGGTCAGTTCTGGTCAGACTCCTCCTACTAGTTTCCACAGGTTAGCGGGGAGGGGAGGAGTTAGAAAACCAGTCAGAAAATATCAAGGAGGTGCTCTGAGGAAAGCGTTTAGAATGGATGTATTTATCTTTCAGCAGTGAGAACTGAGAGGACATTTATGAGTATTCAAGTCTGCAAAGGGCTGGAAGCAGACCAAGCCCCCTTGGAAAGCTGGCATCTCTGTCAGAAATTCTATTTCACATTCCACTTGTCTGTGCTTGAGAATGAGATGCTATTTGGGCAACCTCAAGGCTGACCCAGAGTCCACTCTGCTGTGACCTGAGTCTGGCGCAAGCCAGAAGAAGGGGCTGAGTCTGCAGAAGTTTCAGACCACCCAGCCTGTGTCCACACTCCACTGAGAGGCTCCCAGGGGCCCAGGAGAGTGCTTGGGGTACCCCACAGGGCTTTCAGTCTCAGAATTAATATGATGCTCCAGGCTGTACTGGACCCCAGTGAACCCCCGGTCTTTGGGCCTAGCCCAAAATAAACTCGCTTCCTCATGATGACACGTGGGTAACAGCAGTGACTATCTGTTTCTCAGGATTCTGCTCACACCCCTTCACAGCTATTAGAAAAAGCGGTGTTGCTTGAAATTGTTATTAGCAACAATTACTGGAAACTCACTGGCTCCTGGAGATGTATGAATCTAATCTAATTTCTGCCTCCTCCACTCAATTCCATAAGTAAGGAGCCATTAACTCTCTATACTTTGTGCAAGTCAAGGTCTATGCAACTTCAAAAGGAGATAACACAAATTAAGGAGGGCGCTGCTAGAAGCTTAGCTTCTTGGGAGCTGATTTTGATTACTCTGCTTATCTCCTCTCTCCAGTGTGTATTCAGTTCCTGGTGATTTCCTTGCCAATTAAAAGGCAGAAGAGCCTGTAGTATGTGTATGGAAGGCAAATGAAACATGCTGTGAAGAGAAAGGCAAATACAAGATACAAAATGCATGGTGTTCAAAAACTATCTTGCAAGACGCCTTAAAAATGTTCATCTACTTTGACCCATAAACCTACTTCAGACTCTATCCTGAGAATGTTTTAAGCCCAAAGCCACTCAAGAGTGAAACAGTGGTAAACAACCTAAATAGAAGAATGTCTAAGTTGTGATTGATCCAACACTTGAAAATTATTTAGCTTTAAAAATGTTTACCAAGTGTTTCTAATAGCACTGGGAAAGGATCATTCAGAATATTTTATGGAAAAATAATCAATGCATAAAACTGCATATTTTATATTATCTCACGTATGTAAAAGAATAAAATATGTGAGAAGGAGACTGGAAGGAAATATACCAAGAGGGTTAATAATAACTGCTTTGTGCTTTGTAGTAGAGGGACTTTGGGTGTTTGATTTTTTCTTTTCACTTTTCTACATATTCTAAACTTTCTACAACAAATACAGATTACTCTAAAAAGAATAAAATAAATTTGTATTTAAAAGTGAGATAGTTGAGTCAGATGATTTCCAAGGTCCCTTTAGCATCATATCCAGTAAAAATTTATGAGGGGGGGGGAGAGTCCAATATTTTCATGACTATATTTCTGGTATTCTTAATTAAATCAATAATACCAATTTGGCTAGTTTACTGTTGGTTGAGTACATTCCTTCATGGCCATTAAATTGCAAATTTCTTAGAGGCAGAGACTACCTATTCCTTGCAGAAGGTATTAAATAATGTTTATTGAATTTAATTTAAATCTGATAAGTGAGGCAGGAGGGGGGATCGGGATGGGGAACACATGTAAATCCATGGCTGATTCATGTCAATGTATGGCAAAAACCACTACAATATTGTAAAGTAATTAGCCTCCAACTAATAAAAATAAATGGGAAAAAAAAAACCTCTAACTGCTTAAAAAAAAAAAATCTGATGAGTGAATGAGAGAGCACTGGTGGAATTAATTATAGGGTGATAACACATTTGCTTCCCTGCTTTGACACTGCAATACTATAAAAAAACATAACTGGAATCTTATATTTTGAATAGATTTTTCCCTTTAGAAAAACCATGTGAATACTGTATTCACTGTTACTTTTAATAAATCAACTAACCAGCCAAACAAACAAACCTGATCTTTCACAGAACATGGTCTTATAACTGAAAAATGCTTGAGAGTAAGCGTGTCTTTCTAAACCACAATGTCAGACCCCAATGCCAGGGAATGGTAGAACTGATCCTGAGACGACCCTCTGGCCTTCACTTATAAGGAAGCAAAGAAGACTAATATCAAATTAAATTTTTATACAATCAATTGACCAATACCATAAAGAAGGTAAGATACTAGTAAAAGAATTCTTTTTTTTTTTTACTAGTAAAATAATTCTAAACATATTTTCTGGTTTCAAATACATATATCAGTCCAGAGAAAGCCATATAATATGTTTTTGAAATAATGAAACAGTAGAATTCTTTTTATCTTGCCATGAGCATCCCATATAAGGAAGAATATTAAAATTAACTCAAGAAATAAGTCACTCCCTTTAGGGATAAGATATCATGGTTCCTGAAAACACAAGAACTTATCTAAGGTTGAAGCCAAAACTGATTATGAAGGAACAAGGATTTTAACTCACTGAAGGAGTTGCAAAGAATCACTGCAGAAGTCATCCCAAATGTGAAAAAATCATCAAAATGCTCCCTATTATTATTATTTTCGAGGTTCCATGGCAGCTTTGGATTTTAATGATTTAACTCATGCTCAGAATTCCTAAGTTTAATTTTTTCCAAGCCGAATAAAAATATGAAATGAATATATCTGGATTAAACAGAACCAAAAGGAATAATTCACCTTAATAAAGACATTATTCTCTCTCGTGCCATAATTTCCTATAACTGAATTTGGTTTCATGCTTTTGTCTGGGCAGTGAGCCAAAAGAGGGAAGGAATATTGATGTCTTGGAGATAGGACAGAAAAGAGAGAGAGCTGAAAAGCGTCCCTATGAAAATCTCTGAGGAACAGGCTGCAGTCAAAAGCAAATGCCAAAAGCACCAATCTTAGATAAAGTGTGTGCCTTGACTGCTGATACCAGCAAAGTTTGTCTTTGGGGCACCCTCAGCGGTGCTAGGGATGGGATAGTGATAATTATGGCAAGGAATTTGCTTACAACAGAAAACTTGGGCTCTTCTCTTGATATTCATAATAAAGGAATTAGCCTAGACTATACCTACCTCCTCCTGAAATTTGCAGAGTAATTCAAAAGTTAAGGCCACTCTTCTATATCAGCAGTGAGCTCAACACACCGGTATATTAAATTGGTGTATTCAGTCTGAGTGACCTGACTCTCTTTTGGATCCCAGCATTACAAGTGTGCTGTGGTGATGGTGTGGTGATGGTGGGGTATGTGTGTGTATGTGAAGGGGCAGGGATGGGGGGAGGAACACAAAAGCAAAAAGTCTGTTTTAACCAACCATCATCATACTTGAGTAACATGCTGTTCAGTTGCTAAGTCATGTCCGACTCCTTGCGAGCCCAAGGACTGCAGCATGCCAGGCTCCCCTGTCCTTCAAGATTTCCAAGAGTTTGCTCAAACTCATGCCCATTGAATTGGTAATGCCATCCAACTATCTCATCCTCAGTCGCCTCCTTCTCCTGCCTTCAGTCTTTCCCAGCATCAAGGTCTTTTCAAATGAGTCAGTTCTTCACATCAGGTGGCCAAAGGATTGGAGTTTCAGCTTCACCATCAGTCCTTCCAATGAACACTCAGGACTGATCTCCTTTAGGATGGACTGGTTGGATCTCCTTGCAGTCCAGGGGACTCTCAAGAGTCTTCTCCAACACCACAGTTGAAAGCATCAATTCTTCGGCACTTGGCCTTCTTTATGATCCAACTCGCACATCCATACATGAGTATTGAAAAAACCACAGCTTTGATGATATGGACCTTTGTTGGCAAAGTGATGTCTCTGCTTTTCAATATGTTGTCTCGGTTTGCCATAGATCTTCTTCCAAGGAGCAAGTGTCTTTTAATTTCATGACTGCAGTCACCATCCACAGTGATTTTGGAGCCCAAGAAAATAAATATGCCACTGTTTCCATGTTTCCCTCATCTATTTGCCATGAAGTGAGTGATGGGACTGGAGACCATGATCTTAGCTTTTCGAACGTTGAATTTTAAGCCAACTTTTTCATTCTCCTCTTTCAACCTCATCAAGAGGCTCTTCAGTTCCTCTTCACTTTCTGCCATTAGGGTGGTATCAGCTGCACATCTGAGGTTACTGATATTTCTCCCAGCAATCTTGATTCCAGCTTGAGCTTCATCCAGCCTGGCATTTTGCCTGATGTACTCTGCATAGAGTTAAATAAGCAGGGTGACAAAATACAGCCTCGATGTCCTCCCTTTTCAATTTGGAACCAGTCCGTTGTTCCATGTCCAGTTCTAAGTGTTGCTTCTTGACCTGCATATAGGTGTGTTTCGCTGGAGGCATGTAAGGTGTGCTCTTGTATTCCCATCTCTTTAAGAATTTGCCACAGTTTGTTGTGATCCACATAGTCAAAGGCTTTAGCATAGTCAATTAAGCAGAACTAGATGTCTTTCCAGAATTCCCTTGCTTTCTCTATGATCCAACAGATGTTGGCAATTTGATCTCTGGTTCCTCTGCCTTTTCTAAATCCAACTTAAACATCTGGAAGTTTCTTGGTTCAAGTACTGCTGAAGCCTAGCTTGAAGGATTTTGAGCATTACTTTGCTAGCATGTGAAAAGAGTGCAATTGTACCTTCCTTTGAATATTATTTGGCACTGCCCTTCTTTGGGATTGGAATGAAAACTGACGTTTTCTAGTCCTGTGGCCATTGCTGAGTTTTCCAAATGTGCTAGCATATTATATTGAGTGCAGGTCTTTAACAGCATCATCTTTTAGGATTTGAAATAGCTCAGCTGGAATTCCATCACCTCCACTAGCTTTGTTCATTTAGGAAAAAGAATTAGAGGGATAAATACCAAGAGGTTCTTGATAAGATTCCGTATTGTTAAGAAAAACGATTCAAAACTTGTAAATTATGCAAAGAGGATAATTCCATGTCCCTTTAAAAATCACCCTGAGGCATTGTTTTAACAAGCCTACCCAGGGATTAATTTTTAGTAAAATGTTGATTAAGGGCTCAGTCGCTATGAAGTTACATTTTGACTCGTAGATCTGTTTCCTCTAGAAATACACATTATTTCTGTGTGGTGGAAAAGATCACTCTAGATATGATAGCTTATTTCTCCTTTGGATGGTAACAAGTTTTGTATCTAACCTAACAATCTTACTCTAATATTATTTTACTAAACTGTCTATGAATGCTCTGTTCTGCAAATGCTCCTTGAATAAGCTTTAGCATCTTAGAGGTTCCACCATTACTTAGTGAGATTTTAAAAAATCTTTAACATGCATTCCTTTTCTATTATGAGAGTTTCATTTAAAATTTTTTGAGGTGTATACTCTGACATCACTTATCAGCGCCAATCTTCATACAAGACCTCAAAAGTCTTAATATCCATTGAAAATGCCTATAAAAATCTACCCCCATCAATGTCGTTCCACAACAGACTCTCCTTGGGACGCTGAGAGAACTTGAGGAGGTGCCTTCCTCACCTGCTGAGAGAGCTTGTGCAGATGCAGGGTGCCATCCCATAATCAGAAAATCAATTTGACTGGATTTCCAATGAACTCTTCAAGCTCTAAGACTGAGGACTCATGGGCTCACCTCCACTCTTCACGTATCTACTATATCCAGAGAATCATGGTAGTGGCCAAGAGCTTTTCAACTGGGGATGAAGGCCTCATGGTCTGTACCCACTCATTTTTCTCCCAGGAACCGTTGCCAGATAACAACACTGCCCTCCTCTCACCCTCAGTCTATGCAAAGAGAGGAGGCCTGCCTTGGAGGGCTACGTCCATTCAGCACATTTTGGGGGATTCACAGCACATCACCTCTTCTCCCTTTCTGGCCTCCTGTCCGACTTGGAATCCGAGACAGAACTGCAGGGAGCCTCTTCCCAGGCAGATGCGTCCAGGACTTAAATCTCAAATCACCCTCCAGCGCAAGAGGGAGACCCCTCCCTCCTCCCCATTTCACCTCTCTTTAAAAATAAATCTCTCTGCAGAAGAAAATGAAATACACAATAAAGCATAGATCATTTATGACTAAAAGCAAAAGCACACTAACGTCATTTAAGCTAAATGAGATAATTCAAAGAATTCTTTCTCCCAAAGCTCCTAAAATTTCTTTTCATTTAATCATATCTTCATTTATATATGATAACTACTCTGCCGTGGTTATTTTACTGGTATAGGCATTACAAAAGTATAAGAAAATTATGGTTTTAGATCTATAGGATATACATAAAAATCATGGCAGAGTTCTATTTTCTTTAGCATAATGAAATTGTGATGCTCCTCAGTCTGATTTTTTGTCTATCAATTTGAAAAATAATTTCTTCTGTGGGTCTTTCTGTTGTGGATCCACCTTAGTCACACACTCTACCTCTGATAATTATGCCTTTTCTTAATTGAAGGGGTTGCTGGGAGCCAGCCTATAGGCAGGCCTTTTGGCAAATCTAGCCCTCCTGGATTTTCTTTCTGTGAGATGTCCATCCATGTCTGACTCCTGTTATCTTGTCCTTTTGCTATTACTGAACAGGAAACACTGACCCTTCCTTCCAGAGCAGCCAACATTCTTGGGAGAAAGGGGGAGACACTGTTCATAGGATTTAATTCCTATTCCTTTCAATTTCGTCCTTTCATTCCACAGTTTCCCCTCTACTACAACAACCAAAACCCAAACCCCCTTTTCACAGTTATGTAAATAACTATCAGTCTCTTGGGGAACACACGCACCTTCCCAACCACCACAACACAAAATAAGATTTGCAGTCCAAACCTTGAGAGCCCATGGACAACTCATGAATTTTAATGAATTTTAAAGTCAGGCCCTATGCTATTTCGTCTCTCTTTTTGTTTCACAAATCCAGCAATTCTAAAAATTAGTCATGTTCGGCTGATGGCAAGAATGAAGAATCTTCAGCAAACAGCATCTGTCATTTAAAACACACTGAAATTTGTGAATTTGAGCCACTAGGATGCAAAGAGAGCCATTTCACCAATTTGGGAGTGTCTTCGCCTCCTTTCCCATCTGTTGTTGTCTTTTCTTTCTCGCTGTTAATTAGCTCTTTGAACAGAAGATGTAAGAGGGAAGGGTATTTAATTCAATAAAGTATATCACTAAGGTTCTCACAGTACTAACAGTGACAGATTAGAAAGACAGTTGAAACTATCATTTAAAATTAAGTTTTCATATCACCCCATGCACTTACCTTCTACCTCATTCCTATTAATGAAAGAAAACCTTAGAATGTTGTGTAACTTCACATCACTCAGACAAGCAATTTAAAAGATATCTATACTCTGGTAATGTTTTCCCCCAGGGGCTCAGCAGTCAAGAATCCGCCTGCCAAGGCAGGAGACCTGGGTCTGATTCCTGGGTTGCGAAGACCCCCTGGAGAAGGAAATGGCAACCCACTCCAGTATTCTTGCCTGGGAAATCCCATAGACAGAGAAGCCCGGCAGGCTACAGTCCACGGGGTCCCAAAAGAGTCAGACGTGACTTAGAGACTAAGAGACTAACAACAACAAGATATTCTTGTCAAGTTTTTTCCTTGTTGCTCCCAATTATCTATCAGAATGACTTTGCTCTGGTTTTATCAAGGCTTTATTAAACAAACAAACTCTACATGTGCTTTCTAAAAGCTGTGGAAAAATCTAATTTGGATGAAGTCCTGTTTTAATTTTTTTCCTTTTTTAATTTGGAGCTTCAAACATGTCAGTGTGTAACTGAAAAGCAGCTGTAAAAAATTCAGAGTTCCATTTAAAAAAACAGGTGACACTGTCAGCTCTGCACAATTTAAACTAAGACACCGTCACTGGCTGTGCAAGAGCACAGATGTCAAATCTGGACCCTATTTTCTTCACCCTCTGAGCGCAAACACTGTATCAGAGATCCTTTCATTTAGAGTCTGGATTATTTAGGAACACATTTGACACTGAAAGCTCTACTTCCCTTCTGATTACCATGTTCATGGTCACTGAAAGTCAAATCAGAATGATCTCTTTACAAAATCTAGCATCGAATATGAAATAAGTAGTAAAATAAATATTTTCAGTTTTTGACTTATTTCTCTTAAAGTCAAGGGATCAGTGATAAAAGGATTAAAATCAAGAAAGCACGATAGAAATAAATGAAAAAAAAATAAATAAAAAAAAAGAAAAAAAAAGAAAATAAAATCAAGAAAGCATATCTTAAAAGAACAAGATCACAACTTGCAGGCCATTTTCTTTTTTGTTTACTCTACATCCTTTGGAATTTTAATTACTAATACCTATGGCAATAAACATAATTGCATAAAAATCTAGGGGAGACTTCTCTGTGTGTTATTATAATAAAAAGGTGGATTGTTTTTCTTCAGTTATTCTCTTACATACCGAATTGTTCTGAAATTGCCTGAATGGTTGATAAAATGAATGTTGAATTGCACACTAATTCCTGCAGCTTTTGGTTGCATTCTCCAGTTTTAAAGTCTGGCCCTTAATGAATGTTTTCCTCAGGGGAGTGCTTTATATTTATTTATGATGATCAATTTTTAAGGATATGCCTGAAAAGTGACATGATCCTGATAAATGCCCAAACAAGCCAAAGCACATACTGAGATTGCACCTGGTCCTAAAATATTAAAGTAAGCCATCAATTCGTAAACAGTTTATGCAGATTCCTAGCTCTGCCATAAAAGAGGTATAAGAAGGAAGTTTTATGTCTTAGCAAAAAAATTTTAAATATAGCTTAATTTTAGCATGTATTTGCTGAAAGAGCTCTGAAAAAAGTCTCCAAGTTGGTGCTCAGGGAGAGTGCTGGATTGGAAAGATTAACTCAAAATTATTAAAATTAAATATTAATGGTGGATTTTATTAAAATGCCAAAAGAATTGTCAGAGGTTCTGATAATTTCATAAATAATCACACAGCTTGAATCACCACTTGGATCTTTCTTCCTTTTCTGCTTTTCCATTTAGGAAACAGGAAGGCAGAGCAACTCCATCAGTGCGGCTATGCAAGCTTGTGGTCCGTTGTTTTCTCAGCCATTTTCTCTTTACTCTGCTGAATGCATGGTTCTTTTTATCCTTCTACATGCTGATAAATCTGTCTTCATTTTATTTTCCTTCCTCAGTTGCAGAGAAGAAGTTATACTGTTGTGCTTTCTCTGCTACAGTAATGAGGCCTGGTTATTGCAATCTTCAATGCTCTGAAGGCATTTTACTTTTAACAGGATACAACCCTCAACAACAGGGACTTAAAATCCTCCTCCATAACTCTGAGATAAACCCCACCTGTAGCTCTGTGTTTATTTCCAGTCCTGTGTTCACTTTCCCTGGCAGGTAGCCTAAAAGCATCCTCAAGAGGATGAGAGAAAGAATTGGAAGTTCAGATCTTTGTTCTTCTTCCTCTGTCTGGAGTCAGGTTTGGAAGTTTACTCTTCTAAATACCACTGGCCACTCTGATGCGCTTAATTTTCCTTTAAAGTCAACCTTTGAGTGCACCACAACTATTTAACCTGTGCTCTGGAGCCTGGGAACCATAACTAGCGAGCCCAAGAAGTGTGGCTTCTCTTGTTGCCCACGCTCTGTAACAAGAGAAACCACTGCAATGAGAAAGTCTTGCACCCCAACTAGAGAGCAGACCCCCCTCTCCACAACTAGAGAAAAGCCCTCACAGCAATGAAGACCCAGCACAGCCAAAAATAAAGAACTAAAATTATTAACTCCTTTCCTTTAAACATTCATCTCCAGCTGGTAAAGTATACAGAATTATTATTTTAAGATGACCAAAATGCAATCTTCTACAAATGTGGGTAGACACAAAATAATATGGCATCTAACTGACTACTCGCATTTAAAATTTAGCCTTATTATTCTTGAAAAAGATACATATTGGGCTCAGAGTGGTCACTTGAGTAATTAAATGGCTTGTTCATTTTACTAATAACTGAGGACTTCTAAATGTGCACAATAGCCAACAATCCTTGTTTCACCCTCCCATAATAGCCATATAACCAAACGCTAATGTTTAAGTTTTATGCCCTTAAGGAACATTCTCAATGCTTATTTAACTTTTATATTTTCCATGTCAACTATGCTTCAAATGTTCTTGCTTTATATATACCTTAGGATAACCAGATGCTCCTCTGAATTCCTACCTTAAGAATTTGACCTTAAAGTGATTTTAATCAAAGAAAGAAAGAAGATTCTGGGGTATGTTTTCTATTTTAACGTACACTCCCTTTCACTGCTACTTGGCCAGGACACCCCTGGACCACCAATAACAAAGGACTCTGTTGCTGCTGCTGCTAAGTCGCTTCAGTCGTGTCCGACTCACTCTATTTCTCCCTCATCCCAAATCACAATATCCACTGTTGCAATTAAAACCTTCCTTCTGATATAATTAGTTACTTTGGGTCAATTAAATTCAAGCCTCCTTGTGTTGGGAAGCCATCAGGTTATTTTTGTTTTGAAAGTCCTTGCCTACAGAAAGTTGTAGAAATAAGCCACGGTGATTCCTCGTTGTGCTTGGGCTCTGAGAGCTCTCAGAGGCCGACCGGAGCCCTGGCATCAGCAGGTCTACATGTGAAATCACTCACACGCCGCTCTTCCTTGTCTGTGAGACGCTGATGACTCACAGACAACGGGACCCAAACTCCTACAAATGGTAAGCGTCTACTGAATCCAGCTCGAGGAGGTACCAGTTTGGTTAAATTAGAGTATGTGTTCAGTCAGCTGCTCCCTACATGTGCCTTCTGAATTATTTAATAGTAAACTTGTTGAAGAGATGCATTCATCTCTTCCCAGTACTAGCTTGGACTCCCAGCTATAGCTCACCAATATAGAAAGATCTATTTTAACTGTCTGTGATCACTGAGAACACTATTCTATAGGCCAGAGGTTCTCAACCTATAAGACTGTAACTGCCAGTGGACATCTGGCAATGTCTGGAGACATTTCTGATTGTTGAAAATTAGAAGGGGTATTGATTTCTACTGGCATCTAGTGGGGAGAAGCTGGGGATGCTACAGGGCATTCTCTAATGCACAGGCTAAGTACCCCTCCCCCAGAACAAAGGGTTACCCTACTTAATATGTCAAGAATGCTAATGTTGGAAATCTCACTTCAAGGGAATGAAATAAAAGTAGGTAAAAGAAAAGTATCCTCGGTGAATCTTTGGAAAGGGTTACCATCCAAGAGGCCTTCCCAGGTAGTGCTAGTGTTAAAGAACCCACCTGACAATGCAGGAGATGTGGGTTCGATCCCTGGGCTGGGAAGATCCCTGGAGAAGGGCAGGGCAACCCACCCCAGATTCTTGCCAGGAGAATACCATGGACAGAAGAGCCTGGCAGGTACAGTCCATAGGGTCACAAAGAGTTAGATACGGCTGAAGCGACTTAGCACGCATGCACACACCAGCCAAGAACTGTACAGATCTGACTCAAAACTGTGTAATAAGAGGACAAGTTTCTAAATAGAAGCCCTATGATGGGAGAGCCCAAGATACTCTCATAAAGGAGTTTAGTAAACATGAACCCATTAGTATATAGACCAAGTTTCAGAGAAAGTGTAACCATTAACACAAAAGTGTTCCCAACTAGGGAGAAACCCATCCTTAACATTTAACTTGACTGCACAGAAAATGTATGAGTTTAATGAAGCATAAAATAGAAAACAGGCCAAGCAAACCATCTGAAAGACTTTCAGGTATAGCCTTTTAAAAATCCATCTTAAATCTTTTCTTGTTTGGGGAAGTGTTGGACTTGGAGAATGAAGCACAAATAAATATCTTCAGTTGTGACACACGAGAAAACCTCCAGCTATTTTCAGATTTTAATCATCTTACCCACATTACAGATGCAGGCTGCCTGGCAGATGCTCAGAGGAAAGAGTCTTATCAGTCCTCGGCATCTAATTACTTATCTTAGAGAAAATTAGGCAAAATTCCAAGCCTACAGAAGACTCATGTTCTGTCGGGAGTTATTAATTACAAGCAGACTTAAGAAGCATTAATTTGTTTTGCTAATCATGCCAGAGAGTGTATGGCTCTGCCAAATAGCGCGGGAAGCAGAGACTGGGGAGAAGGTGAGCTGCTTGGCTCAGCTGGTAAAGGGGGGATTAAAACCAGATGGACCCAATTTGTCTCCTTGAGCCAAGTTCCAAATAAAATATTCCTTTTGCTGAAGTTTAAATTAAACTCATGCCTGACTGCCCACTCCAGAGTAAATCAACTCCTTCTTTTAAGTCAATTTTTTCCTCTTCTTCTTTTTCTAATGATTTCCTGTTTTATTGTTATTGTTATCTTGAAGACATGAGATAGTTAAAAGATCACAAACACACACCCCAACACAGATCTGCACACACACAGGGAAAAAAGGACTGGAAGAAAACCGACCAAAATTTAAACAGGGGTTATTTCTGTATGGGATGGTGGGACTACAATTTCCTTTTTATATTTCTATGATGTTTCCAAAATTTCTACAGTTAAGCACATATTGGTTTTACAAACAGAAAACAACCTGGAATAGGGTAATTATACTCCTCTGTCCCTCTGTCCCATTTCCTAACTATAATCACTGCTGTCCTTTAAATATTATTATGAGTACTTACGCCAAAAAAGGGTAAATAACCACAGATCCTAGACCAAGTCAGATCAAAACCTCACCCAGTATTACCTACTTACAGAGCTGGCTGTGTAACATGTTGCTAGTGGGTAACATGCTAACATGTTATTCAAGAACTCCTTTACCAAAGGACTTCTCAAATTCTCTCTTCCACAGTACATATACTCATATTCTGGCAATGGATAGTCAGAAGGATGAAAGAGAACAGAAAAGAGTCACAACCAGCCAGTTGGAGACAAGCTGACGGTATAAGGCTCAAATCTAGAAAAGGGTCTGAAGCATCATTATGCTCTCGCTCACTGTCCAAAGTCGTATGCAACGTATACATTCAATGAAACGCTTCGACAGACTGATGATATAAGGCACCTGATGCTGACTCAAGTGAAGCACCAAAAAGCCCTACGATATATAGCACAGATTCATCTAAATTTCATGGTCATCAAAAATTCAAAGTTATTTGTTTGGCTATCAATCCTAAGAAAACTCAAATGACTGAATTTATGCATCTCACAGCAAGAATTGACAATTCAACTTCAAAAAAAAAAGAAAAAAAGCACCATTTACTTAAGGTTCAAACGCAGAGTCACATCTAACATTAATAGGTATTACCACTGAAAAGAAATACATCCTCCTAAACTCTAGATTCTTAAGCAAAGATAATGAAATTCATGTATAAGTACAAACTGAAGAAAAAAAAATCCCTGTGCCTACCACTCAGTTAATAAGGCTATCTTGATCTAGGTCAATAAGTGAGCAATAAGTTATACCCACAATGATCCTGGAAGCAGGTAAGTGATCTTGTCCACTATTTCTACTTCCCTGACATTAACAATGAGGAATTCTTGTTTGATTCATAAGAGTTTCCTCGTGAGTACAGGGCCACATGGATATTCCCATAGCTTTTTAAAAATAACAGTCCTAGTAACTCTGTGGTTAAAACATCACTTACAGGATGCCTTCTGTATACAGACTATGGTGACAGATGTTTTGAGGCCACAGAATATGGAAACGACATGCGTCCAGGTGACATCCCCTGAGGCAAACGTGAAAAAATTGGACCGACACCTTGAACCACCACGCCCTCATCAACTCAATGCCCTTATGCTGGCCCTTGTATGCTTAAGTCTTCCCAATAGAGCAAAATTTATGTCCTATTTCTCATTCTCTCAAGCTTTTGCTGCCTCAAAGATAAGATGCCAGCAGGTAGTAATATATTCCCTTTTAGGACATTAATTTTCGGCTGAACTGAAATGTAATACCTGGACCCAGAAGAATCACTTCAGTAGCAAGAATTCTACATAACCAGCACAAAGATCAACCACGAAACACAATATAACTAATGATTCAAAAACCCTCTCACGCCCCCTTGCAAATATCCTTTCCACAAGTCACCCCCACCCTGACCTCTAACAACACAGATTGGTGTCATTTACTTGCTAAGTGGTGCCTGACTCTCTGCAACCCCGTGGACTGTAGCTCGCCAGGCTCCTCTGTTCATGGGATTTCCCAAGCAAGAATACTGGAATGGGGTGCCATTTCCTAAAATCAAATCATTTTCCTAAAACACAACTACTACCCTATGCTCTGGCCCAGGGGGCACTAGCGGTAAAGAACCTGCCTGCCAATTCAGGAGACGTAAGAGACACAGGTTTGATCCCTGGGTGGGGAAGATCCCCTGGTGGAGGGCACGGCAATTCACTCCAGTATTCTTGCCTGAAGAATCCCATGGACAGAGGAGCCTGGCGGTCTAAAGTCCATGGGGTCTTTAGCAAAGAGTTGGATACGACTGAAGTGACTTAGCATGCACACAGGCACGCACTAGACAAAAAAATCACCATATCAGAGATGAAGAATTCCTTCTACAGATTCCTCTTCAGACTAAATACAACCATGGGGGAAATAATCAGTGAACTTGAAGACAGGTCAACAGGAATGATCCAAACATTCAAAACAGTGGGAAAAAAAGAGAGAGAGAGAGAGGAAGAAAAAAGTAACAATCAATAGCTATCAAACAGTCTCACATGTGTGTAATTGGAGTTTCAGAAGATGAAACTAGGGGTTGAGATAAGACAAAGAACCTTACAGAAACCACATATTTTCAGCTGAAAAGCTCTTTTGTTTATTGCCTGCATTTTTGGCAGTTCACATCACAATGTATGCTGAGTCCATTGGGATGGAGCTGGGTCCATTCTATAGTGAGCAGTAACTGGAATAGTGTATGTTCTCAGTAAACATTCAGTGACTTAAAAATGACACCCACCAGATGATGCCACTGTAGGTGATAGCCCAATTTCTCATTCAATAGTAAAGAATGTTTTCTTTTAAAGCACTATCTGGAAAAATGTCTTGGGATTATAGTTATGCATATACTAATAATTACCTACTCCTTCATCTCACCCTTGGCACTGCAGGTCTCCAAAGTCACCAAATATTTAAATCAATGTGGCTTAAAATTAACAGAGAAAATTAACAGAGAAAAGCACCAGAGTTGAACTGGAGGATTCAGAGAGGCGTTCTCTCTACATTCAGACTGTGAATCTTTTGGGGTTTTTTCCAGCATTGTTTATTGCCTCGTGTCCTGCAAATTAAAGCCTATTAAGGGATACTACAGAGAAGGGATACTACACAAGATGAAAAGAAAAAATGATATTAATGAAAATTAAAGTAGCCTAGATTTGTCAGTTCACTTAATTTTTCATCTCCCCGCGCATTATTGTGTGTGTGTGTGTTGCTCAGTCATGTTCAAGGTTATGTGACCCTATGGACTGTAGCCCACCTACTGTAGACTGTAGCTCCTCTGTCCATGGGATTCTACAGGCAAGAACACTGCAGTGGATTGCCATGCCCTCTTCCAGGGGATCTTCCCAAACCAGGGATTGAACCCAGGTTTCCTGCCTTGCAGGCGGACTCTACCATCTGAGCTATAAGGGAAGCTTTATCAGTTCATTGATAAAACATGAATGCATGAATGCTATCCACAAAGGTTTTGATAATTAGAAAGTCTTTACATAACTCTGTGACATAATGACCACTGTATGCTGCCATCTAAAACAAAAAGGGAGCAGGTCTCCTGGATTTCATACTATTTAAAATGTTTTCATGAGGTGGGAGGTAGGAGGGAGGGCCAAGAGGGAGGGGACCTATGGCTGATTCATGTTGATATACGGCGGAAACAAACACGACATTCTAAAAACAACTATCCTTCAATTAAAAATAAATAAACTTTTTAAAATGTATTCAGTCCCCTATCCATTATCTACCTGTCAACAAAAGTACTCATCTGAGAACTAACTCAGGTGAAGTTCTGCACTGTAAAACATGTGATTGCATTAAGTGACAGACACATTGAAATGATGACAAGTAGTCAACCCTGTAACATATTCAGGGTCACGGGTGTTACATTTGATCAATTCCACTTGCTGAGCATACCCAGTTCTTTGTGTATTACCAGGCAAGGCAGTAACATTGCCCTCATGTTTCCATGGTGACTTCTGAGAGCAACTCTTTAAGTTTAAGAGTTACCTCTTTTAATCACCTATAGTTTTCATCTAGATTATATTCTTAATTTACCCTGAATTATATCATCGTTGTGTTAATTTACTTTTTGCTTCAGCACAAGGTGAAATTTATTTGCCTAAGGCAAGGGAGGTTTTATTTGGGAGGTAGGGGTAGGCTGGAGAGGGATGTAAAATCTGAGGTTACCATGTGGTAATCTGATTAAAAATTGCAGAGAAAGAGAACAAGGAAATACCAGATTTGAATACCAAAAAAATTTGCTAATAATAACAATAATAATAACCGCCTGTGTAACAGTGTAATAGCGGCAGTGCCCTGCTTCAGAAGCCATTCTGCTTACCTGGTCTCAGTCTCCCACCAAAAGCTGTGCTAACGTCTCTTCAGACACCATTTTTAATGCTGAATTACAGTGTAAGTGACCCAGAATAAGCATCAATTCACATCTTAGCGATTCGAGCCCAGTCATTAAAATACACAGTTTCAAAGAACATTTCGACTGAATCAATTAAATCTTGGAGGGATTCTGAAATCTTAGCTAAACACTACAGCCTACTTTTGACTAATGAACATTAAAAGATTTGACACAGATTTAAGTAAGTGGGTAAAGAAAGCTGTTGTTATTTTAAGCAAAATTAAACCAGATGGGAGAGACCGACACACACATATTCCGATATGTGCCTGCCTCACATTTAATCTTTTATGAATGGCTGATCCCAGATGGTATGGGATTCAGAAGCCCAGTTTGATATACGGCATCCATTTTCCTATTATTCCAATGTATGGTATCAGTTATAACTTTTTTATTTGGTGGATAATGCAAATATCATCAAAAGGAAAGAAACCATCATGAAAACTTCTGATATTCTGAAAACAGCGTGTTGGTCGATTGGTCTAACCAAGTCCAAACATCCAGCCACATTCTCCATCATTCAACTCATTTCAGGTTTGGTGCTACTATTCCACATTCACACAAATGGGGGTTGGGTGGGTGGTAAGACAAGGAATCTACAGACAAACACAGCAAACACCTCATGTTGACAAGTGTCGGTCAATCTCTCAGTAACCACTGAACCTATAAACGGGTGCACCCTCCCCTGAGCTCTCATAGCATGGTACCTGTACCTCATCTGGAAGATCACATTTCATCTGGATAATGATAAAAACAAGAGAAATACAAAATTCTAACAGACCAACAACACAGCTGAGTTTGAACTGCACAGGGTCCAGTAACACATGGATTTTTTTTTCACTAAACACACACTACAGAACTACACGATCTGCAGCATTGGTTGGATCCTCACATTTGGGGGAAAAAAGGCTTTGAAGTTGTCGTGTGTGCATGTATGTGCTCAGTCTTGTCTGGCTCTTTGCAATCCCATGGACTGTAGCCCGCCAGGCTCCCCTTTCCATGGAATTCTCCAGACTAGAACACTGGAGTGGGTTGTCATTTCCTTCTCCAAGGGATCCCAGCCCAGGGATCGAACTCCCGTCTCCAGCATTGCAGGCGTATTCTTTACCCGTTGAGCCACCGGGGATGCTGTCAGGCTATCCTAAATGTCTTCCCAGTGATCAAGTGAAAGTTATTGTTTACTATTGACAAAACTACTTTCCCAAGTGCAGAATGGCCCACAGAATTTAAATCCAGTGATGCTATCATTTAGATTATAGGGATCTTCTCATAAGAGAAAATAAGTCTTAGTTATCACTGAGCGATATGGCTTTTCTAAATACTCCTTTCAGCTGTTACAAATGAACGGGCCCCTGCTCATCTTTGGAATCTCAGAAGGGCTCTTTGTTCTTGGTGAGTATTGTCACCCCTGACCCTGGAGGCACAGGTGTGTATGTGAACTACTGGTCTGATTTAAAAATGCACAGGCCTCTACATTGCCTGTTATTGAATGAGGATCAAGAAGGCACGAGATCATCAGAGTGACCTGGGATAGACTTCACAAGTGAGGAGCCCTTGGCAGCTGCCAAGGATAAAGCGTCTTTGGAGAAACAGTCTTGCTGGGAAGTCGCTCCCCCTCACCCCGACTCAGTCCAGCCCCAGCTGGAAAGGGTCATCCCTGGCAGCTGTTATCACAAGGAGAGGGAGGCCGAGCTGACAGCAGCTGCTACAAAGATAACGAACAGAGATTCCAGGAAGAGGGCGAGGCCCAAGTTAGAGTGCTTTCATGAAAATACATGAAGTCCAGGGGTTGGTGTTGTGGATGGCCAATAATGATACTTCGGAACTATAGCTGGGTGGCTTTGCTCTTCACAGGGTAGGAAATACTGTAAGGTGGCTCTGCTCTCCTGACAAAAAAAGAAAATGCAGACTGCTGGTCAGGACAAGGCTTTCCAGGGAAACGGATGATGCAGACATAACCATTACTGGTATTGTCTGAGGTCCTCCTGCTTCCCTCTGACAAAGCCAGAAGACTGCCCATCTCAGGGATACTTTTGTTTGGACATCACTGTCTTGGTGGATGTGAATTCGGATGCTCTGAGACAGCTTTGTCTTTTAAAGTCTGGAGCTTGCCAGTTCTCCAGACAGAAGAGCATACGGTTAAGAACTTGGAATTTTAGAGTCAGATAAACATGGATTTGAGTCCTTCTATATCACACCAGCTGTAAAACCCAGGGCATGTTACTCCCTTTCTTGGTACTTTACAATACTCACATGTGAAATATGATTAAAAGCAGGAATTATCTCACAGAGCCGTTGTGAGAATTAAATGAGATGACATAGGCACAGGGCCTAGCCCAATATTCTTATGATAAACATTAATTATTACGACTTTATTAAGAATAGGCATGGTTCTTACACTTGTCCCCCAGGAGAAAAGGCTCTGAAAGGGAATTAGGGTTTTGTTTTGTGTGAGGGACTGATTCTTTTAAGGAGTGAGAGTCTGCTGACCTTATGATATATTGATCAAAGTTCCATGAAATTTGGTGCCATGAAGTTCACAACCCAAGTAGGTTCCAGAAGGACCTCTGGATGGAGGTGTCTAGGTTATCTGACAGATGAGCCTGGACTTTGGAGAGGACTGAGGTTAGAGATACGAAATTGGACATTTCCTCCAGAGAAACCTGAGCGTGCAACTGAGTAGGCTGGGCTGGGAACTGCATCCATGTTTACTGTGTTCTAAACAGGGTGTTGTAAGCGCTGGTAGTTTAAATGTTGAAAAATTTAGCATTCACGCTGGTCATGGCTAAAGCTGGTTCTTAGATTACACACACAGATAACTGAACTAGGGCCTTATTCAAAGACCATGTTTAACCAAAGGCTGGCTTATCATGTGGGCTGTTCTAACACTTCTTGCCAGCTTCTCTCCATTACTACTTGTGTTTGGGGAATGCAAATTGATATTAATATCAGAAATGTAAAATAATCAAAAGCTAAATTTTCTGCAGAAAAAAATGCTTTTTTTTCTGATAAGGTCAACCAAAGTTACAATGCTAGTAAAAGGGGAAACCTGAATTTGCTCTGGTTCTAGGGGCTGTATACTGTGCCAGTCTGCTCAACTACAGAAAAGTCAAGTGGCAATGTCTTTCTCATATTTTCATTCAGCTCAACATAGTTTAGGGGATTTGCCTTGAGGTGTTATTTTGACCTGTGGATTATTTAGAAGGCTGTTGTTTAATTTTCAAGTATTGGAGATTTTCCTGGTATCTTTCTGTTACTGATTTTTAGTTTTACTTCATTGTGGCAGGAGGACACACTCTATATGTTTCCAATTCTTTCACTTTTATTGAGGCTTGTTTTATGGTTCAGGATATCACGGGCACTTGAAAAAAAGAGTATGCATTTTGTTGTCGGTAGTTCAGTTCACTTTAGTCGCTCAGTCGTGTCCGACTCTTTGCGACCCCATGAATCGCAGCATGCCAGGCCTCCTGTCCATCACCAATCCGTGGAGTTCACCCAAACCCATGTCCATTGAATTGGTGATGCCATCCAGCCATCTCATCCTCTGTCATCCCCTTCTCCTCCTGCCCCCAATCTCTCCCAGCATCAGGGTCTTTTCCAATGAGTCAACTCTTCTCATGAGGTGGCCAAAGTATTGGAGTTTCAGCTTCACCATCAGTCCTTCCAATGAACACCCAGGAACTTATCTCCTTCAGGATGGACTGGTTGGATCTCCTTGCAGTCCAAGGGACTCTCAAGAGTCTTCTCCAACAACACAGTTCAAAAGCATCAATTCTTCGGTGCTCAGCTTTCTTCACAGTCCAACTCTCACATCCAAACATGACCACTGGAAAAACCATAGCCTTGACCAGACAGACCTTTGTTGGCAAAGTAATGTCTCTGCTTTTTAATATGCTATCTAGGTTGGTCATAACTTTCCTTCCAAGGAGTAAGTGTCTTTTAATTTCACAACTGCAATCACCATCTGCAGTGATTTTGGAGCCCAAGAAAATAAAGTCAGTCACTGTTTCCACTGTTTCCCCATCTATTTCCCACGAAGTGATGGGACCAGATGCCATGATTTTAGTTTTCTGAATGTTGAGCTTTAAGCCAACTTTTTCACTCTCCTGTTTCACTTTCATCAAGAGGCATTTTAGTTCCCCTTCACTTTCTGCCATAAGGGTGGTGTCGGGTAGAATGATCTATAAATGTTGATTAGATCACCTTGGCTGATGGTATCACTGAGTTTTTCTATATGCTTGATGATTTTCTATCTAGTTCTACCAATTGTTAAGAGAGAGGAGCTAAAGTCTCCAATTATAATTATGGATTTCTATATATCTTTTCACTTCTATAAGTTTTTGCTTCACATAGTATGTCTGTTGTTTAGTGTATATACATTTAGGGCACTTTTCTTGCATGAATTCCACTCTTTATTGAGCTGCTTATCCTGATATTCTCTTCCTTGGACTCCAGCAGCAGCTGAACTGCCTTCCTACCCTCCTCAGGCCTACCTAATGGGTCTGTAACTGTGTAGGAGGAAAAGAAGGAAGGAAGAAGGGGAGGAAGAGGGAGGATCAGTATAGCTTTATAGATTTTGAAGAAAAAAAAAGGAGAGGTTGGAATAAAAATTTGGAGTTGGTTTTGGGAAGCAATCAAATCTAAAGAAAAGGTCAAGCCACAGAAAAATACAATTTCATTTTCTCTCTCACCTGTGGATTCTATGAAATACCTTCCTAACAGGATAGTCACCACAATACTTACAAACTAGCATCTAAGTTTCATCACTAAGTCAAGCTCAATCATTTACAACTGCAATTAATTTGTTCAACAATTTGGTACCTGATAAATGCTTGGCATTACTAGAATCTATGTCTTATAAAGTTGGTATTTAAATTCACATATATTTAAAGGGTAATAGTTTCTTTTTCTTTAGATTTCAGAGGTAATCTTTCCTAAAACAATGACTCTTAAGCATGTGACTTTGTGTTGAACCAGTGAGTCTTGGGGTATAATCAAACAATAACTTTTTTCTCCCTTTCCTATACCTGGTATAATCTTTATGAGGTTACTTCTTTTCCTTCCACCTCAGATAAAATCTCCAACAAATAACAAAAAGTTCTCTGGGCCCTTTAGTCTCAAACATAAGTTCAGGTCAGCGAACTAAAATGTCTGTTCCCATGGATAGTAACAAACACTGGATGCTGTTTAATGCAAAGCTTCTTTCCGCCTCCCCTGGTGGGGAAGGGACAAGACCGACTTCTCTCTTCCCTAGACTACGGCTTCTCTTCCTCCATCCCCCTCTTGGCTGCTTCTGCGTCCCCCAGGACTGAAGAGAGGAGGGAAAAGAGGACATGGAGGGGACAGGGACAGTCGTCTTACTGACAGCACCCTTCTGGCAGTGATCCTCTGACTGGGTCAGATCTTTAAAACTGTCTCCTGGACACTCACTCAGGTTCTCCAGCAAATTCCCAACTTCCCTGGGTGAGAGCCCCTCTCTGCTGGTAGCTCACATTTTCCCTCCGTCCAGGCCCCCTGCATCTCCCCACACTTACAGGCAGCCCTCTTGAATAGCATCCAGCAGAACTCCAGGCCAGCTCTGGCCCCTGGCTCACACTTGGACGTTGGGAAACATACTCTCCTGACCTGTCACTGGTAGGGGGTAGAGTATTTCTCAATCACAGGCCTCTTTAGTTAACTTCCCAGCAAGCAAGCTTAAACCAGAGCGATTCAGTCTCTTTTGAGTCATCACATGCCAGTCCACTCCCTTACACTGTGTGGGATACATATCAGATATCCAGGCCATCTCCGTGAAGCTTCTTTGGCTGGCTTGGGATCAGGAAAAAGGTCCTTTCTCTCATACTGTAGGGGCAGGGGAGTAGTGGGGAGATCTGAAGCAGAACTAGCTGCTCTCGGACCTCCAACCTCTTCAAGGGGCCATGGGGTACAAACTACTATCTGACTTTGAAATGTGGGGGCAATGGTTCCACTGTTCCGAGTTCTTGACTGAAGGTGGAATCTGAAATTGTTCATATTAATACATCCTATGGAATGGTTCTTTCATCGGTTGCCAAATTCATTCACGGTAAAGCCAAAAATTTTTCTTCTTTTGCTCTATTACTTAGAAATAAGTGGAACATTCTGTCACAATTACTGCCTATTTCAATGTTTTGAACATGGACTCATATCCAAATTCTGATTCAAAATTTGTGGCTTATATTTTTATTCTTAGCAGTAAGGAGGCTGCCAACAGCATGAAAATATCTGTGCCCACCCTTCTGCTCCCTCCCTTAAAAAGAGTTCCCTATACGATTTTATGTTCCTCTTCAACTGAATTAACTAGAAGGAAACACAAGACTAGCACTGTTGAAGTTTTCACTGCCCACTGGAAGTCTGCCTGCTGGAAGGTCATGGACACCCTCAGGTCCATCTCTTAGCAGTACCTCTGGGGACAGAAAAAAGCCATCAGGGACTTGATTGGGGCTGGGGTTCAAGTTCACTGGGTTTTCATCATGTCCTCAGCTGACTGTTACGTAGTTCTCCTTTTTTAAAAATTTAACTCCTCTTCTCTATCCTGCTTTCTGAGTCTTAAGAAGCTTAAGTAGACACTGCCAGTGTGAGTACATCTTATAGAGAGCCAGGTGCTAATGGTTTACTGAAACCCTGTGATAAATACAAGACATACTTAAAAGCAGCATAATTTTAGTGCTTTGTTGCCCAAGATACAATTACCTCCAGAGAATCCCAGAAACTACTAGAATATACACGCAGGGGCATCTGTCACCCCTATATACTCTCGAAGTTGAAGTTCAAATTAGCTCACAACAGTAAAACAGGGAGAAGGTCCCAAGGAAGCAGCCAAATTCCAAGTAGAATCTTGGACTGAATTTAGTCTGAGGCCTGGTGTTTTCAAACAATCTCTCTAAAATTGATACAATTATATTGGCACATATATTTTTCCATCTCAATAACAAAGCCACAGAAGTCTTTGTTTCACAGACAAATCTTCAATGTTACAAAAGAAAAATAGGATGCCCATATAAACTCACAAATTCCAAATAGGGGCATGACTCTGATATTTCTCTCCAGAGTCGGTAAGAACACATTCCAGATAAAGAAAAAGGGAGGCAACAGAGCTCCTCTTTGCCAACTCCCTTCCTCCACTCAAGTTTATTCAGACACAAGATGCTTTCATAGCCAAGTCTCCACACTGCTTTGATATTTTGATCCCAATTGAATGTGACTGATCACAGCTCTCAGCATACATTTGTGGGCAGATTTTTGCTTGCACACACAGTATATATATCTTTGATCAAGACCAGCTGAAAACACTGGCCTAAGTAGGCAGATTTGGCAGAACACTGAACCTTGGCTATTCTACTAAGGCTAAAGGGGTTCACCCTGCTTTCTAGAAGTATTTTGCTCATGGAATGAATTCAATATAACTTTCTATAAGGAAAATAGAGTGAAAACAACTAAAATAATTTCTGCTCCTTTTTGATGATAGCAAAATAGACTGAACACAAAGTATGGTTTACAGACTCAAGCTTATGATCATACACAGGAAACATAAACCATGAATGCCAAGTAAACACACACTAAGTGTCAGAGTCAAATAAAATATGCATCAAATTTAAAGATACGAATTTAATGATATGCATAATCACAGAAATTGCTCTCTGGGAAGAGAGGCAAAAGAGAAATTTTATCAACTTCACAAATCAGCTGACTCTGACCCATCCTTTTTAATCCTACTCCATCCCCAAAGGACAAAGGCCCTACTAGGGAAGACCCAGGGACCACAAATACTCATTGACTTTCTCCACTCCTTCCACAGGCCACAAACATAGGCTAGGAAGTGTGACCTAAAGAAAGGTCTCCCTGGAACTCTCTGGGGCTCCAATGGTTATGACTCCACACTTCCACCAGAGGGAGCACAGGTTTGATCCCTCGGTGGGGAGCTAAGACCCTGCGAGTCTTCTGGCATGGCCAATGGAAAAAAAACAAAACAACCCAAACAAACGAAAAGAAAGATCTCCCTGCATAATTCTTGCTCAGAGGCTCAAAGAAGCCATTAAGAGCTTCCAGAAGCATGTCTTTCATTGTCGTAATTCTAGCATCTAACACAGAGGATTCAACTTGTGAAACAGATAATCTCCCAGGTGCTTGTGTCATGAGACAAGGCAGAAGACTGGCACGGTGGTGGTGAGTCCTAGAAATGTACGTCCTAGTGAATGCTAGTTAAGTGGTTTGCTTTCCTAACATCTAGAACTCAAAGAAATGGGAGCTGTAAGGAATATGAAGGCATCTTGCTAGTGAGAAAGTTAAAGTTAGAAAAGATGTCCTTCAAAAACTCCACTTATTGTTCAAAAACAGGCCTTACTTTCATCACAAGGAAAAACAACTTTTCCTTCTTTCTTATCTATATGAGATGATGGATGTTAACTCAGTTTATTATGGTATTCATTTCACTACATATGTAAGTCAAGTCACTATGCTGTATGCTGCATGTCAAGTATGCATGTAATTGCCAAGAATCATTCTTTGCAAATCACACAGTGTTGATCTAATCAAGGGGATAATTTCACTATCATATAGAACTTGTGAAACTTTCTGTAGACAGAAAATCTTTTCACTGGACAACAGAAATAATGACCCTGAAATGACTTCCTGAAAAATGAAAATAACGTGCAATATACTATTCACATAGGAACGAGGTGTTACAGGATAACCATTCTCTGAGTTACTGCACAATGAGATTAAAGATGAACTCATCAAAGTACTTTTCAGTTCAGTTCAGTTCCTCAGTCGTGTCCGACTCTTTGCGACCCCATGAATTGCAGTACATGGGTCCATCACCAATCCCTGGAGTCCACCCAAACCCATGTCCATTGAGTCGGTGATGCCATCCAGCCATCTCATCCTTTGTTGTCCCCTTCTCCTCCTGCCCCCAATCCCTCCCAGCATCAGGGTCTTTTCCAATGAGTCAACTCTTCACATGAAGTGGTCAAACTATTGGAGTTTCAGCTTCAGCATCAGTCCTTCCAATGAACACCCAGGACTGATCTCCTTTAGGATGGACTGGTTGGATCTTCTTGCAGTCCAAGGGACTCTCAAGAGTCTTCTCCAACAACACAGTTCAAAAGCATCAATTCTTCTGCACTCAGCTTTCTTTATAGTCCAACTCTCACATCCATACATGACCACTGGAAAAACCATAGTCTTGACTAGGCAGACCTTTGTTGACAAAGTAATGTCTCGCTTTTTAATATGCTG
Source organism: Cervus canadensis (assembly GCF_019320065.1). NCBI lineage: Eukaryota > Metazoa > Chordata > Mammalia > Artiodactyla > Cervidae > Cervus > Cervus canadensis. The sequence continues at coordinate 48,124,047 of NC_057409.1, read as the reverse complement.
TCTAGGTTGGTCATAACTTTCCTTCCAAGGAGTAAGTGTCTTTTAATTTCATGGCTGCAGTCACCATCTGCAGTGATTTTGGAGCCCCCAAAAATAAAGTCAGTCACTGTTTCCACTGTTTCCCCGTCTATTTGCCATGAAGTGGTGGGACTAGATGCCATGATCTTAGTTTTCTGAGTGTTGAGCTTTAAGCCAACTTTTTCACTCTCCTCTTTCAGTTTCATCAAGAGGCTCTTTAGTTCTTCTTCACTTTCTGTCATAAAGGTGGAGTCATCTGCATATCTGAAGTTATTGATATTTCTCCTGGCCTACTTGATTCCAGCTTGTGCTTCATCCAGTCTAGAATTTCTCATGATGTACTCTGCATGTAATTTAAATAAGCAGGGTGACAATATACAGCCATGACATACTCCTTTTCCTATTTGGAACCAGTCTGATGTTACATGTCCAGTTCTAACTGTTACTTCCTGACCTGCACACAGATTTCTCAAGAGGCAGGTCAGGTGGTCTGGTATTCCCATCTCTTTTAGAATTTTCCAGTTTGTTGTGATCCACACAGTCAAAGGCTTTGATGTAGTCAATAAAGCAGAAATAGATGGTTTTCTTGGAATTATCTTGCTGTTTTGATGATCCAGTGGATGTTGGCAATTTGATCTCTGGTTCCTCTGCCTTTTCTAAAACCATCTTGAACATCTGGAAGTTCACGGTTCATGTACTGCTGAAGCCTGGCCTAGAGAATTTTGAGTATTATTTTACTAGCGTGTGAGATGAGTACAATTGTTCAGTAGTTTGAGCATTCTTTAGCATTGCCTTTCTTTGGGATTGGAATGAAAACTGCCCTTATCCAGTCCTGTGGCCACTGCTGAGTTTTCCAAATTTGCTGGCATATTGAGTGCAGCACTTTCACAGCATCATCTTTTAGGATTTGAAATAGCTCAACTGGAATTCCATCACCTCCACTAGCTTTGTTTGTAGTGACGCTTCCTAAGGTCCACTTGACTTCACATTCCAGGATGTCTGGCTCTTGGTGAGTGATCACACCGTCGTGATTATCTGGGTCATGAAGATCTTTTTTGTACAGTTCTTCTGTGTATTCTTGCCACCTCTTCTTAATATCTTTTGCTTCTGTCAGGTCCATACCATTTCTGTCCTTTATTGAGCCCATCATTGCATGAAATGTCCCCTTGGTATCTCTCATTTTCTTTTTCTAGTCTTTCCCCTTCTACTGTTTTCCTCTATTTCTTTGCACTGATCACTGAGGAAACCTTTCTTATCTCTCCTTGTTATTCTCTGGAACTCTGAATTCAAATCGGTATATCTTTCCTTTATTCTGCTGCTTTTTGCTTCGCTTCTTTTCACAGCTATTTGTAAGGCATCCTCAGACAGCCATTTTGCTTGTTTGCATTTCTTTTCCTAGGGGATGGTCTTGATCCCTGTCTCCTGTACAATGTCACGAACCTCCGTCCATAGTTCTTTAAAATAGCACAAAGTACTTTAAAATAGCACAAACTATCAAGATTATAATAACAAACTCTGAAATAAAAGTTCATATGTCCAACGATTACAGATGGTTTTCATAGAGAAAACCAATGAAAGACAGCTATGTCTCAAGCACACTTTGGAATGCAGATTCATATGAATAGTTACAGTAGTAATCCTTTATTCTGCCACTGATTAACACACACACACACACACACACACACACACACTTTGTGAGGAGCCTTTCTGTTGTGGGATCTAAAAAATCCTATTTACTGACAAGTCTAGATCAACTTCCATGACTGGTATTAGAAGGAAGAAGTGACACTGCCTTAAGTCCTAACAAGATTTTGCCCTGTGTCAAAAAGCCTTGGGTGGTGGTAAAGCTTTGAACAACAATGTGGTAAAAAAAAAAATTTTTTTTAAATCAAGGTTCCTGATCATGGCCCCACTTTCTCCACTGACCAGAGCTATGACTTTGGACAACCCAGTAAATCCCCCTGTGATTTTGTTTGCTCACATGTAGGATAAGAGATTGCCCCTTGGCCACTTAAGATTCTACTCTAAATTCAATTTAATTTAGAAGTTAATTGATATCGTTGGCTTCCTACATCTTCCTATGGAACTGGGTGGTTTTAAAATATGTCCACAAATTCTCTGATACTCCTCCCTTTGGAAGGTGGAGTCAATGCTTCACCTCTCTGGATTTTGTGACTGCGGCAATGGACAGATGCAACAAAACCTGAACTTCAAGGCTAAACCATTAAAAAATAATATGGTCTCTTCTTTTCACTTGCTAGCACTCTTGCTCACACTCTCTTCTAGGGCAGATGCCTTGGGCAATGTGAGCACCATATAAAACATCTACTTATTCTGGAAACACCATGCTAGAGAAAACCACATATAGAGAGAAAGGCCAAGGAACGTCAACAATTTGAACCTTCCTACCCAGGTGATTGACAAGTGAGAAAAGAAGCCTTTGAAATTATGCCAGCCCCAGACACTGTCTGTAACCTCACAGGATATTAACTAGAACTGCTCAGCTAAGTCACATGTGAATTCCTGATCAGAAACAGAGATAATAAGTGATAAATGTTGTTTTAAGCCACTAACTTTTAAGGGTGATTTGTTATGCAGACACAGTAACTGGAAAAGGAATAATGATAGAATTAAACTGGAGAGAAAAAAAAATGCCACCTCCAAAGTCAAGCAAGGAAATCTTTAGCATCCCCAAGAACCTCAGAAAAAGAAGACTTGGAAGTCTGCAGGAATGATGAAGTGATGAAGACAGAAGACAGGTAAAATTCATCAATAAATAACACCAAAGTCAACAGTAGAATAATCACTGCTTCATTTCCAAACTGGGTGGTCTTCATGAACACTTTCCCACAATCACAGTTAACAGAAATGTAGTAAGAATGACCGTAAGTGGAACCATTTGAAACCAGCAGCAAGGTCAAAGGTAAAGGATCTTCTTGCTGTGATGTCACTGAGTCATTTCCATGTGGGAGCTCACACTATTGCTCTCAGGCTTTCTGCCTTATGCCTTTCTCAGTGAACTGTGCAGTTGATGAGGGGCAAGTATTTCCCCAAACATATTTCAAATAACTCAAACTTCTCCTTCAGAAGGACAAGGAAAAGAGATGGAGTCCCGTAAGGAAGGTGACACCTATCACTGGGTCAGAGAGTGAGTCTGGGATACCCCACGTATCCTGGTGAGGCTGAACCAAGGGTGACGATCAGAAGATGCCAAATGGTAGCCTGCAGGCAGGATTCAGCCACAAACCCATATTTTTTCTTTCTAGCCCACCCAGTGTTTTCAAAACAGGAAATCCCACATAAAAAGCCTAGATTTGTAGTTTCTCCTGAAACACGGGAATTCTAGCAAAGCTGGGTTTGCAATACCACCTGGTTTCCATCACCTCCTGCTGACTAGCTGTCTCTCCCCGTAAACAGAGCTTGCCCTCTCTATTTGCCACAGTCCCCACCAACTCGTTATTCCATACGTGGGTTCACTTCACTTGTTTATTTTATATTTTTGTCCCTGTAGACATCTGACTTTGCATCTGGTAACCTATACCAACAGAGGAATTTCAGACTCCAAATCAAGTGTTTCTTGATCACTATAGGTTTGAAATGTGGGCTGGTTTAAAAATTCCAGTAAATTCTGCTGTTACACTCTTGCCAATTTCTTTCCCTAAACTATAGATGCGGGACTATGACAAACCCACATGCCTAATGGTTATGTAAGTCATCTTATGACACTGTTATCAAATACTGGGGTGCTAAGCGTGACTCTGGAAATATACACTAAGCTTCTTTGATACATCCAAATTATCTTCAGAATAGAAACTGTGTCCGTACCAGAGTCTAACATTCCTAGTCCAAGTTAATGTGGAAAAGAATCAATTGTTAGTTAGCTCTGAGGTTAGAATGGGAATAAATGGAACAAACAGAGAAGGCAATGGCAACCCACTCCGTGTTCTTGCCTGGAGAATCCCAGGGACGAGGGAGCCTGGTGGGCTGCCATCTATGGGGTCGCACAGAGTTGGACACGACTGAAGCGACTTAGCAGCAGCAGCAAATGGAACAAAGAGAGCTACATATTATAAAGGGAAACAATTTAATCACTTGCCAAAAAATTGCCTGATCAATTTAATCCAGGTGATTTCTAGTGGGGGCTGAATTAGGCCGTAAGGATCTTTGTTGAGAGATTCAGACCAGCATTTTCCGGCTTGGGTGTATGTGTGTGTATGTTAGAGAAGACAAATCAAAACAGCTCACCAATTCCAGACACTGTCTGTGGCCATAGGCAGCAGCATAATGTATGCTATTGTAGCCTTCCTTGTCCCGGATAGATGGATTTGCATCATGTTGAAGCAGAAATTCTAGACATCTGTTAAGTATAAAGATGAGATGTTATTTCAGAAAACATCCCTAGACCAAAAAGGATAATCAATGTTAATGTTCTCTTACTGTGAATGTGCCACAAAGAGCTTTGTGAATTGAAGTGTTTCTTTGAAAGATTCTACAGCAATTAAGGTTTAAATATTGGATGTTTTATGTGTATTTTGTGCATCTATCTTTATCTCAGCTTAAAATAGCCATTCTAGAATTCAGGAAAGGCTTTAGGAACTAGAAGAAAGAGAAAGTTGCTCAGTTGCGTCTGACTCTATGACCCCATGGACTATACTCCATGGAATTCTCCAGGCTAGAATACTGGAGTGGGTTGCCGTTCCCTTCTCCAGGGGATCTTCCCAACCCAGGGATGGAACCCGGGCCTCCCGAATTGCAGGCAGATTCTTTACCTGCTGATCCACCGGGGAAGCCTAGGAACTAGAGGGAGTAACTTAGGAACTAGAGGATAATTAAATATTTTTCCCCTTTTCATCTTAAGGTACAGGACCGGCTTGTCATCAAAATTTCTAGAGCTCTGTGTTCAAAAGATAAGTTTTCAGCATAATATAGAAGTGGTCAAGGCATTGCAAAGGGATAAACCTCAAAAAAGGTGGGTTTATTTTTTAACCTTGCTATCGGAGACTCTGAGATTAAAAGGCTGGAAAATGAAAGTTTAAAAGAGTAAGAAAAGAATAACAGAAAAGAATCTAAGAATAGCCAAAACAATAAAAAGACATAAGGACTGGGCCAACATTTAAAAAATATAAAAGATGAATTCAGTCACCACCTCTGAAGAAAGAGGCTGACACTGTACCACTAGGAATACAGACTAGAGTAAAATGATAAATAATAAATTTTAAAAGCCTTTTCTGACACAGTTGTAACTTTTCAGGGAAAAAAAAATCTTTGCAATAGGTCAGAGGAAGGGGTGTAGAACTGCTTTTGCAGTTTAAAAGTCCAGGCTGGTTCAAATTCATACTCAAATCAAAATCGCAAGATTCTACATAGAAGCTTGTATATTAAATAAGACCTCCCAATAGAAAATTTCTATAGTTTACTCAGAAACCTTAAAATGACATTATCTATCTTTCGGTATAAGGCAAAAGGAGTAAATAAATCACACACAGAGACAGATATTAAAACAGACATTTTAATTTTTAGAAAACTTGATGAAAGAGAAATTTTTAAAACTAAATACCTACATGCCACATGGTTCATCCATAAAATGCTCTGTAATAAATCAAACTATTATTGGAGACCTGAATATCATGCTGTATTTGGTTATTTACCTTAAAAGGAAGTCTTTTTTTTTTTTAATTTTCATAATGAAACGCCCATGGACTGAATCCCAGGTGTGACTCATTTTAAACTGAATTTGGCTCTTGAAGTAAAATCACAATAGGGATAGCTTTCTTGTGGACACACAATCCCTAGCTTCTGAAAGGATTATATTCTAAAAAATCAGTTGATAAATTTAACATGTAATTTGGAAAACACTGGGAATTACACCCAAAGAGCTAAGTAATGCAGAACATAGCTGAACTATAACTGTCCACTCTGCTGGGCTTAGTCACTCAGTCATGTCTGATTCTTTGTGACCCCACGGACTGTAGCCCACCAGACCCCTCTGTCCATGGGAATTCTCCAGGCAAGAACACTGGAGTGGGTTGCCATGTCCTCCTCCAGGGAATCTACCCAACCCAAGGATCGAACCCAGGTCCCCCGCATTGCAGGCAGATTCTTTACCATCTGAGCCACCAGGGAAGCCCATAATTGCCAAGAGTACTATTAGAAATAACAACAGTATTATATAATGTGAATATTCTCCACATTTTTCCTAAGGGAAATGAAATCCACTTTTAACTGGGAATGCTTGTCTTTTTCACCACCTAGGGCCCTGGACCAGTAACTATGGCACCTAGGCCACAAAATCAAGAGATGCACATTAGATTAAGGATGTATTTGCAAAAGGAAGTAGTCTTTTATTGCATGAAAAAGCTCCCCAGTAGGCTGGTCCCTGCCTTCTCCTGCCTTTCCTGCTCCACCCCTCTCCACCAGCTGGAAGAGGGCTGCTCTGGCCTGGGGCAAGCTTGCATTTCATTGGAGAAGGAAGCATTTGCTGAGGTGGCTTAAAATTTTACAGTCTTTGAATATTATTAATTTTGGAATATTAGGGCCAAACTGTGGTTATTCTGTTCTACTTACAGCTTTGTTTCCTGCGCCCACCCCAGTCACAGACAAAGTATAGTCCCTGCAGCTTGCACTGGGGCCTTGCAAGTGAAGGACTGTTGGAGTGCAAACTCTTAGAGTACTATATCCAGAGGTCTCACAGGGGCAGGGCGCAAAGTGTGGGCGCTGGGCATTCACGTGTTCATGCATTTAACAAAGAGATGTCGGCCGCCAGCTACGTGCTGGGAACTGCACAACCTTCTCATCACGACTTCCAGTCCAGGAAGGACTCTCAGAGGCTGAAACATTAGAGCTTCCCAGGTGTCAATAATCCTGGGTGTTGGCACTCACTCCATGACAGTAACAGCTGAATCTCTGTCAAGACACCGGAACGGGGCAGGTAGGATGAAGGGGACAGAGCAGCTGTCTGCAGGGGAGGAGGGTGCTGTTTCTAAGTTGATGAGAGTGTGCTGGAGAGGGAGGGGAGAGTAAAACTGGTGTATTTCACACTGAAATCTCAAAACACGTATTTATAGAATCTGCTAAATAATCATCCCCAGGTCACAAAAGGAGAGCCTGAGGTCCTCAGAGGAGGCTTTAGTATGTCCCCTGAGGCACATGACACACGGAAGAATCAGAAATGATATTCAAGACACCTGGTTCTAAAAACTGCTGCCGAATCACAGTGATGATCGCTGCAAAGGTTTCAATTTTAGAAAGAGTGTGTATCTTTAGAAGAGTATGTATCTTGTATGAAAACAGCCTATTTGAAGGATATATTAAAAGAACAGTTTCTTCTTCATCAAAGGCAGGCCCACATCACTTCCTCAAGACCCCAAGGGAGACCCCAAAATAGTAAAGCTGGCCCACATGGCAACCTAGAGCAGCAGCCAAAGCATCAGTAACCACACTTGTGCCGAAGCTGAGAAGAAACTTACAATGCAGCTTCCTTTTCCTTCAGCTCTCTGGCTCTTTCAAGTTCTTCCGAATTTTCATGGGCATTTCCTAAGATAGTCTTACTTCTCAGCAAAGGGAAACAAACAAACAAAATTACAATTAGTGGCAAAGTTGCTAATGATTTTGGTACAATTTACATCTTAAGAATTGCACCCCCCAACCCCAAAGAAGCAAGCACTACTAATTTTTCATGGGGGATATACATGGTTCTCTCTAAGTCCATCCAATAAATATTTTCTCTCCTAAGGAATCCAGTTAAGAGCACGGTATTCCTAAAACTTCCACCGAGGTATCAATGATTAAGGCAGCAATCATGCTGCCCAATCTTCCATAAGTTTTCTAAACTCCCCAGAGAAAGGGAAAGAGAAAGTGATTTAGCTCAAAATTCCCTGACACCTACCACATTCCTTGCTGCCTCCTTCTCAGTTGAGCATCTCATATATCCAGGAATGGGTTCCTAAGCACCCCTCATCTACCAGAGAAATTCTGCACCATCTAGGATTCATATTCTAGATCTTAACAGACGAAGGATGCTTATTCCCCATTCTATTCCAAGTGAATAGCACAGAGCCTGACACACAATGCATACTCAATAAATGTCTGTTGAATTCAGAACATGTGGCTGTGGGACCCTGAGGCTACATCAGACTTGCCAGTATCGTATGAAGGAAAAAAAGAAGCAGTGTTTTCCAAACTGGAAATATGGATCATGATCTATGACTGAATTATGAAATCAATTTAGTGGGTTGAAGTCAGTAGGTTTTTTTTTAATGAAATAAGAGAGATCAAAATGCATCATACATAGCAAAAGTAAATAAGGTTTTATGAAATCTTTTTTCCATTTTCCATACATATGTATAAGACATATATACATGAGTCTGTATATTGGATCGTGATGTAAAGTGAGCGTCAGTCACTCAGTTGTGTCTGATTCTTTGTGACCCTGTGGACTTTGGCCCACCAGAGTCTTCTATCCATGGGTTTTCCCAGGCAAGAATATTGGAGTGGGTAGCCATTCCCTTCTCCATGGAATCTTCCCAACCCAGGGACTGAACCCCAGTCTCCTGCATTGCAGGTGGATTCTTTCTTTACCTTCTGAGCCACCAGGGAAGCCTAGTGTGTAGGTAATTGTCCAGTATGTTTAAAAGCCATTGCTCTACAAGAAAGGGAGTTAGCACTGACCATATAACTCAACACATCCAAATAACTCAACAGTTCTCAGAACAGGGTCACCAAAAAGTATTCCTATGAAGGAGGGCCTGATCCTCAAGTCTTTGAGAGCAATATCATAAGCTGTGGGCATCTCTCCCACCTTTTCCCCTAGAACTGGTTCATTTATTTTTGCTTTCCATTCCAAGCCACCTAGAATCCAAACATGATCAGGGCAACCAACCTCCTGTCTTCCAGCTTCCGAAAGAGGATTCGTGCCCAGGTTTGAAAAATGTCTATTTTTTTAAATACTTATTTTTAAAAATAAAATACTGATGCTGCATTTGAAGACTACTGGGATTATGCATAGGTGGATATTTTTTTACATATGACATATTTATTAGAAAATGTTAAGTTTTACCGCAAATGAAGCATGTAAGCGGTGATGATGAAAACCACAGTATACGACAAAATAAATTACGAGATTTTGAATGAACTGAAAACCTGAGCTTGACAGCTCCACTTGGCATTCAATGCAAAGAACAGAGAGGAGACGCAATTGTGCAGTGACGTGTGCTAATCAAATGGAAAGAGAGCAGAATGGGAAACCCGGGGTTACGGAGGAACCAACTCAAACTCTGTCGAGTCTAGGTAAGAGCGCTTCTTCACTCACAGTCTTGGTGAGGCAGTATGAAGAAAACTCAGCAAGCCCTCCCTCTTGCGCCTCCCCCCTCTTCCCATCCCCGAAGAGACAGGCCAAGGCTGTTGTTACTTTCTGTCCACGTCTGACGCAGCAGCATAGTGCAAAGCGGTGCGGCCCCAGTCATCCGTTTCATTCACACTGGCCCCTGTGGTCACTAACGTCTCAATACAGTGGAAATGACAATTTGCAGCTGCATAGTGCAGAGGAGTCCTGGAAAACAAATAGCAATTTATTATATCATTCAGTCTGAAAAACAGATCCCCATCATCAGCACCAGCACAGACAGTGGTGTTTTTAGGGGTGTGGAAAGATCTTTGGCTCTGAGTGTGGAGGCCAAGAGATACGCCTTTCTCTAGCATATCTTATATGTTAGAACGAAGGCTGCAAAGATGGTGGCTTCAAACAGGCCACCCACTTGTGGATCTCCTTTCTTTCCATCCCAAGTGCCTATCCTGGTTCCCATCTACATGACTGCTCATGACTGCTCCTCTGGGCTCTTGCAATACCATCCAGACTGGCCTCCTTTGCCCTAACCCAACCTCCATGTAACTTTCAGCTGCCATGAATGAAGAACTGGATTTTCTAAGGTCCAATACCTTCGTATATAATCCTGTATCAAAACCTTCAGTCCTTCCCAGTGAACAAAGCCTTGATTTTTTAGTTTGAAATTGAAGGCCTTCCCAAGCTGGCCCTGGTCTATCTTTACAAAGTATCTCTCTTCCCAAAATGCTGTTTCCAAACAGAATAAACTGAGGTTTTTTTGATCACATCCTCATTTCCTCTACCCTCCTCGTGTTGTTTACTGGTACTGGATCCCTGGACCAGCTAGTACTGCAGCATGACTTAGCTATGCAAAGGACAAGCAAGAAAAGTTCTAAACCATCCCAGTAACCAGAGGGGTTATGGGTGGTATGTGTGTGTGTGTATTTCATGTTTAAAATGTGTCTCAAGATTTATCCCAAAATGAAATGTTCAATAAATATAATAAAGAGCTCCAGATCTTGTGAACAAATTCTGTCCTGGAAGGGCTAAAGTGCTCTACTTTGCTCTACAGAGAATTTTCTCAACTATATCCATGTGGAGGATTATATATTTTATATATGTAAATATTTTTATATAATATCTATAAAGTATGCAATCTCCCACATGGATATAGTTATTTATATCAGAAGGAGCAGAACAATTGGCGCTTCTAAACAGAAGCTGGGAAAGGAGACCCTTTCCTTGTGGCCTGTGCCTGCTTTGCTGGTGTCTGGCTTTGCTATAAAAAGGGATTTCCTTCTGAGGATGGAATCTCCCCAGCTAGCTTCCCTGTTTACCATTTCAACATAACACGATTTCCAGACGGACTGCTCCCCACGCCTTTTATTTAGGCACTTGAAGCAGAGCTCCCTGTTTACATACCTCCCACACTTGTCCTTTTTATGGAAATCTGCTCCACTGCTTTGCAAGAGTTTTATACATTCCACATTACTAGAAAGACAGGGAAAGCATTGTTAAGATGGTAGAGGTCAATTGCTGGGTTGTCTTCAGAAAGAGCTCTTTTCTGCACAGATGAAATGAGGACACTAACTTTAAATTCTGCTAACACAAAAATAACCTAACACATTAGAGTAATGCCATATCATAAGGATCTAAAGTTCCTCCAATTCCTTTTTCAAAACTAATATATCAATGCATTAAAGAGCTTGATGGGACATTTTCAATTCCATGACTAAAGAATTTAATGACTATTACATGATGAAACCTTTCAGTGATGGTTTCATCATTTATCCTAAAAGTCTCTTTCAAAACCATCAAGAGTTTATGAAACAACTCCTTAAACCTCTAATAATTTCATGTCACTTTTAAACAATGAGCCAGAATGGATGAGCATTACCTTTTATCACAGCAGAATGAATTCACTATAACCATTTTCGACCCAGACTCTCCTTAACGGAAAATAAACCAGCTGCATTTCCCTGTCTTGGTAATCTAGGTAAATGAATGTGTAGAACCAAGGCCGAAAATGATGTAATGGAGCGTAGTGATCTTCCAGCTTCTTTGTCATTTGCAGAAGCAATAAATCATGTTTAGTAGAGAGAAAAGGACCCATTGAAGTGAATTTTCCTATTGAAGGGCATAGAGCTAAATATTAATCCTAATAGGAGTTTCAGACATGAATCCAGAATGGTTTGTTGCCACTTTCTGTACAGGTCTGATATTTTTCAAAATGGGGGCATAAAATGAGACATTCATCTATCATTGTTCCAATCCTGGGATGCTAAGAAGTGGCCTAGGATTTACTACTTTATTATCATTTAAATAAGAAAGATGATCTCATTAATGATAAGTATAAGCTGGGCTGTCCCTGCCCCATATCCACCCTTTACAGTCACCTTTCTCAGAGAACTAACTGCTTAAATCATAAAACTGAAAAACTTTTTGAGAGCATTATGTGTTGGTATAACATGTCAATTGATGTAAAATACCTGTCTCTTCCTGAATGAAGCCAAAGGATCAAAGGCAGACAGATCCATGTTGTATGGATCAGGAAGCTCATATGATTTGGGGGGATGGGGTGAGGAGAAGGAGGTTCTTTTTAAAAAAAAACAAAACAAAATTATGAAAATAAAACTAAATACAAAACTTTGGAATGGACATGTACAAATAAGGGGCCCTAAAGCTTCACAGTCAATCCACCTCTGTTAAATAGGTAATGCCTTTGGTCATACACAGATTATACATGGAGCACTGCTGTTCCCTAAAGACTAAGAAAATGATTAAGAACCAACACCTTACCCAAACGAGGCCATCTGAGGGGAGCCATGTTTGGTCAATGCATGGTCATATATCAACAATGTATTGATCAGAGTCTTAACCTAACCACTGATATGAAAAAGAGTATCTCATGAAAAATTCTCTTTACAACTTAAAAAAACAGGCAAGGATTAAATTACTTTGCTTATCCTTTGAGTTTTCTTCACTTTTGCTCACATTTAATCATTATTAGAACTTAAAACTAAGTTTGAAATAGGACTAAAATGTCTTTAAAGAAACATGAATTAACTCAACCTTGGATTTCCTTGATCATTAACTCTCCTTCTAGTAACAAAAGACAAAAAATTTAGGAACAAATCTCAAATTACTTTCTTTTGGTGGAAGAGGTACCAAGTAGGTACATATTCTGTAGGCTACAGACCTACAATCTAAAATAAGGAAGAAAAAGAGAGAGAGAGAGAGAGAAAAGAAAACAAGAGAAAAAATATTTCCTATATGAGATGGGTTAATGATGCTTCTTTGGAAAAACAAACACATGAGCAATCTGGAAATTCAAGGTATAATATTTGGTATTGGTAGAAACACTTCTTACCCACTTTATTAAAGAAGTTGCCTCTGATTCACAGATGACTTCGGTCAATTAAGATGCACTCATAATTAGGCCATGAGAAAACAACTAGAATTGCTGATTACTCACCCTCCTGCAGCAGCAGCATGAAGGCACGTTCTTCCAAATTTATCTGGGGTGTCTATTTCAAAGCCTGCAGACAGCACGTGCTCATTACTAAACAAGGATACTATGCTATACTTTTGTCCTAGTCAAACCACAAGAAACATTGCAGAGACAGAAAAATCAGTTAGTAGAAAAACCAGAACGCAAGCCATTGTAGTCAGAAAGAGGTTGTCATGGAAACGAATGGTAACTGCTCAAGCTTGGCAATTTTATAGGAAGAACCGTGAAGTCAAGAAGAATTTATTTTCACATTCAGCCCTGGGTGAGCTGCAGCCCCATATTTCAATCCCAGGATAAAAATTTATGAAACCAATTTGAGATAAGTAGGGCAATAGACAGGCAGACAGAACACATGGAGAAAACATGGAAAGCAAAGGAGTAATCACAACATGCTAGAAGAGAGATTTTCTTAAGCGCATTATTAGCTTTCAGTTGGTGTAAGATTTGGGAAACGTGCTTTCATGCAGGGGTTATTTTTAAGCATGCCAAAAGCAGTGAAAGCAGAATCAACCGTAAGTAAAGAACTTAAAGGAATAAAAAAAGCCTCTGGGATATCTGTTGAATTAATTCATAAACAATCTTTGCCTTGCAGACCTCTATCACCTTTGAAAGCCAGGAACTTCTTAATACATGGAGGTTGGCAGAATCATTGTTAAGAAAGATTAGCAAAGCTCCAAACCAGAAAGAATTTCTTGGTTCCAAATAGGCCCGCATTAAAAAAATAAAAATAAAACCTAGTTGGAGGGTTATCAACCACAGTGATTTTTCAGAGCCCACGGAGTGGGATGGTAATTTAACATTTCTACTATTAAAAGGTAGGGGATTTGGCCTTTTTTTTTGTTGAAGAATATGAAATGTTACATCACCAGTTTAAGCCTCAAAGATGTCTTCTCCTCCTAGGACAAGCTTCCTATAAGCTATGGCCATCCCTGCCTGCCTCCCACTCTGGATCATCGGAGTTCTAACTTGATAAACAGACAAGACTCTCACTCCAGGGCAGAATACTGACGTTCAAACAGTTTCAACACCACGAACTGCTGGAAGCTGTCACATGCAGGTAGCTGTGGACACAGCTCATCCTGCCAATCAGATCATGAATGACATGAAGCACAGGCAGCCACTCACCCTGACCAGACACCTGAAGCTACACGGCTCATTTACAGGACACATTATGCGTCATCTGCAGTAATGGAGTTACTTACCCGAGGACAGTAACTTTCTGCAGCAGTCAGAGTGAGCATTGAGGGCAGCTAAATGTAAGGGGAACATGCTATGGATTCCACACCTGAGGAAGAAAAAAGCAGAGCAGCTCACGATTATAGATCTCCTGATACACGCAGAAGGGGGTGACCTTTCTAGAAGGTCTCTGATGAAAATTAAATCCATGAGACCTTGCTTAGGGTCTCCTGGCTGAAATAATTATGCAATCATCTCTACTTTAAAATAATAAAATCCTGGACTTAAACCACAGTGAAAAATCCCATAACAATAGAAAAATATATTTTTTAAGAAAACATTTCACATAAACAGTGACTCTTAGCATTTAAAATTAATTTCTCTTTTATTCTTTCAGCTTAGCAATTTTACGTATTATTCACATTCATTCGTTCATCTATTCAACACTTTATAACCATCAGATACTTTGCTAAGTGATGGAGAAAACAAGACAAGAAGCTGACCAACTCTCAACTTTGAAAAGCAACCTGTTTTATTCCTTGAGTTGATAAACAAATATTTATTGTTGACCTACTATGTGTTATCTCTTTGCTAAGAGTTAGTGCTGGCTGTATTATTAGAAATAAAATTTTGGATGAGAATAAAAACTAATGTTAACCTTTGACAAGTGAAACTTCATCTTTCTGGTAGCCTTTTATATTGCACATTTACCCACATAAAAAAACCAGTCACGAAATAGTTAACTTTAACCTTACATATATTTCATAAATCTAGCATATTTTCCCTAAGAATAGTACAGAAAAAAACCAGAATAGGACTTCTTAGACTGACCCCTACCATAACACAGCCTCTGAACACTCCTCTGAGGGATAGGCAGGCTTCTGACGGCAGTGCTTTCTGCCCTTGGAATTAAAGCCTCCTCCTCCTGCCCATCACTTCTCCTCAAACAAGGACCCAAAGTCAAAGTCCTGTGCTGACTCATAATTCAAAACATACAGCATCAGCAGGCAGTTCCTGTGTACTCAAAAGCATGTTAGTGATCTTGTCTCGTAACCTCTCATTTCATTCAGACAGTGTATTTGAGATTTTTTAAATCCACAGCATAACATAAGGAGTACAGGCTGTCTATATTTACATCTGCAGCATGAATCATCTAAGTTTCTTCCCTGGCACAAAGTGGCCCATTTCCACATTCTATATTGAATAAAAAACACATATGACTTGAATTTGCTAAGCTTCAGATACATGAATTTTATTTTCTACATAGAAAAGTTACTATGATGTGCATGAATTTGTGAAAGTATATACATGTTCACAGATAATTCATCATATTTGGCGTTCTGCAAAATCTGAGTCTGCCAGCAATTAACCACCTCTCTCTTTTCATCAAAACTTCTATTTATTGATGTTTTTGTTCGGTCTTCCCTCTGTTCACTTTCCTTTCCCTATATGGAGATTTCCAACCCAGTGTATATAATAGCTGGCATCCATCAAGGGATGCAATTTGCCCGTCTTCCGGGCAGTGTCTTGTGGAGGAGAACTGCTTATAATTGCCTCTCTCATCATTTACAAAAAAAAATTTCTGAAAAGCAATTGCATCAGTGACAACCTTGATGCTTATGAAAAGGAAGAGGGAGTTGGGGGATGGGAAAGAAGCTTTTTATTTGTGCTATTTATATCGTTCCCTTCTGATGTCAATGAAACATACTAATTTTTTTTATGTATAACCTATTTTAAAAGGTCTTTACTAAATGGAACTTAAAGCTAATAAGATTTTACCTAACCATTTTATCTGTTTTGAGGAGTTAAGGCAAAAATCTATGATTAAACATTGCTGGATGCTTGCAAGAAGAAAATGGATAAAACATTTTCTAGAATCATTGTGAATTCCTGTAAGAACATGACTAAATCAAGGAGTGGATTTTTAAAGATTTCTTTGAGTCTTCCTCATTCTTTATATGTATGTGTATGTGCGTGTAAGAATATAAATATTTTAATAATATCAACATACATACATAAGTATACCCATAATATTTATGATATAGTTTATATAGGTACATAAAATAGTTACCTTTATATTAAACAATACAAGCAAATGACTTAGGGAAAATAGTATCAAACTATAATAAAACAATTAAGAAAAACATAAAAAGTATAAAAGTTTAATAGACTCAGTGTTATAACATATTCCATAAACTTCACTATTAATACTTCTTGCCAAACTTAACATTTAACCCCATTGTCTTTAGATAATTCACCACACTCTATATTAGCTAATAATTTCATTTTTTTTCTGCATCTACTTATAAAACTGAGAAGGCAAGCAAAGCAGAACTCTAAAAGGCCTAGCAAAAATTCTCTTTGATAAAACCCACAAACAATAAGTGCTGAAGAAGGTGTGGAGAAAAAGGGAGCCCTCTTGCACTGTTGGTGGGAAATGTAAATTGATATAGCCACTATCAAAGACAGTATGGAGATTCCTTAAAAAAAACTAGGAATAAAACTACCACATGACCCAGCAATCCCACTACTAGGCATATGCCCTGAGGAAACCAAAATTGAAAAGACCCATGTATTCCAATATTCATTGCAGCACTATTTACAATAGCTAGGACATGGAAGCAACCTAGATGTCCATCAACAAATGAACAGATAAAAAGGTGAGGTACATATATACAAGGGAATATTACTCAACCATAAAAATGAATGCATTTGAGGCAGTCCTAATGAGGTGGATGAATCTAGACCCTATTATACAGAGTGAAGTAAATCAATGAGAGAAACAAATATCGCATATTAACGCATATATACGGAATCTAGAAAGATGGTCCCAATGAACCTGTCTGCAGGGCAGCAATGGAGATGCAGACACAGAGAACAGACTCATGGACACGGCTGGGTGGGGGAAGGTGACGGTGGGGCGAAGAGAGAGAGTAGCCTGGAAACATGTACACTACCATATGTAAAACAAGCAATGGGAATTGGCTGCTGGACTCAGGGAACTCAAACCAGGGCTCTGTGACAACCTGGCAGGGTAGGGAGGAGGGCCGGTGAGAGGGAGGCCTGGGAGGGAGGGAAATATGTATACCAATGGTTGATTCATGCTGATGTATGGCAGAAACCAACGCAGTACTGTAAACCGATCATCCTTCAGTTAAAAATAAGTTTTAAAAAACATAAACAACAAGGACCTACTGTATAGCACAGGGAACTATATTCAACCTATAATGGAAAAATTCTGAAAAATATATATACAACTGAATCACTCTGCTGTACACCAAAAGCATGGTAAATCAACTCGACTGCAATAAATTTTTTTTAAAAAATGAAAAAAATCCTCTTTGATATATTCCATAGTTAACAAAAAGTCACTACCTCAATGTAGGAAATACATTAATTTAGACTCAAGTACTAGTACTGGTATTCAAACAAATGAATTCAAACAAATATGATGTGCCAGTTTAAACAGAAAAACTAAGTATCAGGTGAAGATGGCAAGAAAATAAAAATAGAACTCAGAATTTCTGAATCACTTCAGAAATGATTCACGCATTACAAATAAAATTTCTCCTTTATTGTTATGAAATAAGACTGCTTATAAAGAAAGGATCCTAAAACCTTTAGCAGGAAACTTAGGATTTGACTGTCCTAGTCAAATGAGAAACATCGCTCTGACTTCATCAGGTATACATCAAGGAAGATCAAGAAATAAAGATGTCAGATAACACTAAACTTAACAGTGCATAAATTACAGGAAAGGGAAGACCAATTCCAGTTAATCTGCTACATTTATTTGACCAGTCATAAAATTAATGGAACACATTTGTATTAGCTATTTCTAATTTAGCTGTTAGCTGGGGTCTCCTACCCAGTTATTTCAGAATAAATGAGGCCAGAATAAATTGCAGAGAGCCATCAGAGGTGAGGACAGGGCTTTTGCACCATTAGAATATCAGTTCTTTTAAGTTTTCCCCTTGGCTCAGGAGGACATGGCTGTCCCTTTCCATATCCACGCCTTTCTAGAACCTTCCCTTAAGCCATATGCTTAAATAAAACACTGTGGTTAAGGTGATGGGGTGAGAACCTTTGGGTTTCAGTCCTAACTTTTCCATGTGCTAGCTATTTGGACTTTGGCAAGTACATAATGGCTCCCTCACCTGGAAAATAAAGATAATAATGGTGTCAATCTTATAGAGCAATTGGAAGGACTAACTGAGATAATGTACATAAAGTGTTAAATAGGATATCTGACCCATGGTTCCCTGGGTCGCTTAGCTGGATAATCAGCAGTCTGTGAGTTTTGAGGTTGTAATAAGGTTGTACTTCCTTAAAAGCCAAGAATGAAGTGTGACCAATAGCATTTCTGGTCTTTCTGTGTTTCAAAATTCTTACAGATGAACCTCCTTGCAGGGCAGGAACAGAAAGGCAGACGTCGAGAACGGACATGTGGAGGTGGGGGGGGGTCAGCTGAGAGGGGACCGACATATATTCATTACCATGTGTGAAGTACACAGCTAGTGGGAACCTCCGTACAGTGCAGAGAGACCAGCTTGGTGCTCCGGCTGACTTAGACAGATGGGCCTGGGGATCAGGGAAGGGGCCGGGGGGGAGGGCCAAGAGGGAAGTGCTACATGTTCACATGTGGGTGATTCACTTCACTGTACAGCAGAAAGTGACAGAACAGTGTAAAGCAACTACATCCCATTTTAAAAAATCCTTTATAATACTCACCTCTCAACTCTCCCAGGAAAGGTGGGATTGGTTTAGTTTCACCCACCAAGTGGGTGAGACAAAAACTCTGATGATTTTTGATCATCAAATGATTTTATGATACTTATTCAAGTTATCAATGTTAGTAATTTCAGTTGTGTCCAACTGTTTGTGACCCCATGGACCTGTAGCCCACCAGGCTCCTCTGTCCATGGGGATTCTCCAGGCAAGAACACTGGAGTGGGTAGCCATTCCCTTCTCCAGGGGATCTTTCTGACCCAGGGGTCAAACTCAGGTCTCCTGCATTTCAGGCAGATGCTTTAACATCTGAGCCACCAGGGAAGCCCAAGTCAAGTGATCAAACCATAAAATAAATCTCTTATTAATTTTAATCTATGTCATTCCAACTGTTTATCATGCACCACTAAGTTACAGGCACTTGGCCTGACTGACAAAAAAGAAGCCTGGTCCCTGCTATTTACAACCTGCAGACATTTTCAGGGGTTGCTTTTGGATCAAAGTCCAAATACTCTAACATGGCTACAAAGCCTAGATGTGTTCTTAGGATCTTTGAACTTCTGTCCATTCCTCTTGGAAGAGCCCTGGGTTTTCACATGCACGCCCTCCTCCTGAAAGTCTTACAACTCAAATTCTTCTGCTTCTCATGGTATTTCTCAAACTAGTCGTTACATCTCTAGGGGTTGCCGGAATATCTTTGGGCTTTTAAGAACTCTCTATTACAATTTTAGATTGTCTTTCCCTTTTGATGAGAATCTAAAATAGATGGCATGCAAGCATATGTTAGTGCATCTAAAAGGCCACCTTATCACCACACACCTCTGCCAAATTTCAGCACTGACATTTGCATGATGCTCAGGATCACAGCTGTGCTGTGTAGTACCACTTTAATTGGCAGGTGTCAGTGAGAGTAAAGGTGGACTTCATAGAAAATGAAAGGTCTGAGTCTAGGAAGGGCAATGATAATGTAGCGCAGTCAGCTTCCTGTGTGCACAGAACTGGTAATAGTTTGAGTAAAGGTTTCTGCGCCATGTGACAGGTCCACTGCCCACCACTTTAAGTGACTGCAAAACCTCCACTTCCATAGGTAAGTACTGGATCCCAAAAACTCAGTATCTTAGTCACCAGGACCACAATTCCGAGCAAAATGCTGAGTATCAACCACATCATCCATTACATGGAGAGGCAGCAAGCCTCCTGCCTAGGAGCTGAGGCTCCAGATCCAGGTGATCAAGGATGGTGTCCTATTTCCACTCACCGCTCTGTGACCTAAACCTCCTTTACTTCACCTGTAAGATGGCCATAATCACAGCACTTACCCCAGGGGTTGTTGTGACAGTAAACGTAACCTCTCAGAGTGGGGCCTAGCATAAGGAAGAACTCATGAGCATTTGTTACTATTGTCCTGTGCAGTTATGGTGAACGCTGTGGGTTTCTTTTTGTGTGCATTTTGTGATTTTTAAAAATTTATTGCTATATGAGAGTCAAAAGCCTAGGGAGTCTCTATTTAGTCTTATGTTTATACATATCCAAACATTTTAATAAAAATAATCTAAGCAGATGCTTAGGACCTGAAAGACTTTCAGTTACATAACTAATTGCTACTTGTCCTACGAGTTAACCATCCCTCTTCTGGGAAGCTTTGCTGGTCCTGCTACATCCCATGTATGTTCTCCTGTACTCCAGTGGCACCTGACAGTTGTTCTGCCATCAAACTTAGCACACATGATTGTCACTGCCTATTTCATTCTTGCCCTGGAGAAGGAAGTGCAATCCAATCCAGTATTCTTGCCTGAAGGATTCCATGGACAGAGGAGCCTCGTGGGCTACAGTCCATGGGGTCACAAAGAGTTGGACACGACTGAGTGACTCACACTTTCACTTTTGCGTTCCCCACTCCAACAGGCTGTAAACTCCTTGGCAGCAAGCTCTGTGACCTCAGAACCTGACAGTGGGTGATACTTAACAAGCCATCAGCAGATAGTGAATGTAAGAATATCAGAATCAGTCACCTGGAAATCTATAATACCACCAATTCTGCTACAACTGAGGCAGAAAAAGCAGTGAGAGTTTAATTGATAAGATGGAATACAAATTAAAATATCCTAGAGACAAGCACCCCAAAACTAACAAAGTTAAACAAGAAAAAACCCAATGGCTTTGATACCACATGAAGTTGCATAAGCACCGAGTCACCCTGCAGAAACTGAAAGTTCAGAGAAACAAAAAAGAAAAACAAAGAATATTTAATCAAGGCCTGAAAATAAGATGCAAATAGATTCATCAGAAAGTAACGACTATAAAACTTGTCATAAAGAGATCTTTACAAATACATTGGCCATATTGCTTATGAATTAAAATGGGTTATTTTCATAAATGCTCTTTTTTGTTCACTTATTTATAGAAGGAAAGGCCTGTTTTTCTTCTCTTTAATGAGCTACCCTAGATAAATCCACAAGGAGACCAGAGAACAGTGACTTTCTGGGGAAAAGTGAAAGTCGCTCAGTCGTGTCCGACTTTTTGTGACGCCATGGACTATACAGTTCATGGAATTCTCCAGGCCAAAATACTGGAGTGGGTAGCCTTTCCCTTCTCCAGGAGATCTTCCCAACCCAGGGATCGAACCCAGGTCTCCCACACTACAGGCAGATTTTTACCAGCTGAGCCACAAGGTAAGCCTAAGAATGCTGGAGTGGGCGGCCTATCCCTTCACCAGCAGATCTCCCTGACCCAGGAATCGAACCGGGGTCTCCTGCATTGCAGGCAGATTCTTTACCAACTGAGCTATCAGGGAAGCCCAAGCCTTTAGCAAATTCAATCATCAGTTCTCCTGTCCCTTCACGTGGATATTTTCTCTTTAGGTGACTTCCCTCCCCACACAACATGCACACTCACTCACACACACAAACACACACACACCCACACACACACAGTTGTTGCCTTAACGAACCACTGTTACTGAAGGAAGCATGTCTTAACCCCAGATAGCTGGGGCAGAAGGAAGCATATGTGGCTCTTTGAAGCTGGGACAATGTTTCCCTGGCCAGTGTCCCCAGTACGGTCAGTAGAAAGAAAGGTTACTTGACCAACAACGTCATTCCTAAGGCATTTTTGCCACATAGTTTGAGTTTGTACAAATTGAGGGCAAAATAATCTCAAGGAAATAGACTTTGTGCTTACTGCGTTAAATGTGGTTTTTCAGAAATTTTAAGTACTGAGCCTTATTTATCTTTATCCCTCAAATGAGGGATAAAGTTCAAATTTTTTGAAAAAAACTCTTTTTCAGATGAGCTCAAATCTGAAAAAACCACTGAAAATATGAACAGCATGAAGATAGCTTGTGCCTAAACACTTTATTTCTGCTTAACTGACACTGAGCATTTAAGATCTTTGACTTCGGGTTGTCAAGGCCTGCTTGGGAACTCTAGAATCTGGTGAATGGCTCCGAAATCCTAGAACACTGCTCTTTCCAGGAAACTGAGCTGCCGCTTTAGATTTGCAACCTTCCGGTCAAACAGGTCCTGTGACTTGAAGCTGATTCCCTTCTCTTCTGAGACAGCCCACTGTTCTTGCTGTTAGTATCTGTCAGTGCCAGCGTCTCTCCACCCTCAGTCTTGTCCTTAGCTTGAGAACTGCATTTCTTCTCTGGACATTCGCAAGAGGCTGCCAAGTGTTTCTAGTCTGGACCACTTCCAGTCTGTCTGGACTGCTATTAGAGTGATCTTTCTTACACACAAACGGGATCATTAGACACAACCTACCCTACACATAGTTATAATTCTTTAACAACTTCTGAATGCCTCAGAATGGTATCCAACTCCTCAGCAAGATGTTCAAGGTCCTCTGAAATGTGGTTCTTCCTGCCTTTCCACCTCATCTCTTTCCACTCCCCTAACATGCTAGATATTATGAAGCAATAATAAATAATAACATAATAAATTAATAATTAGTAGTTAGCATTTACTGATAGCTTACTATGAGCCAGGCACTGTTCAAAGAGCTATTAAGTTGGATTATCTTGTTGAATACCTTAGCAGATGCATTTAGATAACTCACACACAGATCTTAACACATACCGGAGAGCTTTACTAGTAATTAAGTTCTTTAAACCTCATAACAAACCTATGGTAGATACTATTATTACTCCCATTTGCCAAATGAGGAAATCAATGTGCAGACAGGTTGAGCAACAAGCTCAAGGCCACACAGCTCACAAATGAGGCAGCTTGAGCTGGAGCCCAGCCAGTGCCCCCTAAAGGCTGGGTCTCCCACCATGATATAATGCAGCCTTTGGCAGACCCCACCAGGCCAACTTCCACCCCACTAGGCCACCCTCCCCGCGGGAGCTGTATCTGCTCCTGCTTTCCTTCCTGCTCGGGACGTCTGCCACTCTCTGCTCTATTCACATAACTCCCATCCTTCAAAGTCCACCTAAAAATCACCTTCTCCTTCAAAACTGTGGCCACCTTCCTGTCTATACCCTATGGCATATTATTGTCTACACCAAATATTTTGCCATTAAAGTTCTGTTTCATTTTGAACTTTGCTAAATATGATCTTGCATGGTTCTTCGTCTTAAGGGGATTTGGGGCCTCCAACAAAATTATGAGCTCCCGGAAGGTACCAACCAGGTAACGTATATCTGAAATTTCCCACAGCACCCAACATTGCAATGGATTCATATAGATGCTTCACATATTCTTGTTGAATTGAAGTACAAAATGAATCAGGTCCCTCTTCCCTATGTGGCAGATTTACTCAATTGCACAGTATAACCATATCATTAAACATGGGTTATTAACATATGCAAAATGGTACTCTGAATAAAATCTGAGTTTGCCCAATTATGCTTTATTTTTCCTGCTTAATTAACACTGCACATTGGAAAAAACAGAAGAATATTAAAAAAGATTTAGGAGTAAAGTTCAAGTTCCCTTAATTAAAACCACTGAAATAGGCCTCTTTCTGATATAGCTGAAAAATAAAATTGGTTCTTCCTTGCAACTGTCATTAAAAATCACTTAATTTAGTTCAAATTTAATCTGTGTTGAGCATAATAGCGCAGATCTACCTTAACCTGGATAAACAGGATCTATCTGCAGCATGGCGGAGCCCCTTCGGCAGTACCCCACATGCGGCAATTGATCCCCTGTATCTTTGCTGTAACCTACTTGGCTGTGTCAGCTCCGCTGGTTATTAAGGTGTTAATCAAAAGCTCATGGCCGTATCTTGCAGCCACGTGAAGAGGGGTGTTACCATCCTTATCCACACAGTCAATTTCACCTCCTGAAAGAGACATTTTAATACAGAATAACGTAAGGATTCATGTTGACTCAGATAATATACTCACATTGACCAAATGTTGACTTCATTTTTATTCTGTGCATCTCTGCTCTCAAGGACAAGAATGCTCTTTAAGGGAACAAGTCACCATCTGAAGTTGTAGTATTATTAAATCTGCATGGAAGGAAGTCTATCAGAAATGCTTTTTAAAAACCTTTCCACATTGTATTATTTAAGAATCTAAAATCTTACAACTAGATTCCCTCTCTAAATAAACAATGTAATCAAATTCCATAAAATGCATCTCTGAAGACATATTCAGTTTTAATTTTACTTGCCGAATTAAAGACCTATGTAAATCTTATGCTACAGCATAAGAACCAAAGGAATAGAGTTCAAGAAAAGATTTTATGTAGTTTGACTATCTAGTTTAAAATATGATGACTAAAATGAGTAAAAGCATAAACTATAAAGTATCCATATTTATCAAAACTATCACATTAATTACCTACAGTTCTTTTAATAATATAGTAGTTGCATTTTATTTTATTGTATATTGCCTCCTTTTCCCCAAATTCTTATTTTACTATGTCTCTTTCTTTCTCTCCCCTTTTCATATATATGAAAAGACATATAATATGTAATAAATGAAATACAATTAGTCTATTAATTTATTTAAAGAACCATTTAGAAATAAGTTAGACATCATGGATTTCACCTCTAAGAACAAAGACAGACTCCCGTATAACCACAACACCATCATACACTATAACTATCATACCCAAGAAATTTAACAGATACCATAATTTTGTATAACATACAGTGTGTATTTCAATTGTCTCCAAAAATGTGCTTTATAATTGTTTTTTTTTAATCCAGGATTCAATCAAAGATTCTGACAGCATTTAGTTGTCACGTCTCTTTAGATCCTTTTTTTTTTTTTTTTGCTTTTGTTCTCTTTAGATTCTTATCATCTGGAACAATCTTCCTGCCTTTTATGTATGTATGTAGGTATCTCTCAAATTATTGATATTTTTGGAGACTAAGCCAGGAGTCATATACGATATAGTGCATTCTGGCATTGTCTGGTTATTTCCTCCTTATCAGATTCAGGCTAAATATTTTGGCAAGAATATCCCAAAGTTGAAATGCACTTCGCATCCCATCTCCACAGCACACACATAAGATCAAGCTAGTCCGTTACCGGATGATACAAATGGAATTACTTACAATGGGTACAGACCGTCAGTTTGGGAAGATGAAACAGTTCTGCAAAAGGATAGTGGTTACGGCTGCACAACTATGTGAATGTACTTAATGTCACAGTACCATATGCTTAAAAATAGTTTAAATGGTAAATTTAATGCTAAATGTGTTTTACCACAATTTAAAAAAGGGGCTTGATTACTTGGCTAAGGTGATGCCTGCTCGCACTCTCGACTGCAAAATGTCTTTTCCCTTTTGATAATTAGCAAAGAATTTGTGGGTGATACTTTCAAACTGTGCGAATATCTGCTTTCCCAACAAAGTTTCCCACAATGATTTCAGCATAAACAGGGAGCACTCTGTTCAAAAGTTATCTGAATTCTTTATTCTGTGTGCTTATATTATCAATTTGATACACGGCCTCATTTGACTGTGGGCTTCCCAGGTGGCGCTAGTGGTAAAGAAACTGTTTGCCTATACAGGAGACATAAGAAATGTGGGTTCAATCCCTGGGTGGGGAAGACCCCCTGGAGAAGCGCATGGCAATCCACTCCAGTATTCTTGCCTGGAGAATCCCATGGACAGAGAAGCTTGGCAGGCTAAAGTTCATAGTATCACAGAGTTGGACACGACTGAAGTGACTTAGCACTCATTTGATCTCGCCTTCAAATATTTTACTGGCTCTGATTTAACTTTATTAAATACATAAAACATGTGTTTCAAAAGTCTATACTTTTAAAAAGCCTCATTTCTATCCCTTCCACTTCACCTGCAACCACATCCTATAGTAATTAATCATTTTCACTAGTTTTCGTTTATGCTCTCTGTGTTTCTCTTTGTAAAAAATAAACAGATTCTTTTATGCCATGCCTTTTTTTCCTCCCCACTTGACAATGTACCCTGGAATTCACTCCTAGAGATCACTTCTTTGGATATCTTCATTTTTGTATGACTTGTTTTTCATTGCAAGGAGGTATTAGTTAAGTAAACCAGTCTGGTATAGATGAACATTTAGGTAGCAAAAATAATTTTGCTACTATCAGGAATGCTGCAGTGAATAACTTTACACAAATATTGTTTTGTATTTGTTGAGTGCATCTTCAGAATAAATTATTAGAAAGGGGATTTCTAGGTCAAAGAAATGAGTATATGGTTTTATTAGATTTTGCCACATATCCTTCTCTAGGCGCTGTACAACTTTGCACTCATGTGAGCAATGTGTAAGAGTTTCTTTTTCTTCAGTCTTGCCAAGCTTTTGAATATATTCCATGTAACGAGTGAAAACCGGTTTCTCACATATAGTCTTTATTTACATTTCTCTTGTTAAGGAAGTCGAGAATCTTTTCATATATTAAAGGGCCATTGTTTATCTTTTTCTATGAACCATTTGTTCATGACTTTTGCCCATTTTTCTAAGAGTGTGTGTGTGTGTGTGTGTGTGTGTGTGTGTGTGTGTGATCTTTTTATTCCTTAATTTTTAAAGGTTCTTAAAAGAGTTGGGAGATTACCCATT
Source organism: Cervus canadensis (assembly GCF_019320065.1). Classification (NCBI taxonomy): domain Eukaryota; kingdom Metazoa; phylum Chordata; class Mammalia; order Artiodactyla; family Cervidae; genus Cervus; species Cervus canadensis. The sequence goes on along the minus strand of NC_057409.1, from coordinate 48,097,293 downwards.
TAGCAGTAATAGTTGTTACAAATATTTTTGTCCTAGATTTTCTTTGTCTTTGGTGTTTTATGCTGAAAAAAATTGTTTTATAATTTCTTTTATTATATTTAGATTTTGCATTGTGGTTTAAAAAGTTTTCCCCACATCCTAGCAATACAGAAACTGACACAGGTGAAAATATTTGCTATATGCATTACTGATAATCAAGTAAACTTTCAAGTATTTTAAGAGCCTCTGAAAATCAAGGAATAAGGAGGAATTAAGGAGAGGGAGGAATGGGGAGTGACTGCTAAATAGGATGCGGTTCTGGGGTGCAGATGATGAAAATGTTCTGGAACTAGACAATGGTGATGACTGTAAAGCCATGTGAAGATACTGAGATCCACTGAATCACACACGTTACAATGATGAGCTCCTATAGTACATGGAAGTTATATCTCAATCATAAAGGAAGGGCCTGAGGAAAGCTAGAGGGAAGGGGAGGGAGTAAAGGACAGGGAGCAAACCACAGAGAAAAACACACAGTGTGTGCTCAAGCTTACGGAAGACTGTGTGCACATCCGCTTTCAATGAGAGCACCTGAGACACTGGGACACCAAACATAAATTAGTCTAAGAGTTCATTTCCTGACTATCCTGCTCATAAACAAATCTCTGCATCATTATGGAAAGCAATTAAGTTATTGAATTATCAGCTCATGCTCTTAGATATCAGGTATTTTCAGTTCAGTTCAGTTCAGTCGCTCAGTCGTGTCCGACTCTCTGCGACCCCATGAATCGCAGCAGCTAGGCCTCCCTGTCCATCACCAACTCCCAGAGTTTACTCAAATTCATGCCCATTGAGTCGGTGATGCCATCCAGCCATCTCATCCTCTGTCATCTCCTCCTCCACCTGCCCCCAATCCCTCCCAGCATCAGGGTCTTTTCCAATGAGTCAACTCTTCCCATGAGGTGGCCAAAGTATTGGAGTTTCAGCTTCAGCATCAGTCTTTCCAATGAACACCTAGGACTTATCGCCTTTAGGATGGACTGGTTGGATCTTCCTGCAGTCCAAGGGACTCTCAAGAGTCTTCTCCAACACCACACTTCAAAAGCACCAATTCTTCGGTGCTCAGCTTTCTTCACGGTCCAACTTTCGCATCCATACATGACCACTGGAAAAATCATAGCCTTGACCAGACAGACCTTTGTTGGCAAAGTAATGTCTCTGCTTTTTAATATGCTATCTAGGTTGGTCATTAACTTTCCTTCCAAGGAGTAAGCGTCTTTTAATTTTACGGCTGCAGTCACCATCTGCAGTGATTTTGGAGCCCAAAAAATGAAGTCTGACACTGTTTCCACTGTCTCCCCATCTATTTCCATGAGGTGATGGGACCAGATACCATAATCTTAGTTTTCTGAATGTTGAGCTTTAAGCCAGCTTTTTCACTCTCCTCTTTCACTTTCATCAAGAGGCTTTTTAGTTCCTCTTCACTCTCTGCCATAAGGGTGGTGTCATCTGCATATCTGAGGTTATTGATATTTCTCCCGGCAATCAGGTATTTTAGAGTAGGTCAAATCTTCAGCTTTACCTCATTATCAATTATATTGAACTAAACTAAGCTGACGTTTTAAAACTAAAATGTATCATTTTAAGATACTAATACTATAATGTTTGGTTGTGTATCTAAGCTACACATACACATTTATACATTCCAGAATAAGAAATACAAAATCCTGAGAAATGTAAATATTCTATAAATGGCTTAGATCTAAAAAGATATTAAACATTTACTTTAAATAATATTAATGAGAAAGTAATTTTCTCATTGTAGAAAATTTAGAAGATGCTGTAAAATACAAAAAAGAAAACAGAAGTCATCTATAAATTCACTGATTATTTTGAGGTAATCAGTATTAATATTCTGGATATTTCCTTTCAGTTGTTTGTGTGTATGTGCATTTGTGTGTGAAGACATTTCCCATGGTTAAGATCATAGAATACAAAGGGTTTTGTATCCTGACTTCCCCCTTAATATTACATCACAAACACTTCCCATGTTATTAATTTGTTTCATTAAAATAACTGCAAATCTCCATGGTATCAGTATTTAGAGAATTTACTTAGAAAGGCCCCAATTACAAGGCATTTAGGCTATGCCCAATTTTGCCACCAGGAAAAACACAGGAATGAACATTATTATACATAATTTTATCCACATTTCAGATTATCTCCTCCAGCAGCGTTTTCAGAAGTAGTACCACTAGATTGGAAGTATGAGTATTTTTAAGGCCCTTGATGGACACTGGGAAATTGCTTCTGAGAAAGTCTGTGCCCATTTGTACTCCCGTTAGCAGTATATGTGAGAACCAAAAAGAAGCCATTGAAAGTCTTTTCAGATCTAAGGAAAGAACATTAACTCCCAGGCCACAACACTCTCTCTTATGATATGACCATTATAAAATCTTCAAATAATAGCTGCAAGGCCCTTCCTTCTAATGAATCCTACTATGACCACCAATCCCCTAAGATTTATTTCCAACAAGCAATATTCTTTCTAGCCAGGTATGTTGGTAAACCAGAGTTAATGAATGAGATTCTTTCCTAAAAAGTGAAATAATTACAAATATGTGTGGCCTTTGTAGAAGGGGAAGATGTTTAAAAAAACTCCAATCAGTACATCCGTTTACATAGGATTTAAGATGTTTCACTCCACAGCCAAGACTTCAGCATGTGCCAATAAATGTACACATTTGGATTTTGCAACTTAATAGCTGTTCACAAAACAGTAATCCCTTTTTGACTTTGTGACAGAGAAATATAAATGGCAGCTTGAATACAAATGCTGATCTTTCCTCAAATCTTTGTTTCTGCAGCAAAGTATTGATTTTTAAAACCAGTTGCTCAAATATAGACTATGATCATTTCCATAAAAGTAATTACATATCTTTATATGCACATTCTTAAATACATGTAAAAAATCTGGAAGTTTCATCAAATTGTCAATAGAAATTATTGGGTGGGATTAAGGAGACACATTGATGGGGATCTCTTTAATAATTTAATTTTATTCTATAGTGAGCATGTATTCATTTTATTGGAGAAGGAAATGGAAACCCACTTCAGTTTTCTTGCCTGGAGAATTTCATGGACAAAAGAGCCTGGCAGGCTACAATCAAGAAAAATAATAAAACAAAATTAGTTACTGCAAATTTTTCAGTTCAGTTGCTCAGTCGTGTCAGACTCTCTGCGACCCCATGGACTGCAGCATGCCAGGCTTCCCTATCCATCACCAATTCCCAGAGCTTGCTCAAACCCATGTCCATCAAGTCGGTGATGCCATCCAACCATCTCATTCTCTGTCGTCCCCTTCTCCTCCTGCCTTCAATTTTCCCCAGCATCAGGGTTTTTCCCAAATGAGTCAGTTCTTCCAATCAGGTAGACAAAGTATTGGAGCTTCAGCGTCAGTCCTTCCAATGAATATTCAGGGTTGATTTCCTTTAGGATTGACTGGTTTGATCTCTACTGCAAACTTTTAGGGACTCAAGAAATAGCTGACAATAATTTAAATTTAGAAGCATCCAATTTAGATCATTTTTATGCCCTGGGGACAGGCAGCCACTTGGTCTCCATGGATACCTCAGAGCAATCCAGGATACAGGTACCCATGTGAGAGCTGCCCACAGTGGTCAGCCTAAAAGGTCCACCTACGGAGCTGATCAAAGAGTGAAACCTCAAAGAAATCTTCGTCCTGGACAAACACTACATTGCTCATGTCCTTCTGAGCCAAGTGTTAGGGGCTCCACGTTCATCAGCCTCAAATATTCCAAAAATAAGACAGGAAAAGAGAAGAGTGAAAAATACTGGAAAGGAGGGTCTAGGGGATTTGAGCTGATAGTTTCTTTGTTGTCACTACCATTTCATAAGTTAATTTAAAACTGTAAAAATATGGGTAATTATCTTTAATTGTCCTTTAAAATATATTTCTGGAAAACATCATAACTTAGTAGGAAAGTAGAGACTATTTGTTATTCAGAAATATGTTTAGGACCTCTAGATGAATGAATTTCTATTTTATGGTCACTCCCAAAGCTATCCATTTTCATTTGAAAATCTTTAACAGTTGCTTGGAATTCAAATATCTTCACTCTTTATTTGAAAGTTGCAAGTTAAATGTTGGTAATCCAGCATTGATAATTAGTGAGGAAGATAAACATTTGTGAGTTTAGACACAGGCAGAGCATATAGGAAGAGATGATTTATGCAGCATTATCCAAGCATTCATCTGAAATTAGCTTTTCATTGCACAAACAAGAATAGTCATCTTATTAAGCTGCCTTGGAAGGGCTATGACCCCAAATATAAAAAATCTCACAATGAATCATCCTAACCTATCCCTTGGCTCCTCCTTTTCAAACTCTATTTATTTTTAAAGCTTCTATGAAAAAAAAAAAAGCATCATTTTGAACTTTTGTAACCTGCTGGGCAGCATCTAAGGCAGCTGCTTGTACAAATGGCTGGATCAAATGCCTTCTGATATCAAATTATGTCTTCATTTAATTCTTTCCCTCTCTGGTTCTGACAACGCAGCTTCAGATAACAAACAATGTGACTGAATAGCAGAGGCACTCTTTATTTATTAACTTAAAAAAGAGTTTTTTAAAAAGTGATCACCTTACCAGAACTGAATGATTGGGGGGGGGCGGGTGGGGAAGATATTATAAAGAACTAATAGCCCTGACTAGAGAGCAATCAGAGAAGCAGAGAAATGCTGCAAAAAGTCCAGATTATCAGAGCAATTTAACAAAACAAACACCAAGCATGTCCCTCAGCAGGTCTCAGGACCAAGTGATGTCCCCATGGGGGATGGGCATTCGGGGTCCTGCCGTGTAGGGGTCCGCTCTGGAGGACGGACACCAGGCCCTGGGGGTGTGAGTCTCTGGACTTTTCCCAAAAGGAAACCAACAAAGAGGAGGAAAGAAAAGAGCTTCCTGTTCTTGTCCCTAAGGGCTTTTTTTCTTTTTTTAATGTCAAATGGAAGAACTCACAGTTCTCACATGTGTAACAAATGCAAAGAATTGTTGGCTGAGAGAAGAGAATGCCAAATTATCCTTTTACAGGGATGACTCCATGCCAAATACAGGCAACTCTTAAATAGAATTCAAATTTTAAAAAAAAATTTAACATGTCATTGTTTGTCCAGATAACACATTTTTAAGTGAGCGTTTGAGAGCCCAGTCTCCAGTGTCAGTCTTCCTATGTCCTAACCTCTGTTCCTCAACACGTGTGCCAGGTGTCCCAACAAAGGTGACAACCTCTCTGCCTCAGTTTCTCCATGTTTGAAATGGAGATAAGAACAGCGCCTCTTTCTCATGGGGGCTGTTGGAAGGATTTATGTGGAGTGCTTAGTCAAGTGCCTGGCACAGTGTGAAGAACATGCAACCATTATCACTATATATAAGAAGTAATATACTATAGCCACTATATTTTCAGTATTTTAGGACCCTGGACTCCACTCAACCCACAGAGCAAGATGCCAGGCCAGCCAAGAATAGGCTCTGAGACAAGCTCCTTGATCACAGAGGACAAGACATAGGGTCTTTTTCAGGTCTCATCCCCACTCAAAAGTCTAGCAAGAATTCTAGTAGAGAGGGCACGGAAGTTTAAGTTCACAGGGATGGTTTGTGAAGAGAGCAAAGCAGCCAGCGGCTGCCCCAAGACTGCTTTAAGCACATTAGCATCACACAGGTCTGGCCCCCAGAGATGGACCTGTAGGAAGGCAGTGCTTACAAGGTGAAAAGCTGCTCCTTCTCTGGTCTGGTCACTAGTGCTTGAAACTGCTTCAACAGGGAACAATGCTTTTTAATGCCATCAAGCTAAAGCCCAGTGATTATATTCACATTAAATTTTTTTAATTGGATACCAAATAGCTCCCTGGTTGTGTTTATTTTTAAGGCAGTGGACACTGTTTCTGAAAAACAGTTGAGAAACACAGTGGGATGAGTCGCTGTTGTTTAGTTGCTGAGTCGTGTCCAACTCTTTCTCGACCCCATGGACTGACTGTGGCCTGCCAGGCTCTTATGTCTATGAGATTTCCCAGGCAAGAATACTGGAGTGGCCCGCCATTTCCTTCTACAAGAGTGGGATGAGGAAAGTGTGCAAAGGAGAGATGCCAGGGGCCGTCCCCACCTCCCTTTATTTCAAAAGAAACAAAACAAAGTGGTTTTTCAGTAAAGTGAATGTCAAAGGCATACCATGTATTTCAAACTAGAATTAATAGGTGTTGTGCAGTTAATTTTCAATTACCTGTATTTGCTCACTGGAAATTTGCCGGGATTGCTTTTCTTCTATAGTTTCACTGAAGTGCTTCTAAATTTCCTGTGCTTCACTGCAGCTATTTTGCTTCCTCAGCATAATTTCTCTGCATAGTGTCAAATGACTTCTGTGCCTAAGACATAACTTGTGCATGCTAAGTCACTTCAGGCATGTCTGACTCTTCGAGACCCTGTGGACTGTAGCCTGCCAGGCTCCTTTGTCCATGGGGATCTCCAGGCAAGAACACTGGAGTCGGCTGTTGTGTCCTCCTGCAGGGGATCTTCCTGATAATACCACTAATGCTTCAAGTGTATGCCATCCAATATTCTTACAGATGACAGGAAGATGGGTCTACAAACCTGACTAATGTCTGAGTTTTGAGATCTAGAAATGTGGGTCAACTAAAGATAGTTTAGGAACTGCTGAATTTATGTGATATGTCAGCAAAAATCTGAACTAAACATGTTTTTCTTTTTTTTCCAAGTGTCTTCAAGATTAGCTAAGATAACAGAAGTTGTGCTAGCAAAGTCAGTGCACTCCCAGATTCTGGCCATTACCCTCTAATAGGAACATGAATCGTGATGTGAAGTGACGCTCCCTAGTATTTTGGCTGCAGAGACAACCCAATGGTTCAAACACATCTTTTTTGTAAGTCTGGAATATTACTAGATTCTGTGACTTTCCAAGGTCTTTATCGAGCCTGTGATTTTATGATCCTTTATATCATGTATGTACCCGCTTTTCTGTTGAGTCATCTCATTTTTCTTACCTTTGACCAAGTAGCTTAATGAGTTTTAACTTATGAAACTATGGTGGGTTTGAAAATTTAAAAATAATTCAACTTTGCTGTTAGAAAATGCCTGATACTTATCTTTACTGGTTTCTGAGTAAAACATGCAGGATCTTAAGCCTATATATCATTTCCAGTTTCAAAACTCACGTGTTCTTTGACTAGGAATTGACTATGAAACTTATGGTTCCATGTCCTTTTTCCTAAGCTGGGTGGTGATGACCTGTCTGATAAGGAGCTCGTAGCCAAGTTCATCAAAGGATAGTATAAATTCAAGCTTAATAAACACTAACAGAGCATTGTATTTCATATTCAAATAAGTGACAGCCAAACTCAAGTCACACCAAGAAACTGTTCCAATAACGACACTGTAGCAGAATCTCTCTTACCATTCTGAATGAGGGTCTGCGACCGTGTGAACCTTCCGTGGACGGCTGTCATGTGAAGCGGACTTTTACCATCTTTGCTCTAAAAATTGAGAGAGAGAGAGAAAAAAAAACAGTGGGCAAGTAACACCAATCTGAAACATTCCGCAATTCCCAATAGAGTGTATATGATATTGCAGGTTTCTATCTGACATCACATTTTTTTAAAAATTAAGTGTAGTTCATTTACAGTGTTGTGTTGGTTTCAGGTGTTTAGCAACGTGATTCAGGATATGTATACGTGTTCTTTTTCAGATTCATTTCCATTATATGTTGTTATAAGATATTGAATATAGTTCTCTATGCTATATAGTAGAGTCTTACTGTTTATGTTATATATAACATCACATTTTAAAGAAGCTTGGAGAAATGGAAATTATTCTAGAGAAGAATTGCAGAATTTTTAGTTACACTGGCAATTTTTAAACTACCCTGGTTTACACTGAGGAAATCATCCAAAATGTTTTTTCATCTCCTGTGGTCTACTAATAAAAGTTTCCTTCAAGGAGGTTTTTTTTTTCAACTTTAAGAAAAATTGAAGTATAATTAATATACAATGTTGTGTTAGTTTCCAGTGTACATCGAAGTGACTCAGTTATAAATATATATGTATACATATATCTTTTTCATATCTTTTCCATTATAGTTTATTATAGTGTTTTTCAACTCTTGTCTGCGGTAAATTAAAAAAAGACAAATGATGTATTAACTTGTTTGGTCCTCTTTGGCCTAAAGATGACTAAACTGCTATAAATCATTGCAATTTTCAAAACTGACCTGAAATCCTCCACCATTATCTACATTTTAATCCCACAGAGGGAAAAGAAAACACTTCTTTTTATTATCGCAATAAAGACACATTTACTCCACTTAACTCATTAGAAATTATAGGATTAAGATATGAAATAGTTTAGCAAATTGCCATTTTAATGATCAGCTGGAAATGTGCTGAATTTATGCACCACCTCTTTATCACTCAAGTTATGACGGCATTCTCTGATATAGGTTAAGGCAAAACATGGAAAATGTACAGAGTCTACCCACTAGTCAGCACTGCACCAAATACCAAAGTTCTACACTTTTAATTAAGTAGTATTTGTTTATAGAATTTTCTAAAAACAGTAATACCCATGAAAATATTAGTTACTTTAGACACAAAGTATCCCCAGCTGAGAGAATATATTATGTATTCTTTGATTCAGATATTATTTTTAAAACCAGAAAGAAATTTATGTAACTGTTATTTTTCTAAGTCTCAGAAGAAATGTTTTCCTAATCCTGAGCTTAACATACAAGAATTTAAAAGCACAAGTTCATTTTTGTGATGAAACTCATATACTTGTGTTTTAAAATGATTCTTTTAAAAATGCTACAATGGAAAGCAAATAATCACCTAAATATTTCAAATAGTGAACCACAGACTCCATGCATCTGAATCACTCAGGGTTCTTGGTAGGAATGTGAATCCTGGGTCCTAGCTCAGATTTACAGAATCAGAACTGATTTCATTTCTAACTTTCACAGCACACTAAAGTTTAGGAGCAGCTGCTTTTGACTGTGGACTGGAATAGCTTATAAAACCACAAGGTTGAACAGAAGAATTTTTATTATGTATCCCATAAGTCTAGACTGAAGAGGAGCTATGTATAACCTGTGCCAAGGGAAGTCAGTCAAAGCTGCTGTGCTGTTGTGTGCTCACTAAGTCAGTCCCGACTCTTCTGGAACACTGCGCTCAGTCGTGTCTGACTCACTGAGACCCCACGGACTGCAGCCCTGCCTGGCTCCTCTGTCCACGCGATTTTTCAGGCAAGAATATGGGGCGGGGGGTGGGTGGGGTGGGTGTTGCCATTTCCTTCTCCAGGGGATCTTCCCAACCCAGGGATTGAACTCACGTCTCCTATATTGCAGGCAGTCTCCTGCATTGCAGGCAGATTCTTTATCAACTGAGACCCCAGGGAACCCCAACTCTTTTGGTAACTGCATATCGAGTGTAATAAATCATCATTATAGTGAAAGATTCTCAGGTTGATGGGGAAAAAATAGAAATAATAGGATCTTCTCTCTATGTTAATCTTGTATGATTATAGCCTGAATGGAAAAGATTTAGAAAGTAAAGGAAGATGGAAGCAAACTTGAAAATTACTGAAATAATATTTTGGGGGAAAGGAGCATTAACCGAAAAATAAGAATACGATGCCATCACCAACCACAAAATATACTATGGAGGAGAGATCCTGAAAGCTATCTGATTACAGAGTCTGCATCTTAGATGGGAGAAATGCAGACAATTCGAAACACTCAAAAGTCTGGGAACCACTTAGGAATGAGGATTTAAGACATATTTCCCTCCAACAAAAAAGTGATGACAGTCTAAGACTCTTGAGAGAGAAAACAGAAATTGCAGAGTTGACATTCATTTGTCCCTAGGTGGTGCTATTTCTTTAAATTTTGCTCCAGTATTTTCTCTTAAATTTAAGATGAAAATATAACTAATTAGCATTTAGTTAAATATACATAAAGCCATAAATACTTCAGTGTTTAGATAATACCTTTATCAATATTTAAACAAGAGTTTTCCATGCCTAGAAAAGAGCTTAAAGGCTAGCAGTAACCACTAACCTGGAGGCTGCTAAACTGCAGTCAGAGAGCCCCAGGGGGCACAGTGTATAAAGCTTTCCCCACTACGGAGAGAGTGAACACCACACCCTTTCCCCTTGGAGGGCCTGTGCCTTTGGTAAAGGAGCAGAGATGCCCATTTTAGGTAAAATTAAAAGGACGGCAATATGGTCAATGGTGATGTTTGCTTCAGATCTATTCTTGAAGATCTTTGCCTGAACTCATCTGCTACTAAGGCCAGTTCTTAGTTGATTCTTTTTTTTCTGAGAGAGAGAGAGAGGTGGGTGGCAAGAGGCTGGGCATTAAGCGTGTCATAGCAGTCACTGTGGGGCATCTTTGTTTATATGCTATAGGTAGAAAAGGAACTCATTTCAAAAAGTCATTGAAAACCAATGAAGGTCAAAAAACTAGTACTTTTTATTTAGCTTTTACAAGTGAGAATTAAGAATATTCAGGTTGAGACTAGAGATCCTACTGAGTTTCACTATCCGCTTGAGAAATTTTTCACACAGGGGTGGGGGTGATGGGTTTTCCTTTGCTGCTGCTGCTCCTAGAACTTCAGAGAGATATAAAACATTCCTTGAATTCTCAAAGGAGAAGGAATGTTCAATTCTCCCACTTATTCTAAGCTTTGCTTTTAGAAAAATATTTCTTCATTTCTAGTCTCCTTAGAAATTCTAGGTGCATTTCCCTACCAGATTTAAGGCATGGAAAATTTTGTTACCTATTGACTTGACTTATGATTCTGCTATGGGTCATGAAGCAAAACCAATGAGGACTAAGAATATTTTATGACAAATATCAGTAATCTTTCAGGGCAGTATTCACCATCACCCAAGAAAGATTAATCCTTGAACTAAATGGAGCATTTCAATTTTCTTGACCAATATCCCCAGAAATCCATTCATTTTTTTCTTCCACTTCTAATGCCTTCTTCCTTTATGGGCTCAGTTGCGTCTGACTCTTTGAGACTCCGTGAATTGCAGCCTGCCAGGCTCCCCTGTCCATTGGATTCTCCAGGCAATGATACTGGAGTGGGCTGCCATTTCATCCTCCAGGGCATGTTCCCAACCCAGGGATCAAACCTATGTCTCCTGTGGCCCCTGTATTGGCAGGCGGATTCTTTCCTTCTGGCCACCTGGAAGGCCCTGCCTTCTGTCTTCATCCTCCCTCAAACCTTCTCTGAACTTAAACACACAGCTGCTCCCCAGGAACCTGAAGGCACAGGTTCTCCAGGGCACAGCACCCACATTGTCACGCAGCTCAGTGGAGGACAATGAAGCCTCTGAGCTGCAGTTCCCAACCTTTTTGGCACCAGGGACCGATTCCATGGAAGACAATTTTTCTAGGGACCGGGGTGGGGGTGGGAAAGGTTTTGGGACAATTCAAGCACGTTACATTTATTGTGCACTTCATTTCTATTATTATTATTATTCTATTACTATTATTATTACATTAATAATAATATTATTATTACACCTCAGATCATCAGGGATTAGATGCGGAGGTTGGGGACTCCTGTTCAACAGGATAATGCTAAGGTCAGCTGGGGGAGGTGGCATCAGATATAGTCAGAAACCCAAAAGGGCTCCTAACTCAATGGAAGAGCAATCTAATACCTTGGTTTGCAAAAACCTATATATGGTCAAGATTTTACCGGTTCAAAAGCAGGAGATGGTACGTGGTTGCCTTGGACATTCACCTCCCTGCTTGGCTCACTTGCCCTCCCAAGTTCCAAGGGACATGTCGCTATTAGTGCTTACTCCTGCCTATTCCAATTTCATCTTCAACCTCTGCAATGCAATTATAGAATAAAATTTGGTCCTAGTACACAGAAAGGAGAGAGCTGGTCTGCTTTAGTAAACTGTGATGGGCTTTAAGTTAAGTGATCTAAGGGCCCGTGGGCAGAAAAGAATTGAGACCACAGGCAGGTGGAATGTTAGTGACCAGAAGGTAGGCAACCTGGCAACGGTCATTTCTGAACCTATCTTTCTAAGTCATATCCAGTGTAGCCATATGTAACTATCTTCTTTAAAACTTAGTTTGAAAGCTTCCGAAAAGAGCCTTGAGATGCTACAGAAATAACAATGTGGTCTCTACTAGAGAAGAGAAATTACTTCATTTTTTCTCATGCTCTTCCTATTTGCAAAAAACAAGTAAACATTCAACAGCTTATTGTATAAAGTAGTGCGTCTATTATTTTATAATAATTAAGCTTTCTGACATCACTATATTCAAAATCAAAGACAGGGCCATGGTCAATTTAAGCAAAATGAGGGGCTTTAAAATGCATGCAGGACACACAGCCTTTCTCTCATCTCCATCATCTTGAAATTTCTCATCAAGATGACACTCTTAGTGTTTTGGGAGGACAGAGGAAAACAAAGTGAACATGTGAATAGGAACTGGCTACATTCCAATATGCTATTTTCTTCGAACTTTGACAAATCTAAACAAATACAAATTGTCATGCAATCTACAAACACTTTCAAAATCCAAGAGCAATGTGGTGCAGAGAGATAACAACTGCCACTCAGACTGAATGGCTCCATGGAAACATTAGACAATCCATGCATCCAGAGAGAATCTGGAATAACTAATAAAGGGTCAAGAGAATTCGTACATAGATAGAGAAGATGAAGGGAGGCTGAGGGAGAAGGCTAGATTTGATTCAAAATCCCATTTACACAGATTAGATAATACATAAACACAAGTCTCAGACTTTTTTTTTTTTAGACTTTTTTTTTTTTTAATGGTGCCTCTTATACTCTATTGATAATTAGCATCTACAGGAAAAATTAACTATTAAAGTAGCTATGCTTTCCATGTCCATTTTGTGAGGGAGAAGAAAAGGCTGCCATAAACCAAGGCACTATACGTAGCTGAAATCCCTTATCCAATCTGAACTGGCCACTAATCAGTTATCTGGGAGAAGTAGGTATGTGTGGGAGAAAGTGGCCTTCCAGCTTCACTATCAGTCACACTGAAAACATCAGTTGGCATGTTTTACAGAGTCAATGGAGAGCATCAGATAACCCTGTGAATCAATTAAGTGAGGCTGGTGAAGAGATACTTTACCTTCAATAGTGTTCCTTCCTTTGGAGGATCCACAGGGTGTCCTCAGGCACCAGAAAGGCAAGAGCAGTGTCCCAAGTCTCGGGGACACTGGTGGGTGACCACCTGTCTGCCTCCTGTCCTCTCCCCCCCGTCCTCTAGGACTTTAACCTGTGCTGGCTCTTTCCCCCACCTCGGTCTCTTGGTTGCCCCTAAAGACCTGCATTTCACCTCCACACAGGACCTTGGGTGGGGCCCCTTTACAAGATCTAGAACTCTGAAATTCTTCTCATCTCGTTTACTTTTTCATTTCCGCCTGCATTCTACCTTCACAAGGACACCACTTCTCCTCTGGGTCCTTCTCCTACCTTCTCTCCTTTCTCATCTCTTTCTCTAGCTCTTCCTCCTCCTGCTGATTCTGAGAGCAGAGTTACTGCAGACCTGCATCCCCTTCTCCACTTGTGCTAAAATGCGCTCCCTCCCTAGGTGATCTCAGCCTTTTCTCTCGGCTCCCACTATCAATCACCCCTGCGTGAATGAGGCAACCTATGCATTTCCTTCTGTTCTCCACTGCTGTCCACTACTGCTTTTCTTGTACTGGCCGTATCAAAGGCTCAGAATCAGCTGCTCAAGAACTAAACTCACTAGTTTTACCTCCTACGCCTACTCTTTCTCCTGACATCCTTCTTAATAACAATAATCATTTATGAGAGGGAGGGGATATACCTATACCTGTGGCTGATTCATGTTGATATATGGCAGAAACCAATACAATATTGTAAAGCAATTATTCTCCAATTAAAAATAAATAAATTTAAAAGAACATTTATGGAGCATTTCCTATATGGCCAGCATTGTTCCAAGTAATTTATGTGAGATAACTTTAAACTTCACAACAGTTCCATTTAGAAGATACTATTGTTTCCCTAATTTTACAGATAAACTGAGAAACACGAAGTTGTTTATGACTATATATTTATTAAAAGTCAAGATCAGGGTGAGATTCTAGGCAGTCTAGCCCCAGAACTGGACCCTGAATCATTATGCTGTACTACCTACCTCTCCTTAGCCAGATTTCAATTCTCTTCCATCTGCTGTCCAACCAAATCCCATTGATTTCCTCTCTGCAAAGCCTCTCCCTCTGTCGACTGTCCCCATTCCCTGTCCTTATTACCTCTTATCCTTTTATCTAGACCCGTTCTATTGGCTTCTGGTTATCCTCTACTTGTCGCCTCCCTAGGTCCACTATATCTGAACATTTTTTTAAAATGAAAATAGCTTTTTATTCTTTTGGATATGAAAATAATACATGTTCATTGCATCACAATATGATTAAAACAATATTGAAAAGGAACTAAAAAACCCAAATCATAATTTTGCCTTTCTGGAGTGATAACTGTTGCTCCAGGATATTGATATGTATTTCATATATTACTTTCTTCCTATGCACATACATAGATGCACACTTTCTGAAATTCAAAAACTGGATCATACTTACTTAATGATCTTACATTTTAATATTTCATTGATTACATTGCCAATTTTAAAGACAAATATTAATGTACTAGTATTATAAAAGTATTAGTTTGCATTTCTCTAGTGACTGGTGATACTGAACATTTTTTCATAAATTTAATGGATACTGTATCCTCTCTTTTGTGATCTGCCTTTGTCCATATTTTCTAGTAGATTGTCAGATGTTTTATTATTGATTTTTATGAGTTCTTATGTATTAAATATGTTAAATCTTTCTTATCATGTATATTGCAGAAAAATTTCCGAGTTGTTCTCCTTTTAATTTTATGTTAAGGTTTTTCCTTCTCTTTTGTTGTTGTTCTGTTATATAAAAGTTAAAAATCTATATGTAGTCATATATACATATATACATTTTTTCCTTTTATGTTTTCTGTCTCTAGTGTTCTGTGGCCAGATTACTGTTCCTAAGCCTCAGTTCTGATCATGTGACCTCCACAAGGATTAGTGGCTTCTATAGCTTATAGAAACCCAAACTCCTTGGCCAGTAGATAAGTGCTCATTCTTGCTTAGGTCACATTTTGGCTTGTTCCTGACTCCTTTCTTTCAAATGATTTGCAGTCTGCTCAATCACAATAAACTACTATTCTGAAAATTTGTCTCATATTTCCCCACTATTATAAATTAAATGAAAAAACATAAAAGGATTTTAATAGTGAATAGAGAAGATCATTAAAATAAAATGATCCAGTATTCTTGAAATTAAATCCTGGAAATTACCGTTTTTCAAAAGCAGAGACAGAATACACTGGGCCTTTGCTTTAGGATTCCTGTGTGTTTGGGAGAAGGAGAGCTGAGGATGAGAACAAGGTCACTTGGGATAAGTCAGGATATTCTGCTACAATCTGAATGCATCCAAGTAATGTAACCTGGATCCTGAAAGCTGCCTACAGATGTTCCTCTTGGTTATCTGTCAGAGTGAGTGAACTAACAGTTATCTAAAGGTTACCTACTGACACCTCTCAAACCCTTTGCTAATGCCATTCTTTCCATATGGAATGTCCTCTCTCAAATTCTATCTCTCCTCATCTCAACTGATATCAATCTTCAGCTCAACAGCAATCTCCAGTTTTGATGTCCAAGCAAAAAGCAAGTCAACACTTCCTCCTTATGGCTTGCAGCATTTAATTAATCCCTCATGTCTCTCATGGCATTCTGTCTTGCCTCACGATTATCTGAGCACATTATCTCCTTGCCATACTGTAAATTCCTTAAGGGCACCTTGGAGTATACACCCAGTATCAAACCGAGGACACTAGGGGGTCATCAGTCAGTTTGCTGAGTGAAGGAATTACCATTAAAATCAGATTAGGATCGTAAAATGGCAGCTACTATCTGGGGCGGACTCCAGGAAGGCATCTGTGAAACTTCTTGGAGGGTCACATGGGTTGGGAACATAACTGATATCATTAGGTTAGGCTTCCTTTTATTCTCAGGACCTCTGCTCTGTCAGCTCAACATTCACTTCAGTATTGGAATCTGGGCCAAGTCAACACACCTGAGACCCAGCGTTTACTCATAAACTCACTAAGCTCCCAAGGTCACATAGCTAGAATCTGAGTGCCATCCCCTGGTACCAGCACCCCTGCATAAGTTTCCACGGTGTGGCAGGAGAGGATAAGGCTGCGAGAGTCAGGATGCTCGGAGTTACAATTTACTCGTTGTAACTGACAGCCGGTGGTTCTGTTCAGAGGCTCAATGCAAAGGCATTTAACGCTGGAAGAAGGCTGAGAGAGTCCTACCTGGATGTTAACATCCGCCCCGTTGTTTACTAACAGTTCAAGACACAGAGCACCGTGCGTGGAGGCAGCAGCAAAGTGCAGCGGGGTGAAGCCGCCGTTGTTGGGCTGGTTCACGTTAGCACCGTAGTCGGTCAGCTCGTTGACTACAGCATCCTGCCCGTTGTAGCAGGCCAGGTGGAGGGCTGTGTTTCCATACACGTTGATTTCATCGATCTGCAAGTGAGCCCAAAATGGGTGATGAAAATCACTGGAGCCAATATACTCCCATTTCCCACCAAAAGCCTAATAGCTGTGCTGGGGAAAGGAAATATCCCTCTGTCAGCGTGATTATTCAGAGCTTACTCTTGCCCCAGGGTGGTCATCCCGGGAAGGCTTCAGCCTGGAGATAAAGATCAGCATAACATGAGAGTGACCAGGCTTCAACTTGTGGGAAGAAATTCTTCAGCTACGGAAAGGATAAAATGAAATGCAAACTTGTCTCAAAACACCAGAGGAGAACTGAACCCGGGCAGCCAGAAAAGAGCTCAAAACTCAACGGTGAACAGAAGAGGGAAGGTTGGGGGTTGCTCAGAGAGCTGCCGTGAACCCTCAGGTTTGGCTCTGCTGTCTGACCCCTCTCAAGGCCAAGTTCTGGTGTTTGGGCCGTGTATTTAGCCCCTACCTCCCTCCTGCGTTCCCCAGACAGCCCTGACTCCTGTGTCTCACCATCACCATCTCAGCTACAACTGTTTTCCTTTCCTCCAGGACAACCTCGCCACTGCTCCTGCCCTGCTACCCAAGGAGGATGGGATTGAGGCAAATTCTCCAACTCAGCATGTTTGTCCCTGCCATTTATTCATTCATTTCTGCTTGGAAGCCTCGATTTAGAAGGTTCTAAAGGTGGGATGAGGAAACCTAGCCAGTCTTTTAAAATTGACTGATCAATGTTTATCATATATCATATATGCTTAAATATTTCTCTATCTATGTTGATACAGAAAGTTAGTCCGTTTCTCGTTTTCTGCTACTTAGCATATGCCCTGATCGCCCTTCATCAGTTGCCCATGTAAACTCAAAAAAACAGGATGCTAAGAAATGAGGGTTTTTCCCCCTCTTGAATTAAAACGCAAACAGGATTTCTGAACAACAGAAAACCCACAAATGCACCGTGGGACAATGCCTGAATCATAGCTCACCTCCACCCCCAGATTCAGAAGATGCTTGACAACATTGATCTGTCCGTTGGAGGCTGCAGCGTGCAGAGGCGTATAGCCCTTCTTGTCCTTACACGTGACTTCTGCACCATGGTTAACCAGCAACGCCACGACGTCCAGGTGGCCTTTATAAACAAGGCAACAGAAAACACGATGAACCTTCTTAGGACAATTTGACAATTCATTCCACCTGAATTATCACCATCCACTTTCACTGCCACCAGCATTTTCCTAAGCTGTGTGTAAAAGCTGATTCATGGCAAAAAATATTCAGTGCATACCTACTATCTGTCAGGTATGTAAATCCTGTGGGAAGAAAGAAGATGATTCATATGTAAGCCTTCTCTTTAAGGAGATCCACGCTTGTTTACAGATAATGACCAAGTCCTAAAAATATGTTAGAACCAGAAACTAAAAAAAATTGTGTTAAAATGAAAACAATGCTTTTGAAACCAATTGCCATTCTTCACTGAAAAGTCTAACAATAACAATTTGGTCTGGAATAACTAACGAAAAAAAATCAATTAATCAGAACAACTCCATATGTTAAATCACATGAAACTGGTACTGTTTGACCCTTTTTTGAACCCACAAAAATGGCACCTTTATATGGTTCAACTTCAAAGTGTTCTCATGAATTACTGACTAAACGGAAAACTAGTTTCAACTCCTGTTGGCATATTCTCAAGAATATTTTCCTTTGTTGTCTATTTTGCGACATATGCAATGATAAATGTATTTGACCTTTATTTCCTGACTCAAGATTGTTCAGTGCTTTAAGATCATTGCTCTAAACCTTGTTGATAACTGAAGGGTAGAAGATGAGTACTGACTTCAGGGCCTAGAGAGACAGAGACAGAGACAGGGAGAGACAAAGAGAGAGACTGGTCTTGGCTAGTGGTGATGCTATCTTAAGCTCTTTGTCCTGGTTTTGACCTTTAGTTCCCAAAGACAGTCATCTCTATATGTTTCCCTACTTGCATTCTGATGACACACAAAAACATAACTTAACTTCTTTTAGCAATTTTATACATGTCTTAAGTATATATCGGAGAAGGAAATGGCAACCCACTCCAGTACTCCTGCCTGGAGGATCCCATGGACAGAGGAGCCTGGCAGGCTACAGGCCACACGGTCACTAAGAGTCAGACACGACTGAGTGATGAACACCTTTAGCTATATATCAGCAAAGAACAAACGCAAAAGGCCACATTCTTTGAGTCAACGTCACACTAGCTTAGTGTATGCTCTGCCTAAATGTCATCTGGGAAATGATCACTGGCTCCAGTCTGGCAGGGACCATGCAGGCATCTAACTTGTTTCAATTAATTCGAAAGTTCATTTCACCTTGTAAAAAATGGCAATGCTTGCAAAATCTTACGATTCTGTTTTTTAAGCCCCAAAATTCACTCAGACTCATCTATACCCACATAATTTATTTCAGCTCTGCCCCAATCCATTCTTTTTCTCCCTACAACTACCATTATTGTTTTTTATAATAAAAGGTCTGTAGGCTTGTTTAAAAGAATTAAGAAAAAGCAATAAAGTGTTAAAAGGAAACCGAAATCATCCATTTCCTTGAGACAGTCAGTTAATATTTCAGTGTTTAATACATCCCAGACTGCTTTTTCAAGACTGTATTTATTTTAGAGATCTCTTTTACAAAAATGAGGTTGTATTATTTAAACTGTACCATTATATGATCTGTTTTCACTTAACATAGTCACAGAATCTTTCTATGTTAAAAAAAAAATACTGACAACATCATTGCTGTAGTTACTCCATAGTGTCCCACTGTGTAGCTCATCCATAATTTACTACATAATCTCCTGTGTTGTGACGGGCAGTCAGAGTGTTTATAACTTGGAGCTGGTAGAATTCTGTCTGCTTTCCTAATTGCAGGATGTTCTCCAATCAGAAACACAAAGGAAGGACCTGAGTTCTACATTTCCCACAAGCCCACACTGAACATAAACTCTATGCCGGCTCTCATTTGTCAGTGGTACCAGTGCCAAGGGAAGCGATGAGAAAAGCACAGAAACGTAACGTCTTCCTTTGTCTCCCGCACCTGAGCCAGCAGAAACAGGAGCAAGCCCCAGCTCTGCTGGCGGTGCAGTAACAGAATCACTCACAGGGACTCCAGGCCCCTCCACAGGACAGCCAGGATGCTGTCCTTTCTTCCTGGTTTTTGTTTCTTTCAGGAGTATTTATAAATAAAAAGACAAATGAAATTTACATCCTTGCTTTGCAAGCCAGTCCTCCTCCTTTTTAAACACTTTATTTTGCTGCCACAAAAAGTTAACATAAGCACAGTTTGTGCAGCTTTCCAACCCAGATTGCAATACATTCAGTGAAGTCCATGCCATGATTCCTTCCTGCTCTTTGTAGATAAATAAATCCCCGACGAAGCTACTGCCCAACTAGAGCGCTCTATGCGTGCCAGCAAGAGGGACTGAATCTTAATTCAATTGGATCCCAAGCTTGAGAAGAAGTCAGGCTCGCCCAAGAGAAAATCTATACAGTCAGTGAGAGACTTGGAGCTTCCTCAGTTCAGATTATCTGCACTTTGCTCTCCATTCACAGAATCCTTACCCATATAAGCGGCCCAGTGCAGAGCACGGCGATCCTTCTTGTCAAACGCATTGATGTTTGCCCCTTTAGCCAACAGTAAATTGACCATCTGAAAGATAACCAACAATGAAACCAAATGTATACTCTGTAACGGTGAGTGGGCCTCACCCTCAGCAGGTGATCTGAGCCAAATGAACGTCCAATCTAAAGGAAGGTCAGAGATTTGAAGTCCAAAGTAGGAAGATACCTCAGCCAACCTGTGGCATGCGTGTCAGAGGAAAAGACTGAGATGTTGGCTACTTTTTCAATTTATTGTGGCTCTTAATTTAAAAAGAGGTATAGTTGCCTAAGGTTTCTAAGGCCTCAGTGGTGAAATTTAGGTTCCACGTGGGGCGAAGAGAGTCTGTGGGGAAGATTCTTGCTCCGGGGATGAGGACACTCACCTCCACATGGCCATTCAGAGCAGCATGGTGCAAGGCTGTGCGTCCCCCCCGGTCGGAGACGTTGACGCTGCTGAGCAGCGGAATGATGACTTCTGCGCACTTAACAGCCTTATTGGCCGCCGCCACGTGGAGCGGGGTCTGCCAGTTCTTGTCCCGTGCGTTGACATCAGCTGAGTGCTTAATCAATACTTGTACTGCTTCCTGTAATAAAAGCAGAGTTTACAGGGGTCACTGGCAAACGTTCAGTCAGTCCTTACTGGGAGGGATTGGGGGCAGGAGAAGAAGGGGGAGACAGAGGATGAGACGGCTGGATGGCATCACCAACTCGATGGACATGGGTTTGAGTAAACTTCGGGAGTTGGTGATGGACAGGGAGGCCTGGCGTGCTGCGATTCATGGGGTTGCAAAGAGTCGGACTGAACTGAACTGACCAGACCCTCACAGGCTGGCTCGATGTAGAAAACCAAGGTCATATAGGATGAAGATAGAGAGAGTGGCACAGATAAAGAGTCACTCTACCTTCTTCTTTTAGGCCAAAAGTGCCAGTGCCGGCACAACTCCGAACCCAATAAACCTTCCAATGGTTTCCTTTCAAAGTATAAGGTTTCCTTAGGCCAAAGAGAACACGACTAATAATAAAGTAATGACTATTAAATATTCCTTGAGCCTATTTTAGTGTGAAATGTGTACATGCATTTTTTATAAGTATTCACATGTATTTTTATTGTATATTTATTTATTTTGGCCATGTGATGCAGAATGTGGTATCTGACCAGGGATCAAACCCATGCCCCCTGTTATCAGGACTGCAGTCTTAACCACTGCATCACAGGAAAGTCCTGTACATGTATTATTAACACTTACTTATTATGTGAAAAACACTGCTGCAACTATGGAAGACTGAAGGAAACAGTAATCGGGCCCTATACTAAAAAATCCCCTGGAGGAGAAAATGGCAACCCAGTCTAATATTCTTGCCTGGAAAATCACATGGACAGAGGAGCTTGGCCGGCTACAGACCATGGGGTCACAAAGAGTTGGACATGACCAAGCACACACATATACAAACATATACACACACACCCTAAAAGCTAGGTGAGTAAACAATGAAAGAATGTGAAGAAACAAAGAAAGTGTGAAGATCTAAATAAGAGAAAGATAGTATTTTTATCAATTTTCATCTCATAAATCATGCAGTTTATGTAGATGTACAATTGTGATATGGGAACAAAATATTGGAACCTCTATTTAAATTCTATTTCATTAAAAAGGAAAGCATTTTAGCTGGTATTTAACTTCCAGGTAGAAGCCTTGTTGTTGTGTCTGATTCTTTGCAACCCCATGAACTGCAGCACACCCGACTTCCCTGTCCTTCACTATCTCCCAGAGTGTGCTCAAACTCGTGTCCATTGAGTTGATGATGCTATTGAACCATCTCATCCTCTGGCATCCCCTTCGCTTCCTGCCCTTAGTCTTTCCCAGCATCAGGGTCTTTTCCAACGAGTTGACTTTCACATCAGGTAGCCAAAGTATTGGAGCTTCAGATTCAGCATTAGTCCTTCCAAAAAATATTCAGGGTTGATCTCCTTTAGGACTGACTGGTTTGATCTCCTTGTTGCCAAGGGATTCTCCAGAGCCTTCTCCAGCACCACAATTTGAAAACATCATTTCTTCACTGCTCAGCCTTCCTTGAGTAAACTGAAATACACAGTGATAGAACTTCCTCGGTGGTCCAGCGGCAAGGACTCTGCACTCCCAATGCAGGGGGCCTGGGTTCATCTCTGGTCAGGGAACTAGATCTCACATGCTGCAACTAAAGATTCTAAGTGCTGTAGCTAAAGATCCCACATGCCACAGTTAAGACCTGGTGCAACCAAATAAATATTACAAATAAAAATTTTTTAAAAACACACAGTGATGACCTACCAAGTCCACATACAGATTGTAATCTGTTCCCTTAAACTGAAACACCCGAAGACGTTTAAGATTTATGCAAGGAATCCACAGATTAAAGATGATAATACCAATGCAATCATAAATCATGTGAAAGTCACAGAGCTGACACCTCTACTCTGAGTAAAAGTTTTCTATTACCCACATTAAAGGTAAAAGTAATGACAAATTTAATCAGATCTGACAAGAGCTTGGCCCAAACAGAGAAATCATCAGAAGTCTATTATCTATATGGTTATTTAAGACTATGACAAATGAAAAGCCTCTCCCTACGTACACTGCCTTGAAATATTAGCTAAGATAGTAGTTCTTACATATAATTTATAAATAAATGAGATGCATACTCTGAGGACACATGCTGAAAGTTTTGCAGATACACGGCCAAAAGTTCTGGAGATAACCATTTCAAAGCAATACTACATTCTTTTCACACATTCGCAGCAAAATAACAATACATACAGTCACTTTAATATCTTTACCATGTATATTATTTTACTATACTTGTACAGATTCCTGCTTTGCATTAAATGTTACATAAATTCAGGACATTTTACAAATTTATACCATAAGGCTAATTCACAAGAAATTTGTTTTTTAAAGGCAACACAATGTGATTGCTTTTAGAGTAACTCTGACTAGGTGAATGAGTTATTACCTAGAAGAGGCCCTACTTTTAAATGAATATTTAAGAATGATTTGCACTGTATACACAGCAATAATTTAAGCAAAGAAAATATACATGCCAGTTATAGTTTTTACATAAGCGCTTTTATAGTTTGTAGGGGAGGAAAAACTGTATTCTTAAGTAAATAATACTGCTAAAAATATTTTAATCACATATATGTTTTGGTTTGGTTTTGTAAATAAAGTTTTACTAAAACACAGCCTCATTCATTTATTTACATATTATCTATTTGCTTTAAACTGTAATAGCAGAATCGAGTATTCGTGACAAAAACTTCATGCAGCCATCAAAGCCTAAAAATATTTACTGTCTCCACTTTTGGGCTGCCTGCAATGCAGGAGATGTGGGTTGGATCCCTGTGTCGGGAAGATCCCCTGGAGAAGGAAATGCTATTATTTTAAGAAGGAATTATTCTTGCCTAGGAAATCCCATGGACAGAGAAGCCTGGTGGGCTACAGTCCATGTGGTTGCAGAGTCAGACATGGCTTAGCGACTAAACAACAATCTCCCACTTTACTGAAAAAGTTTGCAGACCACCTGGCCTAGCTCCATGTTTGAATTATCACAAAGTACAAATAATCAAATCTGATTAAAATAAAATTTTATTATTTACTAGCACAAAAAAATACCAAGCCCAAATAGTCTTGTGAAGGAGGGCAAATCCTGTGTCAACATACAGAGGTCTCTGAGTTCAGCCCCTGCTATGCAGTGGTGGGTCTAGAGTGAGCTTTGTCGGGGAGGGGCCAAATACACTTGCATCACTCTGCATAATAGAGTGAGAAGCATTTACAGCTTGGCAGGAAGGCAGAGATGAGGACAGACTGAAGAGAGGACATGGCCCTGCAACCGGCAGAGGTGTACATCTGGGTGGGAACAGAGTAAAGGGCCGAGAGGGAAGAGAAGAACCCCAATGAATGCACGAAGTGCAGGTTTGTGGACCCAGGCAACCAAAACTGGAATTTTGGTTGGAATCGAGGAATTCTGTGGAATCGTTGGGAGACTATTAGACTTTGTAGAAGGTATGGTATGTCATTTCCAGTCAATCATATCTGTTTAGAAGGCTAGGTGCCCTGACCAAGATCTGGGTTATACCTAAAAAGTTAGAAAAGGAAAAGGTTCAAGTTCATTGATTAGACAGGAAAAAAAAAAAAAGAAATGGGTAGAATCGAATATATTTCCTTTCAAGTGAACTTTAGGTAATTTTCACATGAGTGCTCACTTAACCTTGATCAAGACCATCCCCAAGAAAAAGAAATTCAAAAAGGCAAAATGGTTTTCTGAGGAGGCCTTACAAATAGCTGTGAAAAGAAGAGAAGCTAAAGGCAAAGGAGAAAAGGGAAGACACACCCTTCTGAATGCAGAGTTCCAAAGAATAGCAAGGAGAGATAAAAAAGCCTTCCTCAGTGATCAGTGCAAAGAAATAGAGGAAAACAATAGAATGGGAAAGTCTAGAGATCTCCTCAAGAAAATCAGAGATACCAAGGGAACATTTCATGCAAAGATGGGCACAATAAAGGACAGAAATGGTATGGACCTAACAGAAGCAGAAGATATTAAGAAGAGGTGGCAAGAATACACAGAAGAACTGTACAAAAAAGATCTTCATGACCCAGATAATCACAATGGTGTGGTCACTCACCTAGAGCCAGACATCCTGGAATGTGAAGTCAAGTGGGCCTTAGAAAGCATCACTACGAACAAAGCTAGTGGAGGTGATGGAATTCCGGTTGAGCTATTTCAAATCCCAAAAGATGATGCTGTGAAAGTGCTGCACTCAGCATGCCAGCAAATTGGGAAAACTCAGCAGTGGCCACAGGACTGGAAAAGGTCAGTTTTCATTCCAATCCCAAAAAAGGTAATGTCAAAGAATGTTCAAACTACTGCACAATTGCACTCATCTGACATGCTAGCAAGGTAATGCTAAAAATTCTCCAAACCAGGCTTCAACAATACATGAACTGTGAACTCCCAGATATTCAAGCTGGTTTTAGAAAAGACAGGAGAACCAGAGATCAAATTGCCAACATCCATTGGATCACAGAAAAAGCAAGAATGTTCCAGAAAAACATCTACTTCTGTTTTATTGACTATGCCAAAGCCTTTGACTGTGTGGATCACAACAAACTGTGGAAAATTCTTCAAGAGATGGGAATACCAGACCACCTTACCTGCCTCCTGAGAAATGTGTATGCAGGTCCAGAAGCAACAGTTAGAACTGGACATGGAACAACAGACTGGTTCCAAATAGGAAAAGGAGTACGTCAAGGCTGTAAATTGTCACCCTGCTTACTTAACTTATATGCAGAGTACAACATGAGAAACACTGGGCTGGATGAAGCACAAGCTGGAATCAAGACTGCTGGGAGAAATATCAATAACCTCAGATATGCAGGTGACACCACCCTTATGGCAGAAAGTGAAGAAGAACTAAAGAGCCTCTTGATGAAAGTGAAAGAGGAGAGTGAAAAAGCTGGCTTAAAGCACAACGTTCAAAAAACTAAGATCATGGCATCTGGTCCCATCACTTCATGGCAAATAGATGGGGAAATAATGGAAACAATGCAAACTTTATTTTTTTGGGCTCCAAAATCACTGCAGATGGTGACTACAGCCATAAAATTAAGAGATGCTTGTTCCTTGAAAGAAAAGCTATGACCAACCTAGACAGCATATTAAAAACCAGAGACATTACTTTACCGACAAAGGTTGGTCTAGTCAAAGCTTTGGTTTTTCCTGTAGTCATGTTGGATGTGAGAGTTGGACTATAAAGAAAGCTGAGCGCCGAAGAATTGATGCTTTTGAACTGTGGTGTTGCAGAAGACCCTTGAGAGTCCCTTGGACTGCAAGGAGATCCAACCAGTCCATCCTAAAGGAACCCAGTCCTGAATATTCATTGGAAGGACTGATGCTGAAAGTCCAGTACTTTGGCCACCTGATGCGAAGAACTGACTCATTGGAAAAGACCCTGATGCTGGGAAAGATTAAAGGCAGGAGGAGAAGGGGACGACAGAGGATGAGATGGTTGTATGGCATCACCGACTGGATGGACATGAGTTTGCATAAGCTCTGAAAGTTGGTGATGGACAGGGAAGCCTGGCTTGCTGCAGCTGATGAGGTTGCAAAGAGTCGGACATGACTGGGAGACTGAACTGACTGACTTTTGTACCAACCCTCACTTTCACAGCTCAAGAACACCTAGAATAGCCATTACATTTATTTCTCCACTTTTATGAAATGTTTCAACTTTGCAGTTTTTCATTTTTTAAAATATCTGCCAAGGTAATGAATTGCAGTTTCACCTTACTTGACAAGAAAGGACTCTATCAAGGAATGCTTAGTTATACAAAGGAGGGGTTCTTCATTGATTTCCAAGGATTAACCCTTTTTTATTGGAAAAGACCATGATGGTCTCATTGGGCAAGAACCTGATGCTAGAAAAGATTGAGGGCAAGAGGAAAGAGGGCAGCAGAGGATGAGATAGTTAGATAGCATCACTGACTGAATGGACATGACTTTGAGCAAACTCAAGGAGATAGTGAAGGATAGGGAAGCCTGGCGTGCTGCAGTTCATGGGGTCACAAAGAGTTGGACAAGACTTAGCTACTGAACAATCTTTTTCTAAAATGAAAATGCAAGTAGTA
This sequence comes from Cervus canadensis, assembly GCF_019320065.1. Lineage (NCBI taxonomy): Eukaryota > Metazoa > Chordata > Mammalia > Artiodactyla > Cervidae > Cervus > Cervus canadensis. Next base: position 48,070,362 of record NC_057409.1, on the reverse strand, counting down.
TAAAATGGTTATGGAATCAAATGCACAGAGATACAGGATATAGAATTAGCAAAGGCCTCAAGGGTCATCTGGACTGACCCTCATCTGACAGGCAGCTTCATTTTACAGTCATGATGGCTGAAGGTGGCTTGCCAGCCTGGCTGTCTTAAGGGCACCTGCATTTTCTCCTAGCCCAGAGCTCACTCAGTGGACAGTATCGGGCAAGTACCCTGACATAAATACTCTTAAATGTTAATTCTCCCTTAGTTATTTACATTTTAAATTCTGAAGTTTCAGCCTGCAAAAATGGATGCATGCATTTAATAGAAATGTAAAGTAATATTTTCACAAAAATGAAGCTTTGATTTAAAAAGACTACAATTCCTTTTTTAAAGTTGCATTTTTATTTCAAAAAATTTAGCTTGAAAGCATTTTACCTTGAAGAGGAAGCAATTTATGGTTATTGAGGGAATCAATGATTTTTGTAGTCAAAAGAAGTCTTTTTCCTATATTTCCCACTGGCTAAAAAATTACAGCTAGGAGTTTGCTCTGACAGAAATTTACTAGGTGAAAAAGAAGCTATGCTGGGAATGGGAAGCTGAACACTTTCTGAACCAAGAAAGGATACTTGAACAGTACTTCTCAAACTAGTTGCGGTGAAGGATAAGTTTTTTTTTTTTAATATTATTTCAAATTTCTCATGCATAATTAGTAGAATAACAAAATGAAAAAAGAGACAAAGATACAAATTATAAACTCAGTTATTTTCTTATTAAGTTTAGCAGTCATGAAATTACTGTATCAAATTTTTCTGAAAGTTTCTGAATGCTCACTCAAGTCACCACAGGAAAGACAAAATCTCAGACTAGTCACAGGCCACACTGTGCGTGGTGCTGCTTCAAAACCTTGGTTTCTTTTTTAATGAACAAGAAGGTATAAGGATGCTGACATTCCTCCTGAGTGGAACACTCAGCCTGAGGACTGCAGGCCTTGTTGGAGGACACTCCACAGTAGCCTCTCCTATTTGAGATACAGAAATAGCAGACAGAGAGAGGAACTGTCAAGGCATATCACGCAGGAGTGAACTGGAGATGGCATCTATAGTCATTTCATTTCTACTTTTTATGATCTCCTTTTACAAAAGGTCGCTTCAACCCTGTTTAAGAAAGAGAAACAGGTACTTTGGCACATGGAAAAGATGAGAAGAACTAGGATACATGTGCCTTAAAAATGGTCGCCTCCAATATTTGCTTTTCTTACTTTCAAATGTGCATTGCATTAAGTGGTCATAAATTACTCATGGAAAAGTAATTCTTTATGATTATACAGAGTCCTTGTAGGCATAAACAATGTCAAATTTTATAAACAGTAAGTTGCTTTGGACCAGGGTCTGAGTCTCATGCAATTTTCTATACTGTCCACAAAGCCTGGCAGGTTTCTGGCACCTAATGTATATTCAATAAATTTGAGTAGAATAAATATATTGGTATAATGAATAACAAATTCTCTAAATAATAATATGCAAAAATTAACAAGATTTATGTGTGTTAATGTCCCTGAGGCTGTACTCAAGTCCAGAAGGAATTTAATCTATTACTGTAAAATAATAATTGGTTGGGGCTTTTACCCTCTATCCTCTATTGATTACAGCAATTTCATATACTGTAAGATTGTATAAATTGGTGCCTAATTTGTTCAAATTAGTCAGATTATCCTTGTAAAAATACCACTACTAAACCAAACGTGTGCTTTATCATTATAATTATTATTAGAGTACAATTATTCTAAGAGCCAGCAGTATAAAGGGGAGACTTGGGGATGTGAAAGAATTCAAACTATTCAAGAACCACTGGCTCTAAACTTTGGAAAGGCCAGATACTAAAGTATTCCCAGACATTAATCTCAGATCTCGAAGTATGGAACGTAGACCACATGCATCAGAATTTTCTTTTTGAAATTCTGGGCTCAATAAAAGGCTTCATCAGAATCACTGGGGGTGAGGTTCTAGAACATGTACTTTGTGTTTGTGTGTGTGTGTGCATGTGACTTTATTCAAAAATTCTTTAAATTGAAGTATAGTTGATTTATAATATAATGTTCGTTTGAGGTGTATGGCAAAGTGATTCCATTTTATACATATATAAATAAGGGCTACCGTACTGGTTCAGTGGTAAAGAATCTGCTTGCCAATGCAGGAGACTTGGGTCCAATCCCTGGGTTAGGATGATCTCCTGGAGGAGGAAATGGCAACCCACTCCAGTATTCTTGCCTGGGAAATCCCATGGACAGAGGAGCCTGGCAGGCTACAGTTCACTGGGCTGCAAAAGAGCTGGACACGATATACATAGGCAATTGTGTGTGTGTTTGTGTATATATGAAATATAATATTGGCGACACAGAATATTACAAAATACCGAGTTTCGTTCCTGTGCTATACAGTAGGTCCTTGTATTTATCTCCTTTATATGTAGCACTGTTAGAACAGGTACTTTTAACAAGCATTGCAGGTTATCTGAATGCACACTAAATCTGAATACGACTCATCCACCTTCAAATAGGTTATAAGATGCTAATTTTCTACCCATTCCAGTTACAATCTATGTTCTATATGTGATCATCTTTTTATCATCATGGAAAGCAATAACATTCTAGTCTCCTATGTAATTTTTCCAGTTCTCCTATTAGCATTTAGCCCAAAATGACAGTGTTTTTTAGAGGGAAGGGAAAAACATGATGCTTAAATTTTAAGCTATAAAATGTTTTTCCTACTCAGATCTGGAAAACATCTTTATACCTGTTGGACATTTGTCTGCACAGATACAAAAATAGATACGCTTTATAAGTTAACAAGTATCCCTAGGGATGCCCATGGGATGAGGGGCAGCAGTGTAGCGCAGTGGTTAGGAGAACAGGCTCTCTGGATACACCCTCCTCCACTTACTGGCTGTGGTGTCTTAGGCTGTGTTGCTTAACTTCTCTGAGACCACATTTCCTAAATGAGGATTAATAACGGTGTCAGACTCACAGAGTAATTAACTCAGAGGTTAAAACGGAATAATGTACAGAAAATGCTTAGCACATAGCCTAGCAAGCAGTAATTGCTCCATAAATGTTCATCATGACAGTACTAATTTGAACACAACATTCTGAATTCTACACCCCAAAGATGGGATACAATCATTTTCAATATTTCTAACCACAAAAGAGCCTCTGGGACAGAAAAGTGACAAGTTCAGCAAATCCTTTGATGCAGCCCCTCACTTCATTAGAGAAGAAAATGCATGTGTGAAAGGCCAGTCACATTTGGACACAGACCACAGTAGGCTCTATGGTTTTCTACTGGGTGTGTGCTGGCTGTCTACCTGCTATCTGCCCTCAACACAATGTCTAAGAAGTGATACTTCGAGGGAGGTGGGAGAGGGGATCGGGATGGGGAATACATGTAACTCCATGGCTGATTCATGTCAATGTATGACAAAACCCACTGCAATGTTGTGAAGTGATTGGCCTCCAACTAATAAAAATAAAATTTAAAAAAAAAAAAAAGAAGTGATACTTCACAGCCACTTGAGGCCCACACAGAACAGGCTTCAATAAACGTGTGTGGAACTCCCCAGGTTTGTATGCATTTTGTTCCTTTATACACAGCTGTTCTTTATCAAGGGAAAACAAAAAAAAAACAAAAAAGCAACAAGAATAAGCTAAACAGGGGAAATAATATGAAATAATTTACATCAACACTTCAGATAATTCTCCCTGGCAGCCCAAAATCTTGCTCATGTATGTTACCTAGCATTGCAAAATAAATGTCTTTAATTTTTTGTAAGAGACTCTTTTATTTCTTCACAGCTGTGGGAGCAGTCAGAGAAAGAGAGGGATGGGTGGTGGCCTCAGGGAGTCAGTAAGAAGACAATGCTGTTTGGCTCTCATTTCCTGCTTGGTGTCTTCTCCCAGGGAATCCCGAGCATGGGGGCTGGGATGGAGGGAGGAGAAGGGGGATTAGGCCCAGAAGGGAGTTTACAACACAACCTGGTCAGTACCAAGTCTTAAAGGTTTATCTCCACAAAACCAATCTATTTTGATCAATTTTCAAGGGATATGACCATGTCTTGATTTACCTTCTTATTTGCAGAGGAGCTTCTACAATGTCAAGCATGGGTTGGATATTTAATCAATATTATGACCTAATACTCCTATTGCTGTAATAGGCTCAGGAAACGAATTCAGCAAATGAACATTCTTTTTCTAGTCACAGAAATCCAAACATGAAATTTGCCTGATGGAAAGAAGCCTCAGAAATATTGATGTACACTGATCTCTCTGACTTAAACTGATAATCTGTGTTGCATGCCATTTTAGGAACTCATTCTGATTGTGCAGGATCCAGTGGCTTAACGTGGTTTTAGTGCGACACTCCCATAAACAAACTTCAAGTTAGTGTATGTTCCATGCATGAAAGATGGTTGCCACCATCCTTCTCTGTGCTGTGTACTAGCTCCACATTAGCAGTTTTACAGAGACTCAGGTTAACACAGCTTAAATGGAAAACCCAATCTTTACTGAGTCACTCTAAAAACAATTGTTTCCTGGGCAGGCTAGATGCTAAATATACAATGACAAACAACAGGTATGCCACTCGTTGCAAAGAACTGACTGGCTAGATGATCTTTTTAATAAAACAGAATAACAATGTCAATGGTAGTTTCATATTGTTCCTTCCACGTTAGCCAAGCTGAACTACATTTCACAGAATTCCCTCCCCTGTATTGTTCCGTTTAGGGTTGGCCCCTTGAGAAAGCCACGTGCTCTGGGAGGCAAACATGAAACTATAGACCGATGGCGTGCTGGGTGCCAAGGGCAGTGGCAGCTTTGTGCACAGGGTCAGCCACCAGCGGCATCACTGTGTTGGCACAGGCTGATGCTTCCTCAGATCCCACCACACCTTCTTCAATTACTCCTGTTCCTGGGCCAGGCACGTGTGAGCTCAGAGGTGAAGCACACAGCTCCTTCTGCCGGATACCCACACGGGCAATGCTGAGCAATGAGAGACGGATGGGGGTTCCAGGTTGTCCCTATTTTCCCCCATTTCACGTCTCGTTTTTCAACTGCTGGCCCACAGTGACTTTAGGACCACACAGAAACCAAGAGGACAGCTTTACATAAATAAATAAACTTCCTCAGCAGCTCACATAATTGTGTAAGGTCTAATTCCTATAATATATATCTGCATTTATCATGGTGGTTCTGATTCCCTGATTGAACCCTGAACCTTGAACCCTGAGAGGGATCAATTATCCATGCTTGAGATGCAAAGAGGTTTTAAAGACAATATAGGGTTTATAAGTCTTTCAAAGAAGAAATGGCTCTTAATATATATTTGTGTAAGGAGTATCAGTGTTTGCCAGTCTAAGCAACAGACAGATATGCCTGCTGAACTCATGTTATCTTCTTTGGCAAGTTCTAATAGTCAAACTCCAAAGGACCAGTCCAAACCTTCTCTGTTCTTCCCACCTTGAGTATGCTTTCCCCACCTATTATTTAGGGGAGGCATAAAGTAATGGCTTTTGAACTGTGGTGTTGGAGAAGACTCTTGAGAGTCCCTTGGACTGCAAAGAGATCCAACCAGTCCATCCTAAAGGAAACAAGTCCTGAATATTCACTGAAAGGACTGATGCTGAAGCTGAAACTCCAATACATTGGCCACCTAATGAGAAGAACCGACTCATTGGAAAAGACCCTGATGCTGGGAAAGATTGAAGGCGGGAAGAGAAGGGGATGACAGAGGATGAGATGTTGGATGGCATCACTGACGCAATAGACATGAGTTTGAGTAGGCTCCAGGAGTTGGTGATGGACAGGGAGGCCTGGCGCACTACAGTCCATGGGGACACAGAGAGTTGGACACAACTGAGCGACTGAACTGAACTGAAAGTAATGGCTATAGGATCTAACTTAAAAAAGGAGGAATGGGATGTAGCCAAGATGGCAGAATGGGAAGTGCCTGAACTCATCCCTTCCCACAGGCATACCAAAACTGCAACTGCTTACAGAGCAACCATCCATGAGAGTGATCTGAAGACTTGTAGAATAGATTCCCCCAACAAAAGATATAAAGAACAGACTACAACAAGATAGACAGGAGGGGCCAAGAGGTAGTATACGCAGGACCCATATAGCTGGGTAAGAAACCCATCAATGGGAAGCATATCACAATCACAGAGGTCCTCCCCAAGGAGCGAGAGGTCTGAGCCCCACACTGCTCTGCAGCCTGGGGTGCTGCAGCAGGAAGATGAGTCCCCAGAACTTCTGCTTTGAAAGCCAGTGGGGCTTATGTTCAGGAGAGTCAGAGGACTTAGGAAACAGACTGCTCTTAAAGAGCATGTGCAGAGGTTGTAGCTTGAAAAAAGCCTGGGTCAGACCTACTTGCTATTCTTGGAGAGCCTCTTGAGAGGCACGAGGCACCTGGGACTCACTTGAGAATGAAGAGACTGGTGGCATCTACTTGGGGGAGCTCATTCTGCCATGATGTCGGCACTGGCAAGTGCCATGTGAAAATCTTTCCAATAGCCTATTAGTGTTGGTGACTTACCTGCCCACTAGCACCAGCTCCACAGCCCCCAGGCTGCACAGTCAACCGCTTGGGGAGCCTGCCACATCCTCCAGTGGGCCCCCAACATGAGGGAGAACCTCACAGCTAAACAAGCTTGGGGCCAGCCTTGCCTCCCAGAAAGCTCACAGTAATTGACCCGGCTCTGTCAGAGGAGGTGCCCACAGCCCAGATCGGGGTACCCCTAGAGCACATAGCTCTGGTGACCAGAAGGAAAGTGGTGTTGGATCCCATAGGACGTCTCCTACATAAAACCACTTCTGTAAGATCAGAAAATGTATTTGACCCACCTAGTACAGGAAAATAAACACAGAGAATTAAGCAAAATGAGGAGATAGAGAAATATGCTCCAAATGAAGGAACAAGACAAAACCTCAGAAAAAGAACCAAAGTAAGATGCTCAATGAACTTCAGAGAAGAATGGATGAAAACTGGGAGAATTTTAACAGAGTTAGAAAATATAAAGAAAAACCAAACAAAGCTGAAGAATATATTAACTGAAATGAAAAATACACTAGAAGGAATCAACAGTAGATTAGATGATACAGAGGAATAATCAGTGATCTGGAAGAGTAGTGGCGATCACCCAAGCTAAATATAAAAAAGAAAAAAAGGATTAAAAGAAAGAAGAATAATTTAAGAAACCTCCGGACCACATCAAGCATACTAACATTGCAATATAAGAGTCCCAGAAGGAGAAAAGAAAGAGAAAGGGGCAGAGAACTTACTTGAAGAAATAACAGCTAAAAACTTCCCTAACCTAGGGAAGGAAGTAGACATCCAGAGTTTCAAACAAGATGAACCCAAAGAGGTCCACATCAAGTCATACTATAACTAAAATGACAAGAAAATGTATTTCCAAATCACTTTGTTGTAGAGCAGAAACTAGCACAACAATGTAAAACAACTATACTTCAACAAAATAAATTTTTAAAAATATATAAAAAATCTAAAAATTAACAGCAAGAGAAAAGCAACCAGTTACGAATAGTAAGCTGATGTTCAGCAGAGACTTTGCAAGCCAGAAGGGAGTGGCGCTATATATTCAAAGCGATGAAAGGAAAAAAACCTACAACTGAGAATACTCTGCCTGGCAAGGTTATAATTCAGATTTGAAGGAAAGATAAAGAATTTTACAAACAAGTAAAAGCTAAAAGAATTCAGCACCACTAACCCAACCTTACAAGAAATCTTAAAGGGACTTCTAGTGAAAAGGAAAAGGCCACAAGTAGAAATATAAAAATTATGAAAGAAAAATCTCATGCGTAAAGGCAAATATATGACAGGTAGTAGATCACTTATAAAGCTAGTAGAAAGGTCAAAACACAAAAGCAGTAAAATCATCTATTTCCACAATAAGTAGTTAAGAGATACACAAAACAAAAAAGTGTAAAACATGATGTCAGAAATATTAAACATAACAGGGGAAAATAAAAATGTAGGGGTGTTAGAATGTGTTCAAACTTAAGAGATCACTAATATATGTGTGTATGTATACATACACACACACATATACACACACACACACATACATATACACGTATGCATGCTCAGTTGTATCTGACTCTTTGAAACTCTATGGACTGTAGCCTGCCAGACCTCTTTGTCCATGGGATTCTGCAGGCAAGCATACTGAAGTGTGTTGCAATGCCCTCCTCCAGGGGATGTTCCAGACCTAGAATCGAACCCACGTCTTTTACGTCTCCTGCACTGGGGGGCAGTTCCTTACCACCAGTGTCACTGGGAAGACCCATACATATATAAAACTTGAGATCATCAATATAAATGTGTGTGTGTGTATATAGTAACCACAAACCAAAAACCTATAAGGTTCCACGTGCTCAGTCACTCAGCTGTGTCTTACTCTTTGCGACCCTGTGGACTGTAGCCCACTAGGCTCCTATGTTCACGAGATTGTTTAGGCAAGAATACTGGAGTGGGTTGCCATTTCCTCCTCCAGGGGCTCTTCCGACCCAGGAATCAAACTTGCATCTCCTGTGTCTCCTGCATTGGAAGGCGGATTCTTTACCACTGAGTGACTTGGGAAGCCTATAATAGACACATATAAAAAAACAAAAAAATCTAAACACTCAATATAGGCATCAAGTCACAATGGAGGAGAACAAAAAAAGAAAAAAATACTACAAAAGAACCAAAGCAGTGAATGGAAGGGCAATAAGAACACACCTATCAATAGTTACTTTAAATGCAAACAGACAAAACGTTCCAATTAAAAGACATATTTGCCATCCTCACCCACATTTCCAGCATTCAAAATAAAATTACTTCCTGAGCACCTACAATGTAGCAGGCTTGGGATGCATCAAGAAACAAGACTCAGATTCCCTACTGTCACGGGGCTTCCATGTCGGGGACATATTCACCAAACTCAGCACTTTCAAACAGAACTGAGAAACTTCCCTGCCCCATGCTCCTCTGCCTGGCCTTCCCAGTTAGCGATGTCACCCTTCACCCAGGGTCTTCTTCTCCATCTTACCCTCACTTGTTCCGAATCCTGTCAGGCTTACACTCATCTCCACTGTCCACAGTCCCCACTGCTCAGGACACCCAGGATTCTGCTACTTGACCCAGCCTCTACCATGAGACTTATCTTCTACTGTACCCCGTGTCCCGGCTACATCCAACGAACCCACCATTGTTCACAGCCATGACCCTGTTCTTCAGCACATTGGTTCTTCTGCCTCAGCCCTCTCTCCTTTTCTTGGCCTGGTAAACCTCTACACATCCTCTACGGACTAGCTTAACTGACATCTCTTCTTGGAAGACTTCATCTATTCAAGAAGACAGTTATTTGCTCCTTCCTCCAACTCAGTTATGATACTGTACTGATCTGCTTACCTGTTTGCATCCCATCCAGACTGAGAACTCACTGAAGTCAAGGATGATGCCGTCCATCTGGGACCACCCCAGGCAGCCCCTAACACCATGCCTGGCATGCAGGAGGTGCTTAAATAAACAGCTGTCCAAGGTGGTAGCCCTCTCGCATTAGAGGTTTGGCATGAGAGCCTTTTGCTCACCAGTGAGAATCCCTAACTCAGCAGAAAGCATTTTTCCCTTTCTAGAAACCGGAGGTGCTAGGTTAAGTAAGATAATCACTCACCTCACTCCTGGAGGCGACAGCCCGGTGCAGCGGGGTCAGCCACATGTTGTCCTTGGCATTCACACGAGCTCCTGGAACCAAACAGCACAGGTTAGACGCATCCTGCCATCAGGGCAAGTTCTGCTGACGCGAAGTCAGAAGCTGTGTCTTGTGCTCTTGTTTGCCTGGTACAAACAATACATTTTGGTTTTTTTTCTTTGTATCAATCACGTGCTTTCTGGCCAGACAGGAGGCGATACTGAGCCCAGAAGAAGCAAGATCATGAGTTTAGACTGTCACAGGAATTGGGTTAAGACGAGAAAAGAAATGACAGGGTCTCCCTGGGGAGGAGATAGTTTTGAGAAAGCTGAGATCCTCCAGGACTTCAGAAATACAGGTTCTGAAGAATGGAGAACTTCTCAAGGGTGTGGATATATGTATGTGTGCTCCTGAATATAATATATATTCCTGAACATAAACTATATAATCACATTCATTATTTCATTTTTAGTCATTAAGCATATTTATCTCACAGGGCAGACAACATCCTTCTTGACAAATTATTAGGGATGAGCAGTCTTTTAACAAAAGTATATTATCCTAGAAGCCAGTGAGATGTCAAACACATTTGTTAAGTTGGATGCTGATGAGACTTGATCTGGGCTAAAGGGATTAGCAGAAATCCATTTTATCCAAGACCCTAATTATTCCTCTGGAACAAGCCACATATTTCGGAAGGAAGAAGCCAGCTTCCATGGGAGCTTTTGAACTGACACCACATGAAGCCTCTGTGGGCTGTTCACAACTCCCTCACGCGATGGGGTGGGCAGATAGGGTGAGACAGCTATGTCTCCTCAGCCGAGCTAGTTTGAACCAGCGCTGTGAAAATTGCCTATTACCACGAACAGCAAAAGACCTATTTTACTTCATGGTTTTGACCATATGATTAATACATGAATGTATTCTTCTTTCAAAAGATAGATCGTTATAGATTTAGGTAAAGTCCCTTTGAGAATCACCCCCAATGCTGGACTTTCTTCACTCCCTAAAGAAAACTATTGCTCTGAGTTGGTACATGAGATTCTGATTTATGTCTTGTATAGAAATATGTGTACCTAAAAAAAAATAAAGTGTACCTATAGAAAATATTTCCAATATTTCACTGTAAACAATGCTGCTATGAAGATCCATAAAATGACTCTATGCAAGTGTGTAAGTATTTTTCTAGGATACATAATTAGAAATGGGCCTTCTGTGTCATTGACCATGCACTTTTGGTTTTAATAGTTTCAACCCTTCAAAGTGTGCCAATTTATACACTCACAGTGTATGATTGCTTGAATTCCTCACATTTTCATCAATACTTGATGTTATCAGTTATTTATTATTATTATTATTCAAGGAATATGCATAACAATCCAGAGTTCTCCAGAGCTGGGGCCACCACTCAAGTGGAGGATGGTAACTTCAGGCTGAGCACAAGATTCCTGGAGCGCTGCCCAGTTGCTTCACCACCAACCAATCAGAAGAAAGTCACACAGTCTGCAGCCCTCATTCCAGATGTTGCCTTCCTCTCCTGGGGACCGGTGATGACCTACTAGGCCTCCTGTTTGGCCCCTGTCTATTTCGTCACTGACTGGCTCCAACAGTTTTGGGCTAAACTGCTGTTACTACAAGGGCTTCCCACGTGGCACTAGTGGTAAAGATCCCGTCTGCCAATGCAGGAGACACAGGAGGTGTGGGTTCAATCCCTGGGTCGGGAAGATCCCCTGGAGGAGGAAATGGCTACCCACTCCTCTATTCTTGCCTAGAGAATCCCATAAACAGAGGATCCTGGTGGGCTACAGTCCAAAGGGTCGCAAAGAATTGGATACAACTGAAGTGACTGTGCACATCAGTTACTTAAAATATTGCAAATCTGATTGGAAGAAAATGCTCTTACATTTCTGTGTTGCCTATTTAACAATGAGATTGGGCATCTTCTAATATGTTTGTTTATTAGCCACTTGTAATTCATTCCCTGAGAACCGTTTATTTATATTCTTTGCCTATTCCCATTTTTCTTATAATTTATATGTATATATTTATATTGTAGTTACTATTATTACTGTTTACGTATTCTAAAATTCTAAAAAAAAAAGTTTTATGTAGATCCAAATGTGGCTTTTAATATCAAAATTCTTTGAAGGAGAAAAATGCCACTGAGCTTGCTGGGGAACATAAAGCAACCTTCACCCCCATGTGTAACAAACACCAGCACTGTGTCCATGCAGCTTTGGACTCACTTGAGAAATTGAAAGATAATTAGAAATCTAGGGAGTAGATTCAGCCACTGTGTAAGCCTTCCATTTCTCCACTAATCCTCCTCCACAAGGTTGAAGAGGCAGCTGCCAGGGAAACCACCTCTCCCAGAACAACAAAATTATTATGACAAAAGCAGAGTTATCTGAACGGGGACGCGTATTTCATCAGTGTCATCCCGTGAGACTGGCTTCCTCATCCTCTTCCTCTGTCTGTCAGAGAGTCTTGTTTACATGTCAGAGGGAGATGTCGGATGGTTTGAGCTGAATATTTATAACTGATTTTTCTAAAGGAAGCTTCACGTTATTTACCTGCCTGTCAGGCACCATTGTGCGCTGAAGGACACGGAGTCAGCATGTCTAATGATTTAAAGGCAATGTTTTTCCTCCAAGCACATTTTTAAAATTTTTTTTTTTTAAGCACCAGGTTATACTGATTCTCCAGAAACCTAGACCTAACTAAAAGTTATCAGGCATGAACTGTAATTACAAATTAAACATCTTTTTTTTTTAATCTTATCCCTACTACCTCTTGATTTTATTTTCATAAATAACAGGAGTAAAGAGAACTCTGAGCATATTTTCAGAGGCAATATTTCTGTTCTTTTCACCGTGTCATCTAGAAACAAGTAGGACAAAGGAAAAAGAAAGATCAAATGACTAAAAATCTTACAGGCCAGCGAGAACAATTGATTCTTAAGCCAACGTTTGGCTTTTAATTATAGAAATAAATATGAAAGAAAAATCACATGAAATATGATTATAATACAGTGAGATCAGCTTGCTATTGATTTTTTAAAACAAACAGACCAAATCTCATTATAGCCCAGGAGCACTGTCCTGCAAAGCAATGGCCTTAGAAGAATATATGATAATTCCAAATATGTGGCAGTTGCTCAAAACATTTTAAAAACTCCCCTTGGAGTTGCCTTTGGGGCCAGTTTATATGCCTATCAGCAAATGGCCCATTACTTTATAATCACACTACATTGGAGACCAAAATCAGCATTGCCTCATTTAATTACCCCTCTTTTTCTAGACCTCCCCCAAAAATCAAATCCAACCTCAAAGGATGAATATTTGTTATGCATGAAAGAATCAAAAGAATGACCTGCCACCAGCTCTGGAGGCAATTTGCATTGGGAGTGGTAATCACATTTTGAAAAATCACAGGAAATAATGTCATAGGAATACCACTTGTTTGGTGGCCTACATTCTAATTTATTTTTTTAAATTAATAGTTACAACTCACAAACACTCACATATTACAGGGTGTGTACTCCTGGTTTTCTTCCTTCAGCTCAGAACCCTCTTTCTAACCCTTGTGTGTTTCCAGAATTTCTGTACAAGGTCTTGTTACTATGTTTCTCTGTGTGCTTCCCTCCCCATATCTCAACACTAGTCTCTTAACTCTTAGCCACTGATTGGTTCACACTGATCTCATTCATATATCTCCAGGCAAATGATTTAGCAAGCTCTTGACTTTCTCTCTGCCTTAATCCTGACTAGGTCAGTTCCAAAACAGAAGCTACAAGCAGGTGGTGAAAATAAAGCCAGAAGCAGTTATAAGAGGAGGAAATCTGCAAGGCCTGAATTCCTTGCTGTCTACTCAGACGCACTCAGGGTTCCATCTGCCTAGCTAACAAAAGATAATGTCAGTAGGAATTTAGTGGGCTGGAGTTACACTATGCTCTGTAAGTTAATACAACAATGGAGAACACAGCTGTAATGGGAGATTCTGGCAAAGTCAAATGATTTGTCCAACATGGGACTCATTAGCACCTCATTCATTATTAAACTGGAAAACAATTTGGTTGGATTCCCTAAAGGGTCAGCTGCCAGATGTAAGTCAAGAGATGAAATCACTGCTCTTGCAATGATATTTATTTAGGAATATACTACACAAAATGAATAAAGGACCTTTCAGGGAAATTAAAACCATGACAATTTCAAGAGTTTGCTAAGTTTCCACAGTTGAGTAAAATTCCTAAAGAACCTTCACAATTCTCTTCCGTATCCTGTCTTCCTAATTTGATGAGGGGAGGAGGAAAAATTCCATAGCATGTGCCACCTGAAATTATACTAGAGGCATTAATAGCTCAGTGATTCTTCCAAGATGACTGGGCTAAGGAAACAGCAGTACAGATCAAAAGATACAGAACAGTTTCTCCTGGCTCTGAATGAGCCCTGTTTAAAAGAGGAGGGTGCTCCATGCCCACATAAAGGAGAGGTGAAACCAAGTCTTTTGATTATCAGACCCTAGATGCCTGGGAAAAAATAGATGGGTCACCTCCATGTTGAAGAATTAAAACTTTCCCCTTCAAACATAGAAAGACAGACAAAACAACATGCAAAAAAGCATAGCTGGGGATATAAGACAAAGTTCTAAATTTGCACAGTCATGAACCAAACATTCCTCTGAGAACCCTGAGCTGTGTCTTAAAACAACACTTAGAAGGTAGGTAGAGCTTGTTGGGATCATTAGGTGTCATACCACAAAAGTCTTTATTTGGCAACTCCACTGATTCTGCTTATAATTTTCCATGGGCCAGATTTCTACTGCTGGGGCAACCAGCCAGGTGTGCACCGGCTCTTGGCCACAGATGGTGCCAGTGCCAAGCAGTACATGCTTGTTTGGAATACAGCCTTGAAACATCTTTAGAATTATCAGAAGGAAGGCCTGTTCTCAAGAGCACAGAAAACACTCCACGAATTCTAACCTAACCTCCGTGAGACTGTCAGGAGCATGGAGCACAAGCATTGCAAGGCATAGAATACTTGTTTCCTGAGAAAAGCTACCTCAAGAACACAAACACAATGAAAATAAGGGCAATGTGAATCTTCCTTGTGCATCAGAGCACCACTCTTTTTCACAGTGTTCTCCACACCTGCTCCAATACTGTTATCAGTTCCTGTCTTTGCATAGCTGACTTTGGAATTCTACAATTTCCCTTTACTACTGCAAACAAAGGCGAAACCTTATTATTGGGCTTTTGCATAGTCTCTGGGCAGCGGCATTTCCTCCAGATTTGAATCTCCCCAAACCAAAAGAAGGAAGAAGAAAGCCAGCTAGCCTGCATGCAATCCACATGGAGACTCATGCACATGCTTAGATCCACTCCACGGATTTGTTCAGCAAACACTCAAAGTTTTGAAAAAGCACATGCTGGTTTTGGGTGGGATATACCGAGCAAAGGTACTTATGTGTTGTCTAGTCATGCAATCGTGTCCGACTCATTGAAATCCTATGGACTGTAGCCGCCAGGCTCTTCTGTCCATGGGGATTTTCCAGGCGGGAGTACTGGAGTGGGTTGTCATTTCCTCCTCCAGGGGATCTTCCTGACACAGGGATCGAACCCACGTCTTCTGCATCTCCTGTACTGACAGGCAGATTCTCTACCACTGAGCCACCTGGGATTCCCACCAAGTATATAGGTTTCCCAAAATGAAAACGCTGGTATTTTAAAATCTGATGAAATATTTAAAATACATAGAAAAATAAAGAGAACAGTATCACAAAGACCAGTATGCACACAACATGTGCTGGCCACATATTTACTCCCAATTTTTAAAAAATGAAGTATTTTACATAATTACTGTCTCTTTTTTACCCTCCCCTGAAAACATCTCTCACTCTATTTGCCTCCTCAGAGGTAACTACTATCCAGAAACTGATGTTTCATTTTTTCCCCATATTTTTATGCTTTGATTACATTATAGTCATGTATCTAACCTAACCTCCATGAGGTTAAGTTAAACAAAATAGTACTGTTTTGCAATGCAATTTAAAAATATGTAAATACACACACATATCTATGTGTATTCATGTAGACTTTAAGGAATCCATTTTCCTTCTTTAATTTTTAATTTTTTACAGTGAAAGAAACAGATATCCAAATGTACGGAATGCATCCACAATCCTGGGCCTGACTACTTGTTAAGATGGTCAGGAGTCAGACTTCCAAAGCAACATAGAAGTTTTACTGGAGAAGTCATTTTTCAATAAGAAGAATGTCTTGTATTGTCGCCTGTCTACTGATAAAGTCAATGATCAAATAAATGTCCACAAGCACAATAAAGAAACTTTGTTTGGGTTCTTTGTAGTAGTCAATCTAGTAAATTGGTTATTTAAATCTTCACATGCCATTGACTTTTAAGTACAGCTGATATTTACCTGACAGAATCAGGAGTTCAATTATCTCTGCATCTCCCAGAAACGCAGCCACGTGAAGTGGGGTTCGCTTCTCAGAATCCTGAAACGATGGCAAAGATAAACAAGTCAGTACCGGCCGGAGCTGCCTTTGGTAGATACAGTATGACATGTCACTTACTCTGAGGTTAATGCTTGTGAGAGAGAGTGAAGGTCAAACATCTATTCAGAGGAGTGCTGGTTACACATTTCTCTCAGCATCTCCCCCAGTCCCATCAAGGAAAGATCCCCATTTCTGTGTCCGTATGTTGTATTTGCCTCATTGCTCCTCTTATTAGAGCCCAGCTCAGGTCAAGGATGGCCCATCATGCACTGGATGATGAAATAAATTTTTCTTTAAATCTTCAGTATGGGTAAAAAAATTTCAATGCTTCTACCTATCTTAACAGTACAGTTCAAAGTTTTCAATGACTTATTTTCTTTCTAAGAAAACTTAAACTATTCACAAGGACATGAAATATAAATACAATTATTTTCCATTACTGTTGCTTAGACCACTGCCCATTCATGTAATACTTACTGACTGCCTACTGTGTGTCAGGAACCAGATTCTGGGGACATAGGGGTAACTATGAGTTCATGCCTTCACGAAACTTACAATCAAGTGGGAAGGCTGATAATAGTCATGTAACCCAGTGACACATGAAATCCTTTCAGATGGTGATAAAGACTATAACAAAATTAAAACAGGATGAGATCCAGTGACTGTGAAGATGAGAACAAGATTCCTTAGGGCGGTTGCATAAGGCCTTTCTGAGGGTGCTGACGCTGAAGCTAAGAGCTGAGGCAGATATTACTAACTCTGTCGTACAGATGAGAAACTGTGGCTCAAGTAAATTAAGAAATGTCCTCAAGACTCCACAGGTATACAGCAGAGTCAAGATTAGACCTTCACCTGTCAGATTCCAGACTAAGTCCTTTGCATGGCATTCAACATATTGTGCTGTGAGGCAGCATGGTAACAGGCAGGGGAAAAAAATACTGCTTCCCCATCTGTAAATTGGAGATAATACCTCCCTAGAGGACTGATAAGAGCATTCAAGACAATGTAAGTAAATAAGTCCTCAGCAGGTATGAGGCTTGGTACACACACAGCAAGTGCTCCATGGTGGCCACTCTTGTCACAGCATAGACAGTTGTGGGATACTGTAACCCAGAAGGACCCTATGGAAACTTCCCCATCCGTGTCCTCTACCTGCCTCATTTGTAGAAAAACTTTAGCTTCCTAGGCTTTCCCCTAGTTTCAAAGAACAAATTTAATCAAAGTGAGAAAATGCAGAAACAAAGAAAAGAGAAAATAACACAGACATTAAACAAAATCTAGGACCTTGAGTTCCTCCTCGAGGGCTATAGATAATATCCTGAGCCACATCCTTGAGTTGTTTTGCAGATACTGAAACCTCCACCAAGAGGAAGAAGTTAACTGCGTGCTGACATAAGCACGTAGATCCCAGACAAGTTGGAACCAGAATGTTGAGGATGCTGACACCCAATTACCTCACCACCAACCAACCAGAAGAATGGCCACAAGCTGATCATATACCCCAAAACCCTCTCCATCACCCTGACTTTAAAAACCTTTCCCTCAAAGCCATCAAGGAGTTCAGGAGTTTTGAGCATCGGTCGCCCACACTCCTTGCTTGGCCTTGCAATAAACGCTGCATGTTCCTTCACCACAATCCAGTATCAGGAGATTGTCTTTACTGCACGCAGGTGAGCAGATCCAAGTTTGGTTCAGTGACAACATCTTCCCTCGAAGACTGAGAACTCTCGTAGGGTACAGAACAGGTCTTACCTCTCTCCCTATAGTAGCACCATACTAGGTGAAGAAGTGAAGTGAAAGTCACTCAGCCGTGTCTAACTCATTGCAACCCCATGGACTATACAGTCCATGGAATTCCCCAGGCCAGAACACTGGAGTGGGTAGCCTTTCCCTTCTCCAGGGGCTCTTCCCAACCCAGGGATCGAACCCAGGTCTCCTGCCTTGCAGGCGGATTCTTTACCAGCTGAGTCACAGGGAAAGCCTATACTAGGTGCTCAGCATAAACTGACCAAACTCGACTAGTCTACATGCATGGCCTCTGCTACAAACTTTCAGCAGCTATCCTATAACAAAGGTAACCAAAGCCTATGCACCGTCTTGGCAGTTTCTCCAGAAACTGGGATGCATTTTAGTTTTGACACTTGTAGAGTCACTATTGATTTTAATCATCATTCCTATCATTCCTTGACTAGACAATATACCTAACAGTCCTTGAAGCCCAAGGATGTTATTTTGTTTTCTGACAGTTCAGGTCCTCTGCTCTCAGTCTCTTCCAGACTATAGCTTTTAGGCATTTCATGACTCACTAATATCTAAAACAGATGGTAGGCAGGGAACATGACAAGAACTGATCTTCAAGCCAGCCTATTTGTTAGGAGGTCTGGTAAATAGGTTTAATGAAGAGATTAACTAACTTTTCAGCGGATCAAAAGAGGGGGTTTGAATTAACTGGGAATTTATGTCTATGTATGCTACAGGCAATCACTACATATAAGAGGAAGTAGGGCAGTCACGTTACTATTCCATATTCGATAATGATATGCCTTAGAAAAGGACTTCCCTGGTAGCTTAGTCAGTTAAGAGACTGCCTGCAATGCAGGAGACCCAGGTTCAATCCCTGGGTTGGGAACACCCCCTGGAGAGGGAAATGGCAACCCACTACAGTATTCTTGCCTGGAGAAGCCCAGCAGGCTACAGCCCATGGAATCACAGAGTCGGACAGGACTGAGCTACTAACACTATTATAACACTATGGCTTAGAAAACTGAGTGAGATTTAAAACCACGGTTAACCCTCTTATTGCCACATCATCCTTTCTGTGAAAATAAAGATTCAATGTTTAGAAGCATATTTGCTTATTTGAGAATCAAGTATTAATTTATACAGTGAACTATACAAATACCTGAGATCAGACTTTCACAAATGTCTTCTATTTCTTCTATTATGTTTCTACAAGCACTTTCCTTTTTAGCTTTATATTCTCTTTGAATCCTCTATAATAACTGAAAAGTATCTATTGGGCCTTAGAATAAAAGTTAAATAATTATATGTTCGTTCATAAATTGAACTGGTTCCAGAGTTTGGTTCAACAAATTAAACCTCACCTAAGTGATTTAAACAAGGACTAACCCAACCCAACTTATGACTTTAATTTGACCTGAAGCAAAGTCAATGCTCTGTTTGAGAACTTGGCCTCAAATAAAGGCCAAAAAAATACCAATATTCAAATCTGGTTAGTCCATCATTATGTAACAGGCTTTACTCATCCTGTAGGTCCTTTTATGACATGACTTGTTCAAATTGAAGTTTTTGTATTATAATATGGGTGTGTTACATGAGATCACGCTGTAAAAACTCCTTGGTTATAAATCCTATTTTTCCTCCTAATATGCATTTAAAGGTTTCCGACAGCTTTCTGAACACCTATGCCAACTGATACTCTCCCTCATGACAGGCCATGAACAGGCAAAGCAGAGAAGATCTATATTCAGGAAGCAGTTCTTCAATTCACCAAAGCAGCAGAATCATATAAACAATTTCATGTGCTATTAAGACCTTACCTAAAATAACAGTGCATTACTGCTATTGACCAAGGGTTGCCATCACCTGCTCTCAAGCAAGGAACCTGAGTGATGTGCAGGATCAAGTTGAGAGGTGAACAACAGAGTCACATCCATCACCATACCCAACGAGGTAAAACCAGCCAGGAAGTTGCAGTTCATCCTCTAAGTAGAGGTCCACTCTGCTTGCCATCGGCTAGATAAACGGACTGGGAGATGCAATGGTAGAAGGAGAGGGAAGGCTCCAGGAAAAGAAAATGCTAATAATAATACTAGGAAAAATAGGTCATTGGCCAATGATATCCCTATGGCATCTAAAAGAAGAAACAAAATCCATCTGGTACTGAGGCAAGGCTTTTAGATTTTTTTTCAGAATGCCTTCTCATCTCTTCTATTATTTAAATCTTATAACATCCGTATCAGGGGAGACACATCTTTCAGAACTTTGTTGTTAAGTCTTGCTACCACCATTTAAAAGATATGAACTCTGAGCCCTTGGATATGTTGTATGACTTGCCCAATACAGTAAACTGATGTCAAAGAATTGGGGGTCCTGGCTACCAACTTGAAAACCTTTTTCTTTATAAATGGAAGCAAGTGATGACCAAGCAAGATGGATGGGACAGGGGAGGGAGGCTCAAGAGGGACGGCATATATATATTTACATATAAAATTATGACAGATTTGCACTGTTGATGGCAGAAACCAACACAACATTGTAAAGCAATTATTATCCAATTAAAAACAGATTATGGGACTTTAGTTTGTTAGCCTCTGTTCCAGATGTCTAGGAAACATCAGCAGTCATCCTTTTGTGTCCTATGGGTCATAGCCCACACACAGAAACCTTGTTTACAAAATGTGGGGTGTACATCTACCAAGAGCAAAAGATCTGAACAATGAGAAGGAATTTAAACATAAAATTCAAAACCAAACCAAAAAAAAATGGAAGCAAGAACATCATCATAGAAGCTGCCTTGATAGTCAAAAAAACTTTCCCTTATAACCCCTAAGAAATTTTGGGGGAAATGTGACAAACATATAGTAAACTTTCACTTAAATGAACTTGCAAAAAGTTAAATGATCTGGGGCAGGACACAAGGAATAAACAGAACCAAAGCTGGAAGCACATGAGCTCATTACCCTGCAAGGAGAAGCCACACTCCAGGGGCTTGGGACAGAACACTTGCTCTGGGATGGAAGGTGAGGTGGAGAACTAAACCTGGAAGACCTAGAAAGTGGTCTTGAAGAAAAATTCCTAAAGAACAACGGTAGGCTCCAAAAAAAGCTAAACACTCCCTGGGCAGATGGCAAAGTAATGCCTTGGCCTAGATTCTTGGTGGAAGAATAAAAGTGTCTCCACTGAGCATGTGTATCCCGAGTCTGCCCTCCTGTGGTTTCAGGATTTGAAGAATACTGGAGTGGATTGCCATTTCCTACCCCAGGGAATCTTCCCAACCCAGGGATCAAACCCACGTCTCTTGGGTCTCCTGCATCGGCAGCTGGATTCTTTACCACTAGCACCACCTGGGAAGACCCCTGCATAGTTTAGAAACTTTCGAGCCAGAAAATAGTTATAAAAATTGGTTCTAGGCCAAGGATACCCTGATGGTGCCAAGAAGAAAAAACAATACCTATCTAGAGAGATGTGTCCTTGATCCAAGTGACCCAGGATTCCCACAGACTAAAACCTCACTGAAGGTGAGCTCACAAACCACAAACTTATGTGGAAACAATTGATTTCCCATAAGCCAGGGTCAGCAGGCATACCAACCAGAAAGAGCTTGATAGAATAGAAGAATCAGACAGAGACACAGTGTTTAAAATCATTTAAACATGAAGGATAAAGCCCAAGGGAGAAAATAAAGCCTTTTTTATTTTTGACTGAACAAAATTTGGGGGAACAGGTATGAAGGAAGAATTATAGGAAGCAGTACAAATGATGTTAGAAACCATCTAAGACTTTGATTTAAGAGAGATGAAAACAGAAGAGTTGAAAAAAATTGAAGAAGGATAAACTAAGAACAGTGACTTTGGAATATGTTTTACCACCATATATTCAGCCATATTTTCTAGGTACAGACATGTATTAAGAAGGTATTATCTTCCAGACACTGTGATAGATGTTATTAATAGAAATACAAAATTTGAAACATTCAGTCATCACCATAAAGACACTTACATCCAGTAACCAGTTGGCAAATTTAGGACATCAGAAAAAAATAAAAGCAGGGACATGGTAATTTGATGGTAATTTGATATTTGTGATGTTAAAAGATTTATGAAAATTACCAAATGCACTGTGACAAAGTGTTAGCCACTCAATCATATCAGACTCTTTGTAGCCCCTTGGACTGCAGTTCACCAGGCTCCTCTGTCCCTGGGATTCTCCAGGCAAGAGTACTAGAGTGGGTTGCCATCCTTCTCCAGGGGATCTTCCTGACCCAGGTATCAAACCCAGGTCTCCTGCACTGCAGGCAGATTCTTTACCATCTGAGCCACGAGGGAATCCCACTGAGACTAATGCTGTAGTCAATATTGTCCCCAAACCTGTTCAATTCTGACCACGCCTGGGGCAAGAAGTCTAAATGGACAAGAAAAAAATCTCTTTTGAACTGGGACATGAACACATTTTGCCCAGGACTCTCAAGAAGCCCTACTGGCTCCCACTCAATAGGAACTTGGGAAGCCCTGGGCCAGATTTCCAGTTCAGTCCCAGAGCCCAGCCGGTATCTTATAGGCTGCCTTGGGGTAGTTTCTGGATCAAAACTAGAATCCAGGACCAGACTAGGACAAGAGTAGCCTTCAGGCATTATAGCCAAGCTACATGTTCTGCACCATTTGTATTCATTCTATCTGTTGTCCAAGTGGACTTTCTGAGATGACCAACAGTTAATAAATGGTTGCATAGGTCTTTACAACACCTAGGAACACAGAGGAGAAAAAAACTCAAAAGCAAGCACACATCAGAAATAAACACAAAAATAAATTCAAAATCGATTAAAGACCTAAATATAAAATCAGAAACTGTAAAACTCTTAGAGGAAAATATGAGCAGAACGCTCTCCAACATAAATCACAGCAAGATCCTCCATGACCCATCTCCCAGAGTAATGAAAATAAAAATAAACAAATGGGACCCAATTAAACTTAAAAGCTTTTGAATAATGAAGGAAACTGTAAGCAAGGTGAAAAGACAGCCCTCAGAATGGAAGAAAATAATAGCAAATGAAACAACTGACAAAGCATTAATCTCCAAAATATACAAGCAGTTCATGTGGCTCAATACCAGAAAAACAAAAAACCCAATCAAAAAGTAGGGAAAAGACCTAAACAGACATTTCCGCAAAGAAGACATACAGATGGCTAAGAAACATGTGAAAAGATGCTCAACATCATTCAGTATTAGAGAAATGCAAATCAAAACCACAATGAGGTATCATCTCACACCAGTCTGAATGGCCATCATCAAAAAGTCTACAAACAATAAATGCTGGAGAGGGTGTGGAGAAAAAAGAACCCTCTTACACTGCTGGTGGAAATGCAAACTGGTACAGCCACTATGGAGAAGATTGTGGAGATTCCTTAAAAACTGGGAATAGAACTGCCATATGACCCAGCAATCCCACAGCTGGGCATACACACCGAGGAAACCAGAACTGAAAGAGACACGTGCACCCCAATGCTCATCGCAGCACTGCTTACAATAGCCAGGACATGGAAGCAACCTAGATGAATGGATAAGGAAGTTGTGTACATATATAAAACTCAGAAAAAGTAATGCATTTGAGGATACATAAATACACAAAGGAATGTATTTGAGTCAGTTCTAACGAGGTAAATGAACCTGAAGCCTATTATACAGAGTGAAGTAAGTCAGAAAGAGCAAGACAAACACTGTACATGAACGCATATATATGGAATTTAGAAAGACAGTACCAGCGATCCTACATTCAAGGCAGCAAAGGAGACACAGATGTAAAGAACAGACTTTCGGACTCAGCTGGAGAAGGTGAGGGTGGGATGATTTGAGAGAATAGCATTGAAACATGTATATTACCATATGTAAAATAGATGACCAGTGCAAGTTTGATGCATGAAGCAGGGCACCCAAAGTTGGTGCTCTGGGACAACCCAGAGGGATAGGCTGGGGAGGGAGATGGGAGGGAGGTTCAGGATTGGGGGGACACATGTATACCTTTGGCTAATTCATGTTGATGTATGGCAAAAACCATCACTGCATTGTAATTATTCTCCAATTAAAATAAATTAATTTTTTAAAAGAAATAAATTATCAACGTAGTTTTTAAAAGATTGTTCAAGTTCACAAAAAGAGAGATCTTTTTCTATCCCCTAGGAGCTTCAATTCCAAATAGCCCTTGGCAAACAGATTCAGACTCATGGAAAAAATTCAGGTTTCTTCAGAAGGAAGGAAGGTTAAACCCTCCCTTTCTATGAATAGCCAAAGACACACACAGCCAGCTGGCGTCTGAGCTAAATTTGCAGCATGTCATGGAAGGATCAGGCAGAGGAAGTTTCTGTCATCTGTTTACCAAAGAAGCAGATGAAAGAAAATGGGGAACTAGAAGCATGTCCATGTAAAGTGAACTTGACGCGGGCAGAGAGTCATTCTGACAGTTAAACAACACTGAGTTAGGCAGGCCGACCGAGGGGACACCCCAAGCCTCTCTTTTGAAGACTAAAAATTGTTTATTACAATTCTTTGGAAATTCTAGTTAGAAGCGCATGATCTAATCTTCATTGTACGCATCTGTCGTACACTAAAACAAACATCCCTCCCTACACAGAAATATCTGAAATACTAAGACAGGCAGACAGCACAATATTAAAAAAAAAAAAAAAAAAAAACTCTACAAAGCTTTCCTGTCATGAAACACAAAAGTTAAGTTCCAATCATCAACTCAAATGCCCACTACTACCAAAGGAGTGGAGAAATAACTAACCAGCTTATGTACATTGAGTGGAGATGAGCAGGAGCAAACAAATATCTAAAGAACTCTGGACACAAAATCAGTACCTTGGAGATACATCAAATCATGTGAGGAAAAGAGCCAAAGACACATTAAAGATTTAAATCAAACAAGACACAGAAAGGGAAAGATTGGTCTGAATCTCTCA
This sequence comes from Cervus canadensis, assembly GCF_019320065.1. Classification (NCBI taxonomy): domain Eukaryota; kingdom Metazoa; phylum Chordata; class Mammalia; order Artiodactyla; family Cervidae; genus Cervus; species Cervus canadensis. The sequence continues at coordinate 48,045,424 of NC_057409.1, read as the reverse complement.
CTTGGTCTGAAGTGAGAAATTAAAAGAAATTTTTAAAGAAGAAAAAACAGCAAAAAAGGAAAACAAAAATCATATTTCTTTTTAACAGCTCACAAATACAGAGGGAAATAGAAAAATACCAGATCTATATGTCCCACCAGCGAAATCAAACATGTTAACATGTTTTTACATCTGCTTCAGAACTCTGTTTTTAAAAAAACAGCTTTAGGGGTAAATGTCATGAGTACTGTGACTTATAAATGGTTCAGGAAATAACTCGCTATGTGTATGCGTGCGTGAGAGACAGAGAAAGGGAGAGGAAGGCAGAGAGACAGGTTAGGCAGTTTCTGATTCTTTACTACAAGAAAGGATGTTGCAATGTACATTCTGTCCATGTCTCTCCCAGAATATGTATGAGAATTCCCCTAGGGTAAACACCAAGAAAAGAAAGGCCTGATCTCAGGGAATATTCATCTTCACCTTTATTAGGTATTGCCAAATAGCTTTCAAAAATGGTTTACCAATTTATACTCCCACCAGTCACAAGTTAATTAGTTACTTTCCCTGACATCCTTGCCAATATTTGCTATTATCAACCTTATTACTCTTTGCCAATATGATGTACCTAACATGGTATTTCATTGAGGCTTTGATTTATATTTCACTACATACAAGTGAGGTTAAGATTCTTTTCACATGTCTACTAAAAATTCTGGCTTCAACTTCAAACTCCCTGTATATATCCTTTATCCATTTCCAAATTCGGTTATTAGTCTTTTTCTTATGAAGTATGGAAGACTTTTTAAAATATTGCTTAATTCAATTTTCAGCGAAAACTCAAGTTTTATCTTCACCTAGACATAGGAGAGACAGGTCAATGTCTACCCCAAGTCACCATCAAAGAAAAATTCAGATTTACAATCGTTATTCATCTTCCATGCATGTGTGATCCCACAGAGCCAGATTTTTCTTGGCTGGAATATCCTCTGCCTCAAAAGTTGTGGTTTATCTCTGTCTCTGCACACCCCCAGCACTGAATAACCTCATTCAACCACCACTCCGTTGGTGTCTTAACCCATCCATCTGAATGTAACACAGATGTATGAGAAACACCAGTACATTTTGCTATATCTAAAAATGTTCAAATTCAAACCTCAAAACTATATATAATTCTTGAAGCGAAATAAATATCACTCAAAAGACTTTAAAATGAAGATAAAATATAGGAATTCCCTGGTGGTCCAGTGGTTAGGACTCTGTACTCTCATTGCTGGGGCCCAGTTAGATCCCTGGTAGGGGCTAAGATCCTGCAAGTCACGTGGCCAAAAAAAAGATTAAATAAGAGAAATGAGAATGCCAAAGACATTTTGATTATATCTGCCTTAGGTAACTAAATACTATATATTTTATTGCATTAATTTTTTAAACTAAATTAACATATATTAAGCAAAAATTATATCAGAGATCTGTATATTTTCTAATTTGTTCCTAAAATAATACTATGAGGTAAATGTTATCATCCCTATTTTACAGTGGAGGAGCCTGAGACTTTCAGATGATAAGTAACCTGACCAGAGTCACACAGTTAATCAGTGATAGAACCATGTTTCAGAACCAGATCTGATTCCATTGCTCATGCTCTTGCTGACTCTTTGAATAGTTATAAGTCTTGGCAAACAAAATGAAAGTTATTGTTGATTATAATTAGTACTCTTGCTCTAATAGTCTAGACCTAAGAACAAAATTCTCTAAGTAAGAAGTACTAGCTGGCAAGAAGAATAGAGTTGGAGGACAAACACTACCTGATTTTCAGATTTTAACATGAGGCTCCCGTAATCGAAACAATTTAGTGTATTGGTGTAAAGACACATGCATGGACAACACATGATTCTCAAAGAAGGTCCTAGGGCAAGTCACCAGCGAAAGGACAGTCTTGTCAATAAATGGCACTGAAACAAACAAACAAACAAAGCTTCAGCCCATATCTTGCACACTAGACAAAAATTAAATCAAGATGGAACACAGAACTAAATGCAAAACTTAAAATTCTGAAAGAAACATAGGAGAAACCCCTTGTAACCTTACATTAGACAAAGATTTCTTAGCTGTAACATCAAAGCATGACCCATAAAAGCACAAATTGAATTTCATCAAAAACAGTAACTTCTGCTCTTTGAAACAGACTGGGTTTTTTGTTTGTTTGTTGATTTTTTTGTTTGTTTGTTTTCTGGCTGCACCACACAGAATGTAGATCTAATTTGCACAAAGAGGGGTCAACCCACACTGCTTACATTGCAAGTATAGGTCCATTAACCACTGGATCACTGGAGAAGTCCCTGAAATACAGTGTTGAGAGAATGAGAAGACAAGCCACAGAGTGAAAGAAAATATTTTAAAGTATATATAGGATAAATGACTTCTATCTAAAATATACCAAAAAACTCTCAAAACTCATTAATATGAAGACAAACGATCCAACCAAAAAGCAAGCAAAAGATATGAACAGATATTATACAGATAGCAGATAAGCACATGAACTAATGCTCAACAACACTGATCATCAGGGAAATGCAAATCAAAATCACATTACATATTTAACTAAAATGGCTAAAAGTAAAAAGAGTGACAATATCAAGTGTTGGTGAGGATGTAGAGAAACTGAAACATTCATACACCACTGGTGGGAATGTAAAATGGCACAATCATTTCAGATCATAGTTTGGCAATTTCTTAAAAAGTTAAATACAGACCTAAATGATTCAGATATTTAGGAGTTTACCCAAGTGAAAAGAAAGCATCTGTCCACACAAAGACCTATACATGAATGCCTGTAACAGTTTTCTTTTTTTTATTTATTTTATTGAGTACAGTGGATTTACAATGTTCTGTTAGCTTCTGCTGGACAGCAAAGTGATCCAGATATGTATGTTCTTTTTGTATTCTTTTCCATTATGGTTTAGTACAGGATACTGAATATAGTTCTCTGTTCCATAGAGCTGATGTTCAGTCACTAAGGCATGTACCATATAGTAGGACTTTGTTCTTTATCTATTCTATATACAGCAGCTTGCATCTGCTAATCCCAAACTTCCAAAACGTCCTTCCCTTACCGCTCCTCCCCCTTGGCAACCACAAGTTCTAACAACTTTATTTTCATAACCAAAAATTGGAAACAATCCAAATCTCTACCAACAGACAAATGGATAAACAAACTGTGATATTTCCATACAGTGGAACACTATTCAGCAATTAACAGGAATGAACTATTGTTACACATTACAACATGAATTTGTTGTTGTTGTTGTTCAATCACTCAGTGGTGTCCGCTCTTTGCAACCCCATGGACTGCAGCAGACCAGACTCCCCTCTCCACCACCATCTCCTGCAGCTTACTCAAACTCATGTCCATTGAGTCAGTGATGCCATCCAACCATCTCATCCTCTGTCGTCCCCTTCTCCTCCTGCCCTCAATCTTTCTCAGCATCAGGATCTTTTCTAATGAGTCAGCTCTTCGCATCAGGTGGCCAAAGTATTGGAGCTTCAGCTTCAGCATCAGTCCTTCCAGTGAATATTCAGGACTAATTTCTTTTAGGATGGACTGGTTGGATCTCCTTGCAGTCCAAGGGACTCTCAAGAGTCTTCTCTAATACCAGAGCTCAAAAGCACCAATTCTTCAGCACTCAGCCTTCCTTATGATCCAACTCTCACACCCATACATGACTACCAGAAAAACCATAGCTTTGACTATACGGACCTTTGTCAGCAAAGTAAAGTCTCTGCTTTTTAATATGCTGTCTAGGTTGGTCACAGCTTCTCTTCCAAGGAGGAAGCGTCTTTTACTTTCATGACTACAGCCACCATCTGCAGTGATTTTGAAGCCCAAGAAAATAAAGTCTGGCACTGTTTCCACCGTTTCTGCATCTATTTGCCATGAAGTGATGGGACCAGATGCCATGATCTTAGTTTTTTGAATGTTGTGGTTTTTTTTTTTTTTTTTTTTCATTATAAAAACCCTTTATAGTCATTTCATGTGGGTTGGAAACCACAGAAATTAGGCAAAAAAAAAAAACCCAGGGGGACAAATACAAACGAACAGCACAGCGTCTCCCCAACAGTTCTCTGCTCTCTGGGCACCAGGAAGGAGCCAGGCCGGCACTGGGCAGTTGCTCAGGACGGCAGGGCCTGGCCACAGGCTGCCCGGCTCAGCTCTCCTCCTCATCCAGGGACTCCGAGTCCACCCGCAGCCGCTCTCGGTCCAGCCACTCCTTCCCGGGCCCATCCAGGTCGGGGCCCTCCCTAACGGTGTCATTGTGTAATAGGTCTTCGGAGGAGCCACCCCCCAGCCCCTCCTCCGAGTTCTGTACTTGCTCTGGCTCCTTGTCCTCGGCACTTTTCCCCTTCTGGGACACGGCCTCGCCGTTCACGGGAGCTGAGAGGTCAGTGTTCGCCTCGTCCTCCGCCCTCTCTGTGGGGGCCTCCTCTCCGGCCAGCACTTCCTCGGCCTTCTCAGCCTCGGCCCTCTCCTTCTCTGACCCAGTTTTGGTCGCCTTCTGGATGGCCTCGATCTTTGGTCCCAGGACCCGAGACTTGAGCCGGGTGTAGACCTCCGCCGCCTTCTCCATCACCTCCTTGTTAGCCTTGTAGCGGCGGATCTTTTTCAACGTGGCCACGACATCCGTATTCTTCTGAAGGATCTGTGAGGTCACCTGCAGGGTCCCTAGTTCCTCCAAGGCATTCAGACACCTCTTCACATCCGGATTGTCAACCTTCAGGGCGAACTTGATCTCGCTGTGTAGTTTCTGTAGCTTCTCCTCCACGGAGGGCTCTTTTTTCTTCTCAACATTCCGGTCTGGTGGGAACCCTTCTGACCGCTTCCGGGTCCGCTCCACCTTCACAGGCCTGGCTCGCGGCTTCTCCTCAGAACGTCCCCTCTTCTCCTTCTGGCTGGGTCTCCTCGCAGGCTCTGTGCTCTGTGACTGCAGCTTCTTAGCTGATTTCTTCACCTCTCTGTCCAGCTCGGCCTCGGGCTCCGAGTCGGAGGAGGACTGTGGGCCCCGACCCCGGCCCTTGCGGCCGCGCTTCTTGACTGGCTCGTCGTCGTCCTTGAGCTCCTCGCCGCTGCTGCCCGCGCTGCCCCCAGGCGCTGTCTCCCCGCGCTCGCGCTCGCGCTCGCGCCGACGCTCCTTCTCCTCCTTCTCCTGCTCTCTCAGCCGCCGCAGCTCCTCCTCCTGCTCCCGGCGCCGCCTGGCCTCCAGCTCGCGCCGCCGCTCCTCGTCCCGGCGCTTCCACTCGCTGATGCGGTCCACCTCGTCGCTGTCGCTGTCGCTGCTGGAGCTGGTGGGCGGCCGCTCAGGCTTAGGTTTCCGCCCACGTGGCTTGGGCGGAGGTTTCTCGGCTGGCTTCCGGCCTCGCGGAGGCTTCTTGACTGACACTTCCGAGTCCGAAGAGGAAGAGGAGGAGGAGGCGGAGGACGACGATGGCGACCTCACCGGGGGCACCGGCTCAGCCTTGGCTGCGTCCGATTCTGCTTTGGAGTCCGAGTCTGATGCAGAGGGCGCCTTCTTTTTCTTCCGTCCCGGAAGGGGGCCCCGCCGTGGGGCCCGGACAACAGGTTTCTTCTCAGGAGTGAAGTCCTGGTCACTGGTCTCTGACTCGGAGGAGCTTTCCGAGTTCTCCTCCTCAGATGGAGACATGCTGGCTTGATCCAGTTCGCTGGAGGCCTTTCGAGTTCGTTTTGAGACCGACATCTTCAAGGCCACAGCCTTCCGCTTGAGGCCGCTGTTGTCGCTGCTCTTGTCAGAGTCAGAGTCACTCTCCATCCTGTCACTGGTGGCTGCGGCGGTCACAGCTGTGACAGCCATGACCCCCCGGTCCTCGTCATCCTCACTGCCACCTGCCCGGTCCGCTTCAGCGGCCTCGCTGTCGGAGGAGCTCACTGGCAGAGGCGCGCTGTAGCTGGCGTGGGGGTTGTTCTGGATCTCCCACAGGCCCTCATTGAAGCCTCTTGTTGGGCTTCCCGTACTTGTCTTTACACTTGTCGTAGGGGAACAGGTCCTTGGGTCCCAGGAAGGCTGTTTCGTGTGTACCAAAGAAGAAGATGGGGTACTTGTTGGGCGGGGGCTTCACGGCACCGTCGGCGATGTCATCGATCCGGGCCGGCCAGTGTGGGTAGCCCTTCATCTTGGCGAACACCAAGTCCCCGGGCTTGAAGGCGTGCGGCATGCTGGCGGCGGGAAGCCCAGGCCGCGAAAAGCGGCGGCGGCAGCGGCAGCGGCTGCGGCCGAATGTTGTGTTTTAAGCCAGCTTTTTAACTCTCTTCTTTCACCTTCATCAAGAGGCTCTTTAGATTCTCTTCACTTTCTGCCATAAGGGTGGTGTCATCTGCCTATCTGAGGTTACTGATATTTCTCCTGGCAATCTTGATTCCAGCTTGTACTTCATCCAGTCTGGCATTTCACATGATGTACTCTGCATATAAGTTAAAAATAAGCAGGGTGACAATATACAGCCTTGACGTACTCTTTTCCCAAGTTGGAACCAGTCCGTTGTTCTGTGTCCAGTTCCAACTGCTGCTTCTTGACCTGCATACAGGTTTCACAGGAGGCAGGTAAGGTGGTCTGGTATTCCCATCTCTTTAAGAATTTTCCACAGTTTGTTGTGATCCACAACATGGATGAATTAAAATAATTAAGTTCCATTAAAGGAGTCAGACCAAAAAAAGATTATGTACTGTATGAATTCATTTACATAAAATTCTAGGAAATGCAAACTAATGTACAGTGACAGAAAGCAGATCAGGGTGTGCCTAAGGAAGCTGGAGCAGGGATTAGAAAGGGTGGGCGGAACGGGTTACCAAGAGGCACAAGGAAACTGCTGGGGATGATGGATATATTCATTATCTTGATTATGGTGATAGTTTCATGGGTGCAAACATGTCAAAGGACTGATGCTGAAGCTGAAGTTCCAATACTTTGGCCACCCGATGTGAAGAATCAACTCACTGGAAAAGACCTTGATGCTGGGAAAGATTGAGGGTAGGAGGAGATCATCAACCCAATGGACATGAGTTTGAACAAACTCCAGGAGATAGTGAAGGACAGGGAAGCGTGGCATGTCCATGGGGTCACAAAGAGCTGGACACGACTAAGCAACTGAACACCAGACATGTCAAAACTTTGCAAATCTTTATTATATGTCTACTTTATTATATGCCAATTATATCTCAATAAAGCTGCTTTAAAGTATATAAGCAGGCAATTAAAATACATTCTCCCTTGCACAACATAAAGAAGGGCATATCTAAGAGTTAAAAAAAAAATACACCCATGCAACAATTCAGTTACAAGGAAGAAAAGAAATGGCAAAGTCATGAAAAGGGATGAAGCAATTCATGTTATGTCCTGCTCATGTAGACATAAAAGTGAAGTTCTGGCAAAAGAATGGGGTGTTGGATTAAACTGTATACAATTTAAAAACAGGCACACACATACAAAAAAAAACCAGGCACAAGCAAGATCTCTCTTCAAAATCTCTTAGGACATTTACATTTCCTAAATGAAACCTTTGACAAATTTGTACTGGGTAAGATCATGGCATCTGGTTCCATCACCTCATGGGAAATAGATGGGGAGACAGTGGAAACAGTGTCAGACTTTATTTTTTTTTTGGCTCCAAAATCACTGCAGATGGTGACTGCAGCCATGAAATTAAAAGACGCTTACTCCTTGGAAGGAAAGTTATGACCAACCTAGATAGCATATTAAAAAGCAGAGACATTACTTTGCCAACAAAGGTCCGTCTGGTCAAGGCTATGGTTTTTCCAGTGGTCATGTACAGATGTGAGAGTTGGACTGTGAAGAAAGCTGAGCTCTGAAAAATTGATGCTTTTGAAGTGTGGTGTTGGAGAAGACTCTTGAGAGTCCTTTGGACTGCAAGGAGATCCAGCCAGTCCATCCTAAAGGAGATCAGTCCTGGGTGTTCATTGGAAGGACTGATGCTGAAAGTCCAATACTTTGGCCACCTCATGCAAAGAGTTGACTCATTGGAAAAGACCCTGATGCTGGGAGGGATTGGAGGCAGGAGGAGAAGGGGACGACAGAGGATGAGATGGCTGGATGGCATCACCAACTCAATGGGCATGAGTTTGAGTAAACTCCGGGAGCTGGTGATGGACAGGGAGGCCTGGCGTGCTGCAATTCATGGGGTCGCAAAGAGTCGGATACAACTGAGCGACTGAACTAAACTGAACTGAAGGATGTAGAAAATAAATCTAGAAAACTAAGTACAAGTATCAAATGGAATTGTTCATGCCTAATCTGTGGGTTCACTGCAACATGTCACCAGAGGACCATTGGAATCTTACCAGTGCCAGAAATTTCCAAGTGACAGAAGTTCCTTTTTTTAATCTATTTTTTTAAGCACCTCACCAGACACATGATCTGTTGGCACATTTTAACAAAATAATTTATATAAATTTATAATTTATATTATTTTTTGGCTGCACTGCACAGCATGTGGGATCCTCCTTCCCCAGTCAGGTATCAAACACATACCCCCTGCCCTGGAAATGCAGAGTCCTAACCACTGGACTGAAAGGGAAGTCCCCAGAAGTCCTCTTAGAGCAGACTCTGCCTGGGGAAATTGACAGGACAGTTCAGTTCAGTTCAGTCACTCAGTCATGTCCGACTCTGCAACCCCATTAACTGACTGCAGCACACTAGGCTGCTATTTATTCTGTTGCCCTGATTGTACTTGGCCAGAAACGTTTCTTGAGAGTCAGCAGAAACAGAACGTAGAAAAGGGTTCTAGTCCTCTAGTCCTACAGGTTAGAAAACAGGCCAACATGCTCGAGTTCTGTTGCCAATGAAACAGTAAAACACATTCAGCCAATGCGAAGGCAATCGTCATGAGCTTCTGATGAAAACAAAGGAACCGCCTCTCCCGAAACCCTAAAAGCTAATCACGTTCACAGATGCCCTGTGCAGCATCCCAAGTATAAGAAGGAGCAGTGTTTTTAACTGTAATGTATTTGGTAAGTAGTTTTTCCCGGAGAAACCATAATTCTAATATACATGGTGGGAACGTTTTACCACTAAGAGTATCTAAGGAAGCCCACAGTTTGGAACTGCCCTTGGGTCCCATGAGCTAACCAGCAACAAGAGAAGTTTAGTTTCTGTTAGGGCCCCACCCCAGGCTCCCAGGCTCTTTTAATTAGTTCATTAACAATTTCTTCAACAAAGATGTCTAATAGGAGAGGCAGAAGCAAACTCATAAAAACAATTTCTGTGGTCCATAAAAAACCATCTTGACTAAAATGATTAATATTTCTTTACAAGTTTGTGGGTACTATGGTAACTGAGTTTACACATAACCCTGATAATAAAAAGAACCAATGCAGTTACCAGGACCTGAGATCTTGATGATCAGCTCCGTACACCAAGAGGCTAACAATCATCAGAGCTGCATGAAGAGTGCTACGGGTGTTCTTCACCTTCTTTCTTTGCCTGTATTTCAATTCTTGAATTAACACAGTTTAGAAACAAAAAACCTAAAATTCCTTTTGCAAATAAGACTTTACGATCAAAAAACAAACAAAAATCAAACAAAAATAAAGCAAAACAAGCAACAGGCTTGCTCTAGTAAGAGCTAGTTGTAAGTAATTAAACATAAAATAGTAACACACTGGATATTGTTTCCCATATAAAAATCTTCGTTATCCTATAGTAAGGTTTTAAATAATTGATATGCAAAATGTTCCTTTGCAAACCACAAAACATTATGTTTATTACTAAATTTGGGAAAACTATAATTTATATAATGCTCCATACAGTTGCCAAAGCACTGTCCTACACAACTGCATCAGCTTATCAGGAAAATTCAGGAAGACTGATCAAGTAGGTATTGTTATCCCCATTTTATAGGACAAGAACCAAGGCTGACTCAGAGTTGAATGACTTGCTAAAAGTCAGACACCAACTTTTGAGGAGTCTCGGTTTCCTGATTCCACATTTTCTGTGTTCTCTCAGAATACCACATAGGATCTGACTAGCCGGTACGAATTCCTCACCAAGGAAGAACCTGCTTCCACCCTCCTCAGGACACTTTAGGGGCCTTTGATCCACCCTGACCTTTCCTGCCAAGTGACCTGCAGGACAGGAATGGACACATGGACACACACACACACTTTCGTTAGAGGCATCCTCGTAGGGCCTAAAGAACATACACTTTGGACTCAGAATGACCTGACTTTAAATCCCTCCTCTGCCACTGAGGAGCTGTGTGACTTTGGGCAAACAAATCAGTTTCTCTGAGATTTATTTTCTTTTCTGTAAAATGAAAATAGGATCACCACCCAGATAGGCAGAAACTAATTTCCAACAAATATTAGCCATCATCATCATTATTATTAACATCTTTGTGGCTTATCCTAATTCTTTTGGTTCCCCTTGGGATGATACTATATAAGGAGCCTCAGGATAAACAAGTTACTGTTAAGAAGCGGTATTTTTTTAAAAAAAAATTAAAAAAAAAAAAAAAAGAAGAGGTATTTTTTAACCAGCAGAAGGGCTGACACTGCCCGCTCAAAGCTGGCAGAGAGCAGTGCTTTGCCCGTCTCCTCTCCCTCCTAAAGCAGTCATTTTCGATGAGCCTGGCCATTGTATCCTCACTTAGGATCCTCACTTGAAAATATGGCTTCAAGTACACGAAGGCAAGAACGGAGTCTTGCCAGTGCCAGAAATTTCCAAGTGACAGTAAGATCTCAAATACTCACATACCCAACACCAGAGGACAGGGGGATATGGTATTTGATGGGTGGGGTAAACACTAATACACATCTGGATAATTTGCTTGCTTGCTAGTGTTACCTTCTCTCTATTGAGCTTATGTATTCATGGAAGGGAATGATTTTTAATTTAAATATATCTTGCTTTGCATACCATCTATATTTCTGAAAATGGCCTACAAATTAAATGTTATAAAAACTGATTATTTTTTTCACTAAATTATAAAATAATGACAGGATAACAAAAGAGGACATGAGCTTGACTATCATCAAAAAGACCACAAATGAACTTCCCTGGGAGTCCAGTTGTTAAGAACCCTCCTGCCAATGCGGCGGGCATGGGTTCAATCCCTGGTCTGGGAAGACTCCACAGGTTGCAGAGTGACTAAGCCCGTGCCCTGCAACTACTGAGCCTGCGTGCCTAGGCTTCTCTGATGCACAGCATAAATAAATCAACAAACCACAAATACAAATGCTGGCAAGGACGAGGAAGTGTGAGGGCTTTGAGACCGTCAACACAAAACATTCCCCTTTGAGAAGAAGCAGGAGCATTTCAATATAACATAACGACAACATTTGTTTTATAATCACAAAACAGGGAGCCCCTGAGTTTTCTGTCACCTGAGAGAGTCTTTTCGTACTCAGCTCAACTGACCTTTCCTCTGAAGCCTCCTCTGATTCTCCGCCCACCTCCCTCGACTCTACAAGCTTCTCTCATGGCACCCTCACAACTGACTGTCCGCCCCCCTCCTTTCCGACTCCCACCAACCAGGCTGTGGGCTCAGGGCAGAGAGAGTCTTATTCATTTCTGTATCAGCCTAGCACCAGAGCAGGCTTCCGTGGTGGCTCAGACAGTAAAGCATCTGCTGCAATGCAGGAGACGCGGGTTGGATCCCTGGGCGGGGAAGATGCCCTGAAGAAGGGAATGGCTACCCAACTCCAGTACTCTTGCCTGAGGAGCCTGCTGGGCTACAGTCCATGGGGTCACAAAGCGTCACACGTCTGGCATACAGTAGGTGCTCAATATACATTTCTTGGAGGAATAAATGAGGGTATTGTCTTAATTTATTTTAGACTCTATCAAACCTAAACAACAAGAAAAGGGTCTGAGTGAGGATGGCTTGTAGGTTTCTGTGGTGAGGCAGAGAACTGCCATCTACAAGGGGCCAGGGATGCCAAAGAGTCTGGATGGGTCAGTGGCATGGTTATCTGTGGCTCTCGTCCACATCTAAACTTGACTGAAGACAGCAACCCCTTAGTCCACCAGGGGTACGGCCTGGCCTTGTTTCAAAGCTGTCTGACCATCCCAGGATCCCCAGCCCTTCAGACTTCCTATCCATTCTATTGCTTTCAACAAGCCCTTGGTTTTGTACCTCATTTATCCAGTGGGTGAGAAAGCTTGCTAAGAAGGTGGTAACAAAAGTCATGAGGCTCAGCTACCGTTTCTTATCAATAAAGTTCACCTGTGTCCCCCCCAGTATGGGCTGCCTGATGTGCAGTCTGGTTCCAGAGAGACCTCCACTACAATATGACCTAGAGACCGATGGACATTCATGTCCACAACTAGCTCACAAATGCCAGTTCCTGAAAACCCAGTGGTTTCTGGAACTAGGGGACCAACATTAAAATTTTGTTTAAGGTGGAATATTTATTTCCTTGTTTCTAGCTACCCAAACCTGTATATGAAATGATTAGAGGCTCCTATTAAAATGAAACTACTGGTGTGGCTAGTTCCAAGCATAGGAAATCTAGATGTTGGCATAGTCACAGAAAGGAGAAGGCGTGGGCTGGTCACCTTTATTCACAGGCCAATGCAGGCCCAGTGCAGGGGAGGGGTGCTAGTGATGAAGAAGAGGAACGCTGTTCCTAAGAGGAGACGGGAGAGGAGATGGGGTTTCCCTGGCAATCCAGCAGTTAGGACGCCACGCTTCCACTGCCAGGGGCACAGGTTCAGCCCCTAGTCAGGGAACTGAGATCCCACAGGCCAAGTGGCCCCCCAAAAATAAATAAATAAAAAAAAGAGGGCTGAAGAGACTACAGTTGTGGGTGTGCGTCCATCAAAGAAAGTCTTCACAAAGGACACGTGAAGGAAGCAGGGTCACAGGTGGTATCTACTGCTTCTCAGTCCCTCAAGAGTTTCCCAGAAGGGATTTTCCCAAAAGGCTGAGGTGCATCCCAGACAACTGTGTCACCCAGCTAGAACCGGGGCTGCTAGGGAAATTTTATTCAGGGGTAAGAGATGATGTGATTCCAACTTGGCTGAGTGGGGACTTTCTATTACATCCCTCAGGTCACTGGAGGTCTGGCCTCAGAAGCTGTCAGCTCTGTCTGGGTAGACCCCTCTCTGGCAGTACAAGGTCAGGGGTGTGGCGAAGAGGGAAGGAAGTACAGCTGTTGTGTTCCTGGAGTTCCCAGGCAGGCCTGACACCAGAAGCCCTTTCCCTTGGTTCTCCGGAGCCATGATGTGGGGTCAGGCAGGTTGTGTACTTCCTCCAGCTGAAGAGCAGCTCTCCAAAGAAAGCCCTTCCCCCAGCAGGTCTCCCGGGCGTGGCTGCCACACTAGGCATGCTCAGTGAAAAAGCCCACGCTTACCAGGAGACCACCTTCCCTGCCACAGATTCTCTCACCTGCTGCTGCTCCCCTCCCTGCAGCCCCCCCCAACACCCATACCTCTCACCCCGACTCCATGATCAAGCGACCCTCCAAGCCCCGGAGCACTAGACCTCTGCTTAGTCAGGCATGCCTCAGCCAGAAATGCCTCCCTCCTCCTCGTTTTCTCAATGCCTAAGCTGTCTTAGTGTTGAAGGCCTAGCCCTCAACCTCCTCCAGGCCCTCCCTGAAATGCTTTCCCAGCAACATGTCTCAAAACTAGTAGTTCATCTCTCCTTGGTCCCTGAAATGTACTTGCACTTTGCAAGATGTCCAAGAGCCATATAAGCATCCTCTCCAGCAGACGCAGTGACTGAAGATGCACAGGCTGTCCACTTGGTGGGAGGGGTCTCCTGACAGAGGAGCTGACTGGACAAGGCTTTCGTTTTTGGTGACCAAAATCTAATTGCTGCCATAGCCACCTGTAATTACCGGGGTGACAGAAAGGCGGAATGAATACCAACCATGGTGAGTGGGTCACATCCTGCATCTCATTTGCTGTGTGCTCATCTGTGAGCCAGGTGAGCTAGGAATAGAGAGTGGGAACTAGGAGGCCACATGTAAAAAGGGCCCTGAACACTGGAGGAGCTCAGAAAATGAAGCTCTGTGTCTAAAAGACACATATCTTGTCTCGGGATATGAAAGATACATCCTGAATAAATCATCTTGTCCAAGAATAAAAGCATAACATATATAAGTGACAGATCTAGTTTCCCAGCTATTGGAAATTAATAAATTTGGCATTTTTGTTTATAAATCATTCTCTTATAAACTTAGATAGTGTGAGTAAATTCCCCAAATTCTAATCACTCCCACTGAGCTGAGAAAAATTGTTTCTCTGGCTGATCTGCATAATAAAGTTTGAAAAGCATTAGCAACAAGGAATAAATGTGATAAAACATGCCTTTAAGCAGTACTCCATCAGCAAAAAAAATTTTTAACACAAGCAAAATTATATTTTTAATTATCTAATCATAAATTTCATAGATGCATTACTATTTATCATACTTAATATTCTATAAGATGCACACAAAATGTACATTAAATTTTTTTAAGAAATAGAAGTGGGTATTCCCTTGCCCTCAATGGATCACTTTGCACATTCTCTGGGATTCCTTTACTCCCTTTTTGGGAATCTATTGTCTTAGATCAAAGATCTCACCTTAGGACTAGACCATCCAACTCAGACCAGTGTCTTCCAGCCATTAAGGACTACCCACGGCTTTCTGGACTATTCCGCATCGAGAATAATTTCTAAGGGAGCACTGCACAGTGCTACTTCATGAATGGAACTCACCAGAATGGATCTATAAGTAGAAGTTTTGGCGAATCTGTATCCAGGTAATGCTTTTAAATAATTCAAACTAGTTCTTATATGTCCTAGTTTATAAACATCCTCCTCTTATCTGATAAGCATGAACTATGCTTGGTTGCTTCACCTCTAAGGGCTGGGCAAGTAGAAGGGGCTGGAAAAATACCTGTTCATCACAACACTGGCTCATAGCCAAAGTGAGACTATCCTTGTCATCTGTTTTAATGCAAAGCAACCAGTTCTTCCCCTTCACCAGGCTCTTCTTCCCAAGTTATCCCGAGGCAGCATACAGGCACAGCAGTCTCTTCCTTATCTAGTATTCTACTGAGCAGAACACAAATTCAGCCACCTGTTTTGTATAATTCAAACATTTAATATCTTTGCAATGACTCGCCTTTGAAGCCCTGAGCTGCCATGTCAGAAGTTCAACTATCATGTAGGGGCCGAGAAGTGAGGATGCCCAGGCCACGTGGAGAGCCCACGTGGAGCTGCTCACGCTGACAAATAGCATCAGCTGCCAGGCACGTGAGTGAGGACATCTCCAGATGATTTCAGCCGCCAGCTGACAAGGC
The DNA here is from genome assembly GCF_019320065.1 of Cervus canadensis. Taxonomy (NCBI): domain Eukaryota; kingdom Metazoa; phylum Chordata; class Mammalia; order Artiodactyla; family Cervidae; genus Cervus; species Cervus canadensis. The sequence continues at coordinate 48,030,129 of NC_057409.1, read as the reverse complement.
CTTCCAGCTGAGTCCAGATGCCATGGAACAGAGGGATGCTACCCGCTACACCCTGTCTGAATTCCTAACCCACAAAATCCATGAGCCTAATACAGTGGCCGTTTTATACCACTCAGCTGTGGGGCGGTTTGTTACACAGCAATCGTGACAGTCTGCGTGAGGCTCTGAAGTGCGCTCTGAATTGTTAGAGAAAGACAGCATTATGCTTAGTGTTAAATGGCCTTATGTGCTGTCTGATTCAGGGCTACCAGGCAACCACTGACACACCCCACACAGAACAACTCTAACAAGAGTATTTATTAAATTCCAATATCATGTCTTTTGCATACTAGCAAACAATTACCATATTTGCAGAATACCAGTGGCTGTGGTCACCTCACTGTCCCCCTGAGAAGTAACTGTTTAGCTCCCTCCTTTCTCTTAGAAATGGCTCCTGCTTCTGTAGCTTGTGCCCCCTCTCCATTGCTCAAGGCAGGAGCCCAGGAGTCATTCCTGGCACCTCTCTGCTCCTTGTCCGTCACATTTAACCCATCAGCAAATTCTGTATGATCTACGTCTGAGATACCCTGGAAGCAACCCACACGGCTTCACCACCAGCATCACGGGTCATTCGTGTGAGTGGCGCCCCCTAGAGCCCGCAAGGGTGTGGCAGCCTGTCCGCAGCTCCCAGCCTACCCCAGGCCCTTCATTTCTACCGCGACTCCAGTTCTGCTCCTCCTGCTCGTCCCCTCACAATCCTTCCTCCACACAGCACCCAGAGTGACTGCTGACGACAGTCACCAGAACCTTCTGCATTTAGAATTAAGCCCAGACTCCCTCGTTCAGCTCCAACGACCTGGCGCCAACCTTTTTCTTCCACCCTCTCTCACTCCTGCCCTTCAGCCCAACTAGCTTTCTTTCCTATCCCAGAACTTGCTGCTCTCTCCCCCACCCGCCACGGCCCAGACTGAAGCATCTCCCCCATCTTCTCACGGCCAGTCTCAGCTGAGACAGCCCTGCCGCCTCAGAGATCTTTCGCAACCACCTTTAATTCAGGGTCAACACACACTGTTGGCTTCCTTCACAGCGGTCTTCTCAGTTCCTATGGACCCACCACGCATTTCCTTTGCCCATTTACTGCCTGTCTCTCCATTATACCGTGAACTCCTGATGCAAGATCAGGCCTGTGTCCACCACCCATGCATCCCCAGGGCCTCGGACGGTGCCTGATGCGCAGCAGGTTTGATCAGCGTATCTTGTGTGAATGCGTTAACTTGCATACCACGGCAGCACACACGTTGTACCACCCTATTCACTGCGACTTTTGTCTTCCTTCCAGGTTGAACATGGACTAGTGGTTCTCAACGCAGCAGCAGCAGCACTGCCTGGGAACTTAACGAGAAAAAGCCCCACCCTGGATCTCCCAAATCAGAAACTATGGGAGTGAGACGCAGCAACCTGATTTTAACAAGTCCTTCAGGATGCTAATGTGCAAGTTCAAGAACCACTGGCACAGACGATTCCAGAGACCCTCATTCCATAATGGAATATCCCAAAGTATAAGTGTATCACCTTGGTTCTGAGGGTTGGTTTCAGGTATAGCTTAAAAAAAAAAAAAGTAGGCATTTGAAGCCAAATGAATTTGAAAAACACTGTGTTGATAAAAGTTAAACAGGCTTCCTTATGGCAGGAATTTCCAGAAACTTTAATATAGCAATATACATTGTGAATCACGAAAACAAGGAAATTTGCAGTAGAAGTACTTCCCAATTTTATTTAGCCACAAAATCTCTTTATTTTCCCTTCTACACACTAGTCAGACTTATTGTGGTCTCTGAAAAGCACATTTTGGAAAATGTTGTCATAATGTATTCTTCCCCAGAGAAAATCTTAACACCATTCTAATTCTTCGTGCCCACAGTGATATTAATAATGTCTGAGTCACTGGCTTAAAAAGCTTTGTGCATCTTCATTTCTTATCCTCTTTGCTAGATTTGAAAATAAAATTATTTTCAATTATTAAGCACATCTTCTTAAAATTATTAAGCACATCTTCTACATGTTCTCAAATATCAGTAAAAAGAACTCCGATCTTTGTTAAAGCCTAAAATGTTTATAAAGTCAAATATGGAGGAATAGAAAATGGTGGCAGTTTCAAATTGAATTAGAGAAGCCAAGTTTAGTCTCTTGTCCTGCCCTGAAGTAGAGAGCATGGAGATTTACTATTTAAATAGCAAGAGAAAGTCCTCTAATGAGCATCAGAGAACCAGCTTCCTGTCTGGGGCTCCGGGAGAACCTTAGTTTTCTTCCCTAGCTGAATGGGGGAAAGAGAGATTCTCTGATGATCAAGTGGAAAACTGCACAAGTGACTGAAAAATTATTGGCCCCAGCTGACAATTAGTAACCTTGAAAAGGCTGAGCCAGCTTGGAAATAGGAAGTTAAAATATTCATGCCAAACATCCAGTGTTTACTTAATCAGGGCTAATGATTAGCTTCTTAATGAAATTTTATAAGCTCAGTTGCACACAGAAAACATTTGCTTCACTAAAAGCAAATAGGTCTGTTTGTACTATAATCAGACATCTGGAGCACAGAAGACCCCCCAACCCTCAGGAGTACAAAGGCAATTCTGTTTGGAGACTTCTGATCGTTTTTACAAAGATGAGAGTGATCAAAATGTGATGGGAGAGAGAGGGTGGAGACTAAAAAGTTTACCATGAACACATCTGCCACATTCAATGGTTTTGAAACTGCAGAATTTAATGCCACAGATCCTAACGTAAGAGTTCTGGCCACGCAGGGTCTGTGCAGTAACAGAACGATTCTACTTCTATTGCAGCACTGACCATTTCCTTTGATAACCTGGATAAATGTCTGTCTCAGCCACCTGATTATGTGATCCACCGGAGAACCAGAACTCTGATCTAGTCACCTTACGGTTCCAGCCCCCGCACAGTGCTGGGAAAATGGGAGATGCTCAACAGACATCTGCTAATTGAACTGAAGTGAAATAGTCATGGTTAGGTGGTTAATTAATTGCCAATTTAAAAAAAACTTTTTAAAATTTCTTCATTTTTGGCTGTGCTGGGTCTTCATTGCTGTGGGCTTTTCTCTAGTTGTGGTGACCGGGGGCTACTTTCTAGTTGGGGTGCACAGGCTTCTCGTTGCAGTGGCTTCTCTTGTTTCGAAGCACAGGCTCTAGGGTGCTCAGGCTCCAGGAGTTGCAGCATGTGGGCTCCATGGATGTGGCACACAGCCTTAGCTGCTCTGTGGCCGGTGGGATCTTCTCGGATCAGGGATCGAACCCGTGTCTCCTGCATTGGCAGGCAGGTTCTTTACCACTGAGCCACCAGGGAAGGCCCCCAAATGCGTTTTAAATGGTTTTCATTTTTTAATTTATTTATTTTTGGCTGTGCTGAGTCTTCATTGCTTTGTGAGGACTTTTTCTGCTTGTAGTGAGCGGGGACTACTCCTGGTTGTGGTGTGCGGGCTTCTCGAAAGTCGCTTCTCTTGTTGGGCAGCATGGGCTCCAGATGCACGGGGTTCAGTGGCACAAGGGCCACTGGTTTTTCTGTGCTCTAGAGCACACACTCAATAATTGCGGTGCCCGGGCTTAGGTGCTCTGCAGCAGGTGGAATCTTCTCGGACCAGGGATCAAAAATCTGTGTCCCCTGCACAGACGGATTCTTTTCCACTGCGCCACTAGGGAAGTCCTAAATAGTGTTTTAAAATATTCAACTTTAGTAGGGTTCAAGGAAACATAGCAATTGAATCTAGGAAATGCAGTAACAGGATCTATTTTGAAATTGATAAATTGGCAAACATTAAATCTGACCATTTCTCCAGAAACAAGATACTCAGTGGATAGCCTGGATGGATTTTTAGAAGCAAAATGAAAAAGAGGGTCAAACATGTGATCTTTCTAGAACATTTTCACGTTTAGCCAAAGACTACTGAGCCATTTCCCAGGTGGCACTCGTGGTAAAGAATCCATTTGCCAATGCAGGAGACGCAGGCTCAGTCCCTGGGTCGGGAAGATCCCCTGGAGGAGGAAATGGCAACCCACTCCAGTATTCTTGCCTGGAAAATCCCACAGACAGAAGATCCTGCTGGGCTACAGTCCATGGGGTCACAGAGTCAGATATGCTTAGTGACTGACCACAAGCACAAACTGAATCATTATTCAAAATTATGGGAGATAAATCTTCCTTAACTGTTACAATTATGACCTACAATTATATCTGCAAAATGCTTCATAAATAAAGCTTTGTCCTCTAACAAGTCTGCTTCTAACAGGAGGCTTGGAAGAGGATATTTGAATGTGTCCTAAAGAAATCGCAGGCATTGAAGTTAATCTGTATGGATGCATGAAGTCAAGTTGTCATAGTGTTTCAAAAACAGACTTCCCTGACATTTATTATAGAATATTGTCAAAAGCCAAGAATTCTGAATATTACACTTTAGGGAAACTCAACGTATTTGTTCTCAAGTTTTCTCTCCTTAAGAGAAAAACCATTAGAGCTTCTCTAATAGGGGAAACTACATATTGAAATGTGTGATTTATCTCTGAGGGAATTATATTTGCTTTATTGAGATATGATGAACAAAAACTTAGATATTTGAAGTATACAATGTGATGACTGATATACATATACATTATGAAAAGATTCCTTCATCAAGTAAAACATCTATCAGCTCAACATATTTACTTTTTAAAACAGATTCTACATGTAAGTGATTCCGTGTGGTATTTGTCTTTCTAGTTTATTGCACTTAATGTCCTCCAGGTTCATCCATGTTGTTGCAAATGACAGAATTTCCTTTTAAAGGCTGAATGATTATTCCAATATTTGTATTCTAGAGTATATAAGGACAAAAATCACGATTTCTTGAAAAAGATACTTTTATAATTAAATGTATTCAATAGTGAGTAAAACTAAGATTCTGAAAATACCATTAACAATAATTTTACCTTTACAAAGGTACAAATCTTACTGGCCCCCCTTTTTTTCAAATGTACAATTTGATATGCTTTTAATTTTTAAAAGTGTGGTAAAACACACATAACAAAATTTACCATCTAAGTTTTTACCCATTCCTACGACTGATGCAGTTGTTACCACAGATCAGATTCAGAGAGTTCCTGACAAAAGGGACTTCTCCTCTTTAATAAAATAGCCATTATTACAAGGCTCTTGGCCAAGAAATGACCCACTGTGATGAAATCCTAGAAGGAATTTTGTAGAAATATGAAATCTATGAAATAAATTTTTGTGGCATATAGCCACATAGATAAATCTTGAGCACATAATGTTGAACAAGAAAAAGCAAGTTACACAGGCTATAAACAGCTTGCTTAGTTAATGTATTTAAAGATACACACCACCACCTATTGTTTTGGCATCTATGTAACACACGCACACATACAAATTTAAAGGTATAAATAAAATCAGAGCATATAAAGACAAACGTTTAAACTTCAGGACAGTGGTTCCCCCTGGGGAGAGAGAGAGGGAGGGAGGTGATGGGTCAGGAAGCCTAAGGAAACGTCAGCTCTGTTCATCTGATCCTAGTTGATGCTGGATGAGGGTGATTCAACGGGAACAAAGCCATGTCCCAGCTCTAACAGAGCAGACATGCTAGTGGAGGGAAACAGACAGAAGACAAGTAAGTGCACTGAATACATGAGGCAGTGAAAGTGCTAGAAAGAGAGGTGAGAGGCTGATGGAGGGAGGCCAGTTTACAGAGGAAGTTTGGGGATGGTGCAAGGCGGTGCTGATGCAAAGATAAGAACGACGCAAGGAGCATGCGGAAAGCTCTTCAGCCGTAAAATTTCATTGTGTTTCTCTAAGTAAATAGGGTAAAATGTTAACATTTCTTCCATTATAGTAGTGGGCTCATGGTTGTTTTCTGAATGTTCAAAATTTTTCATAATAAAACAAACAAGAAGATTAAAAAAAAGAAGAAGAAGAAAGCCCACTACCATCACTTCTTCGAAGATTAGGAGGAAGGATGTCAGACATCTCCAGATACCTTCCAAGTGGGACATCTTGAGCCTGTGACTGCAGATCCTATTTCCTTAGGGAGCCTGCAAACGTTGGGGCCCCCAAAGAAACAGTAATAACCTCAGCACTGGACATGCTGCCTGGCCATTAGGTTATGCATGCTTGCCTGCTATTCCATCCACCTACCCATCCACTAACTGATCTAGCTATCCATCCACCCACCTATCTTTGCCTCCAAAATAAAACATATGCCTGCTCAAACACCCTTATTTAAAAAGAAGAGGGCCGATGATAAAGAGACAACACAGGATATATGTTTTAAATAGAGGGAAAGGCATCTATACAAAGTAAGTGGGGACACAAGATATAAACCAACATGAAGCACTGATGACAGAAGACAGGACCTCTGACATCTGGTGAGGAAAACACACAGTGTGTGTATTTGTGAGGCACAGAGATCTACCATTTACAACATGCTCCAACGTCACCTTGCTCCCTCCCCGCTCCCAAAGAAAGGGAAGGTATCTTAGTGATGTTATGTTCCCACGTGCACAGAAAAGCAGGGAGCAGGGGTGGAATCACAGCTGCCTGGATACCTCAAACTCTTTTTTTGGAGATAATGTAAATTGAATAAGAAAATGTGAGGAAGTATATGGGATGTCAGCTCTAATGCTACACCTCTAGTAGGTATTTAATCAATATCTGGTGAATGGATGAATGTATATGAGGTTGCCTCACAGTAATATTTTATAAATGATGTATTTTTTTGTACTCAGAGCATTTCCCAGGTCACAAAATTCTTTCAAAGGTCATGGTTAGCCCCGACATCTCTCTTTCATAATAAACAGTTATTTTTAGCCGACCATCTAATGAGGTTCTAGACAATACATAAGCAATTGTGTCCTTAGCGGAAGTGTCCTTGGGGTTGAGGGTGGAATTCCCTTCTTCCACCTTTCTGCTATCTGAATTTGGATGTGACAGCTGGATCTCAAGCAGACATTCTACACAATGAAATGCAAGCCACCTACCAAGGATGGCAGCAGAAAGAGAGACAGAGGCTGGATCCTCCCATCATTGAGCACAGGCATGCCTCATTTTATTGCACTTGGCTTTACTGCATTTTGCAGATACTGAGTTTTGACTTTTTTTTTTTTTTGCTTTGTTTTTTTACAAATTGAAGGTTGGTGGCAACTTTGAGCTGAGCAAGTCTACCGGTACCTTTTTTCCAACTGCATTTGCTCATTTCATGTCTGTGTCACATTTTGGCAATTCTCACAATATTCTGAAGTTCGCCATTATTTTTCTATTTGTAATGGTGACCTGTGATCAGTGACCTTTGATGTTACTATTGGAAAAAGATTATGACTCATTGAAGGCTCAGAAGATGGTTACCCATGTTTTAGCAGTAAGGTATTAAGGTGTGTTCGGTGGCTCAGACATTAAGGTATTACTGGTGGCTCAGACAGAATAGAATTTGCCTGTAATACAGGAGACCAGGGTTCAATCCCTGGGTCCGGAAGAAGGAATTCCTGGAGAAGGGAATGGCTACTCACTCCAGAATTCTTTCCTGGAGAATCCCATGGACAGACGAGCCTGGTGGGCTATAGTCCATGGCATTACAAAGAGTCGGACACGACTGAGCAACTAACACAGTACATTATTAAGGTATGTACATGGCTTTTTAGACATAATGCTATTTACAGACCACAGTACAATGTAAACATAAGTTTTATATGAACTGGGAATCAAAAATCTCATGTGACTTGCTTTACCGTGATACTCTCATTATTGTAGTGGTAGGAAACCAAATCCGTGATGCCTCTGAGATATGCCTGTACTACAGTAGTCCTGGGCAGCCTATCTCTGAACTTGTACACTGGAAATAAATTAACTTCTAGTTTATTCAAAATCACTACATTTTAGTAAAATAAGCTTTTGTTTACTACAAGCTACCATTTTCCTTTTATCAGTTTTCTCTCTAATGCAGCCAAATCTAATCCTAACAGATATATATATATGTCATTTCATCTCTCCAACAAAAATCTGATAAAAAGTTTGCTATCAAACTCATTTAATAGACAGGGGACTGAGCCCAGAGTGGATTAATTGGCTCAACAACACACAGAACCCAAGACTTCTGCCTCTGACCTGAACCCAGGACTCGTTTCCCTGCCCACAGCTGCATTTTAGTGTGACCGATAGGGAGTCCTCATTGTCATGCTTAGTTGCTCAGCCACGTCCAACTCTGTGATCCCATGGACTATAGCCCCACCAGGCTCCGCTGTCCATGGGATTTCCCAAGCAAGAATACTGGAGTGGGTTGCCATTTCCTTCTCCAGGGGGATCTTCCCAACCCAGGGATCAAACCGGTGTCTCCTGCACTGCAGGCAGACTCTTTACCACTGAGCCACCGGGGAAGCCCTGGATATGGATTATGCACCAATTAACAAGGGGCTTCTCTGCTGGCTCAGATGGTAAAGAATCTGCCTGCAGTGCAAGTGACCTGGGTCCAATCTCTGGCTTGGGAAGATCCCCTGGAGAAGGGAACGGCTACCTACTCCAGTATTCTTGCCTGGAGAATTCCATGGACAGAGGAGCCTGGCAGGCTACAGTCCATGGGATCACAAAGAGTCAGACATGACTGAGTGATTTTCACTTCACTTCACCAATAAATAAAGTATATCAAGCAGAAACATGCAAAACAGTTTGTTGTGAAGGTGTTATATCAAAAATTCTGATTAGGTGCATATGGGGGGTAGGAAAGCCAGGAAGGAGTTCAGGAAGCAGGCTAAAGGAGAAGGTATACCGTACTACACTCAGGATGACTTCAGAAAGTACACACAACAAATCCACCACTGCCCTAGACTGACTGCCATGAACAACCATTCAAGCAGGAAGTGGCAACTGACTTGATCACAACCGCCTATGCAACCTCCTGGGGAAAAATCCCACCCATCTCCCAGGCTTCCATCCTAATTATATAATATACATTTAAGCTCTTTGCATTTCTTCTTTTAAAATCAGTTATATAATATTATGTCTATAAAACTACAATTGGAAAGTCCTCTGGCTATCATAATTATATAGTTAGTTAACATTTGAAACCAAAAGGAATATATCCTTGGTAAAAATAAGAGCTGGCACAGTTAATTCATCTAAAATATATGTTATACCCTTTTAATGTGAGCATATCTTTTAAGAATAATCTGAATACATGGTTCTCTCTGCTCAATTCATTTTAAATGAGTTATCTCTTTTCAACAAAGCTTTAAATTTTTTTATGATTATAACTATATTCTCATTATAAAAGAAATTAGAAAATAAAGAAGCCCAAAAGTACCTTGAAACTTTCACTTTTTATTCTAATTGAAACTACAAAAATTGTTTTCCATATATGAAACGTCCATAAATATAACTAAAAAGACATGAAATTATATGGTATTGCTGTCTAGAAGTACTACACAAAAAAATATCTTAATGACCCAGATAACCACGATGGTGTGATCACTCATCTAGAGCCAGACATCTTGGAGTGCAAAGTCAAGTGGCCCTTAGGAAGCATCACTACAAACAAAGCTAGTGGAGGCGATGGAATTCCAGCTGATCTAGTTCATATCCTAAAATATGATGCTATTAAAGTACTGCACTCAGTATGCCAGGAAAACTCAGCAGTGGCCGCAGGACTAGAAAAGGTCAGTTCTCATTCCAATCCCAAAGAAAGGCAATGCCAAAGGATGGACAAACTACTGTACAATTGCACTCATCTCACATGACAGTAAGGATATGCTCAAAATCCTCCAAGCCAGGCCTCAACAGCACATGAACTGAGAACTTACAGATGCACAAGCTCGTTTTAGAAAAGGCTGAGAAAACAGAGATCAAATTGCCAACATTTGTAGGATCATACAGAAAACAAGGGAGTTCCAGAAAAACATCTACCTGTCTAACCTGCCTCCTGAGAAACGTGTATGCAGGTCAAGAAGCAACAGTTAGAACCAGACGTGGAACAATGGACTGGTTCCAAATCGGGAAAGGAGTACATCAAGGCTGTATACTGTCACCCTGCTTATTTAACTTATATGCAGAGTACATCATGTGAAACGTTGGGCTGGATGAAGCACAAGCTGGAATCAAGACTGCTGGGAGAAAAATGAATAACCTCAGATATGCAGATGACACCACCCTTATGGCAGAAAGTGAAGAGGAACTAAAGAGATTCTGGATGAAAGTGAAAGAGGAGAGTAAGAAAGCTGGCTTAAAACTCAACAGTAAGATCACGGCATCCAGTTCAATCACTTCATGGAAAATAGATGGGGTAAAAGTAGAAGCAGTGGGAGATTTTATTTTCTTGGGCTCCAAAATCACTTTGGACAGTGACTGCAGCCATGTAATTAAAAGATACTTGCTCTTTGGAAGGAAAGCTATGACAAACCTAGACAGCATATTAAAAAGCAGAGACATCACTTTGCTGACAGAGTTCGTATAGTCAAAGCTACGGTTTTTCCAGTAGTCATGTACAGATGTTAGAGTTGGACCATAAACAAAGCTGAGCACTGAAGAATTGATGCTTTTGAATTGTGGTGCTGGAGAAGACTCTTGAGAGTCTCTTGGACTGCAAGGAGATCAAATCAGTCAATCCTAAAGGAAATCAACCCTGAATATTCATTGGAATATGAACGACTTCCAATGGAGACTTCCCTGGTAGCTCAGATGGTAAAGCGTCTGCCTACAATGCGGGAAAGTTGGGTTCAATCCCTGGGTCAGGAAGATCTCCTGGAGAAGGAAATGGCAACCCACTCCAGTATTCTTGCCTGGAAAATCCCATGGACGGAGGACGCTGGTGGGCCATAGTCCAAGGGGTCGCAAAGAGTTGGACACGACTCAGAGGCTGACTTCACTTTCACTATTCATTGGAAGGACTGATGCTGAAGTTGAAGCTCCAATCCTTTGGCCACCTGATGGGAAGAGCCGACTCATTACCAAAGACCCAGATGCTGGGAAAGAATGAGGGCAATAGGAGAAGGACGCACTGAGTGTCCCCCAGAGGACAATTAAGAATGATACTAACCAGACCTGCCTTCACACATCATAAAGGGCCGTCAAGGCACATCACTGCAGCCTGCTCAGAGCCCTCTGGAGTTCATGAATCATTCTCTACAGGACATAGGTCATGGCTTCCAAACCACAGCCCCACATCCTGGGCCGTGGTCCAACAAGGAGCGGGGAATGTGACAGTATTGCCAGGCATATGCTGAGAGGTGAGCACCTACCCTCAGGACAAAAACACCCATCCCAGAGCTGCGCTGGGGCCTGCAGCCTACCCACCAGCCAGGGGCCAGAAGTGTCCACACTTGCAGAGCACGGGTCACTGCTCCCCCCAGAACCCTGGGGCCTCTGCTTCAGGACTGTGCTTTGGAGTTCCAGATCAGGTGGCCAGAGAAACTTAACTTCTAAATATTTGCTGATCTACGGTTAGCAAAACGGTGGCCTGCAAGCTGGATTTGGCCCACAGAAGTGTTTTCTTTGGCCTGAAAGATGTTGGATCATTTTTTTGGAACAAGCATTGAACAATTTAGAGATTTCCTGTATTTTCTCTTAAAAACTTAAAAGTCTGGGCCACACCGAGCCTGCATTCTTGTGCAGAAACATTCAGCAAGAGCTGAGCGGGTCATCACTCCCAGTGACAGTATGCCTCTGTATTTATGGGACTGTGCTTTGGGGGGCTGTCCCCTGACCCTTGCCTGTAGCCTCCTTACTCCTAGCAGTTCCTGATTTAGGTCTAATTTAGAGGGTATCTAAAGCTAACAAAACAACTCATGTCTTTATCCCCATATAAAATTCCTTATTTAAAAAAGAGAAAAAAATCAAGATATATGTAGGTGAAGGAAAATACACAAAAGTCTAGAAGTTTAAAAGCCTGTGCTATATGGTTTGTATTTGTCATGTTCTCATGACATGATAGAAAGAAGCTGAGCAAAGTTTAAAAGGCTGTTTAAATTCATCACTCAAAATTCTTTAGGTAGTCAGATTACATCCTTCTGGATGGATTCAAAGAGTATATTCTATTTTTAAAAGAAACAGTGCAAATGTCCAGTAATAAAGTAAATAGACAACAAGATAAAAAAAAGTAAATAGGTCATGGGGATGTAATGTACAGCATGGTAACCTTAGTTAAAAACACTGTATTGCACATTTGAAAGTTGCTAAGAAAAGTTCTAAACCTAAGAAAAAAATGTTTTTGCAACTATGTATGGTATTTTTTTTTGTAGGTATAGTAACACACACATGAGAACGAATTATAAATTTACTATTGACAATTTGTCTCATTTGAAAAAAACCCTCTCATCATATAATATTGATACAGTTTCTTTTTTCTCACTTAGATCTTGAGATTGGCAGGTCACCATCCCCTGAATTAATGCCCACAGTCAAGATTCACAGCTTTAATGCTTTCTCCCCTGTTTTCACTATAAGTATTTTGCCAACATAATGTTAGCTTTCATCTCATGATTTATTCTAATAGATGCACTCATCATCCCTTCCTACCCTGGAAGTGAAGACAGTAAGCAAAATGCACCAATATATTGGGTTGGCCAAAACGTTTGTTCAGGGTTTTGTAAGATCTTACAGAAAAACCTAAATGAACTTTTTAGCCAACCCAATACCTGGGCCAGATCCTATTATGGCAAATGATAAACATTAATTGCTTGGCAAAATCATCTATTTTTTGTATAAAATAGATGCATTAAAATAATCAACCCAGGAACAACCCAACCCTAAAAAGGCATTTTTAAAACTATTATAACAAAATAAAATTGAATATGCACTGGCAATTAGTTGATACTGAGGAACTACTACAAATTTTATTTAGTATGACAAGATTTTGTATGTGTGTGTGTCCATATCTGTTACTGCTAGTTTTAAAAAGAAATAAACTCCATGGGTTTGCCATCACGTGGGACTTACGAATCTTAGAATTGTAGTCTTTCACAGTTTTAAAAGGCTGTAAACATCACCTAGTCCAGGCATGGAAAGAAGATTTCAATTTACAGGCCAATTTAAATTTAACAGTGTTGTCCCGAGAAGAAATGTGAGTCTTTAAGACTGAGAGAGGGGAAAAGGTCATGAACCATTAGCAATACTGGCCAAGGACTCAAAACGGGAAAGGGGGGCCATATATGTTACTACTACTGGTCACGTCTAAAATCTCTAGTCTAGTGGTTTCCAAAGAGTTTATTATTTGTTAAGTCAACTCATTACTTCTTTAGACAGCTCTATGAAGTTCTTTCTTTTATTTTGACCTGAAATCTTATTTTCTGCAGCTTACAATGATGTGACATATAAGAAGAGCTCCACTTTAATTTGACAGTGTTTGAACTATTTCCGATATGTCTCTCATCTTTCCCAAGTCTAAACCATCACCACTCCTCACTGGGCACGGTTCCCTCCCTGTCGTTTGCACTTGCCATTGACAAGCCCCAGTTTGTCCCTGTCCTTATCCCAGTGTGGTATGCAGTAACTGGTCTGCTGATGTCATGTGGTCAGAGCATAATCCCAAAAATGTCTTTATTGAGTTCAAATTTTGGTTTTCAGAATCTCTACATTCATTTAGACTTCAGATGCTCTACCTCAATTTAACTAGTTGGATAGAAGCTTCTAAATCTTTCTATTATCAGCCACATATGGGTCAACTTGAATGGATCTCTCAGAACATATAACTGTCTTCCCACATTTCCAGGCTCTGGCATGCCAGCAGCCAGGGAAACCACAAAGGGACTCAAATGACCCTTCCTGATTGTTCCATGGCTCCTCAAATGCATCTGTGAATTTTCAATCTTAGGAAGAGAATTTTCAATCTTACAACTGAGAACTGAGGGCCACTAACCAAGTCAGAACTATTTGGCTACTTGTCCAGAACTATCTGGCCACCATTGTCCTTGCTAAAAAACAGGCAGGCTTCCCTGGTGGCTCAGTGGTAAAGAATTAGCCTTCCAACGCAAGGGACATGGGTTCGACCCATGATTCAAGAAGACAGCACATGCCACGAAACACCTAAGGCTGTGAGCCACAACTATTAAGCCTGTGCCCAACGGCCCGTGATGTGCAACCAGAGAAGCTACCGCAATGAGAAACTTGGGCACCGAAACCAGTGAGGAGCCCCTGCAGCGATGGAGGCAGCACAGCCAAAAGTAAAACATAAATACATTTTTAAAAATTAAAATAGGCAACCACAAATTGGCTCAACATAAGTAATAAAGCAGATTTAGTCATTCACTCAACGTGTGCTGTAAGGACTGGACTGAGCCACTGAGCAAATGAGAATGAATGACATAGCAGTCATGTCATCAAACACACAGTTTCTCAAAAGTAAAACATAGACATAATTAACTCAAGTAAAGTGATCAGTGAGGTACAAAGAGCTAAGGGATTTGGGAGGTGGAAGAGAAGGCAGCAGAAAGGAAGTTGAAAATTAGGCCAACTTAGAGGAAGGATCAACAGAAGGCCTGAAAGGACAGGTGGGATCAGAACGGTGGAGAAGTGAGAAAAGAATAAATACCAGTAGGTTGAGTAATTCCGTTTGGTTGATGCAAACCACTGCTGGGAAATAAAGTTTGGAAAAACGCAGAGAGGCAAAGCTGAATGAGACTCTTCCCCTATCAGGATCAGTTAATCAAAGCATATTTATACCAAAGAACAGGCAACCCATCAAAAGGTACAGAAAGGTGAAGAAGAAAAAAGAAAGCAAAAAAGTCAGAGCCTAGAGAAGAAAAGAAAAAGGAAGTGACTAAATAGGGATAAAGAGAGAAAAGCAAAGGATGAGAAGGGAAGACAAAAACTGTCTTCTCGCTAGCAAGAGGTGCTTCCCCGATTTACTTCCCCTCTGTGACACTGAAATGTCTGGGAGCAGCCGCTCTTCCATCCCAAAATGAATCTTTAGGTTTAGATTTCTAATCCAGATTTATCTTCCATCTCTCTATGCTCTTCTTGACGATCACTTCCCCTAAACTGTCTAATCCACCTCCAGCAGTCACCGTGACTGATCCCGAAGGGATGCCAACAAAGGAAAACCAGTGAAGAGGACAGCGCAGTATTTGCAACACACCTGATAACAGAGAGGAGTAAATGACCTTTATACTCACCTGAGGACGGGGAAGGGGGATGTGAAGAGGGAGGCTGCGAGAGGTAGAGTGGAGGAAAGAGTCTGTGGACCCAGAGGAGCCACACGATCGACCTAAGAACTCAGGCTCCTCTTAGGCGTGTTTATTCACTCATTTAACCACTCATTCATTCATTTATTCCTCTCCCTCTCTTTACCCCACCCTCTTCTGCTGTCCCACCCAAGAGCTGCCACACATCCAACAGCAAATATTGCCGGGAGCCAGCACATGAGATCCCACCCATGACAAGGTCATGAGGAGAAGACCTGACAAGCAAGGCATATCAGGATTCCAGGGATTTCGAAAAGCTGCCCTGGCGCTCACCTTAAAGATGATCTCTGTCTTTCTGATGCTTGCTTTAATAGGCTACTCCCTAATTTCTGTGACACAGGAAGAAGGCCTTCGCCGATTTCTTTTTGGTTTTTTTTTTCCCGATTTCTTTTTAAATAAGAATCAACTTAGAACTTTAATCAATATGTCTCCCGGGTGGTAGGGAGGCTGTAAGAGGTATGAGTGAAGGAAAGAGTCTGTGGACCCAGAAGAGCCACACGATCGACCTAAGAACTCAGGCTCCTCTTAGGCGTGTTTATTCACTCATTTAACCACTCATTCATTCATTCATTCCTCTCTCTCTTTATCCCACCCTCTTCTGCTGTCCCATCCAACAGCTGCCACACATCCAACAGCAAATACCAAGCACTTTCCACAGCAGCCTCAGTTTATACCTCACTTCATTAGTCCCTCGTGATTAACACAGGCCCCTAAAGAGTGCCCCAGATTTTCCATTTCAGAAATACAATATGGTATGATTTCTCACTTGTTGCCTTCTCTGCCACATTAGCTCATAAGGGAAAGAGCTATCTTTTCAACGGCTGTATCTCCAGCACCTTACACAGGGTCCAAACTCAGTGATTAACTGTCAAATTAACGAGACACTACACAGACAACTAAGGGGTACCACCTGAATTACCTAAAATTCTCTAAAACCAGAAATTGGTGTAGCCAAGATGGCAACTTGTTCACCAAAGTCACTGTTCTTTGACACTTTGGGGACACAGTTACACTAACTTCCCAACCTCTTCTGTAGTTAGCTGTGGCATGGGATGAGTTCTGGGCCGTGGGATGTGAGCAGAAGTGATTATTCCACTTTTGAGCTGTCCCATACTTGCCACATTCTTTGCCTCCACATTCTTTTTTTCCCTTGTTGGACTGTTGACACACCCCTTGAATGACCCACGCTTTGCCTCCACATTCTTTTTTTCCCTTCTTGTTGGACTGTTGACACACCCCTTAAATGACCTTAGAAGCTACATGCTGATACCTGGGACTCTATGTAGAAAAGACCCACCCCTCCACCCTGCTCATAAGAGAACTAAACATCTCTATGTTTGAGCCATCTACGTGTGACAGCAGTTAACCTCCCCTAATCTTTACCTAGAGCCAGACATCCTAGAATGTGAAGTCAAGTGGGCCTTAGAAAGCATCACTACGAACAAAGCTAGTGGAGGTGATGGAATTCCCGTTGAGCTATTTCAAATCCTAAAAGATGATGCTATGAAAGTGCTGCACTCAATATGCCAGCATATTGGGAAAACTCAGCAGTGGCCACAGGACTGGAAAAGGTCAGTTTTCATTCCAATCCCTAAGAAAGGCAATCCCAAAGAATGCTCAAACTACCACACAATTGCACTCATCTCACCCACTAGTAAAGTAATGCTCAAAATTCTCCAAGCCAGGCTTCAGCAATACATGAACCGAGAACTTCCAGATGTTCAAGCTGGTTTTAGAAAAGGCAGAGGAACCAGAGATCAAATTGCCAATTGCTGGATCATCGAAAAAGCAAGAGAGTTCCAGAAAAACGTCTATTTCTGCTTTATTGACTACGCGAAAGTCTTCGACTGTGTGGATCACAATCAACTGTAGAAAATTCTGAAAGAGATGGGAATACCAGACCATCTGACCTGCCTCTTGAGAAACCTGTATGCAGGTCAGGAAGCAACAGTTAGAACTGGACATAGGACAACAGACTGGTTCCAAATAGGAAAAGGAGTACGTCAAGGCTGTATATTGTCACCCTGCTTATTTAACTTATATGCAGAGTACATCATGAGAAACGCTGGGCTGGAAGAAGCACAAGCTGGAATCAAGATTGCCGGGAGAAATATCAATAACCTCAGATATGCAGATGACACCACCCTCATGGCAGAGAGTGAAGAGGAACTAAAAAGCCTCTTGATGAAAGTGAAAGAGGAGAGTGAAAAAGTTGGCTTAAAGCTCAACATTCAGAAAACTAAGATCATGGCATCCGGTCCCATCACCTCATGGGAAATAGATGGGAAGACAGTGGAAACAGTGTCAGACTTCATTTTTTGGGCTCCAAAATCACTGCAGATGGTTACTGCAGCCATGAAATTAAAAGACGCTTACTCCTTGGAGGAAAGTTATGACCAACCTAGATAGCATATTAAAAAGCAGAGACATTACTTTGCCAACAAAGGTCCATCTGGTCAAGGCTATGGTTTTTCCAGTGGTCATGTATGGATGTGAGAGTTGGACTGTGAAGAAAGCTGAGCACCAAAAAATTGATGCTTTTGAACTGTGGTGTTGGAGAAGACTCTTGAGAGTCCCTTGGACTGCAAGGAGATCCAACCAGTCCATCCTAAAGGGGATCAGTTCTGGGTGTTCATTGGAAGGACTGATGCTGAAGCTGAAACTCCAATACTTTGGCTACCTCATGCGAAGAGTTGACTCATTGGAAAAGACACTGATGCTAGGAGGGATTGGGGGCAGGAGGAGAAGGGGAAGACAGAGGATGATGGTTGGATGGCATCACCGACTCGATGGGCATGAGTGTGAGTAAACTCCAGGAGTTGGTGATGGACAGGGAGGCCCGGCGTGCTGCAGTTCATGGGGTTGCAAAGAGTCGGACATGACTGAGCGACTGAACTGAACTGAACTGAATTTTTACCAGCCAGCAGCTGTGCGTCACTTTCCTATGGAGAAATAAAAGGCTTTCAGAGGACAGTACACTCTTTCTTGGTATACAGGACTGACAAAAGTCCTGCTTGTTCATGATTGTCAGGGAAGATAGTGACGTTGCCTTGGGCTGGCCTGGGTGTGGCCCACAACACAGAATAGGCTGGATGAATTCTGGTGATGTCAGAACATAGATGATCAGTGGGCTTGCCTCGCCTCCTATCAGAAGTACAGGGCCCCATGGGCCCTAGACAAATGCCCAGTTGCCTTCTCAAGTAGTCTGGCCCTGACCTCATCTGTGCTTACCTGGCAAAAATGTCAGAGCACATTGCTCTGCTGTTGTCAGGGCCAGCTGGGGAGAAACTGCCAAGAGCTTTTTCAAAAAGCCACAGCAACCTACACTGCCACAGAACAATGGGTGGCAGAGATGACTCGCCTTCTCAATAAAACCTGTGGCTGAGCGGACAGATGCAACCTCAGACAGAATGCATTTCCCGGTGGCAAAGCTCTTCTTGCACCACAGATGCACCTGAGTCTGTTGTTTCTCCTGAACACTTGGGACTTCAAAGGGAACTCCTCTCCCTGACAGACTGGAGCATGTAGGTAACTGCATTACATTAAGAGAATTAGTAGCATGTACTATTCATAACTGCTTGTTCCATCTAGGTCTAGGAAACTATTAAAAGGATAAATTATTGACTAACTCTTTTCACTTTTCCTCATTGCAGGTTTATTTCAAGAACTTCCAGATTCAGTGGTTCTTAACCTTTAGGGGATCATAAACCCTTTTAACAGTTTGATGAAATGCCTTGACCGTTTCATTAAACAAAATGTCCACAAGTGCCCGCACATATTACATGTGATTTCAGGGTACACACAGGATGCCAAGTTCATCCACTCATTCCAGGTTCATGGACCCTCCAGTGCTGCTGCTGCTGCTAAGTCACTTCAGTCGTGTCTGACTCTGTGTGACCCCATAGACGGCAGCCCACCAGGCTCTGCCATCCCTGGGATTCTCCAGACAAGAACACTGGAGTGGGTTGCCGCTTCCTTCTCCAATGCAGGAAGGTGAAAAGTGAAAGTGAAGTCGCTCAGTCGTGTCGACTCTTCGCGACCCCATGGACTGCAGCCCACCAGGTTCCGCTGTCCCTGGGATTCTCCAGGCAAGAGTACTGGAGTGGGGTGCCACTGCCTTCTGCGACCCTCTAGTGCAGAGGGCAGCAACTTCTCCCTTGAAAGGGCCAGAGAGTAAATATCCTGGGCAGACCACATACTGTCTCTGTCACAGCTGCTCAACTCTGCTGCTACAGGAGGAAAGCTGTCCTTCCCGTGTTCCAGACAAACTTAATTCGTAGATATCAAAATCTGAATTTCATACAATTGTCCTAAGTCACAAAATATTCTTTTTTTTTTCATTCCTTTTCAGCCATTTAAAAAATAAAAACCATTCTTAGCCAGTAGCTTATACAAAAACAGGTGACAAACCATAGTTTGTCAACTCCTGCTGGTAAGGCATGGGTTCTCTAGAACAAAGTTTCTATCTCTATTTTCACTAACTTCTAACTGAAACTTCACATTACGAATGCAGGCAGCAAACCTTAGTGTCGGCAGAAATCATAGGCGCTTTCATGCCACGTTAGAATGGTGGCAGGTAACACAAAATATTGATCAGGCTCATCATTATTTTAAAATTATGGCCATTATTAGATCTCCTACTGCATCTTGCCATTTAAATGTGCTGATAAACACATATATCATTACATGAAAATTTTGATTCAATAACTATATTTCAAAATAATTGATTTCCATTTGAATCCTATATATTTGATTTAGAGCATCTCAAAACAGAATTCTGAGAAGTATGCCAGGGCTTTCACCAGACACCAAAAAGGTCCACGGCACAGAAAAGGTGAAGAGGGTCTAGGCAGGCAAAGCCAGAGCATCTCCTACCAGAGCATTCACATCTTCTGTTTTGTGGATGAGCATCCGTATCTCCTCTGGATCACCGCTGAAGATTGCTTGGACCAGTGGTGGCTATAAACACAGAAGAACTGGAATTAGAACTATAATTAAATAATTGGATTGTACTCAGATGCAGATGGCTAGAAGATCTAGTCCCCAAAAGTGTATTCAACAATTATCAATTGGCAGATATAGATGAATATGGCTCGGGTCCACCCTTGCTCGAAGTCCAGTAGGGGAGTTATTTGCATCAAGAAATAACTATAATATGATTTGAAAGCCATGACAGACAGTCACATCTAATCTGGGGCTATGAGTGTAACATGAAAATCACCACTAGTTGAAAATGTCCTTGGATGGTCCTTAAATTACCTATCAAGAAAACTACCAAATCTGTGTTTTTGTGCATAGGGCCCCCTGCCATTCCCCAGTTTCTCATTAGACAATGCTCCCTGGACCTTTAAAACGATTCTGTTCCTAGACGATGTTAGTGGCCATGTCTCTGGCCTCCTGCACGCTTGCTTTTTTGTCAAAGTTTGGAAAAGCCTTTATATCATTCCCCCAACACTTCCCATAGCGTAGCCAACGAGCACTGAGTGCTTTAGAGGTGATTACTTTCCCATCTATTCAAAATAAGTGGTATAACGGTGGGGTGGGGAGGAAGAAGGGAGGCATTACTAAACATGTATCATTGAACTTCCCTAGATTAAGCAAGCCCAACACATGGGAGAAGGATTTATAAACTTGATGGAAAGCCAGCTGAAAGAAAAACTGCTCCGCGTGGGTGGTAGGGTGAGAAGAGTGTCCAGAAAAGCTTCATGGAAGGCACCTTCATGTATGCCTGTGAGTTTGCAAAGAGAAAGAAGGATACAGTGGCCAGGGAATTGGAGTGTGGAAAGGTGTGGATATGCAAAGAGCCTGGTGTGTTAGAAATGCCGCCATCAGCCTGGTGACCAGGGTGTGGGAGAAAAGAGCAAAAGGGGTGGGCTCTGGGGTTGGTGCTGGGCTCCCCCACATGGTGAAGGATCCGGTTCAAAGCCAGTTCTGCCGTTTGCCAGTTACATGTTGAGCCCATTTCCCATGTGTAATCTGGGGCCAAACACGATCTTTGCTGTCCAACCCATCAAAGGGTTGGTTTTAGGAACAACTGAGACAATAAGTGGGAAAACCTTCTATAAGCCTACACACTGCATGCTAATTCGCTTCAGTCGTCTCTGACTCTTTGAGACTCCATGGAGTATAGCCCACCAGGCTCCTCTGTCCATGGAATTCTCCAGGGAAGAATACTGGAGTGGGCTGCCACGCCCTCCTCCAGGGGATCTGCCTGATTCAGCGATGGAATCCAGGTCTCTTACGTCTCCTGCGTTGGCAGGTGGTCTCTTTACCACTAGCGCCACATGGGAAGCCATACAACCCTATCCAAATAACAGATGTTTTCACTAAGAAATGTTTATAATGTCAATATGGAGTATTTGACAATTTTTTTTTCAAAGTTTAAAACCTTGGTGAGAACACACATGCACACGCAACACACATATATTTACTTATAAGTTTTGGAAATACTTTAGTCCTTGCAGGCAATTGGATGGTGGCAGTTTCCCAAACTCGTCTGATCATAAGTATCACCTAAGATGCTTACTAAAACAATATTCCCAGATCCCTTCCCTGGAGATTCTGGGGTGGGGTCAGAGAACCCAGACTTCTAATAATCACCCACTTAGTTATCGGGAACTGTGCGCACTGACCTAAAGTGACATGGTTAGAATTATCTGCCTCAATCTCTATGTAATCTATATGAAACTCCGAGCCCTGACTTTCTCTACAAACTTTCTTTTCTCTTTTTTACCTTCCTGTTGCCTTTCTTACATGTTTTGATGATATTCCTTGTTATTTGAGGGGACCAAGATAAGTACTGTCAGTAGAACATGGTAAGATTCCTTAAGGAAACATTATATTTTAAAAAAGGTTAGGGACTTCCCTGGTGGCCCAGTGGTTAAGATTCTGTGCTCCCAATACAGGGGACACAGGTTTGATCCCTGGTCGGGGAACTAAGACATCTCATGATGCAGGGCGTGGCCAAAAAAAAAATATTAAATTGTAGATAAGTATTACCACCTGTCAGCAATTTGTCCACAGTTTTCCCCTTGCCATCACAGTTTCCAGCAAGTAGACAGATGTATATCTCTTTTTGGTCCCAAACACTCTCTTAATCCTACCTTCTTGCCAAGGTGTCTGATTCAAAGATAGTTTCTCAAATTACCAACAATTAAGTAGCAGGAAAGAAGTCTTGAAAAGAATGCAAGTTTGACCAGTTGGTGTGAGCTGGCACTCTGCCCAAGATAATAAGTTCCTTCCCTACACTTGCTGACGACTTGCCACGTCTCCAGACACCCTGCCTCATGGCAAGGACCATATTTCAAGTAAAATAGACAGTCATATAAAGTCAGGATTTCAACAAAAATATCTGACTCTGGCATATCTACTTCATAATCCTCTATCTGCTGTGCCTGTTGCCAAATGCTTGTGCATATTTTTCTGCCTTTTTGAACCTTAAGAGAAAGCAAATACCAAACCCCAATAACCGAGGGATGACAAGCAGAGGCAGATGAGATTTTAGTGTTGAGTCAACAGTGATCAATCAACAGCTGAGAAGTTAAGATTCTGAGAAACAAACCCACCCCAGTTTAATGCACCACTGGTTAGTCACTTTAAGGAAACACAGCTAGATAAGCAAAGCTCCTCTTCACTCTTGAGTGAAAGAATGCACGCAGATATTCAGTCCTCACACCACTCAAGAAACGCAAGGGTTCCAAGCTATGGCTGGAATGTCCCCAAGGAGAGCCACCCTGCAAAGCTGCCAGACAGAGATGCCAGCACAGCCCTCCGCAGGGAGTGTGGAGCTTTCCAAACACCTCCAGGCCCATCCCTGAGACCCTCCCGAAGGTTATCATCAATGCAGAGAATTCCCAGCAGAGAAGGGTATGCATACTTCCTCAGTGTCTCCCTCTGCTAAAAGCTGCTTTGGGGAGTATCGTCAACACTCAGAACTCCTAGCATCCATTGGGAAGAAGTTGACAATTGCAATTCTTTCAGTCACATGTATACACCAATAAACCCACATATACATGGCTACATTTTGCCCATGTCTGTACTCATATGCATCTACATTCATGTCTGTATGCACAGAGATACATGCCGATTCACACACAAATCCCTCCCATTCCCTGTGGAACAGAAAAGTGCCGGTTCTCCAAAGTCTTACTAACTGGACCTTTCTGCCCCAGCTGGGCTGTGTGGTCACTGTGACATCACTGTTTTCACAACTGTGAATCCAGGCACTATGAGATTCCAAATCAGAACTTCAGACACACGCTTTGCTGTGTGTCTGCATGCATGAAGTTCTTGAACTAAATTTCTATAACTCTTGAGCTAGTGGTACTTCTCTAAAAAAAAAACAAAAAACAAAAAACAAAAACAAAAACACAGTACAGGAGAATCCATCCTCGAAGAAGAGAAGGGAGTGGACGAACGCGCCAGCGCGGTGGGGGGAGTGGGGTGGAGAGAGAGAGAGAGAGCCCTTTGCTCCTCTTTCTGTATGTTTTTTTCTTCCCCCGGGTTGGGCTTAGGCAGGAGCGCTGTTCTACCTGAAGTCCTCACTCTGTCCTACCTAAAGTCCTCACTCCAGTCCTCTGACCTTCCTTTGACCTTCCTCTGTTCTATTTTCGCGGGCTTTTCCCTTCCTTGTCTTTTAGCCACTGCCATTTTGGACTCCTTTTCCCGATTCTAACTACCTAACACTTCCAAATAAAACACATCATATAACACTTTGACATTCCCTTTTGTTGGGATTTTAATTGGATCCTGCTGTTTTATTTTTCCCTAGGCAAACACTTGCCCTGAGAATAAATATTTGGGAAAAGATACATCTAAATACTGTCTCTATTACATGATTTTAAGAAAGAGGGAATATTCTAATTACAGTACTCTTGTTCATAAGTACCAAGTACTTATACTCTGTTGACTATTTATTTGGAAATCACTGTATTTTTGCCTTGACCTTGATAGGGGCTTCCATGCCAAAGAACAGAGTCCCAAGCCTTGGCACATACGAGAATTTTTTTTAGAAGTTTCACCCATTTCAATGCTAGCCTATACAAAATACAAGTGCTTTGTGTGCAAATTTGAATAAACACATTTTTAACAAGGGTCAGAGTTGTGAAAAACAAACAGTGGAAGGGAAAAGAGAGAGATTCTGATGTCATGAAACCACTGGTTATCAATCCCTAAAGAAATTTAAATTCTTAAAAAGAGATACGCGGCTTCAGTTACCAGAACTGTTTTAGCATGTTTAGCAGCTGTAGACTGGAAATGATTTCCATGTGCTGTGAATACTGGCACCGTCCCTCATGTGGACTCAGGATACTTCCTGGGTTGCTTAACCAATGGCACCAGTAGGGGTCAATACTCAGACGGTACCTGTCTTTGTCTTCAATACCACCAACCACCAACACTCTACTGGGAGAAGAGTGAACGGGTAGGGCCGTTCACACTCGCCAGAGCGTGAACAGCTGCCTTCTAGAGGTGACTGTCTGCCAGCCGGATGACATCTGACCCCTCTAAGACAGAAGAGCAGAGCAGAAGCCCCTTGAATTTGGGAACCATCATGAACAATGTGGCCACTGCTGACATTAGGAACTGAAAATCTATCTGCAAAAAGCCACTTTCACTTTCACTACCCACATCCCCTATCAGCCCACCCACTACAGCATTTTTCTATTTTATTCTCAGTCTTTGAGAACAAATGAGGAAAATAGCCCATTCCCCAAGACACTAAATCAAATAATGTACTGACAAGTGTTCTCAAACTGTGAAGCAGAGTAACAATTCCACTAGGGGGGGCAAGAAGGTAATTTGTTACCTGGGAGGTAAAGAGTGAACATTCAAGTTGTGCAATGAAGGTAGCTGGAGGATCACTTTATTCAAGACATGAAAGGATTCAAGCTTCTGGGAGAATTCTTAGTAATAAGTAAACACAACCTGTATTACACCCCAAAACAAACATTTTTTACACTTTCCTATTAATCCCTGAGGGTCCAGGTTTTTAGGAAGTAAGAATAAAGCTATTTAAAACCCAGGTGTTACCCAGAGGAATCGGGTGGAGAGGGAGGTGGGAGGGGGGATCGGGATGGGGAATACATGTAAATCTATGGCTGATTCATATCAATGTATGACAAAACCCACTGAAAAAATAAATAAATAAATAAAGGGAAAAAAATAAATAAATAAAAGCGTGAGATAATTCCCCATCTAAACGGTAAGAAATATGGACTTGAGATCAATACAGGGTGAATTAGTAGTCAACAGCAATCAAGTACAACAGAAAAATATGATTCATTTCTTAGAAGGGCTAAGATCTCAGTTTATCGAGAAGCATTGAAGATTGGGGAGCTGAGCTGGGAGGAATGTTTTAATTTAATCGACGAGTGGGTTTGTGGAGGAAGGGCCAAAAAAAAACAGATAAAGAAAAAAGAAAAAAATAAAACCCAGGTGTTTAAGAATTATTTTCTTCACGTACAAAATCCAATTATTTCCTCAACTGCACTTTTAAACAGTGCTACTAGTGGTGTCAGATATGCCACTGGCTTAGGAATAAAGTCCAGCTATGAGGAAAGCACAGGTGGTTTAAAGGATCCACTCCGTCCTGTCTTGCAATGACAGATCCCCATCAGTTTAGCACCCTCCAAAATCTTCTACTGAAGTTTCCAATTTGATTTGATTTTAGCTAAAACCACTGTATAGTGCATTTCACTTTCAATTTGTCAGAGCTGCGTATTCTTTTCTAATATGTTGGTTTTGGAAGATAAGCAGAGTGATAGAGGCTGTCGCTGAGCATCTGAAAATACAGCCCATGGTAGAAGTCCAAGAAGATGCTCCAGCATTACATTCCAAGTTGTTGGCGTGCTGTTTGTCTTTTTCTGATTAGACTGAGTAAATAAAGATTCCAAGTCTAAATGAAAACATCTTGCATTCTAATCAGGAGTGAGCCTTGGGAATCAATCAATAGCCAAGAGGGAAAAATGATATTCCTAAACATCTGTCCACACTTAAGTATTCTGAGTACAGTATGTCATTAAAGCAGGATTGGGAGCATGTTATTAGTAGCTAATAGCTGATATAGCAATAATCTGACCATGTGAAACCATCAACTTATACGAACATGCTGAAACACTTCATTAGGTAACAACTGGTTTTTGTGTGAGGTACTGCTTGCATTTTTATAAAAGGATAATAAAAATTTGCTCAAGTCACTAGATTTAATGGACAGAACTTGTTAGCTCTATTCATGTGGGTCCTGCCTGCTGTGTGATTTGCTGACAGAGTGCCACTGAGTGCTTCCTGAATATAGATCACTCCTTACTTGGGGAGAAGTTCACTCTATCATAGAAAGACAATAATGATCGTAAAATGAGAATCTGTTTCCCTTAAGAACTATACAAAATATACTGAGTCCTCATAAACATTTTTAATGCAAGACTACATGACTGAAAATGTCTCCTACAAACTACACCACAGAGTGTCTATAATATTTTCAATTTTTTATTAAAAACAGAAAAAAGCATAAAACTCAAAGTATTGGTAATACTCTATTGTAGAGATTAACTTTACACTTCTGAGAGAAGAACTACTGTTAATCAGAAAATAGAAAAATTAATTTATCCAACTCTTTCCGAAATGATTATGACACATAGGCATTGACTATGATATAATTATTCAAGGACCAGTTATTCAGTTTCTGGAACATTCATTTCCTTTGCCTCACCTTCCTTTCCTGAGATCCTCCTTAAAGAGAGATCTCTCTGCTCTTTAAGAGTGCTCATTAGCACCTTCACCAGAGGAGCACTGGCCAGAGGAAAAAAGAAACCCAAGCATGTCAACTTTGCTCCTAGATGCTTACAAAAGGTTAGGTAAAAGGAAATGACGAAACAACAGTAATTGTAAGCTTGAAATCTGGAAGCAATGTTGATTTTTACAGACCTGAGATCTCTCTTTCTTCTGCCACATGTATGGTATCAGAGAGACTTTAGGTTAAATCTTAGGGTCTTACATGACCCTGTTTTATAGATGAGGAAACCACAAGCAAGGCTCCAACAGGCTTCAGCAATACATAAACCAAGAACTTCCAGATGTTCAAGTTGGATTTAGAAAAGGCAGAGGAACCAGAGATCAAATTGCCAACATCCGTTGGATCATCGAAAAAGCAAGATAGTTCCAGAAAAACATCCATTTCTGCTTCATGGACTACGCCAAAGCCTTCAACTGTGTGGATCACATCAAACTGTGGGAAATTCTTAAAGAGATGGGAATACCAGACCACCTTACCTGCCTCCTGAGAAACCTGTATGCAGGTCAGGAAGAAACAGTTAGAACTGGACACGGAACAACAGACTGGTTCCAAATAGGGAAAGGAGTACATCAAGGCTGTATATTGTCACCTGCTTATTTAACTTACATGCAGAGTACATCATGTGAAATGCTGGGCTGGATGAAACACAAGCTGGAATCAAGATAGCTGGGAGAAATATCAATAACTTCAGATATGCAGATGATACCAACCTTATGGCAGAAAGCAAGGAACAACTAAAGAGGCTCTTGATGAAAATGAAGGAGGACAGTGAAAGAGCTGGCTTAAAATTCAACATTCCAAAAACTAAGCTCATGGCATCTGGTCCCATCACTTCATGGCAAATACATGAGGAAACAATGGAAAGAGTGACACTTTATTTTCCTGGGCTCCAAAATCACTGCAGATGGTGACTGCAGCCATGAAATTAAAAGATGCTTGCTCCTTGGAAGAAAAGCTATGACCAACCTAGACGCATATTAAAAAGCAAAGACATTACTTTGCTGACAAAGGTCCATCTAGTCAAAGCTACAGTTTTTCCAGTAGTCATGTATTGGTGTTAAGAGTTGAACCATAAAGAAAGCTGAGCACCAAAAAATTGATGCTTTTGAACTCTGGTGTTGGAGAAGACTCTTGAGAGTCCCTTGGACTGCAAGGAGATCCAACCAGTCCATCCTAAAGGGAATCAGTCCTGAATATGCATTGGAAGGACTGATGCTGAAGTTGAAACTTCAATCCTTTGGCCACATGATGTGAAGAACCAACACTGGAAAAGACCCTGGTGTTGGGAAAGACTGAAGACAGGAGGAGAAGGGGATGACAGAGGATGAGATGGTTGGATGGCATCACCGACTGGATGGACACGAGTTTGAGCAAGCTCCGGGAGTTGGTGATGGACAGGGAGGCCTGGTGAGCTACAGCCCATGGGTCTCAAAGTCAGACACGACTGAGCGACTGAACTGAACTGAGCCATTTAATAAGATACGTTTAAGAAATGACATAACATATGTCATACCTCCCATACAAGGCCAATGCTCAATAAAAAATAGTGATTAGTGTTGATTTTTGAGGTAATAAGCTCAAAAACTTTCACAGACAAGTGCATGGGATTCAGGGAGATTTCCTTCAAAATCACAGAGCAAATAAATCAAGTTAGGCTTATAACCCAGTCAACACCACCAGTAAAGCAGAGGGACCCTTCATACTGGGGGAAAAAGTGTTTATTTATAGGAAAGGGAGAAAGAACCACACTGAGTCTGGTTTGGCCTTTGTTATCCTGGGAAACCTCAAAAATGCTGTACAGACTCACTGTACTCAGAGGTCTAATCTATAAAACCAAAATAACTGCGACTCACCTGAATAATACATCATCTCTCTTGACTCATCCAGCTGTGCCCCATATTTATGTCTTCTGGATGGGACATGAAACTTTACTGTTTAAGGTTATTATAAACAAACATGGTTTCATTTTCCTTTATGTTTTCCTGATGGTCATAAAGGAGATTAATTCCCTGTTTGGAGCTGTGAGGGGGGTCAAATGATTTGCCTGTTGGTGGCAAAGTTGAGACTAGAATTTAGTTTTCCAGATTCTCTCAGTTCAGTACTTTCTCTCTCACATGTCATATTAATACAATAAATATAAAATAAATATATTATACATAAGTCCTAACCAGTAATTCAGCCTCAATTTCAATGAACTTTCTATGGAGAAATTTTACAACTTCACAACTCACTAAGGGAAAATATTACCATTTCTATTCTCTCTCTATATGTGTGTATATACACCATATAATGACTATATATGTGTATATATTTCTAGATACAGTACTCCCAACACAATGACTAACAATGAAACAATCTTGCCAAAAGTTAGAAAACAAATAGGTAGGATCTCAAACCTGGGGAAGGCACTCTCTGTGAACTGAACTCTCAGAAAGAATGAGAAGGGAGGTGTAAGCCAGATTTTGAACGAGCCTGTGAAGACTGTGGAGAGTGCATCTTTCATGGTGGAGAATGGCAGACAGTGAGGTTAGAAAAAACAAGAGTGGAGGGGGCACAGCGCCAGCAGAAGTTTTAGCCTCATCTTCTGAGCAAACAGGAACTGAAGGTCTTGAGCAAGAAAACGGCACAGTCTTTGCAGTTAACCTGGCCACACTGTGGGTGGGCGTTCAAGGAGAGGAAGGAGTTAAGAGAACCCAGTTAGAACACTATCACGGAGACCCAGGCATCCCAGGAGAGAACTTTCCCATCTCCACGTATCTTGGGCTCCCAAGTTACAGCTTACAGGCAAACAGTGCAAACGACAGATTCTGTTTTTACTTCTTTGATGTGGCTCTATTCCTGGATGCAAATTTGGCTCCACATCTTGGCAATTTTCCTCTCCTCTTTATATATAGCCCAAATCTCCTGCCCCCAACACACCACTGCTTCCAGGTGAAGTCGAGGTTACTCCCTTTAGCTCCTGGAACACTTCCATCTCCACCCCAACAGAACCTCCATGGAAATAAGTTCTGTTTTCTCAGACTTGTCACTTGAGCACTGAATTTAAATCATAGCATTTCAAAAATAGGCCACAACCATAAAGAGAAAAGCAAAGCAAAACAACACAGACATACTTTGCCAAATGCCATATTTGTATTGGGATCTGCTGCCAATTACCCACATCTTTCTTCACTCTGTCTAGTTTGAAATGGCTTGAGATCAAATCTCAACTTTGGCTAAGTTAATTAAACAGTGTTCAGGAGTTAACATTTAAAGAAAGTTATTTTAAGCAAGAGCACAATAGATCCAAGAGGTTAGCGTATGCAGCATATTTAAACCAATGTAATTTTAGTGAAACAGAAAGGACAACAATATACTTCTACAACAGTTTCCTGTTTTGAGAAATTGTTATAGAGGTTTTATTTCCTATCTTAGTTTTGTTAACATTCTTTGTATAACTGTATCTTCTAGCATATTAAATTCAGGTGGTTTTAAATACAATCAGTGATTTTAAAATGTTAATCACTGAAATAAAAGCCATTTTAGTGATCTTTGTGGAGGAAAAACATCCATATGGCCAGAAGATGATTTTCCAGGGTAATAAGTGTATCCAGTGTGACTTCTTTTTTCAGATGCAGAAAGTGGTTCTCAGTTTCAGGATGCACTGTACAAGCACAACTATTTTACTAATATTTGATATATACATTCCTTATCATAGTAAGGACAGTGACTAAATAGTATTACTAAAGAAAAAATATGACAGAACATAAATTACAGTAATATTCTCTTGTGATCTAGCGTAATTATAACTTTTGAGAATTACTGGCAATTGGAAGCTAAATAAACCAATTCAATCATCCTTTAAAAACAAAATCAATGTGGAGAAATAAAAGGCATTCAGCAGGAAGGTGGCAATTTCTTGTTACATTTGGAAGAGGGTGGAATGACCACATTATGAGATATAATGAATTAACTCAATCACATAAAGTTATTCATGGCTCAGGCGAATTCCAAATTGGGTTTGCTAATTTGTTAGAAACTGAATTCTCTCAAAAGTCACTTTTTATCAGTTAAGTCTTTCCAAAGTCCACGGGAATTTCCTTTTAAACCTCTCCTTCCTTTCTGTAGTTCTTTTTCTTTGAATTCCACAGAATTCCTCAGAAAGGAAGACAGCAGTAAAACTCTCACGACTTCTCCACAGGGAGCCAGATGGGAGATTACGGAGATGCGGAGACGCACCTTCCTGGCCTTGGCTGTTCAAACCTAGCACAGGGCACTGACCTGGACCTCCACTAGTCTCTGCCTGAGATGCCTGGAGGGTCCCCTGCTGCCCCCAAGACCAGGAAGGTTACAAGGAATGCAAATCAAATACGGACCCTGTCAGGGTACTAGGAAGCATCTTTCCAGTTTCCCCATCCAATGTCATAGCAAGGGCATTCCGTGACAGATATCAAAGGGAAATGATAAGACAGCAGGAAGAAAAGAGTCCAAGAGACCGGAAAACATTAGATAATATAAAATGGGAACTTTTGCAAAAACGAAGAGTCATATCTTATTTCCTTGCTGGGATACTAACTCTGCTCATATTTCCTTTGTTTCTCTGCACAGCACCCCACCAACAAGAAATGCATGAAATATTTTTCAAAAATTAATCTGGTACATTTCAGATAACAAGTACATTCAATTCAACAAAGATTGATTAAACATTAAGAAATTTACTAAGGGTAACAAATTCTGACACTGAGATACGCCAGTTTCTTCCTTGATGAAGTTGCCAAGGTGGGAGGGGAAGAATATAACTTGAATGTCAGGTAGATACCATAGGAGAAGTCCATGGAGAAGGGGGAGAGGTCGCACTTGGCTTCCTGAAAGATGCGGCCTTTGAAACAGAGGTTGGAAAGGATTTAAACAGGTAGAGATGGATGAAACGGGGAGGGAGTGCTCCTGCCTCAGAAGAACATGAGCGGAAGGCTAAACGTGCACGGGGAAAGGTTTATGCAGCTGGAGCCTGAGGGACACGGGGTAAGCTGAGCAGCACACTGGGGCCCTGTTCAAGAAGGCTCTGAATACCAGGTCTAGGGATCTGGACTCTCTTCTTTACAGCTGGGGGGTCATATATGTTTTTGAGCAGGGGAATTATCTACGAGTTGTGCTTCTGTTTATAATAGCCAGGACATGGAAGCAACCTAGATGCCCTTCAGCAGATGAATGGATAAGGAAGCTGTGGTACATATACACCATGGAATTTTACTCAGCCGTCAAAAAGAATTCATTTGAATCAGTTCTAATGAGATGGATGAAACTGGAGCCCATTATACAGAGTGAAGTAAGCCAGAAAGATAAAGAACATTACAGCATACTAACACATATATATGGAATTTAGAAAGATGGTAACGATAACCCTATATGCAAAACAGAAAAAGAGACACAGAAGTACAGAACAGACTTTTGAACTCTGTGGGAGAAGGTGAGGGTGGGATGTTTCGAAAGAACAGCATGTATACTATCTATGGTGAAATAGATCACCAGCCCTGGTGGGATGCATGAGACAAGTGCTCGGGCCTGGAAGACCCAGAGGAATCGGGTGGAGAGGGAGGTGGGAGGGGGGATCGGGATGGGGAATACGTGTAACTCTATGGCTGATTCATATCAATGTATGACAAAACCCACTGAAACGTTGTGAAGTAATTAGCCTCCAACTAATAAAAAAAATAAAAAAGAAAGGAAAAAAAAAAAAGAGTTGTGCTTTAAAACAATCACTATGGCAAAGGATTTGTATGATAAACTGGAAGAAAACAGCAGAGAGGTAAGTTAGGAGACCACAAGAACAGGCTGGGCAATAGGTCCTGGGCTGAGTGGACCTCAGCTCTTTCTCCTATCAGTCCCTGAAAACTCTCTCCACCTTTACTGCAACGGGAGCTAGCCAGCCCCAGCCTTGCGGTCTCCTTTCAGAGAGCAGCTCACCAGCTTCCCAGGTGACATGCGGGGCTCTGGCGCGGAGCTGCCCTGACCACCTGCAGAGGAGCAGCGGAAATTCTGTAGCATTCGCTTTCTTTACTTTCCACCTGTGCAAGCACATGCACGTGCCCACTCTGCTCCCTTCAGCTCTGGGCAGGGAGTGTCCAGGGCCCTAAGTCTGTCAGCATCCTGCGTCCGAGCAACGCGCTACTTCTCTGCCCTCTCCACCACAGGAACCAGAGCATCATGCTTTTGGGTTTGGTGCAACCTTTGTAATTTAGGTTTTGGTGAAAAAAGAACTTCTCTTTATATAAGCTCAAAAAACAAAAACGCAAAAGACTCAAGTATAATGCTGTCTTTATTTCCTAGTTCTAAAATTTAGTCAAAGAATAAAATTCATTTTTTTTCAACCATGCAAAGGGTAAAAAATAGAAGTATTACAAGAAAGGGACTTTCTAACACATAAAAACCTTTGTGCGTTTGCTCTTTGTCTTATATTTCCTGGTATTTGATCTTAGTAGCTCTCTTGTTGCAGCAACGCAAAGACAGCAGTAACAATCTGATGTGTGTCCTTCCACATCTTTCCCCAAGTCCTTGCTGATATATCAAAATATAGATAGAGATATAGGAGGCATATTTACAAGAACAATAATACAGTGAGGACATCCCCCAAGTCACCAGCTATCGGATTAACTCATTTCTTTTCACAGCTATATAGCACTCCACAATACGGACAGATCACAATACACTCCATTATTCTCATGGCTGGACATTCAGGTTGTTACCGGCTGGTGCCACAACCAACAGCCTCTTAGTATCTATCCTAGCCTGTGCATTTCACAGAAAATGCTACCAGAGCTGAAAGCATTTTCCGAGGACCCTCTAGAGTCCCTGAAGAACCATGTATGGCGGTTCTTAACATAGTTAAGGAGGCGGTGACCAAACCCAGCCCCAAGAAAAAGAAATGCAAGAAGGCAAAGTGGTTGTCTGAGGAGGTCTTACAAATAGCTGAGAAAAGAAGAGAAGTGAAAGGCAAAGGAGGAAGGGAATGCAGAGTTCCAGAGAACAGCAAGGAGAGGTAAGAAAGCCTTAAGTGAACCATGCAAAGAAGTAGAGGAAAACAATGGAATGGGAAAGACGACAGATCTCTTCAAGAAAGTTGGCAATATCAACGGAACATTTCATGCAAAGACGGGCACAATAAAGGACAGCAACAGCATGGACCTAACAGAGGAGAAGAGATTAAGAAGTGGCAAGAATACACAGAAGAACTATACAAATAATGTCTTAAGGACCTGGATAACCACAATGGTAGGATCACTCTCACACCATAGAAGAGACATCCTGGAGTGTAAAGTCAAGTGGGCCTTAGGAAGCATTACTATGAACAAAGCTAGTGGAGGTGATGGAATTCCAGTTGAGATATTTCAAATTCTAAAAGATGATGCTGTGAAAGTGTTGCACTCAATTTGTCAGCAAATTTCTCAGCAGTGGCCGCAGGACTGGAAAAGGTCAGTTTTCATTCCAATCCCAAAGAATGGCAGTGCTAAAGAATGTTCAAACTACGGCACAACTGTGCTCATCTCACACGCTAGTAAGGATATGCTCAAAATCCTCCAAGCCAGGCTTCAACAGTACATGAACCGAGAACTTCCAGACGTACAAGCTGGATTTAGAAAAGGCAGAGGATCCAAAGATCAAACTGCCAACATTTGTTGGATCATAGAAAAAGTAAGGGAATTCTAGAAAAACATCTACTTCTGCTTCATAGACTACACTAAAGCCTTTGACTGTGTGGATCACATCAAACTGTGGAAAATTCTCAAAGAGATGGGAATACCAGACCACCTTACCTGTCTCCTGAGAAACCTATATGCAGGTCAAGAAGCAACAGTGAGATTTGGACATGGAACAACTGATTAGTTCAAAATTGGTAAAGCAGTACATCAAGGCTGTATATTGTCACCCTGCTCATTTAACTTCTATGCAGAGTACATCATGAGAAATGGAGGCTGGATGAATTACAAGCCGGAATCAAGATTGCTGGGATAAATATCAACAATCTCAGGTATGCAGATGATACTACTCTAATGGCAGGAAGTGAAGAGTAACTAAAGAGCCTTTTGATGAGGGTCAAAGAGGAGGGAGAAAAAGCTGGCTTAAAAACATTCAAAAAACTAAGATCATGTCATCCGGTCCCATGATTTCATGGCAAATAGATGGGGAAAAAGTGGAAACAGTGGCAGATTTTATTTTCCTAGGCTCCAAAATTACTGCAGATGTTGACTGCAGCCATGAATTAAAAGACACTTGCTCCATGGAAGAAAAGCCATGACAAACCTAGACAGCATATTCAAAAGAAGAGATATCACTTTGCCAACAAAGGTCCCTATAGTCAAAGCCATGGTTTTTCCAGTAGTCACGTATGGATGTGAGAGTTGAACCATAAAGAGTGTCGAAGAATTGATGCTTTTGAACTGTGATGTTGGAAAAGACTCTTGAAAGTTCCATGGACAGCAAGGAGATCAAACCAGTCAATCCTAAAGGAAATCAACTCTGAATATTCATTGGAAGGACTGATGCTGAAGTTCCAATATTTTGGCCACCTGATATGAAGAGCCAACTCATTGGAAAAGACACTGATGCTGGGAAGGATTGAGGACAGGAGAAGAGGGCGACAGAGGATGAAACGGTTGGATGGCATCACCAACTCAATGGACATGAGTCTGAGCAAACCCCAAGAGATAACGCAGGACAGGGAAGCCTGCCATGGTGCAATCCATGGGGTTGCAAGAGTCAGACATGACTTAGTGACTGAATAACACAACTGCAGGCTACAGGCTTATGAAATATGCAAAAGAAGTGTGTGACATAGTCCCTTCCTCAGAGAGCACCAAACATAGCTGGGGAAGTAAGCCAAACCCACACCCAACAATTTAACTGTTTTAAGACAGGACTGAGCCACGTTCTACAGACTTTACACAAGTGAATGCCAGCTTTTCCTCCAGCATGATGATAGCTCAGAGGTCCCTCTAGCCCTAATATTCTCAGAAGCTTCTCTGATTCAGAAAAGGGGGAAACAGGAAAGGCTAAGAAGTCAAGGAGGTGTCTGTGGAGGAGGCAGGACTTTGATCAAAACCCAAGAACAGTTTAAATCAACAGAGAAAAAGGAATTGTATTTCTGTGACAAATGAGCCAGGGCATAGCACTGCCCTGAGCCACGAATGTGTTCAGGAGAGTGACACAGAGCAGGCCCTCCTCCAGGTCACGCGTTTCCAAACACGCCCTCGCCCACTCCTCCACCCCCATCCAGCCTGCGCTTAAGTATAAAGAATCCCAAGTTCAGCTGCCACTGAGCACCACCCTCACATGGAATCAAATGCACTACTTCCAGAGAGGGAGCTGGAAAATACTCCCCAGATCTCTGCTCTCCCTATCCCCCACACACCCCTGCCCAGCCCTGCATGC
Organism: Cervus canadensis; assembly: GCF_019320065.1. NCBI lineage: Eukaryota > Metazoa > Chordata > Mammalia > Artiodactyla > Cervidae > Cervus > Cervus canadensis. Next base: position 47,993,739 of record NC_057409.1, on the reverse strand, counting down.
ACATACACACCCCACCTTGTTCTAAGCCCTGTAAATAATAGCAGTGGTTTAAACTGTTTCTGTCCATCTGGGACAGAACATGTATAACATGGAGGAAAGAAACAATGAAGTTTCAGTGACTGCAATTTAACCAAAAAACTGAATTTGAGAATAAAAACTGTTTAAAATGTTGTTATTGATAAACTGACTACTGCACTGTTAGTCTTTGACCCTATGCTGCCAAACTATGTTTGCAACTTACCAAGTTCATCTAAATATAGAGAACATTTAAAAAAATAAATAAATAAATAAATAAATAAATATAGAGAACATTTAATACCATGTTTTAAATTTTATCATATTGGTAACTAAGATGTGAGAATTCTGTGTGTATGCTGGATATATATTATGCCTTGATACTAAATATAAGTGGCTCTGTGACAAAGTTCTGAAAATGAATTCAGCTAAGTAAATTAATGTGCCTTTTATCTCAGAGCCTTGAGATTGAAAAGTTGCATATAATTTTTAAAACTTGGAATCACAGGGAAATCTATGCTTTTCTTTTTCTTTTCACTACCCCTCCCAGCCCATAATAAGCTTTCAAGACATTTTTTAAACTTAAGGAAAACAAGATTTACTCTCAGGATGTTTACTTGAATGCCAAGTTGAAAGACAATCTTGACAGGCATAGTGCAGAAAATAAGGGCTTTTAATAAGGAGCGGGAATTATTGAGTTTAAATAAAACCTAATTTGCATAGCATATTGAAAAGCAGAGACATTACTTTGCTGACAAAGGTCTATCTAGTCAAGGCTATGGTTTTTCCAGTGGCCATGTATGGATATGAGAGTTGAACTGTAAAGAAAGCTGACCGTCAAAGAATTGATGCTCTTGAACTGTGGTGTTGGAGAAGACTCTTGAGAGTCCCTTGGACTGCAAGGAGATCCAACCAGTCCATCCTGAAGGAGATCAGTCCTGGGTGTTCATCGGAAGGACTGATGCTGAAGCTGAAACTCCAATACTTTGGCTACCTGATACGAAGAACTAACTCATCTGAGAAGACCCTGATGCTGGGAAAGATTGAGGGCAGGAGGAGAAGGGGATGACAGAGGATGAGATGGTTGGATGGCATCACCGACTCAATGGACATGGGTTTGGGTGGACTCCAGGAGTTGGTGATGGATAGGGAGGCCTGGTGTGCTGTGGTTCATGGGGTCGCAAAGAGTCGGACATGACTGAGCAACTGAACTGAACTGAATTTGCTTGTTGAAAGCTGAAACTCCAATACTTTGGCCACCTGATGCAAAGAACTGACTCAAAAGACCCTGATGCTGGGAAAGATTGAAGGTGGGAAGAGAAGGGGACGACAGAGGATGAGATGGTTGGATGGCATCACTGACTCAATGGACATGAGTTTGAGTAGACTTTGGGCATTGGTGATGAACAGGGAGGCATGGCATGCTGCAGTCCAGGGGGTCACAAAGAGTCGGACACGACCGAGCAACTGAATTGATTTCTACTTTACAGTAGGAAGAAAAAAAAAAAAACCTTGACCTCTACTGTACCAGCACAACCACAAAGGCAACTGAGGTCTGAGACTGATGCCAGGGAGGCAGCCAGCATCCTGATGCTTCCTATGGCTGGACCAATGATAACTGAGGTGGTACCTGTCTTGGTGACAACCTTTTCCTCGCCAACACTCTCCCTGAAATTAGCTTTAAGTGCTATGAAGGCCTCAGGAGTGCCTTTGCAAGTTAAATCTAGATTTGGGAACCTGCCCTACACATCTAACATCAAAACTCTTAGCGACTGTTACCCAGTTACCACACTACACTGGAGTAGTTTAAAATGTACCATATGATCATATTTCTTTAGAGATCACAGTCGCATCGTCCCAAATGAGGACTTTTAAAAGGCTGCCCTTCCTCCTCCCAGGGATAGAACTGGGCTTGGCCACAGGCAATAAAACCAGGGTCTCCTGTGATGGACATGGCCTGCCCGGACATGTTGAGGCCTGTCCCTCTTTCAGAGTCTGAGTACATTTGGCACGTATGACTACATTTGGCTTCTTGAATCATGACTGATCAAAAATGTTGAAAGGAGGCCACTGAGGGAGGTAGAAAACTTATCTGAGAAGTCAGACGCCTGGTTTGCTCTGGCCCTAGTGAGCAGGTATAATAAAACTAGGGCGCGTCACAAAGCTGACAGAAACCTCGGTTTCCTCCCCAGAAAGGGCAGGTTCAAAACAGTCAACTCCTCAAGAATAAGAAGGGGAAGAGCAGATTTTACAAGGCAAAAAAAATCCACTGAAGGGTCCAGGTGATGGTAAGCCATAGACCATGTAGCCATAGACCATGTCGCTCAGAGCAAGGGAACCAGCAGGGCCTGTCTGCTTGGAACTGGCCAGAGGACTGGGACAATCAATAGTGTGCAGTTCTCAGTGCTTCTTTCATTTTTGAAGACCTGCATTATGGGTACAGAAGAAATCTGGCTAATGATTCATAGATGGGTTGCATATCAGAATCTCCTGGAGAAGTGAGTCCCACCCCATTGGGCCTGATGCAATAAGTCAGAAATGGAAATTCTAGCAAAGGCACTTGAAAAGACTTTCCAGGCAACTTACATGTAAATACATGTTTCCTCAAACATATATTTACTGAATCTGATCCTTCATATCAATACCTTGGAAACAGAATACTTTTGACCCCATAGTCCACTTCAAGAAAACCATCCTATAGAAACAACTAGTGAAAAGTGGGGGTGTTAGTCCCTCAGTCGTGTCCCATGTGGGACCCCATGGACTGTAGTCCATCAGGTTCCTTCTGTCCATGGAATTTTCCAGACAAGAATACTGGAGTGGGTAGCCATTCCCTTCTCCAGAGAAATAACTAGGTAGATATGCATACACTTTTTATATAGAGATGTTCATACCAGTATTCATGATTACAGAAATTAGAAAGGAAACAGTGTAGAAGCTTAGGAAATGATTAAATAAGCTAAAATACATAAAGCCAGAAAAAGATACAGAAATAGGCATCAGGCACACAAAAAGATGCTAAACATCATTAGTCATCAGAGAAATGCAAATCAAAACCACAGTGAGACACCACTTCAAACGCACAAGGGATGGATACGACAAAACAAAACAAATAGAAAGTGCTGGTGACAATGTGGGGAAATCGGAACATGGCTGATGGGGGTATGAAGTGGTGTAGCCTCTGAGAACAACCATCTGCAGGCTCCTCCATAAAGTAAACCTAGAATTCCTATATGACCCACAAATGCCACTCCAGGGTACATACTCAAAAGAACTGAAAATGAGTGTTCAAACAAAAACGTGTACACAAATGTTCCAAAGGGTGGAAACAGCCCAAATGTCTATCAGCTGATTAGCAGAGAGGCAAACTGTAGTATAGTCATAAAATTGAATATTATTCAACCGTAAAAAGGGAATGACATACAGTGATAGATGCTATAACATGGACGAACCTTGAAAACAGTATGCGAAGTGAATAAGACAAAGGTCATGAAAAGGTCACGTTATATGATTCAATTTATAGGAAACATCCAGATTAAGCAAATTCACAGGGACAGTATGCAGATTAGTGGCTGCCAGGGACTGTGAGGAAGAGGGAGGGAAAGTGACTGCTTGATGGAGATGGAGTTTTCTTTGGGGCGATGGAAATGATCTGGAACGAGGTTGCGGGGATAGCTGCACAACATCATAAACGCACAAAACACCACTGAGCTGTTCCCTGGCGGCCTAGGAGTGAGGTTTCTGGGCTTTCACTGCCAAGGGCCGAGTTCAGTCCCTAGCTGGGGACGTGAGATCCCATAACCCACACGGTGTGGCCTGATGAAATAAAATGATTAAAATGGCAAATTTATTCACAGTGTGTATATTTTACCACAACCAAGAAAAGTGCACAATACATAAAAAAGAATATTTTCATTATTAAAATTTATCTTTTGAGGTACATTAATAATGAGAGCGGAAAACATGGGAAAAGCAGCCTATGAAAATACTTCTAGTGTGGATCCCAGCTTCACAATATATAAATATGCACAGAAAAATAAGCACTGGAAGGAAACATATAAAGATGTCAAACAGGGTATTGGGAGATACATTTTCTGTCTTACATTCTTCTGTAATGTCCACATTTTCTAATGCATTATTTTTATTATTAAATGTCATTAAATTACTGTTAAATATTACTCTTACAATCATAAAATAAAGAACTTTTTAAAAAGATGAAACAGCTTGACACTCTAAAGTACAGATAGGAAAAGGTAACAGGAGTTATGAAAGGTCTAAAAAAACGCATGATGTAATGATTTAATTAGTGGGGGCAAGACAAATTATGGAGTGTTCGAGACTTCAACAATCTGGAGAACTTATGTCCTTTCCAAAGCTGGAATTGTGGCTCCAGATCTTTTGAGTTTTCAAGAGATTCTGAAGCTCCAGACTTTTCAGCAAAATGCCCTGGTTTTTAAATGTTGGCAACTTAATTCAATATTTTTTCAAACACCCCAAGCCAAACACAACACATCTGTGGACCGGATGAAGCCCACAGGCGCCAGTCAGCAAACTCCAGTTTATGGGAACAGGAATGTTTAGCCTGGAAAAGAGAACCTTTAAAAGGACACAGTGGTGACTTCAAACATCTGAAGAATGGCTATGGGAAGACATGTGAACTTAATCCCTAAGTCTCTAGAAGGCAGAATCAGAACGAAAGGCAGAATTCGGAAGCAGAATCAGGCCCAGGAGATAAGGGAGGGTTCCTAACACTACAGGAGCCGTCTAACTGTAAACGGAGCCCCAAAATGCAGCAAGCCGCACATGTCTGAGGGCCCCAGCCAGGGCTACGGAAGTGGGGTTCCTGCTATGGGCAAGAAGCTGGACGAGGGTCAGAGGCTCCCAATCAGGGCTGAGCATCAGAAACCTGAAAAAAAAAAAAAAATACAGATTCCTGGACCCCTTTCCAGAACCATGAGGTGAGGCCCAGGACTGTGTCTTTTTTAAAAGCGTCTCAGCTGCCTAGCAGATGATTTAGAACCACCGCCATGAACCTGACTCTGATGCAGGAATTCTATGACTTTAATCCATGGCTTGACCTAGCTGGCAAGGGAGGCAAAGAGGGTTGGAAGGAAGGAAGGAAGAACAACTTACTGGAGCTCGTTAGGGAGCAGGCTCTGTGCTAAATGCTTTCTTATGTCATCTCACGGAATTTTCACAACAATTGCTGGACAGCGGAAGCCATGATGTCCTCCATTTCATTTCCCAGAGAGAGAAACTGAGGCTGGGGCGTTTGAGTATGACCCAAGTTAACTGCCAGATATTGGGAAGATTTTTCTGGCTCTGAATCCCATGCTGGTTCAACTCCACCACAATGCCCTCTTCCACCAGCTCAACTAACATCTCTCAAATGCCCCCGAGGCAACTTGCCAGGCAGAGGAGATTCAGTAGTGATTAAGACACAGTCCACAGCCTCAGGAAACTTTGGAATCTGGTGAGGCAGAAAAGTAAGTAATTACATTACAGTGAGAACTAGGGAGTCAGGCAGGGGGGGCACCCAACTCAGTCCTTAGTTATCAGGGAAGGCTTCCAGGAGGAGGCAACAGAAAACCTAGGGTCCTAAGGTGAAAAGAGAAAAGGAAGTCCAGGCTGAGGGTGCAGCACCGTCAGAGGCACAGCGGCCAGTGCGAGCCTAGCAGGCATGGGGAAACGCGAGCAGTTCAGAGTGGCTGGAACAAGGGACGCAAGGAGAGGAGTGGCGGGAGGTGGGACGGCCAGGTGGGCAGGGCAGAGCCCCAAGCACTCAGGGGCCATGCTAAGGCTTTACCGTTTATCCTCAGGGGAACGGAAAGGGTTTAGGTTTAACACAGAGGAGTGATGCATTCAGAATCACATCTCACAGAGATCAGACTGGCTGGGGTGTGGAAACGGACTGGCAGGGCAGGACTGACCGGAAGCAAGGGGACCTCATGGAGGGCTAAGGCAGTCATTTCAGCAGAGGGGGTGGTCATCCCACCAAGATGATGGCAGGGCAGATGCGATGAAGCAGAGAGATGGTTTGTGCCCCTTCCTCCCTGCCTCCCCCCTCCCTCCCTTCCCTCTTTCTTTCTCTCTGTAAATAATGTTATAGAGCCCTGGCTATGTATTGGCCACTCTGCCAGACCTAGACATACAAGAATGGGCGAAAACAAATATAATTCTGCTATCACGCAGTTCACGCTCTGCTGGAAGGTGGATGTTTGCGGGAGTGTTTTTAAAAGTATTAAATAATATACCAGAAGTATACTTGTTGATTGTGCCCAATAATTATAGTTAAAGGACATAAGCGGGCTGGCTCCTTCCTCCTCCATCATCAATTCCAAAAGAATCATTAAGCATAAGAGTCCCATAAGATAAATCTGAAAAATTATATCCACGGTAGCCCAGGACTCTTCAGCATTATGTTTCTAATATTCATATGTGAGAATATAAAGCAGACTGCCTACTCTTGGTATATTTCATTCATGCAAAGTAAAAAGAGTTTACCTCCATTTTAATGCATTTTTCCCTAAACAGAAGTGGTTGGCTTAAAAAATGGGTATGGCATGTTAAAATTAATAAATTAGAAGAATTATTAACGATTTACTAAATGTGGCCTCATACTAAATTAAATGAAAACCCTTCTTGCTATATTTGGGATGGATACCAGAGGGTGTGGGAACAAGTCTGGACTTATCCAAAAACAGGCCACAGGACAAGGACCCAGTGAGTCACGATTTTGTTGAGGGGCGGTGGGTCCTGAAGGGCCTCCCTGCTCAGGGCCCTGCAGGTCTGAAGGGGACCCTGAGGGTCCGACCCACTGTCTCCAGAAGGCTGCACGTTCCAGGTCTGGAATAACTCCCTTCTCCCAGTCTCCCTGCTGGGTCGCCCATGAAACCAGGATGTCCCTATTATACCAGAGAGTCCTTGTGGTTTAAGTCACAGCCACGACATTCTTTTCATTCCTTTAGTTGACTGCAGTGTAAGAATGACCCTTGATCAAACAGCTGTCCTTGTGGACGGCACACTAAGCCGCTTCTCTCTTAGAGGTGATTCTAGTTTCTTTTTGACTTCTCAGATGTCTCCTCTGATCTTTTATCATCCTAGCATCTCAATGGCAAGCAAGAAAAACCGTACCTTAACCAATAAATGTGTTCTTTCCCCTTTCCTTTTTTTAAACACCAACTCAGGTCAAGTCACTGAGGAAGTCCTCTCATAATTTCTTCTTTCACCATGATGATCTTTCATGGCTGTGTTGAACACTTTTCCTTGGTCCACCAGCCAAGGGAGGCATATTACTATTGGTTGGTAGTACTGAGTCAAAATCTGCTTTCCCAGGAATGTTACAGAAAGAAAGAACTCATGTCCCAAATGGTTCAATAATCCTAATCTTTGCATCTGGCAAATTAGAGAAAAATAGAAATGAACACAAGATATACATTCCCTGAGTACGTATGGGCCAACCTCCAAAGAGAATCAGCTTATAAAAAATATATCAGATTCCTAAAAGTAAAATTTAAAGTTCTCCTCCCCTTTTTATACATTATACAACAAGGAAAAAAGAAGAGGAGATGCCAAATGGTGATGGGAGCTTTTCTTGCTATTATTGGGTTATGGTTGTATTGATGAACTTAAAAAAAAATTGCTTCCCTCAAACTTTCTAAATATATTTTACTCTGGATGTTCAAAGAGATGCTCAAGATTTGTTAAATATTTTAGATATTTTCTAAGTAACTCCACGGAAGAGCCTCAAAACTCAGGTATGACATAAACTTGCCTTCAGGTGCCCTAGTGGAGAACATTTGATATCAAGAACCACCCCACACACGCATCAACAGTGCAGAACCAAACGGAGGTCAGAGAGAGCTGGCCCGTTCCCCCTAAATGCACTGAAAAACTTATCTGCGTATCCAACCCCAACTCTCCTCCCACACTGGGGACGATAGAGGATAAACAACACTTGAGCAAAGAGCTATTAGCCCTTCAACCTTCGACATCTGAAGACTAGCTCAGCTTCCCAGTGGGAGAGGTGAGCAGGCAAAGCTAAACCATGCTATACACCGTGTGCCTATTTTCCAAGAACGGCTTTCATTTTAGTGCTTTCAAATGGGTTCTAATGGTAACCTTGGAGAGAATGACCCGAAACCCCAGGTAAATGACCCATTTTCTCCAGGATGTTTTGCAGCTTCTCTCAGAACATAGTGTGATTCATCCATTAGGCTATCTGGAAAACAGGCATTTAGAATAAAGGCAGAGTGGATACAACAGCCAGTGCTAGTAGAGACAGCCCTCTGGTTTGCTTTGTGATGTTCAAGTGATCCATGAATGCAACTCATTTCCTTGCCTACAGTTCACATGCTCATAGTTCTTTAAAGGTGAAAAGGCAAGATGTTCTGAGTAGTTCTCTGAGTGGACCAAATCCTGATGCTGTTTAGGCACTCCAGGATTCAAAACCCTGACTTTGTAAGAATTCTTAATCATTCATGTGAATGGACCCCAAGAAAAGGATAATTATGAAATCTACAGAAAATAAGCTTTAGTTGGCATCATGCTTTAGCCCTGCTAAATCACTGACCAGAGTAAACCTGGCCTGAAAATACCTTCTTTGATACCCTGAGTGCTCTCAAGTGGGAGCGCAAATGAAGAGAGAAATGATGAAGTGACTAAAGGCTAGAGGAGAAAGGCAGGACAAATAACGTAGTCAGCACTGCACTTCTCTTCCTGTACCTGTGGTAGACGTCACTAATCAAGCATGACACGCTTTTCAATCTCAAACAGACCTTCAGAAACTTTCTCAACAACTGAAGTACTCCAGGCAAAGACCAGCAATCAAGAACAGTTGATCTATTGCCACTCTGGGCTAGATAATCCAGTGGATACAGACAAAGATGAAAAGTTCTTTTATTTAACTATTTTATTTTCCTCTAAGAACTGGAATACTTTACAGAAATCACCATGAAAAGCAAGAAAGAGTTAAGCACTAAACGTTGATTCTGATTCCAGAAAGATGAACAGACAAGTAAGTTGCCTTAGCACACAGCCCAAGATGCTGAGGAATCAGGAGAACAAAGAATCAGGGCAGGAATTTCAGTTCAAGAGGGAGTGAAAACAGGGCGGCAGCTACACTGTGAGGGTTTCTGGGGAGAGAGGTTACTTTGGGGCCTCACCTGGGGGACCATGGGCAAAGCAGAAAACTGCTCAGAATCCGTGGGAACCCGTTCCTGCTACCGCAAAGACTTCTCTCAGCAACAGAAATTCCCTTAAGCTAAAAGTTTCCCCTCTAGGCTGAAGTCACCTCTGAGTTAAAGGTTATCACTTAGTCAGATCTTATGGAGAATCAGCTTTTCTTTTTTTCTCTGGACTCCTGAACAAAGACAGCAGCAAAGGCAGGATAGGGGTTTCCAACAGAGACAAGGAAAGAAAGTAAATGTGATTTGGAGCCTCCTGAGAAGGGCCACCCAGGATTGAACCCTGGGCTTGGGGTCTGGAGAACATCTGTGAGGGGCATTTTTTGATGAGTTACTACATGCCAAGCACTTTTGCTTCCTCTTTACCACCAACAGTGAGTTATTATTAACACCGTCCTTTTACAGATGAACTCAACGAGGCTCTAAAATTTAAAGTAACCTGATCACCGACAGAAAGGAAGTGAAGGACTGCGGCTAGACCCAGGTCTGGGTCTGTGTGGTCCCAGCACCGGCGCCCCCCTCACATTGCTGAGCTGCCTCCTCTGGAAAGGCATCAAAGACACACTTGGCACACTCGGAAATGTTCCTTAAGGCTGATGCCTATCTTACTCCATCACCCTCCTCCAGAGATTAGGAAGGAAGCAAATTCTCCTCTTAGAAGCTAGGTCTTAAAAGAGGACGGCCCCACCTGTTGGAACAGCTTAACTTGGAGAGATTAGGGGGCTGGGGCTAGGTGGACTAAAATGTCATGTGCCGGCTGCCTTTGGCTCAGACGTCGTTTCTCCTGCATGGAGAGATGCAGCTTCACAGGAGCTCAGAAACAGAAGCTGAGCGTGGCCTCAGCCCCGCGCAGAGAAGAGTGAAACGTGTAACGGACATGTTCTCCTGCGGCCTCTGATGCAGCAGAAAGCACCCAGGGTGGAACCTGCTCTGGTCTGGGTTGTAGCCTATGAGCTAATCCTGAACTGCTCCCTCTGTGGGTTCACCTAGGACTCCAGACACTCCCCGATCTGGAGGCTCCACCGCCCACCTGTATGCCGAAACAGGACGTCAGGCCGGGGGGTGCTGGTCCCCTCACGAAGGCAGGCCTGCGTCGCCCTCTCTGATGCCATGAAGCAGGCCACGGCCATTTCCACCCTCTTCACACTTCTCATACCTGGACTGTTCACCCCCAGGATTCTGATGGACCACAGGCTCTGCCCTTCGAGCAGGCCCAAGGAAACCCAGGATGAATGCCCAGCATGCTTGCGGCCCAGGCAGGCACACACAAGGGGTGCCAAGTGGTAGGGCGTGCCTCCAGGTGACCAATAACACAGGGGGCTGCCAGGGGGAGCCGGGGGCTGCGAGGAAGCAAGCAACACGCACGCCACCCTTCCGACCTCTCAGACAACCGCACCGAGGAGCCAGCGTCCAGCCAGGCCTGTTCCAGCTCTTCCTCCAAAGTCCGTGTAAGAAGACAAGACTGAAGGTGTTCCTCTGGATGGCTGTCTCAAAAACAACCTAACTTACACTCCCTGTAAAGTTTCCAGTCTACGCCTTATGATATCCACATTAGTTTCACTATAAAAAAAAATAATATTTTTAGGTGATTGACAAAAAAAGTTAACCACCAGGGAAGATAAATCACGTCAATCCTGTGGGTTGTGTGGACGCTGGCATACTGGAGGCATCCATCCTGGCATCCATATCGAGGAACACAAGAATTTTGGACCAAGTCAGGGCCACACTATCCTGCTGCCCCACCCCACCACAAGACTCTCCCTCTTTACCAACTTTGGAGAGTCCGGGTGTTAAGTAAGAAAGGCAGGAGGTTATAAACCATCACCCAGACAAGAGGGACAGTGAGAGACAGCAAGGAGGAGATGACCCAGCACAAGGAAGCCCCACAAAAGGTCAACTGTCAAGGCCAAGAGAGCCAAAGGAACACACACAATGGGGACCCAACACTTGGCCCAGGTTTGCAAACATCACTCTAATGATGAGGGATTGGGAATCATAAGTCAATTCTCATGCACAGGAATGCACTTTGTTGAGTCTGTCTGTCTGTCTGTCACACACACAGACACACACACACACACACACAATCTACTGCCGTCACTTTGGGAGAAGCAGAGGAGATATTACCAGCATGCGGATCCTGAGAATTGAGAAACTGGAATGGGGGGGTGCCGGCGCCAGTGGACGCAGAAGATGCCACACCCCAGGGAGCACTTGAGCTGAGTTTGAAACCAGGCAGGTGGTGATGCAGTGAAAGCACCCTGGCCTCAGACCAGAAGGCCAACTGGCCTCTGAGGTTGGTTATCAGAAGCCAGTGGCCATGTGGGCGTGGACAGCAGACAGCTCTCAGAGAAGCTACTTTCATCATACAGTCTCAAATCAAGAACCCCAAATGAGCATTTTCTGCACCACACACTTAAGCCCTTATAGGTGTGATGATCTAACCAACCCCCTGTTGCCTAGGCAAAGGCACATCTTCAAAGTCTAACCAAGACCATAAGTTCCAGAAGAGCAGAGATGGTCACCATTGTGTCCCTAGCTCCGAGCACAGAGTAGGCTCTCAATAAATCTCTGTTCGTTGAACGTAGATGAAGGAAAGTTATTGCATTTATTACAGATTAGTTTCAAAATAACACATTCCTTTGTTCTGCGTCTCTACTCTGCTTTCAGAGTGTGTTAACCAATCAGATCACTGGAGGGTCTCACGGAAGAATGTCTCCATGGGTAAAAACTTGGCATCATGGCAACTGCTGTCACGTCACACATGTTTTCTCTCAAAAGAATTCAGTAACACCTACGTGAAGGAGGGAGGCAGACATATACACACAAGCCAGCCAACCCACCTGATGACCTCACGCCCCAGGGTGAGGGAGAGAAGAGAAGGCAGCACCCCCTCAGCTCCCTCAGTCAGTCTCAGCCCAGCGAGCTCCGCCCGGGGTGCGCATCTCAGACCCAAGTGGGACTCTGGTGTTTAAGGAAACATTTTTCACACAAGTCAGCCCCTACACACAAGCCAACTGCCTGTCTGGGGTTCAAAGAAAGTGCAACGCGTTCCAACTCTGCAGGCAAAATGGGCTGTGCTGGCCTCCACGACAGACAGAGCAAGGGCCTCGAACGTGGGGCTTTCCAAAGAGACTCTCAAAGTTAATTCTGACTCAGCGTGACTTCTGCCTCATATCCACATTTACAAATCTAGCCACTTGGTAAGCCCGCCACCCACAACAAGAGTAGGCTGAATAAGGAGTGCCTTCCAAAGGAGAGGACTAGACTATCTGCTTCCAAAGTGGTCTATAAAAGAAGGGGTGGTAATGTAGAAAATACTATTTCTGGCATGGATTACAATTCAGTACATGTTCCTCCAACCAGCTTTCTGGTTTTTCTAAAATGAACCAAAATAATATCTGCATGGTGACTATTCCACAGCAAGATTGCTTGGAATTTTTCTGCATTTCTTCTAATTGATTTCAGCACATGTTACTTCAAGACCTCTATTAAATATATTAAACATATTTAACCTTAGCTAAAATAAATCTGGCTAATTAAATGATATAACGAACAGCTCATTAGCAGAGCACTGGTAAATATTTCTCTACTCCGGCTAAGCAAGGCTTATTATACACTTGAGCACTATGTGATCTTATCATATCACAATTATCAGCCTTATATGCTAAGCCTAAGCATAAAACAGAGAAGGCAATGGCACCCCACTCCAGTACTCTTGCCTGGAAAATCCCATGGATGGAGGAGCCTTGTAGGCTGCAGTCCATGGGATCGCTGAGTTGGACACAACTGAGCGACTTCCCTTTCACTTTTCACTTTCATGCATTGGAGAAGGAAATGGCAACCCACTCCAGTGTTCTTGCCTGGAGAATCCCAGGGACAGGGGAGCCTGGTGGGCTTCCATCTATGGGGTCGCACAGAGTCAGACATGACTGAATCTAATTAGCAGCAGCAAGCATAAAAAATCTATAATTGAACAAATAATGGAATTGGACCTGTCCATTGCTAAGCTTTTGGTGACTGGTTCACATGATCTTTTAATGGCCAATTTAAACTAACTGTAAGTTTTCATAAACAAGACAATTCCAACACTTTTAATGATCTGTTTTATCAGACTTTCTGAGTAAACAAGCTTAGAAATCTTTCATCCCTTGTTAAAAAGATACATATCTCAACCACAGCCACTTAAAGAGATTAAATGTTTGTATCTTTGGGATCATAGAATCTTTCCTAAAACATATTTTATATTTCTTTATGCCATTTAATTTAGGATCACTTTAAAGCAATCTAATCACTTTAAGGAATAAAGAATCATAGAATAAGATGGAGGCTGCAGCTGAACCGTACACTTGAATGACTACACATATCTTAACATCTTTATTCCTGTAATTCTTGTGGGAAATTGTCATAAGGAAACAACCAGGGATGAGTACAAAGATTTATGTTCAAGATATTTATTGCAGTGATATTTATTATAGAAAATATTTGGAATCTTAATCATCTTAGTGTAATAAAATATGCCACACATCCAAATAGTAGAATATTATATACCTATCAAAAATAATATTTCAATATATGGCAGAGTCCCCTCGCTCTTCACCTGAAACTATCACAACACTTAACTGGCTATACCCCAAAACAAAATAAAAAGTTTTAAAAAATAATATTTCAAAGAATTTTTAAAGACTCGAAGAAATATTTGTTATATAAGATTAAGTGGAGGGAAAAGGTAAACAAAACCATATCCAAGGCCTAGCAAACAGCATACATGCAAAAACAATTCTGTCACACCAGGTAACACATACAATGAGCTAGCAAGCAAACCTGTATTTTAAAGTACATATACACAAATAAGCATAAATAAAACTGAAAAATATCAAGAAGCCAATAGCATTTCTCTTGGTGATTAGATTACAGATGAGTTATTTTCTCCTTTTTTCTTTTTCTCATGTGTATCTTCTAAATTTACAGTTAACAGTCATGACTGATACAGTTGGGAGAGAAAGGAAACATTTTAAAAACTAAACATGAAAACAGATGTCTAAATGAAATTACAAGTCAGAAAGAGAAAAACAAATATCATATATTAATGCTTAAATGTAGAATCTAGAAAATGGTACAGATGATCTTATTTGCAAAGCAGAAACAGACATAGAGAACTAATATATGGATGAGAGGGAAAATGGGATGGGAGGAAGTGGGAGATTGGGATTGACGCATAAACACTGTTGATACTATGTATAAAATAGATGACCAATGAGAACATATTGTGTGGTACCGGGAAAGCTGCACTGTGGAGGCCTGAATGGAAATGAAGTTGAAAAGGGAAGGGGTATCCGCACACACACGGCTGATTCATTCTGCCGTAGAGCGGAAACGAACACAACATTGCAAAGCAACTAGGCTAAAATAAAAATCCGTTTGTTTCTTAACTGTAATAAATGAAATTACTCTTTAGACGAAATTTTTGAAGAGTACCTAGGACACAGAAGCCCTCTGACACTGACAGGTACAGTGGAAGCAAAGTCTCAGACCAGAGACAAGGGCTGCCTCTCCCCCGATGGTGCTCCCACTTAGGCCATGCCAGAATTCAGGGCCGGGAAGAGCCATCTAGGCAGCCGGTGGGAACTTGCCGTGTGACACAGGGGGCCAACCCCATGCTCTCTGACCACCTAGAGGGGTGGGAAAGGGTGGGAGGTGGGAGGGAGGTTCAAGAGGGAGGGGGCATGTGTACACCCGTGGGCTGATTCATGCTGGTGGATGGCAGAAACCAACACACTATTGTAAGGCAATCATCCTCCAATAAAGTAAAAATTTTTTTAAAAAGCAAGTTGATATGTTATCATTAGTTTTATATCAGAGCTTTCAATGTTGAGGTAATATATTAAATCTAAGCAAATCAAGGTAGCTTATTTCACCCTGTTTACTGAAAACCACTAAGAAGTAAATCTGTTGTTGTTGTTTGGTCGCTGAGACATGTCTGATTCTTTGAGACCTCATGGACTGCAGCATGCCAGGCTCCTCTGTCCTCCACTGTCTCCTGGAGTTTGCTCAGACTCATGCCCGTTGAGTCACTGAAGCTGTCTAACCATCTCATCCTCTGCCACTCTCTCCTCCTTTTGCCTACAATCTTTCCCAATATCAGGGTCTTTTCCAATGAGCAGGCTCTTCACACCAGGTGGCCAGAGTATTGGAGCTTCAGCAACAGTCCTTCCAAAGAATGTTCAGGGTTGAAGTAAATAGCCAGCTCCAATTTTTCAACTGAAGCTTTTTCTCACTTTTGAGAAAGAAAAAGCCATTCTGACTGGCATTGGCTGGACTATATAAACCCCAGTTTTGGGCAACATGAGGGTCTCTCGGTACCTCAGTTTAACACTTGAAATGGGGAAGTGCGAGGCAATGAATCTATAATTTCCAATTTAATCCATGCCTAAACGCACAGATTAGAGGACATCTCCCCAAATAATTTTGATGGCCTCAAATGGTTTCAATTAAGTGAAACAAAACATTTCTAGGTATTTTTAATGAAGAATACATTCTTGGTTGACCAAGTATATGGGAAAAAAATATCTGGTACTTTAAAAGATACATACCAAGCCCTGTGACTAAGTAGCCATTTAATTAAAGTATTAATAAATGTCTCAACATAAATCCTACTGGCAAAGGGGGTATACAGTTTTAGAAATCTCCCAGCAATTAGGTCTTTGGTCCTAATTCTGTGGCAACAAACAGAGATCCTAACAGCCAATATGTCTATATTGGAGGTCTCGAAAAGCTTTAAGCTCTTGTGTCAGGATTCACGAGGCGGCTTCCTCTGCATTCTCATCCCAGTTTTCATTCATTAATAGCAGCACCTGCCAGTTCTCTGTCAAGCAGCTAGGACGTGGAGGAAAGAACACCAAGAGTCACGCAGACCTGTATTCAAGGATTTGTTCTGCCCCTTGCCACCTCTGAAGCTTCGCCTCTGGGTGCCTGCTGCCTTATTTATAAAACCAAACCTGGCTCTTCTGGCTACGACTCACGTGAAGGAACAGAGAACAGAGTCATCATTCAAAATAAAGTGTGTGTGGTACGGTTTTCAAAAATTATTGTCTTGACTTCTAAGTAATCTACAAGGATGGTACTCTACTCAACAGAGAAGATGAGTTGATGCTCTGCCCTAAAAGTCTCTCAGCTGGAGAGCACCACAATATTTCCTTGGCTTATCCTGTAAGTGATCCAACAAATTTCTTTGGCATACCCACTGTGAACTATTCAACACCCTCCAAAGATCAGTGTCACTGCAGGGGAAATCTGGAAGCTTTTTCAGTCTGTCCTGCCTCCCTCCATCCTAAGAACTTGGCCCCCCAAAATCCCTGTGATTCTGATGAAATTATTCGTAAAACACTTCCCTTGGCTGTCCTCATCACCAAAGCAGGCACATGACACGGGGCGACCAGTCAGAGTTCTTTCTCAGAAACTGATTTGGATCCTGAGAGGGCAGCAAGGGTGATTCCTCTCCAAGACACTGAGCAAAGGCATGTTTCACTGCCTTCCCCTTGCCCTTCTCTAACTGGAAGAGAGTGGCATTTTCATTCCACACAACATCAACCCACACAAAACTACCTTTTCTTGCCTTTTTCTGCCATCACAAGCATCAGCTTCCAGGAAACACTATGTTACTATGCTGAAATAGCATGAAACCTAAGGCAGCGGTGATGGGTGTAAGCAAGTACATTGACAGAAAAACAACCAACCAAAAGATTACTCTTTTAACAACAACAACAAAAAAGACACAACCACCATCACAAATAAAAAGGCAGAACTGGCTGATTCAAAGCAGAATCCCCAGCAGATGGGAGGCACCTAAGATAACGGAGTTATGACTATTTTCTCATCTCTGTTTGCCAAGTGAGCCTGGCTTTGCTGTTGAATAGAGATCATTTCCTTTCCACCTTTTTTTTCATGTCCCAATTATCTTCCATATTACTCAGTTATCTAGATAATCACCATTACCTCCTATTTGCTGACGGATTCACATACTTTTCAGTTAAAACTCATACAGAAGCAAAACAAACAAACAAAAATTCAGGGTATCAGATAAAAGTTCCACCAGGACTTCATTTAAAGGCTCTGAAATCAATCAGAAACTCAGGTTTTCACTAAGGTTGAATGGCTCCCCAGATAGATTTCAGTAGGGGAACATGTTAGTGTTCTTTAACATAGAAAACGTTAGTGTCACCTCAACCTACCAAAATTCAAGTGGTTCAGCCAGAGAAAGGCTGATACTTGCTTGAGGGAGACTCTCCTGCAGGGAAGCAGCAAAAATAGCACATTCAACTGTATCTCAAAGATACTTGAAATTGTTGTGTAAAACAATTGAGAAATTAAGCAACAGGAAAATAGCCAGATAACAAGTCCAGAAGAGCCTATTTTGCACTTTGGGACAGAGCAATAATGGTTCTGAGTCACCTACCTGCTCTTCCTCAAGAAGTACCCTTAAGATTTTCATCTTTGAGATAATAAACATATGATAGGGTTATTTAACAACTGTGGGGTCCAGTTTTCTCATCTGTTAAATGAGTGGGTTGGATGGCTTGTTTGGGGGGGGGGGTTTGTTTTTGTTTTAGCTTATTTCCAGATCTAAAAAGTCTACAGTTCAGTTCAGAACACAACTCCCACAGTTTCTAGAAAAACATTGGAGTAATTGGCCCCAAAGGAAACAATATTTAGCAACAAAGCCCCAAAGCCCTCTACTCCTTGACTAAAATATTTTCTCCATTTCCTATGGATGGATAAAATAAGATTGGCAAGAGCATGAGGGCTGAGGTTATAAGTGAGAAAATGTATAGGCAGAGTTAAAATACTGGAACAAATAGGAAAGAATTTCCTGATCTTGAGATCAGAAAACCAGAAGAGGATGGATTCTTATTTGCTTGGGAAATCCTGTAATACTGAGGCCTGAGATTATTCTATGAGAGGCTCTGGACCTGGTATGACCCCCGACCCCCGACCCCAAGTTGTCCCATCTCGGTATCAGGGGCGAGCACTTTATACTCCATATTAAACAGTCATTATAGGCAGACTACCTCCAGGGAGGATGTGATTTTGATAAAGCAAGTCTCTTGGGCTGAATATACTGTTCAGAGAGGAACACACTGGACAGCCTTCAGTCGTGAATGGAGCCAAAATTCAGCCTCTGTACAAGCCTACCATATTGAATCCCAGAGACAGAGTTTGGGGTGAATTAGAAACATGAGTGTCACCTGGGAAGCCCAGAAAAGGACAGCTTTATAGCTCTGCCAGACAAAGGGGGCCACAGCAGGCCAAGGCCCCCAGAATGCATGCCCCGCCCCGGCCCCCTGTCTTGAAGTCCGTGATGCCACGCTCCTTCACTCTGCACGTGTGGTTCAGGACACGTGAGAGCCAAAACGGACTATTTTCCTCTATTTTCCCATCTTCTCACCTCTGTGCTCAAGCTGATCACTCTGCTCTGAGAACTTTGCTTTTAACTGCTCCCAAGCCAACACCCACAGTTCAGTAGCCAGCTGGGACCCATTCCGCAGTGCACTCCCGCCTCCCACAGATCTCTCTCACATACTGAAGGCAACTTGCACTTCTGAAGCTTAAAACAGAACTGATGAGAAGCTAAACATTTGATGTCCAAAGGACAGAGGGGGAAGGAAAGTTTCCTGAAGCCCCTTCAGACTCCCCAGCATGGGGGGACCCACAAATTCACTTCTCTAAAATGTACAGTTCCACGGCATCAAGGACATCTACACTGCTGTGCAATCCCCACTATCCTCATCTCCAAAACATGACATTTTTGCTGAAACTAATTTGAGAGGGATTTCTGTCTCTTTCATCCAACAAAATCCTGACACAGAAATGCATAGTACAGATTGTGAAATACAAGAAATTCGTAAAGGATATGAGGTATGTTTTTAAAACAGTGAATAAAACAAAATTTTCTGGCACTGTGAAAGCAGGAGACCCTGATTACTCTTGAGAATAACCAGAGTCTGGAAAGACCAGAAGATAATTAGCCAAATAGATCATATAGTTTAAATCACTTTAAAAAAAAAAAGGATTGTTTTCTTATTTGTAATAGAAGAAAGCACAAACACAAAAAGGAAGCTTGCATTTCATCTCCCAAGGGAAGACATTCTGCAGAGGAAATCAGAATCAGGCCAAACAGACAAATCTCCTAAGGCAGGGGAAAGCCTTAGAGAATATGGAGAAAAGGAAAGAGAGAGTGAAAGCTTGGCACAAAAGATTCCCTTTATTTTAACAAACTTTAGAAAGCTGTTTGCCTTATTTGTCCTACACAAATAATTTTATTAAAAGTGTAACAGAAGAATATTCCTGGAGCACTTTTCTTCATATCAGCAGAAAAGTCTGTGCTGTATAAATTACTCTGAAA
Organism: Cervus canadensis; assembly: GCF_019320065.1. Lineage (NCBI taxonomy): Eukaryota > Metazoa > Chordata > Mammalia > Artiodactyla > Cervidae > Cervus > Cervus canadensis. The sequence continues at coordinate 47,974,140 of NC_057409.1, read as the reverse complement.
TCAATCTAGAAAACTTAAGTGAAAGTATATAATATTTTTAAATGTAGAAAAGAAAGAATCTTTTTCTTTTTTTGGCAGGCCTTAGTTCCCTCACAGCTTTTATTTCTTCCCCTTTGCCATAAATTTTAATTTCAGTAACACTATATTCCCACTTTTTCTGGGGATAAAACTTTCTGTCATTAACAAGCCTAAATATTTGATTATAAATCCTACAGGGTTATCATCTAACAAAGAGTTAGATTAACCACTATTATTCCCCCAGTAACACATTTGCTAGCCTGGAAAATGGATTCTCTATATAGTAAGATTTTCTTATTTCTCTGCCATCTTCTCCATTCAAAGTATTGTCAGTGTATATTTTGAGACAAGGAATACACTCTAGAGAGAGAAACAGGATCAAGAGTTATCATGGGTGGACATTAGCAATTTGCTCAGTGGCCAAACTTGACTGCAAATACCCTTCATCTTGGCAGGAAGCTCCAGCCAGAAAACATATGCTTCAATTAGCTGTCGTGTCAGGCTGAATATATTTCATGGGTGGGGAGTGGGGTTGGGTTGGGGGCAAGGATTACAAGCGCAGCTCTCAGCTAAAGCATTTCAGCTGGCCCAAAGCAATCAGTCTCGGAAGAATCTTGCCTTAGAAATTTACCTATTAGTATAAACCAGCACTAAAATCTCTGAGACAGTTAGCAGCCTTTATTAAATGGATATTCAGGAGCCCACTTTATTTTGCCTAGCAGGTGGGCTTACAATAGATCATTTACTTAGAGACATATTATGTGGTGTGAACGTTATTTTTACAAAAACATTTGGGAGAATGTATTCTCCTAATTTACATGTAATCTGAGTTACTGTAAAACATATCTGCTAGATAAGGAAATATTTTTTAGCAGAAGAGCTTGGTTATTCTTTGACTAGCAGGCCTGACCACAAACGCCCACTATAGCCCTACTACAGAGGAAAGTCACTCTTACAGTTATGCAGAAAGCATCACTCAGATTGCCTCAGCCTCTCATCTCTTCCAGGGAAACTTTCGCTAATGATATGAAGCGGCCAGGTGAGGGCCTCGGATAAAAGCATTTATCTTCACCACCTTCAGTCAGTTTTTGCTCATTTTGAAGGACATGTTATAATATGTCTCTTTTCGCCAGAGATAACTTGAAAAAGTCAGAGATACAATACAGGAGGAAAAAGTTTTATAAGTTCATCCAACTGGTAAGGACTGAAAAGCAAGGCACGGGCTTCCCAGGTGGCTCAGAGATAAAGAATCTGCCTGCAGTGCAGGAGATGCAAGTTCAAACCTTGGGGCGGGAAGATCCCACTCCAGTATTCTTGCCTGGGCAAGCCCATGGACAGAGGAGCCTGGCAGGTTACAGTCTAAAGGGTCACAAAGGGCAGGACACAACCGAGCAACCAGACAGTAACAGCAGCAGCAAAAGGAAAGAAAAAAGAGGCACAGGCCGGCACAACGGGAAGCTCCTGCTTGGAAGGACGGGAGTGTGGGGTCTAGTCCCACTCGTCCCCTCTAGGTAAGACGACGTCTCACATGTCAGAATCTCACTTTTACCATCTGTAAAGTCCTTTTGGAGGTCGCCAATAGCCCTACCATGGAGACCTACCATAGATCCAGGACTGGGTCGCCTCAGGCCAAACAATTAACAGAGAACACTGCACAACATGTCTAAGATCTCTTCCTAAACTAAAACCCCAGTATTCAGCTACCTCCTGGACTGAAATCCTCTACTTGGTGACTCCACTCTAGCTAAGAAAGGCACTTCGAACAAGACAGAGAATAAAAAAGCGTTTCTCGAACAAGAGACGGGTTTGTTTTTTCTTTTTAAGGTAGACAGGTCAAGCTATCCATCCCAGCGCTGTGTGTTGTAATCAACTGTCAGGATCTGCCTTGCACTTTTTACTTCTCTTTATTGCCTACAAGTACCTGCCGCTGTCCTGAAAGCAGAGACAAGAGGAAGAGAAAGGCTGTTGAGAAGGAAAGTTCCTAAACTTCTCCCGCAGCTGAAAAGCTCTAAGGCAGGAGACAAAAAGAAACAAACAAAACCCTAGCAAGAATGATGAGTAATGAGAACTATATATTTTCTTTAGGGATCAGAAACTCTCATGAAGATGCAAGTTGTGCTTCAGCCTTTGGGTGGTGTAACTTTGAAAAACATCTCATACTCTTATTCTTCTAGAAGATTTAGAACACTTCTCTGGCCCAAGGACACATCCTCTTTCCCTCACTGTCACCTCCTCGGTCTTTCACTAGGTTCTGACAGTCACAAAATAAGGGGGTCAGGAGAAGCTTGGAAGAAGGGTCATCATCCTCATGACCTAGGTGTCTCTCTGTTCATTCCGTCCAAGTTTGCTTTCAACAAGTTTCCTTAGGCAAAGTAGTCATTTCATGTCACTCCATCGAATTATTCTCTTATTACCTTCTCTTATTCCTGAATTTTTTGCTGTTGTTATTTGAGAAAACTCCAACAGGGTTTCAAGTTCCTTGCTTTCTTTCCTATTCTTAAACTGTGACATACTTAAAGTATACAAACAATTTGGACATTAGTATTACAGACATCCTTGTACCTGCTACCCTGGTTAAGAAGTGGGACATGACAGATATAATGAAAGCCCCACACCCATCAACCATCCTTCCACTCCCATCCTCCCACCACCCTGATATCAGTAGTTATCAATTCTACACATGTGTTTAAACATTCACTGGGTGTGTTTATAACCATGAACAACATAATGTTTTAAAGGTTTACATAAATGGAATCGTACTGTCCATATCCTTCTGAAGTTCGTCTTTCCCATTCAACATCATGCTTTGGAGATTTATGTCGGTGCACGTCCGCCCGTGTGCTCAGTCGCTGAGTCGTGGCCAACTCTTTTGTGGCCTCATGGACTGAAGCTGCCAGGCTCCTCTGTCCATGGGATCTTCCAGGCAAGAATACTGGAGTGGGTTGCCATTTCCTCTTCCAGGGGATCTTCCTGACCCAGGGATCGAACCCGAGTCTCCTATGTCTCCTGCACTGGCAGGCGGATTCTTTCCAATGAGCTGCCTGGGAAACCCATTGGTGTACACAATCCTAGTGAATTCATTTTTTATCCCTGTGTAGTATTCCACTGCATGAAAAATAACCACTCTATTTCTCCATTTCAGTAAAGTTTGTTTCCAATTTGTCTATTTTTCATCACAAACAAAGCAGTGGTAAACACTCTGGTAATTGTTTCCTTAAACACAGATGTCAGGGTTTCCCACGGATACAAACTCAGGAGTGGAATCACGAGGGTTAGGGTGTACACCACTTCAACTTGTCTATCTGCAAATTACTGCAACAATTTACACTCCCAGAAACAGTATGTGAGCATTCCTGTATAGCTCTCTAACATTTACTATTTTCAGATTTTAATTCTTGTATATCTGTTGTATACCTGCACTTACTACTTATACAACAAATAAGTTTTTGAAAGCAAAAAAAAAAAAAAAAAACTTTGATGAATGAAAACCTCTATAACTCAGCCCTCAAAAGTGGTGGGTGCACCTCCATATGTGTAGTAGAGTACATTTAGGAAAAGAATTTTCTATCTGTATTCATGAAATGTTGGCTTCGAGATACTGATTACAACTAGAGAAAGGGTCTTGGTCCCCGACACTGTTCCTTGAGCACATTCTGCATTCTAGAAGGCAACTCACATCCTAGACGTCAACAGGCAGAGTACAAGAAACACCACCACCACCGTCATCGCTCTGATGGAAGTGGTTCTCCATGGCGCAAATCTTGACCACAGTTAGAAGAAATTAAGGGTGAACAAATTAAACAAATGAAAAAGGGAGAAGAGCACACAGGAAAATCAATTTTAATACACTGTATGCACAATTGGCATTTTCCTCCTTATAAACATAGTAAAATTAATCTGAAACACTATATAAAGTTGCAAGTCTTTCAGGTATTAAAACCCAAATCTGACAATCAATTATAGTCCAATTAAAAAAAAAAATTCTGCTTTTCTGAACTGATCTCAAAGAGGAGTTTGAAAAAAGGAGCAGAAGGAGATGGTCTTAAGATGAGTTATTCAGAACCTAAGATGATAATTCATGATTTTCACAGCAGTCTAGTTACTTGACAAGAGTAATTATAACTTTCTACAGTTTAAGTCCTCAAAATTCTGTGAAATACAGCATAGGGAAATGGCTTATGAGTTGGGCCTTGGAAGCCAGGTCATCGGAGTTCCAATCTCAGCTCTGCTGCATATTAACCATAATCTTGGGTAAATTATTTAGCATTTCTTCTCATTTGTAAAGTGAGAATAATAATACTATCTACCTAATAATAGTTGTTGGAGAATTAAAAGCTAGAATAGGAACTTGCATGTGAGAGGTCAAAAAACAACAATGACAAAAATTAGTTATTACATTCTAGCCTCATTTTTAAATTAAAAAAAAAAAAGTTTTCTATTAAGAGTAAATAGTTGGGGTTCCCAGGTGGCTCAGTAATAAGAAGCCACCTGCCCATGCAGGGAACACGGGTTCAAACCCTGGGGTCTGAGAAGATCCCATGTGCCTCAGGACAACAAAGCCTAAGCACCACAGCTACTAAAGCGTGCACGCCCAGAGCCCACGAGCCGGAACGAGAGAGCAGCCCCAGCTCGCGGCAACTAGAGGGGATCTGAGTGCAGAAACAAAGACCCAGCGCAGTCAAAAAAAAAAGAGCAGATACTGAAGAACTGAACCACTTTGATGTATAGCAGATATTAACACAACGCTGTAAATCAACTGTGTTGTTGTTTAGTCACTAAGCTGTGTCCAACTCTTTCTCGACCCCATAGAGGGTCGACCCTAGCCTGCTAGGCTCCTCTGTCATGGGATTTCCCAGGCAAGAATACTGGAGTGGATTACCATTTCCTCCTCCAGGGGATCTTCCCCACTGTACTTAATTATATTTTTTAAAAAAATTTTAAGTAGGTATCTAAGGAGTAGTCTTTTGTGTCCATTTTGGACATTTGGGTTTCTAATGTTTACAGGATTACCTGAGTGAAAAATTGGGGATCATCTTTGTTTTCTTCATTATGCTTTTCTGTACTGAAAAAACACCTTATTATTTTAAGCCTCACATGATTTTCAAACGGAAACTCAATTTCTTTTCAGGAAAAGGGAGTTAAGGCTAGTAATGAGTAGAAACACTGATTGCTTTAAAAGCACCTCTTATGTAATTATATCTGTTCCTACCTGATGCCTCGTGAGATCAGCTGCTGTCCTTTCCCAGTATAAGATTTTTATAGCTCATAAATTCAAAACAAATGTGAAATTTATCATGGATATAGATGGTACCTTCCTGTTTGCAACTAACAACAGTTCTGAATCTTGCCTAGATTCTTCTGACACAAAAGAGGATTACACAGCCAGAGCTCTCAATGTGTGTGATGGGGAGGAAGCAGAGGAGAGAAGGGAGGTGACCTTGGGCTTTGGATTTACTATAACCCGATTATGTGCCGGATGATAACCGCCTTTGGGGATCCAAGGGACCGAAGGCTTGAACAGAAAGGACTTTGTGAGGAAACCTTCAGTATCAAATTTGATGCCACACTTCTTAATTATTCTTCCATATCCAAGATAAACTATAAATCACTCAGCCCAATTTCTGTATGGTTAACAATTTGAAGCTAAGTAAATAAAAGGAATGGTCAGTTATTCTTATGTGTTCCCAGTGTATTACCTTTAAAAATAAATCTGGTTTGAGGGAATTTGATTCCCAAGGAAGGGTAATTTGCTTTACCAAGGACTGGAATTTTGACCCCAAAATCAGACCTAATAATTTGGCATTTATAAAAATAAGATTTCTGCCTTGGGACTTAAAAAGAGGTATGGGCTAGAAATTTCTATGCTTACTTTAAAAACAATCTGCAACCCAAACATTGTCTTCTAAGCCTATGAACCAATTCTCCCAAGATAATCTTTTTGAGAAAAACACTTCCAGTTATCTAAAAACAACAATTTCTCCTTCCTGGTTACATTAAACTCTCTTTGTCCTATCCTCCACGGCTCATAGAAGAAAATTTTTATGGTTTCCTCTGGAGAACTATCTTACAAATCAATGACATAGCTTCAATAACTCTTTAATAACTTTTCTATGTTTTTCAAGACAAAAATGATTGGTGTTCTTCATTACAGTAAACCCAATTACAAGCTGTGTTGTAGCTTATAAATCCCCTGGTAAGAGACCAGCTATATATATTTTAAAATAGACTGTTACAGCTACAGGAAATTTCAGAGGTGATCCAACTGAGCTGCACATTTGAATCCCCTGCAGAACTTTTAGAAATACTGCTGCTGGGCATACCCCACACCAATGAAATCAGAGTTTCTATGGATGGGGCTGAGGTTTTGTTTTTTGTTTTTTTTTTTTCTTTTTAGGTACTCCCCAGGTGATTCTGATGCATAGCAAGAGTCAGATACCACAGATGTGGTCCAAGAACCTTGTTCTATAGGTTGGAAAGCTGAGGCCCAGAGCTGTGAAATGACATCGCTAAAGTCACATAGGTAACAAATTCATAATAACATGGGATTTAGAACCCACATCTTCAGATTCTTCTCAATTACATTATCTTCTTTCATAACACTATTTCTTCTTATAGAATTAGATCTCAGAATGTGATTTTAAAAAGGGACCCCAATCTGGACCCGATTTCCAGAGAACTTGCAGAGACCAGCTTCACAACAGCTGGTTTAACTGAGGCCTGGACGCCCAGTCACTGGCTGCTATTACAACAACCACCTCACCCTAAGAGCAGAAAGCACCACCTCCTGCCTTCTCCACCAGGAAACAACAGCCTATACACAACCTGTTTTCATGGTTTCCCTTACTGTTTCCACCAACCCCTGTCCTCTGATGCTTTGTTTTAAAAGAAATGATAACTGCTTCTGAAAAATTTCATACAGTGGTAAACTGAATTTCTAGTGTAGGGATGAACTAAAAGCTTTCATATAAAAAAATGGTTTTGTGGCAACTTCTTGAAAAAGAAATTATTTGCTAATGGGTAGTCCCCAGTTTTGTTTTCAAAAGACAGCTGACACAGGAATGCAGAAAGAGCGCGATGGGGAGTTAATAGGCTCATGTGTAGAGACTGATAAAATGCAAATGAGAAAATGCTCAATGAATTAAGGTCATCTATAATCAAACCTTCCAGAGATGATGCTATTAACATTTTGGAATTCTTTCTTTCATACTTTTTCCTGTCTGTGTAGATATAAAAATAGAAAAATTTCCCAAAACTGAGTTGTAATAACTCTAGCTAATTAAGTCCTTCCTTAAAATGCTCAGAGGAGGTTTAAAGACCTAACGAATAACTGGTTTCTCCTTTTGATTACCACGTAATTAAAACATATGAAAAAGTATAAAGCATGGCATTTAGTAACACTGATAGATTTTATTTATAAAGCACTTACACTGTGTCAGGCACAGACCTAAAGTCCATATACAAATTAAACCCTTTGGTTCTCACAACAGCTCCAGAAGTGGGTGCAATTATTTTCCTGAAAGCAAGGCCCAGTGAAGTTAAACAACTTGGCCCAAGGATGCACAGAATGTAAAATGCTAAACTGGGATGAGAAGTCAGGTGGTGGGGCTACAGAGTCCAAATGTTAATAACTGCTATGCTGACTCTCAAATAGAGGCACAAAGTTACCACTGCAGAATTAGAAAATATAAACTCCTTTATGCTAATCTATAACCTGGAAGCAAACAATATATAATGTAGTGACTGCTGAGCTAATCATAAAGCTAACATGCCGAAAATGATAATGTAGGAAATAAACACTGATTAAAATAAACTAAACACAACTTGAATTTCACAAGCACAGATGGAAGGATGATCTTGAAGGCGGGATCTTGGTGACAAATGTAGCCAATACAAGTTTTCTTCAAGGATGCACTGTCTGTGTTTAGTTTTATTACTTAAAGGGTTAGACTGCCAAGAATTTTTAAAAAGGTTGATGCATCTGTGGCTGCATTTCCCCCGAGCACCATAACCTGCAGTCTTGCCAAAATTAAATGAAAGGATTGACTGTCCTCTTCCTTGCTCTGCCTTGAGAATGCTAGCATTTGAACTGTGGCGGGGAATAAAGTTGCTATGAACTCCACACACAGGAAGAATTTTCTGCTTGGATGGCAACCAAAACTCCTTATTCCATGACCAGGTCCCAGCAGTCTCAAAGGGCAGCTAGAGGCAGATCTAAACACTCATCCCTTCCAAGGAAGACCTTGAAAAGGAAAAGCATGTGATCTAAGAAGGTATACAATTAATCGTATCACAGGTACTGCTATGACAGGACCATATCCTAGGTTATGACAACAGAGGTCACCAGAGTGACCAAAGAGAAGGAATAAGTAGTACTCTGATGACATGTGAGAGGTACCAAATAAAGGAGAGGGAACCGGCGAGAGTGCATCCATCAGGAAAGCTAAGTACTATCCCAAACATCCCCTAAATCTCAGCGGTATTACAAAGTAGGAGCGTGTTTCTTTCTCACGTTCCAGTCCAACACAGATTAATAGAGGGCAGGGACCCATGTGGCTACTCAGGGTCTCAGCCCTCTTCCTCCAGTGGTCCCCTCAGTTCCCAGGACCGCAGGGTCCTCTTGTGGATTCTGTGCTTACCGTCAACAAGCCAAGACAGACAAAGTAAAGGATCATTTGGGAGGTTTTACAGGGATGAGGCCAGGAAGTAATCACATTTCACTGGCCAGAACTCTGTCACCTGTCCCCACCCAACTGAAAGGAAGGCTAGAAAACCAGACTCAGAGAGAAAAGAAGACACGGGGTTGATGGAATAAAGCATTTTCTCTGCCATGAGAAGGAAGGAGGAATTCAACTCACATTTGGATGAAAATAGACAGATGTGCTGGAGAAGGCAATGGCACCCCACTCCAGTACTCTTGCCTGGGAAATCCCATGGACAGAGGAGCCTGGTGGGCTACAGTCCATGGGGTCGCGAAGAGTCGGACACGATTGAGCGACTTCCATTTCACTTTTCACTTTCATGCACTGGAGAAGGAAATGGCAACCCACTCCAGTGTTCTTGCCTGGAGAATCCCAGGGACGGGAGCCTGGTGGGCTGCCGTCTATGAGGTCACACAGAGTCGGACACGACTGAAGTGACTTAGCAGCAGCAGCAGCAGACAGATGTGCCTTTAGCTAAGTCACTGTCAGTAGCCATGTTCTTGGGGATAAATTGAGCTGAACCTGAAATATGAATCAGTTAAGGATGTCCTACCATGAACACCCTTCCCTGGTGACTCAGATGGTAAAGAATCTACCTGCAATGCAGGCGACCTGACTTCAATCCCTGGATCAGGAAGTTCCCCTGGAGAAGGAAATGGCAACCCACTCCAGGTTTCTTGCCTAGAGAATCCCATGGACAGAGGAGTCTGGCAGGCTATAGTCCATGGGGTTGCAAAGAGTTGGACACGACTGAGCAACTACACTTTGACTTTCTTTCACCATGAATACCCTTCCCTAGCCCTGCCACACATGGTGTCGTTGTCCCTAGTGTTCCTCTAGGCCAGTGGTTCTCAACCAAGAGCAATGCTGCCCTGTCATGGGACACTGGCAAAGCCTGAAGACATTTCTGACTGTCACAGCTGGGTGAGGAGTGCCACAGGCATCTAGTAGGTAGAGGCCAGGGATATTCTAGACATCCTACAGTGCATGAGACAACTCCCCATGAGAGAGAATCATCTGGCCCCAAATGTCAAAAGCACCGTGGTTGAGAAACTCTGGTCTAGGCCTTGAGTCTAGGGCCTTGTTCATGTATTTATTATAACACTTTCATTCAGGTGCCATTTTTGAGCACCTACTATGTGCTCAGTGATTCGCCTGCACACTGTAATGGAATAATTATTTCCAGTTGTCTTCTTCACTCTCCCCCCCAGAGTATGAGTTACAGGGCAAGAATAGGATTGGTTTCTGTATCCATCACCACCCTCCAGTGTCCACTAGTATTAGGCATATATTACTTGTTGTATGAGTGGATGGATGGATGACCCTAAACCACTGTGTCCCATGCTCTGACCTTCTGAGTAAATTAAGGTATTTGGTTCTCATGACTGCCTGTTTTGAAACCCTAACCAAACAACAAGGAGGTGATAATCCAGTTGGTCCTTAAGAAATCCAACACTCAGGGATTTGCCTGGTGGTTCAATCGTTAAGACTTCATGCTTTCATTGCAGAGGGCGTGGGTTCAATCCATCCCTGGTCAGAGAACTAAGATCCTGCATGCCACATGATGCAGCCAATATATATATATATATATATATATATATAAGAAAGAAATCCAATGCTCAAATTAGCACATGGCCTTAGAAGCTGGTGATGAAGCAGAAAGCCTCATCTTCACAAGTCAGCTCTTCACAAGCCCTCATCCAGACCTAAAGATACAGGAAGCTGTACCCATGTGGCAGCTGCCTAGTGCACTTCATTTGATCTGAGCCCTACGCGTGTATCCAGGGCTTCCCAGGTGGCTCAGTGGTAAAGAATCCACTTGCAATGCAGGAGACTCGGGTTTGATCCCTGGGTCGGGAAAATTTCCCTGGAGGAGGAAAAGGCAACCTTCTCCAGTATTCTTGCCTTAAAAATCCATAGACAACCTGGAGGGATGGGGTGGGGAGGGGGTGGGAGGGGGGCTCTGGAGGGAGGGGACACACATATGCCTATGGCTGATTCATGCTGACGTATGGCAGAGGCCGTCACAATATTGTAATTATCCTCCAACTAAAATAAGCCAATAATTTTTTTTTAAATGCCATCCCATGGACAGAGGAGCCTGGTGGGCTACAGTGCATGGGTTTGCAAAGAGTCAGACGTGACTGGGCAACCGCTCACACACGCACCTGTGTAAGCATCTACTATCCCAGGTCCAATAACACAACACACGGTGGGGGTGGACGCACTGACAAAAACGCTGGTCGTCTGAAATCCGTTCACACTAAAGGGGCGATCCCAAGGTCTGGAGGAGGGCCCACTTCCTCCTGGAAGGCAGCTTCCCTTAATGGCAGTAAGTCCATTTCACCCCAATGGAAGTCAATCCATCAGGTTCCTTTCCTGGCGCTCCCCATCCTCTGCATCAGCTTTTGAATCTACAGCAGAGGACAGCTCTCAAGCACTTCCCACAAGGACAGATGGAATGTGCTGTTACACCACGGATTGCCAAAACACCGCCTCACATGTGGATAGTTTTCCAACAAAGTTCTTTCATATCTGTTAGCTTATCTGACCCTCATCCTCTTCCTTTCAGCCTAATATTCTCTCACAACACTTTTCAATGGTCTGAAGCTTTATTGGCATAAAATATGGTCCCAGTACATTTTAACCTGGGCTGCTTTGCTATGATGCACACTCTCGTGGGTAGAAGTGAAGTGAAAGTCACTCAGTCGTGTCCGATTCTTTGAGACCCCATGGACTATAGAGTCCATGGAATTCTCCACGCCAGAATACTGGAGTGGGCAGCCTTTCCCTTCTCCAGAGGATCTTCCCAACCCAGCGATTAAACCCAGATGTCCCGAATTGCAGGCAAATTCTTTACCAGCTGAGCCACCAGGGAAGTCCCATGGGTAGAAAGAAAGCAAAATTTGAAACCAGAGAGCCTGGCTCCATCCAATTCTGGACTCTCACTTATCAGCTCTATGGCTCAGTTTGTTTTGTTTTTATGTTTTTTTTTTATTTTTTAATTGAAGGATAATTGCTTTACAGAACTGTGTTGGTTTCTGCCAAACCTCAGCATGAATCAGTATGGCTCAGTTTGTTGACAGCATTTTCTCTGGGACCGTCTCCTCGCATGACCGACTGGTTCATACAAAGCAGAACTGGCGTTTCCTGTGCTACTTCATCCACTGCTCTTAGAAGGATCCAATGGGACAAAAGCATTCTGTAATGTGATGTTCTAGCTTCTTCCCAGAAACGATCAATGCCTCTCAGCTGCTGAATGTTTCTGACCAAAGTCAAACTGCTAGAAAACACAAATTAGATTACAACCAATGATACTATTAAACTAAGGACTGCACTTTTTTTCTTCAACCAATATCTGATGAGTTCTAAATTGACTTGACTTAAAGTGAATAAACAAAAACTGCTTATATTCTCTTTTGTATCATGGCTTCTCATTGTTTAGCCATAACTCAAGTGTAACCACACTCAGCTTAGGCCAAGAAAAGTAATGCAATGAAACAATTCAAAACCACACACTCTTCAATTGTCCTGTCACTCTTCTGTTACAGGACACCACAAAATTGGAATGACAGGAGGATGTCTAGGGACCACTAGCCATATTTTTTTCTATAACTAAATAATATATAAATATAGTCTCCATTTAAAAGTCCCCCAAAATACCGAAATAAAGAGAAAACCAAAAAAAAACCACCCATCTTCACTCCCCAAAAGCAGTCGGTCATTGGTCTATCTGATGTGAATCCTGCTAGACTTCCTTCTGCAAATCAACCACATGCATTTATGTACAGAAATCTCTTATTCTGTTTTGTTAGAGTTGTCCTACAACCTGTTTTTTTACTTTTTGTAGATTTTCCCATGTCATGCATTCCTATCCACCTTATTCTTTCAGGTAGTGTAGGGTTTGCTGTTAGCCAAGTACCTCAAACTTAACCTTAGTGGTGGAAATTTAATGGTTCTTGACTTCCAAAAATACAAAACTTTGTTAAACTTAAAAATTTTTAAATCTCCATTTGATTGCCTCTCTCCAAATTTCACCTGAAAACTACTTCCAGTAGAGCTCTAATATTCCCTTTCAATAGAGTCTTTTTAGGAAGAGGCAGGCTATACTCAATGCTAAATCTTTCTAACTGCATTCCTTATTCATTGCTACCAGCATTTGTTCAATCAGCCCTATGTTTCACCTGCAGAGAGAATGCGCCACTATGTACTAACATGGACTTTCAATGTTAGGACATTACAAACTTTAGCCTCACACACACACATATACCCACACTTTCTCTCTCTCTCTCTCTCTCACACACACACACAATGCTAAGACCAAAGAAAGAAGGTTTGCATGTGAAAATCATTGCAAGCAATAAGAACTGTCTACCCAGTGAAGCATGGTCTTGGGTTCTATTAGATAGAATGATATTGCTAAATCTTCTATAAGAGCAAAGCTACATTCACTTGGAATTTTCAAATTCAAATATTTGTTGATTGTCTACTATCTGGGCTTCCCTGGTGGCTCAAATGGGCTTAGAGGGGCTCAAAGGCAGTATGAGAGCCAACCTCTGCCTTCCAGAACATACAAAGCTGTCGAAGAGGGGGTTTACAGGACTAAAACACGTACCTGACACCGCAAAGCAGTCCACGACTGAGTGAGCAAACGAGTGGTTCGAGCAACAGTGCTCTAGGAGGAGCTCTCAGGAATAATAAATCAAAGGAAGTAACACCACACAAGTCACTCTGAATAGGGGCCTCAGCACAGCACTCAGGGTTTGAAACATGGAGTCTGTCAGTGAGGGCTATTTGTTACATGACCATCAAACAGTAATTCTAAGTCTAAGACACTTCTGGACAAATCAGTCTAAGCATAAGTGCACATCTGGTGATGCTCCGATAGGTAAAAACCAAAAAGGCTTAATACAGACTCAGAGCTTTATCCAGAATCTCTCAACCCCTACCACTTTTGCGGGCCATACAGGCTACAAAGTACTTCTCCGCAAAGCCTTCCAGGCAGGATCAGAATTTAAGTTCTAGGCACTCTTCCTCTCCTAAAGGCTGACTGTGCAAATACATTAAAAAAGCATCATTGAGTATCTACTATATGTCTGTTGCCTGAGTTAAGAACAGGTTGAGATTACACGTGGCTCTTACCTTGAAAGCATTCACAAGTGTCTTAACAACTGAACCCACCTCCCCAGCTAGTCAACGGTACAGCCTAAACGCATTAAAAAAAAAAAAAAGAACAGGAGAATGTACACAAAGAATATTTCTGTAGGTCAATAAAAAGAGGATTTCTTGTGTTCGCGTATCTTTACAGTGTTGAGACTTGGTATCTACAGGGCCTAGTCATTTCTTTCAAGTCTGTGGTCAGAAATGTTGCCTATATATCCCTTTTATGGAGCTTTCAAATAAGTTTCCACTTTTTTCTCCATTCATCACAAAGATAGTCTCAACTTAAGCCCCAAACTGCCAATCTCTCCCCTCAATAACGACTGAAAAAATAAAGGAGGGAAGGAAGTAAAAAAGGATGAAAAAGAAAGGAAAAAATTTTACAGTAGGTATGAGAAAAAGAGAATTGCTATATCATGTCAAGTCCAAGTTTGTACAGAACACATAGTGAGAGAAAATACGTGTCTGCCTGTGAAGTCGCTCAGTCGTGTCCGGCTCTTTCTGAACCTATGGACTGTAACCCACCAGGCTCCTCTGTCCATGGGATTCTCCAGGCAAGAATACTGAAGTGGGTTTCCATGCCCTTCTCCAGAGGATCTTCCCGACCCAGGGATCGAACCCGTGTCTCTTACATCTCCTGCGTTGACTGGTATGTTCTTTACCACTAGCGCCATCTGGGAACTCACTATACTGTATTTAAATGACTCCCACAGAAGCAGCAGAGGCACAGCAACATTCAGAAATACTAGAGGGAAAATCAAGAGAAGCAAGACATTGCTGTCTGTCTCTCAGTAGAAGTCAGGAAAACACGTGAGACAAAGTGTTCTTGTTGACCTGGCAGCGGCAGAGATGGCAAGTAGGATAGAGCCCAGCTAATGAAAGGCAGTAGAGACTTATTTTAGGGCAAACAACTTCTTTAGGTTGCTTGCCATCAATTGTGGGTCTCGTATAATAGCTGATTTTTTTCCCCTAAGAATAGACCTTTGTTCTCATATAGTACTGCACTCTTGAATGTTTCAGTACTAGTTATGACGCTTAAGAAAGGCACAAAACACTATAGTTGTTCAAAGCAAAGAAGGAATCAATTCTTAAATCATCTTTTCTAAGGATTCACCAATCTATCAATAAAATGTGTTTGGAAAACAAATATTTTCCTGCCTCCACTGTTTTTACTTTTAGTAGCATTAACTTAAAAGGTACCATTTCAGCAATATTTTTCTCAAAAATTGAGACTCACTAACTCACTTGCATTCGAGCCAAGCTGCTCCACTCCTTACTTTTTTAGAAATACCATTCAAGGGAGCATGTGCTCATTAAAAACATCTCAGAGCATTAACATTCTCACTAGAAGCATCAATGCATGTGATGTCTTCCACGCTGACTCCATTTGTATCCACTGTCCACCTGTGCAAATGTCTAAATGATAGCTGATAAGCAACCTATAAATCACCACAAAAAAGAATCACAGGGAAAAACCTGGAGCTTAATTACATGCCCCCAGAGCATCACCTCCAAAAACACAAAAGGTCTGATTTTTGTGATAGTTCTGGAACTCAATGATCAAACTCTCTATAATACTGTAATAAAAGATAATACTTGATTCATACAAAATTGACATCCCTTCCAAGTAAACTTAGTTTATTCCCACTGCTTTCCTTTATATATTGTGTACCAGTAATGCACAGAAATGCAATGGCTGTCTTTCCACTCCTGAAATGCACCCAGTCCCCTCCCTTCTCAAGCTTTGGCACAGACCATTCCCTCTGTCTAGAACATTCTATACACTCTCTTTACCACATTAAATCCAATCCACCTCTGGATCTCAATTCAAAAGGCCCTTGTCCAGAACAACCTGTCCTCAGCAACCCTCCCACTGCCCATCTAGATGAGATTCCCCTGTTACGTAGGTTCTGGTCGCTTCCTGTGCTTTCCCCTCAGAGCACTTCTCAGCTTGTAAAGTAATTCTATAATTGTGTGTGTTCTTTGATTAACATCCACCAGACTGTAAGCCCTGTCAGGCCAGAGACTATGGCTGTTTTGGTTTCACTGGATTCTTGGAGCCTAACACAATGGCTGGAATATAGTAGGCACTCAATTTGTTAAATAAATTTAGTAAGCAAATTTATCCTGTCCTGCCACCCTGCCATATAAATGGTCAGACCAAATAAAGATGGAATGAGGAAAACAGTCTGTTCTGAAAACTGCCTGATAACTTGGCTTGACACAGTGCTAGTAAGTTGATTCTTCTCAGCAAATTTAGTTTATCTTGGTCTATGTTATGGTCACGACCCTGACAAAGAATGAGTTTAGTCCTCAGGATAGCATGACATGATAGAACGATTAGCTTTGGCAGTGTAGTTCAGTGAATCCCAAAGAGCAGTGGCTTAAACAAGATAGATGCGGATTTTCTCTCATCGTAAACAAGGTCTAAATACAAAGTTACCCAGGACTACTTCAGTGCTCTGCGGTGAAAAAGACCTGGTTCCATCTATCTTGCTGAAACTGTCCTTAGCATCTACTTCATGCTTCTACTTCACAATCCATCAAGGCTGCTCAAGTCCAACCATCCCATCCAATTCCAGGTATTAGGGAAAAAGAACAAGGTTAAAAAGGGTGACGTTCCTCTTTGCTAGAAATTTCACACTGAAGTCCTTTAGTCAGAATGCAGTTCCACAGCCACACCTAGCAAGGGTAGCTAGACCATACAGCCTTTATTCCAGAAGAAGTTTATGTTACTTACAAAGAAAGGAAGGCCAGATACTGAGGGACAATTAGCGGTTTCTGCCACAATGTGCAAAAACATTTAACGGGATCTCATTTGCTGCTCCTGGTAACAGCAGGTATCGCTTCAGGTGAATGTTATCTAAGCAAGTCAGACCAACGAAATGGGAAGAGGAAGCCTGTATGTCCAACAACGGGAAGCATCAATAATTTGAGCCTTGACGTGAACCGAGAAGTTCGTCTCCATGCCAGATAAACACGTATCACCATCACATGAGCTCTAAAATGTGTTTTTGTTTTGCTTTGATTTTATTTTCTATCTTCATAAATGTTTGTGCCACTGACACTGTCCCAGAGTCAGACATACAGTTGCATGTTTTATATCCTGCCAATTCTACTGCAGACCTGTTTTCTTCACTCTTCTGACTAGTCCTTTAGTCTTTGGGAGTTTCAGTGTCTTTATGGATTTCAGATCTTGAACAGGAGATGAAAATGTGAACAGGGCAACACTCATGCAAAGACCAAAGTGTCCTACATCTGAGCCAGCACCAGGGTGAAACTGCCTCTGCTGCCAAAGACTGGCCCTAACGGAGGAGGCGATGGGAACACCGCAGATGACCCCAGTGCTGCCAACAGGAACGTGGAGATCTGGAAGATCAAGCAGCTCATTAAGAGCTTGGAGGTAGCCTGCAGCAAAGGCCCAAACATGGGATCGTTAATCATTCCTCCCCAAGACCAGATTTCACAACTGGCAAAAATATTAGCAGATGAATTTGAAAGTGCATCTAACATTCAGTTACTAGCAAACTGTCTTTCAGTCCTGGAAGCCATTACATCTGTACAAAAAAGACTCAAGCTTCAAAACAAAGTACCTTCAAAAGGGGATGATAGTTTACTATGGTACAAATGTAACAGAAGGAGGAAAGGAAAAGAAAGTCAACACCGACTCTGAACCCTTCAAAACAATGACTGCATTGTTGTATGTGTGACAACAAATTCCATCTGAAGCTCTTATGGCACTACTTCCGGATGACAGCTAGTTGGTGTCATTGTAGTAAATAGGAAATACAAGAGAAGTCCTGCATGAATTCACTGAGATCTCCTAAAGAAACATGGAGAGGAGATCAACCAGCCTTGCGTCTTGCCCTTTCAAGTATGGAAGGTGACGTAACTGTGTTCAGAAAGTAGCTGAGACTGCTGGGCAGGCTGCACATGGCATACGAGATCTTAGTTCCCTCACCAGGGATCAAGCCCATGCTTCCTGCGGTGGATGTACAGTCTTAGCCACTGGACCCAGCGCAGTGACCCATTTACATGCCATCCTCAGCTTAGACTAAAGAAGAAATATATGTGGTGAGTATTGGGAGAGAAAAAAAAAAATCTGTTAAATGCTTCTCAAATGGTCTCAATGTGGGTTTTCAGTCAGAAGAAGAGCTTTTCATTTTTCTGCTAATCTCTCAAACACATTCCCTTATAATACATGCATTTGGGGTATGCTATGACTTCTACATTTCCTAAAATACCTATTGAATTGTTAGTTATGGAAGAAAACTTACATAGAAATATATGCTCGAGAGGTAAGTCACACCAGATTGGTACCTTCTTTAAAAAAAAAAAAAGGAGTTGTTTGGACTTCAACTACTAAGCTGGAGGTATTTCAGAAATTAAGCAGCAGCAGATTTCCTGGCAGTCCAGTGGTTAGGACTCCTCGCTTTCACTGCAGAGGGCCCAGGTTTGATCCCTGGTCAGGAAACTAAGATCCCACATGCCATGAGACAAAAAGAAAGGAAGAAATTAAGTAGACGAACTGGGCAATAAGCAAGCTGGGAATTTCCAAAGCTGTTCTAAAAACAGCAAGCTAGTGACATCAGTGACAGTTGCTAGCTAGACGCATAAAATAAACCTTTACAAAATTGCTAGAGATTCAACCTCACTTGTTTCTAGCTAGTCTCTCTCTTAGGGAGGCAACTTTGTGCCCAGTTTAGATTTAGTGTGGCTACAGCAGTCTTTAAAGCAAGTTTTTTTGATTAACCACAGCAGCATGTGGTAATGTTTTACTGTGGATAAAACATCATCTCAGAGACAGATCCGAGGACATGATATGCTGCATAATAATCAAACCTCACAATTTTATGGCCCATTCTCCACTACCACCGCCCCAACACACACCCATCTTCTCTTAAAAGTAACTGTCTGCTCTTTGCAGTCCAGAAATTCTACAATAAGCCAGCCTGTGATCAAAGACATCTCCATCAGCTTTACCTGGATACATAATCCACAGCTGGCAAAGACTCAGAAACACCCTATTGACCATGAATAAATTTGATTTTTTGGACCAGACGTATGCAAAATCTTGCTATGCAGCCCACAACAATCACACATTTGGAGATTATTCCTCCTTTTCAAGGCAGATATTTTCTTTATAAATCTTGGTCCTGTTTCTGAGGTGTCCCAAGACCTCAGACCTGAAAAATTAGGGGGAAATTTCTCATAGCCAGGGCAGAATGTCAGAAAAGCTCGTGATTTAAACAGAGAAAAGGAAGAAAACAGAATTAAATTTGTCAGTGTGAGAGGATGCTAGTAGGCATTATACACACACACATGCACACATATAGTGCTAAGAGTCAAATAAGTTTGGGAAACACTAACTGAACGATTTCTTTCTTGCATAGCTTCTCAGAGCCTTTAATATTGTCAATATGCATTATGGATCTCTAAGAGGGGCACAGTAGACAGATTTTCTACTGCAACTTATTCATCTTACAGGCAAATGCTCTGTAGAATATACACGGCAAAATGCTAGAATGGAAAGAAATGTATCAAGATTAGACAGGGCTATCTCTGGGTATCAAAGTTTATAGGTAATTATAATTCTCTACATTCTAAATTCCCTATCATGAATTTTTACTGCTTTTATAATCTGAAAAAAAGATGAGAAAATAAACAATAACTCTTGAATCTATATTAATATCTTTAAAAATAAGAAGTAACTAAAAGTGAGATATTTTCTTTCTCATAAGAAATAGAGGTGTTCCTTGTTCTTTAAGATTTATTGTATACCTCCAGTATGCCAGGTTCTGATGTAGAAAGAATTTAAATTGATGATTCACTACATAGTACCAGGGGCCTGAAAGAGGAAAAGAAACTCTTTAAGATCTTCCCACTGTGTACTAATAAATAAACTAAAGCCTGCAAACGTAATACAAACACTCATACAACATTAATCTGAAAAATACATATTTACACTATTGTGTTTTCCCCTTAATCATTTAAAAGATCTCCTATTAGTAAAACTTCTTGATTTACCTTCTAATAGTACCCTATAGATAAAAACTTACACTAGAAATCAAATTTTATCAATAGACCCTTAAACTCTATCATTCATTCTTTTATCAAATTATTAAAGGTTATTACATGCTAGGAAATATGTAATCATTCTTGGGGAATTTCATGAGAGCAGGTCTTTCTACATGCTAGTTATTTTAGCAGGTTATTATCTATTTGACTGCAATACTATTTATAAAATTAGAAAGAGAAAAATCAGCATAAAGAAACTAAAGTTGCAACAGACCTATGTAGCAAATATTTTATGATATGATCTGTTGCTTTGTCTTATTCTCAGCTTGATAATCACAGTAACATGGACTACCCAGAAAAGTAAAACCAAGCTCTAATTCTGGCCAAAAGAAAACATTTTCAGTGTGCTTGGTCCTAAGGCTTCCTACATTTCCAGTTACTCCAGATTTCTCAGAAGAGACAGGAGGAGCCAGACATCAAAGTCCATCTTTAGCAATTCTACAAACCACTTGCTTGTTAAGACATCCCTGTCCCCAGTTACAACCACAGTGACTAGATTAAAGTCTAGTCACTCTCCAAGTTCACCATGAACAAAAGAACTCTTCTTCTAAACCCTTCAGGCTGTTCTTCCCATGGAGTATTTTCAGAGAGTTCTGGGAATGACCCCTTCCTCTCAGTTGGGGGGCAGGTCAAGAATGGACACAGGACACTGACAAAGGCTGACTTTGAGCCAGACCTATCCAGGGAGGCAAAGAACACACTTCTATTCAGTCATCTCCCAAAATGAGAGTAGGAAATCTCTGGGTATTCTCTCTGCAACTCAAACGGGAGAAACCCAGGGAAATTATGTCAGCTGGAACCCCCACTGTGGAAATTTCAAGTCCACCAGGCTAACCACAGTCAGATGGAAGGGTCACAAATAGGTATAAGCCTTTGCTTCAAGACCTCAGTAAAGAGGCCTAAATTTTCTGACTAGCCAAATGAGCAGCAAATTTATTTGCTTGGGGAAATTACATTGCCCTGCTCTAATTAGAGCTCTGCTAGAACAGAGTTTCTAGAAAGTGTTGCGATATCCTATTTCACTGAGCAAGAGTTCTAATGACTAAAGTGGGCCCACAAAATCATATTAGAAAAGCCATTTAGAGGAATAAATTTCCACAAATCAAACCAAAGCAAAATAAAAATAAACTAAGCCTACCATTTTTTAGTATTTACTGCATACGTATATTCACCAATATACAATATGTTTCTAGTTCGCTCTGCTGAATTGTCTTAAGATGTCAATAGCAGCAAGGAAGACTGTAACACTAGCTCAAAAGGATTCTGAGAGAGACTAAGAAACAAGGAATACAGTGCCTCAGAAATAGAGCTTTAAGACCAAAAAAAAAATTGTTTTATAAGTAAAAGAAACATGGGGCGCAACTCTGAATTCTGTATTTGTTGAATCAGTGTTAATAAGTTCAAGCTCATTGGGCTTTCTAAAACTAACATGCTAAAACAAATAGATGGAGGTCAAGAAAACATACATAGAGGAAATATTTGTGGGCCCAAAACATGAGGTTAGAAATCAAACAGTGTTAATAAGCATAGAACTATTGTTATGTCACCCATGAATAAAGACATGAAATGACCTATGTACAAAAGTTCACAGTCATTGACATCATATTCCAAGACAAAAATATCAAAATAACTAAATGCTTCTCACACATGGAAGCCACACCTTAAACACGAAAAGAAATTCAAACCCACTTAGGTGGCTATAAATGACAGAGGAAGCAGCTGCCGTTAAAAAAGGTTGGGGTTTCTTAATAGCTCATGTCAGCAGCCATTTTAAAAAACAGGGTAATTTTTTAAATGGTTAGACATGACTCTTAAGCAACGATCCATGGTGAAATAGGAAAGTTGAGACAAATCTGTATACTGAGGAATACCATGGTATTAGGAGAAAATTGCTTCCCACTCTCTTACTAATTTAGCAAGTAAGAATGTATCAGCCTCAGATTGGTCAGTATCTAAGCAGCAGGCAGTAATTTTTGTTTTCTCCCCCGCCTTTCTGAAGAATTTAGAATGCATCTAATATTACTTGTTAACAATCATTTATATCCACTATCACCAGGCATATGTCTGGAGAGAGCTAGAATAGAATGCCCACGTGCTGTGTCTCATGTTAGTTGAAACTGTTGTTAAGGAGATAGAAAAATAGAGGATGGAAAAAAATCACACATGTGCAGAGACTATTTACTATTCACTTTCTACCCTCAACAAATCTAATGCCAAGCTTTGGTTTGACAATTTTTGAAAGACAGCCATCTCTACATCTCAAACAGTGAATGCAAACCGTCTCTTCAGCTATCTCCTTGACCTATAGAGATGATGACTCTATTTCTGGTTAAAATACATGAATAGGTGGGTGACTCTGTGGATAGCCAATTCGAAAGCTGGCCACAGGTTGGCTACATACACTGCGAGTGTTAAGAAAATATATGAAAATTTCCAATTACAAAGAAGATTAACTCAAGGGTGCTCATTGATACCTTATACAGTAAAGAGGCTATTTGCTATAATTTTTATCAGGTCAAGAGGAAGAGGAAACTTGAGAGCAAAGTTGTTCGTGACGTTATTTTTTGTAAGAGTGGTAGAAACTGCTAGACTGTCCCATGAGACTCACCAGGATGATTCTTGTACACATTACTCAAGTCAGGAGGTGGCTGGAGCCATCACAACTGGCTGTGACGCCTAAGGACACTGGACTATCTTTTCATTCAGGGAAAATTAAAAGTATCGAGGCTGATCAAACCAAGTTGTACCTAAATTCTCCTAGGAACATTCCAAAAACTAAAAAGCAGGAGAAGTAAAATATATATAGTCCCTAATTACAGCACTCAGATATCATGCAACCTCTTCATTCTCACTGAAATGAAAGTAGAAAACGGGGAAAATGGGAAAGGGGAGGAGTATTTTGGATTCTTCCTCAGTGCTCCATTCCTACCGTTCTATTTTGTCCCCGAACCAGAAAAATGACATCAGAAGTGTGGACACAACACAGCGCACAAGCCCTGATGAAGGTCAGGCTTTAATGAAGGAGGAAGAGGTAAAATATGAGAGTCCAGTTATAAGGCCACAAATAACTGTGCCCCGCCACGCATAACCCCTACATTCTTAAACCACTCTGCTCAACCAGCCTACGAAGGCAGCTTGAATTCGCAGGCCCCTGGTGCTGCCAAATATCCTGCATTTACTGCAGCAATCTCCCCATCACTACCCCTGTCAGGGATGTAGCACCTACCTCGGGGTGCTGCCAGACTTGCTTCCTGACACACATTTTCTTGAGCTGAAATACCTACAGCAGCCTGCCAGTTTCGGGCACTATGCTAAGTGCTTTTCATGTATTACCTCCTTTCATCCTCAGGACAGGACTATGAGATATGTATATTCTCATTCTTTCCACTTTGCAGATGAAAAAACTGCGAATAGTTTAGTAATTTACCCAAAATTACACAGCTAGGATGTAGCAGAACACTTACACCCTCATTTGCTTTACCATCAACAAAAGTCCAAACTCGCCAGCCTCACCATCAAGCATCTCTCTTTCCAGGCTTATTTCCTTCTCTTTCCCTCTGTTTCTTCCTTACTGCCTGGCATGGAACAATGCAGTCCTCTCAACAAGTACGTGTTGACCGAATGAAATGTCCAACCTAATGAATGATCGGTCCGTTTTTACTTCATTCAAGCACGGTTCCTATTTTCAAAGCCATAGGGAAAAAATTGTTTCAGCTTCTGCCCAGGAAATCTAATCTTTGAACATGACACTAGGCAACAAAGAAATTGCACAAGAACTTGTTAGGTTAATTATTCATCTCTCACTGTCAGCAAGGGCTTCCAGGCAAGGTAGTAGTCAGACTAGGGTGAGGCAAGGTTGTTGAATATGAGTCCCCAATCCAGGAAACAAACTCCTTATGACACACCCTTTCGTTCCTTGAAAGAAAGTTTGACAAATCTATCATAGGGTGATCAGACTTGGCAGTAGTCTTGAGTACCTAGAGCAAAACTGATTGTTTTGCAATCAAAACAAAACAAAAATTGTTTTGTTTGGTGGCAACAGTAGGATAAGTAAAATACAAACTTAATTCATATAGTGCTTTACAGGATATAAATCACTGATACATAACCTCTGACATCATCCCCACAGCAACACTGAGGTTTTATTTTTGTCTCCAGTTGGCATAGGAGGAAACTGAGATGCAAAAATGATGAGAAAAGTACCCCAAACTACAAAGCAGGCAAAAGACAAGAGCCCAAGTCTCCTCTCTCCAAGTCCAACCTGAGGGTTCCAGGTGTGAAGAGCAGTTATTTTCTCACAGACCTTTCCCTCGACACAAAGCAGCTTCCGTGAGAAAGACAGATTCTGCCCAAATCATACCAAGAATCCAAGCTGGGGCATGGAGGCTCTCAAGAAGATCCAGGAAAGAGCCGACAACGGGGCCCTTCTATCAAGGTTTCCGCAGGCTTAAGACACTAGCTCTGTCAACTGTGCACAATAAGTAATGGTTCTTATTACTTATAAGGTGACTTTTCCCTCCTTATCCCCCTTCTTCCTGTCCACTCCCAAAATACCTGAACAATCCAGAAAAAGAAAAGAAGAAAGTAGTAACAGCCACACTTGTCGCTTCTGGTGCTGCAATAGGCGCAGGGAGCAGAGCCTTATTACCTCAGCCTGGGGAAGGGCTGAGAAAGGGAGGCGATGGTTCATTTTGTGGATCAACTTGGAGGGTGTATTCGGATGAGATTAACGTTTAATGGGTGAACTTCAGGTAAAGCAGACTGCCCTCCACAGTACGGATGGGCCTCACACAATCAGCTGAAGGTCTGAACAAAAAGAGTAGACAAAAAAGACCAGCCTCCCCAAGCAAGGGGCAGTTCTCCACCATACTGCCCTAAGACTGGGTCTGCATCCATTCCAGTGAGAGCTGCCTCAGCTGCCCGGGTCTCCAGTCTGCTGGCCCACAGAGCAGATTTTGGACTTCCCATAATCACATGAACAAATTCCCTATGAAAAATGCCATATACATATATAGAAAATAGTGTGTGTGCGTGTGTGTGTATGTATACACATATATATGATCCCCTGGAGAAGGGATAGACTACCTACTCCAGTACTCTTGGGCTTCCTTGGTGGCCCAGAAGTAAAGAATCTGCCTGCAACGCAGGCGACCTGGGTTCAATCCCTGGGTTGGGAAGATCCCCTGGAGGACGGCATGGCAACCCATTCCAGGATTCTTGCCTGGAGAATCTCCATGGACAGAGGAGCCTGGTGGGCTACAGTCCATGGGGTCACAAAGACCTGGACATGACTGACTGAGCAACAAAGCACACAGCATATATAGATATATGATTTTATTTATTTATATTTTATTTTTATATTTTTATATTATATTTTTATTTTATTTTATTTATATTTTATTTTTATATTTTTAATTATATTTTATTTTTATTTTATTTTATTTATATTTTATATCATATATATATATGATTTTCCAGAGAAAATGATATATCCAATGATATATCATTGGTTCTGTTTCTCTGAAAAATCATGCCTAACAGGGAGAATACCAATTGGCAATGGTAGAATATTGTAGGAGCAAATTTTTGCTACAGATGAAGAAAGATCCCTGAGATGATGAAGAGGAACTCAGAGATAGGTTGTGGTGTCCATGTGGAGGAAGTACTGAAGTATAGGTACTTTGTGGAGGTGCTGGAATTGAGAACACCTTTGCTAAGGGAGAACTAACATTTTCAGCTATACAAGGAGAAAGTTTATCATTCTTAAAAATTATATAATATGTAAAAAATGTGGTATAAAGCTCACTTTGGTTATAAAAATACCACTAGAAAACACATTTGATGATTTTTATCAAATTAACCTTTTTGAAAGATGGCAAGACTCACATTATGAAAGAGGAATAACTTTCCCATTTTGCTTAATATGTGAAAGAATCAAGAGGCTACCAGCATACCTTGATTTAAACAGTATACTGCTGCTGCTGCTAAGTCGCTTCAGTCGTGTCCGACTCTGTGCGACCCCACCAGGCTCCCCCGTCCCTGGGATTCTCCAGGCAAGAACACTGGAGTGGGTTGCCATTTCCTTCTCCAGGGCATGAAGGTGAAAAGTGAAAGTGAAGTCGCTCAGTCATGTCCGACTCTTCGCCACCCCATGGACTGTAGCCCACCAGGCTCCTCCATCCATGGGGTTTTCCAGCCAAGAGTACTGGAGTGGGGTGCCATTGCCTTCTCCATTAAACAGTATACTGGGAAGCAAAAAAGTTTTTATGACAGAGCAAAGGAAAAATACTTCGTATTTGTTTCAGATATGTAATTTCAGCAAACACATCTATTAAAATACATAATCTCATCAGCTGCACTAAAGTTTATTTTTAAACAGATATTCAAAATATTTAAGCCCTAATCCTATCACAGCTGCAGCTGGATCATCAATTGGCAAGTCACAGGTTTACATTCATTCTCACCAAAATATCTGCATCATTAGAGTATTTATTTTGAGAATATTTTCCATGTGGATAATTAAAAGCATACAAGTCCATATACATTTCATTTTTATTATCAAAGTAGTTTTCAAAGATATTTCTAGCCCCAAAATATACAATAGGTATTAACTAAGGTTAAATTTAATGTATTTTTCTATGATGAAAATTTTGCACCTATGATAAAAGACTAACATAGAATGCTGACTTAGCTCAGAAATTTTAGTCTACTCATGAAAAATAATTTCTTCTGGTGGGATGATTTTAAAATTATTATACTAGACAATGACAACTTATCAATTAGTTAGGATGTTTTCAGCTGTAAACATCAGAAGACAATAAAGTTGGCTGAAGCAATCTATCTGGACATTGATATCTCTCTTTAACAGTACCTTCTGAGGTAGGTGGTTCTAGTCTGAGTAGGTCAGTGGCTCTATGGTGTCATCCTTTGTTCTTTCATCTCCGGCAGCTGGCGACCACCTTCTGATGTTTGCAAAGTGGTGGCAAAAGCTCCAAACAACACATTATCACGCAAGAATGTCCAAAGTAGGAACACAGGAGGCAGGGAGAGGTAAGGAAACTGGCTCCCTGAACCTCTCTCTTTTTTTAATAAGAGAGAAACATCTTTCCCAGAAGCCCTCAGTTGACTTTCCAATAAGTCTCCTTGACCAAAATGAAGTCCCATGACCTCTTCTATACTACTTTGGGCCAAATAGGGATAGGATTACCATGATTAGCTAAGAAGTTTTCACTCATCCTGTAGGGTTGGGCATTCCGCAGCCAGATATCTGAACAAAATTGGGGTTCTGTTAACAAGGAAGAAAGCAGGATGGGCAATCAAGAGTGACTTCCAGAGATGGGTAAGGGAATAACAGCTTATTTTGTGGGTGCTTTTCGCACCACTCACCTTATTATGCACGTTTTATACATTCTATCATCTAGTTCTCACAGTTAGAGGCCACTGTTATCTTCATTTTCCAGGTGAGGAAATCAAAGCACAGAATGGTCATACAGTTTCTTCTAAGTGACAGAACTGGGATTGAAATCAGACAGTCTGACCTCACAGTCAGCAAAGACTTGGTTCGGGCGGCTACAAAAATTTTTACAGCAGCAATGACGACTGAGGTGGCTATAAAATGTTCCTGGAGAGGTATACTAGTAAAAGGAGAACAGTTTTAAAGCCCTTCAAGTTTCAAATAAAAAGCATCTTATTTCATCCATTTTTACTGCATTATGCAAAGAAGGAATAAAAATTATTACAGGTATAACAAACTTTAGAATGCTCCCTTTAAAATATATAATGCTCCAATAAAATCTGTTGCTAAAACTTTTTGTTTTAAAATTCATATATATTACCAACAATAAAACTATTTATTGATCATCTTTGTACATATTTATTACAATACATAAATATATACATTTTACTTTGCTTTCTTCCAAATCGTTTTCATTTCCAGTCTTCCTGAATATCATGTGGAATAATGAAAAGAAAATTCCAATTTTATTTGCTGGCCACCTACATTCCTTCTAATTTTTCACCATCAGAAATAACACAACAAAGTTTCTTTTTGATTTTTTTTTTTTCTTACAGTTTTTTTCTTCTTCAGCTGTCTGTCTTTAGAACAGATTCCAAAGAGTGGGATGGCTGGGTCAAAGAGTCTCACCATTTGTATAATTTTTCACATCCACTGCCAATGGGCTCCTAAAAGCACTGAGCTATTAACAGTGCTGCCAGAAATGTATGAATGTACCCATTTTTCTCATGCCACATAAGCTTTGTTTTACTTATATTTGTATTCATTAAATAGCTATAAAATGGCTTCTCATTATTTTTTTTTACTTCCATTTCTTTGATTTGGAGTGGACCATTTCCCCATAGGCATATCTGCAACTATTTTCTCACGTGAAAACCTGTTCCTATTCTCCGCTCATTAATCTTTCTGGGTCTAAGTGCTGTTGTGATTCACATATTTCAAAACAAGTTGGTTTAATTTCATTTCTGCAAACTATCATGCAAACTGACTGACTAGTTTGTCTAGACTTACACTTGGGTGAACCCAAATTCCAGCTTGTATCCTCAAACTCCTAGATTAATAACTGAGGCATAACTGTCAGTCTTAGTGATAAAAATATTAACAAGAATGTTTCCACTGCTTATCTTTTTCACCAAGATACATACTAAGACTGCATACTCAAAAATTCTAAGAATAATATTTATACATCAGCCCTTGTTTTCATTGTCAACTACACTCTGCAGATAAAGGATTATTCTTTCACTATGGGATAATAGCCATCATAAGATTTCTTTTGTGCTTTTATTCCAAAATTGCAAGGTGGAAAAAAACAGTATCTTCAGATTTTATTTTCCTTAAGTATAAAGAAAAAAATCCTCCTCAAAACAACATATACAATAAACTTTTCAATCTTAAGCAAAAAAGAAAAGGCAAAAAAGGGGGAGGGAAGGATAAACGAGGAATTTGGGATTAATGGACACACACTACTATATGTAAAATAAACAACAAGCACCTACTGTGTAGCACAGGAACCGATATTCAATATCTTATAATAACCTATGATGGAAAAGAATCCGAAAAAGTGTGTATGTGTGTGTGTGTATCTAAATCACTGCTGTAACCTGAAATTACTACAACAATGTAAGTCAATTATACTTCAATACAAAAAAAAAAAGAAAAAGCATAAGGTACATTGTTGTAAATACTTTTTTCAACTCTACCACTCTGCCTCTTATCTCCTTCTGTTACCTAAATATTTATTCTCAAACCGGAATCCCTAAGAGAGCCTTTTAAAAATGTAGGTTCCTGCCCCATGCCCCAAATCTTTGGGGTTGCAGCCTAATAATCTGTACTTTTAAAATATTCCCCAAGTTTTCAAATATTTTAGTTGTAAAAATTCTCATTTTAAACTAAGTCTCTTAACAAGAACCATAATGCTAATATTTAAATTGATTTTAAATTCTGCTAAGCCAAAGATCTGTATTCACTTTTGTAGTGCTTCCCACCCAGGTGGCGGTAGTGGTAAAGAATCCGCCTGCCAATGCAGGAGACCCAAGAGACGTGAGTTTCATTCCTGGGTAGGGGAGATCCCTGGAGGAGGGCATGGCAACCCACTCCAGTATTCTTGCCTGGAGGATCCGATGGACAGAGGAGCCTGGTGGGCTACAGTCCATGGGGTCGCAAAGAGTCAGACACGACTGAAACAACTTAGCACACACACTGCTTTGGAAAGCTCTTGAAAGACAATTTAAGCTGTTAACTCATCTTTTACCTAAGAAAGAGCAGAGGCCAGAGACAAACATTTTTTGCTCTCACTCCTTTGCTAGGTAAGGTAAGGATGTGTGACACCTAGAATCATCACTGGTATCAATTTACCCTCAAGAGTGCTTTTCCTGAAGGAAGTATTCAGGAAACCTTAGTCCTATGGCAAAGGCTTTGTTAGTTTTTTGTTTACTTTTTTATAAATAACCAAAATTAACTTGTATAAGGGTAGCACAACTGTGAGTAATTTTATTTTTTCAAACTTTTCCATAATGTTTGGGGGAAGTTTTTTGGGGGGGGAGGGGAGTTGTTTTTATGCTTCAGGAGAAACTGACAGACATAAAAAAAGCCTTGGTGGCATTCCCCATTTATAAACTGGTTGCTTTTGAATTCTCTTCATTGACAGGAATTATTAGAATCTTATTCTAAGATGTCCAAAAGTGCAGCAATAGTTTATTACTGTATTCAATAATGCTGATTTCTGCATTACCCTATTAATAAGGATTATTCTATATGCATATATTCCACATATGTACATAATATATATATAAAGAGAAACTTGGATGCATTTGCCAATCAGGATATTAACGTAAAAGCCTTCGTAAGTCAATGCTTTACTAACTCTCCAAGGTATTTCCACAAAGGTCTTTAAACCACAGGAAAGCACTTCAGCTGTGGCCTCAGCTGTGTGGAGAGAAGACCCTGTGGTTAAGAGTTTTACCTTCTTTCTGCAGCCCCCCAAAAAAAGACAGCCGTGCTATGTGAAGAGAACTCTGAGGAGACAGGGCAGCATACACAGTCCTCCAGTCAACAAGGAAACATGTTAACTGCGGCCTCCTGAACGGGCTAAATCTTACTATTCAGCCTCGTTCCAGAAACAATATTAGTAATCAGTCCTGCGTTCCTTGAAAGATTAGTGTTCCGAGTTCAGCCTTCCCCAGTGGGAGTATTCTTTACCCAATTCTACAATACACAGGCTGCAAATCTTTTGATCTCATTGAACTAAAACAGGCAAAAGCATTCAATATCTTACTCCATAGTTTCATGTTAAGCTTCCAACTGCAGGCTATAATTGGCCAGAAATGTTGATGCTTCTTGAACTATCCTACCAAAACATCCTAACAGAGGGGCAGATCCCAAGTACAAAATTAAATTACTTCCCCTAGGGAATGTCTTAAGAATTCTTGTATATGTTCCATCTTAGTCCCTGTTATATTTATGCATTTTCTTTGATAACAAATATTTCTTTTAAAACTCTAGGATAAATGGATAGTCCCGAAGGAGGAAGTAGGTGTATTACAGCACTTCATATACCCAAGAGGGTGCACACCCATCAGATTATCTGCCTTATTAAAAATGCTTTCCAACTGCAAACCACATGCACAAAGCAAGTTCCTGAGAGCTCTTTGTGCAACCAGCTGGCCCAGGCCCTCACTGTGTTAACTGAGCCAGAAGGGCCCTGAGGACAGAGACCAGGAGGTTCCCCATCCGGTGAACGTGAGGAGATGGAGAGAGATGGAGAGAGAAGATGGAGAAAGGAGATGGAGGCTGGACCTGGAGCCACGTGCTCGCCCCTATGTAATCCGAGGAGTGAAGAAAGGTGGTTTTCAGAAAGGGACTCAGTGAAGAGGATACTCAGAAGCAGAGGCGAGAAGCAGAATGAAATGCCACCTGGGTCTCTGATATATCCAGTCTGGGGTTGGGGGGCTGCCCTTCCCGGAGCTGGGCTCCGACCATTTGGAAGCTCAGCTCTCTGAGTGATTCACCTCAGCACAACACAAGGAACTCTAGTTGGCAAAAGATGAGCTAAAGCAATGAAAAGGCAACCCAGGGCCTCGGTCACCATAAGCTGAATCGCTTTTGCTGTGGTTGCAACCTTACCCTAACAACAACTTTCAATTTTAAAAAAGTTAAAAATTAAGACATAGGGGCAATAAAACGAAATCAATAACCGGACAGGTTCCTAGCTGGATATAAAGCAGGTATTCCTTCTTACCTAGCAAGAAGAAACCGATCCAACCTGCCTTGCCTTAAGCTGCCGTAGTTTTAGAATTGATAATCTGTAAATTATGGGTACACACACTTTAAAAAGAGGAAGGCGTGCAGGCCTGTCTTCCGTCCTCCCCAGGACGGAGAACTTCCCTTTTCTCCAGGTCGTTAGGCACTCTGCTGCTGTCACGGCGGGCAGGGTGGAAAGAGGCGGCCCCAGCACAGACGGCCTCGGTCCACCCGCACAAGGAAGGCGGAGAGCGGGACCAGAGAGCTGGCAAAGAGGAGCAGTGCACCTCCAGTCGCGTGGCGGAAACCAGAGCCGGCACCGCGCTCAACAGAAGCGAGCTCGGGCATTGCCATGCGCACCGGATGCGGAAATGCTTAATTACGCATCTGCGCTAGTCACTGCAGGAGGCCTTTAAAATGAGTGATTACTACGTTCATTTAAAAGTAATAAGGAATCTTATTCCATCTGTTCTAAATCGAGAAAAATAATTGAAGGAAATTCTTGTAATATTCTGAATTTACATTTTTGTAGCGGGGGCTAGCTTTTGTATACATGGTTTAAAAGAAAATGTATGGATGACCCATAATTTAAGAATTGAATTCATACCCCTTTCACTTATTGTTCCAGATAGAAAATAAGACATATGGGGAAAATAATTTTAAAAGAGAGATTTAGATGAAGAACGAGTTGCCAGCAAATGCCCAGCAGTGGACCAAGCTGGTTTCTAAATCAGTAGGTGTGTGAGCTGAACACCTACGGACTAAACCCCTAAGTGTGAGAAGCATCAGTGGAAAAGATTCCTGCCTTTCTCTGTCTCTGATTGTGTGCCTTTAAATCACACTCTAAGTCACTGACATTTAGATACTCTCCACATTTCAACAGTTTCACAAAAGGTACAAATAGGCACAAGGGAGCCAAAGGAAAGACAATTTGAACACAATCATCTATATCAAAGTACCGAAACCAAAGGGCATTATAGTCGTTACAATCAGGAAATAAGTCAATCTGAGGAAGACAAAGGGGAAAAATCGATAGATCTCCATCCTAAAGTTAAACATCTGTCTTCCAGGCTCTTTTTTTTAAAAAATACACTTTAAGATTCATTCTGAATGGAGATACTAATTGCTCCTAACTCAAAGGATTGTTCTGAGTATTACACGAGTTAATATTTTGTATTAAAAAAAAACAGATTAAAAAAAATTTTTTTTTAAAGATTCTTTCTGAAGAAGACATCATCAGTCACCCGTAGAAAGGATTAAAAACAAAAGCTAGCTGTTTCAGAAGATGGCACAGGAAAAGAAGGGGGTGTAAGTCTCTAAACATAAGGCACGTGGTCAGCATTCTTTTAGGGCATTGTGGAAACGAAGTCAGGTGGCCAAATGTAAGTACCATGTAGACCCACAGGAAAACTGAACATTTCCCAGTTCAATACAATCTGACAATGGTTTTAGGAAGTATTCTTTTTTTTTAAAAAGTTACACAGAGATGATTTTTAAAGCCATACAGACAATTTTTTACTTGATAAAACTTAAAATCAACACAATATTAGTCAACTTTTTGCACAAACCTTTTTTTATTGAGGTAAAATATACCTAACAAACTTTACCAGTTTAAGCATTTTCAAGTGTACATTCAGTGGCATTAACGGTATTGTTATGCAAGCATCACCACTACCTCCAGAATTTTTTCATCATCCTGTACAGAATCTATTAAACAATTCCCCCTCACCACCACCTCCTCCTACACCCAGTAAGCACCTATTCTACGTTCCATTTCCTTGAATTTGACTATCCTGGGTCTCACATAAGCGGGATGTTAACAATATCTGTCCTTATTTTCCTTCTTGTATGGCTTATTTCATTGAGCATAATGTCTTCAAGATTCATTCGTGTTGTGGCATGTATCAGAAATTCATTCCTTTTTAAGGCTAGTGCATGTATGCATAAATTTTGTTTATCCATTCATCTATCAATGGACATGTGAATTGTTTCCATCTTTTGGCTATGTGAGTCATCATGGTGAGCAATCGATGACTGCTCTAATTATTGGTGTACAACAATCTGCTCAAGTCTCTACTTTCAGTTATTGTGGATATACACTCAGAGGTGGAATTATGTTGGATCAAGTGGTAATTCTATGGTAGGATTTTTGAGGAACCGCCATACTGTTTTCCAGAGCAGCTGTACCATTTTAAATTCCCACCAGCAACACACAAGGGCTCCAATTTCTCTGCCACTTAACCAACATTTAGTGTTTTCTGGGTATTTTGATAACAGCCATCTTAACGGGTATGAAGTGATATCTCGTGGTGGTTCTGAGTTGCATTTCCCTAATGATTAGTGACTCTTCCATTTTCTTTTAAATAGTGTTTCAAAATATGTCTTTTTGTTTTGTTTCAGTATCTCTTTCTATATAATAGAAATGTAGCCACTGCTCTAAGGAGATAATCATGAAATGTTCTGGGAGCTCTGAAAACCTTCCAAGACACTAAAAGTAAGGAGCCAATGTTCCCGTTATCCAGGTCACAAGTAGGTGCCAAAACCCTGGGGCCCAGACATAAAAGATATTTGCAAAAATGCCTTTGAGGTTCTTAAGGACTAGGTAAAACAGCCTTGAACACAATCCTCCTATATTGCCAATAATGTCTTTGTTGTCAAAGAGATTAACTAGCTGAGTTAAGTGGAAAGCTGGATGGTCCCAGGGTTCTGGGGTACGAGGATGGTTCACCAAGTCAAGTATTGCTGCTCCTACCTGAGGCCTTGGTTGATCAGCTCCCACTAATGTGTACATGTGTGTGTTCACATGTGCACACATGCATTCTCTGGCACCCCTCCCAGAGCTACACCCCAACAAAACAATCCAGCAACAGATTCAACCACCTCATGATAAAAATGATTTCACAAACCTGAGAAGCAGAAACAGGCACTTAAAAGCTCTTGGGGTTAAAAGCCCTGCTGTGAGATAACTCGTTCAGTTCTCCAGGTCTGGGTCCCTCTTCGTCCAGCCCACCATGAGTTTCCAAATCCTATAAATAACCTTCCTTTCCCTTCTCCATCTAAGCTAACCTAACCATCTCTAGGCTGCCTGAGAAAATTTCCCTTTCAAATCTTTTCTCTTCCTTTTTCTTTATTAAACTGTCTTCCAATTCACAGTCATTCATTCAACAGGCAACACACGCGTGCTGCAGACCGCTGTGTGTGAGGGGCAGGGCTTGGTGCTGGCCATACCGTGATGCCAGCCGGAAGGGACTCGCGTGGAGGGGGTCTGCCCCCTCTCATTCGTACTTTATCTAAAATCCTGAAGTATTTCTGAGGGCTTATAGCCATTCTCTGTTCATCTATAAACAGAGGGTCACTTACAATAGCTCATTGAAAATGAAGTGGCGCAATAAAGATTCTTGAGCAAAGTCACTCATCTCGGTGGCCTCCTCAGAAAAATGGTAATACCACCCTTCCTGGAAGCAGAGACCTGAACCAAACAATCATTTATAGGGAAATTCATCAAAAAGCTTTCTCAGAAAGAACAACAACAGTCAAAAAGAAATAGGCAATCTTTTCTAAAAACTTTCACCCTAAGTCTCTATGCTAAAGATGAAGCTTCGATGGCTGCTGCAGTAGCGGCCATCACCGCTGGTCTCCTGAAGGAGGTTTACGATGGAGTGACAATGAGGGGCCCCAGAGACTCTGAGACTTCACTGCTGAACAAAAGACCACAACAATGTTGAAGACACAGTTTATGTTACTAGTACTAAGCCAACAAGAACATTTGCCTCATATTAAACAACACAGCCTGCTAACTTCAGTTCAGAGGTGACCAGAAGAGAAAGCCTGCAAGACTAGTTCACCCGTATGAGGAAAACAGGAAAAAGATGTCAAAATCACCTTTGTTGCGTGTAATGGAATAAGAGAAAACCCGAGGGCAAAATGTAAACATGCACACGATGAGGAATCTCAACCAAAAACCTGTAATGTGTGACGTGCACCAGGCTTTGCAGTAAGAATCTAGGTATCAACAACTACCAACCAGAACAAAATATTCATGTACTTTTGTACAAACAAACCTTCCTGACCACACAGTGGTTCTCCCTGACACTGCATTCTGGGTAGAGAGCAGCAAATGAAATCCAGACAGGAAGTAGCCAGAAAAAAGAAATGGCAGAGCATTCTAGCCCTATCTTCTTGTGGAGAAACAAGAGTCACTATTATATTTTAATCAAATTATTTTAGAACCCAGACCCTAAAATTACCAAATAATATGGTTACTCACAGATGCTGGGGTAGTTATAAATGAGTTTTGTAATGGTTTGGCTTCCTTCCTAGGATCTGCATCACCAAGTTGGCCCTAATTACTGACCACTGACAACTGCAGAGTCACATTCCGATCCAGAATGAAAAATTCTGACCTACTCCCCTTTCTGAAGCCTTTTCTCATTCTGATGCATATGGATTTGTGCTAATGGAAATTCCATGTGAAAATTCCAGCTTGTCAAAATGAGTCCATTCTCTACCCCCCACCAAAAAAAAAAAAGCCGTTTAAAGAAAGTATAATCACTTTTAACTTAAGAATGACAATACATTCATGCCAAGGGGGAGTGGGGATGAAGAGGGATGAACTAAGAGTTTAGGATTGGTAGATGCAAACTATTACATTTAGAATGGATAAAAAACAAGGTACTAATGTATAGCACCAGGAACTATATTTGGTATCCTGTGATAAACCGTAATTTGGAAAAGAATATAAAAAAAGGATGTATATATATATATATATATATATATGTACAACTGAGTGCCTTTGCTATACAGCAGAGATTGGCAAAACACTGTAAGTAAACTATACAGTAAATAAATAAATAGAAAGACAATATATTCAAAGTTTCCTTTCCTAACATGGATGTCTGAGCAATACATTAAGATACAAACATTGCATGATATGTTCTGGTGCTGTTTGTGAATTAGAATTATGCCTCATTAAAAAGTATACTATCACGTTTGAATTTGCCTAAAAGCCACAGTTGTATAGCAACAGAAGAACACATGCTACTATTCTTGTGCGGCAGAGGCTCATGTTGTCCTCCCAGATAGCCACTGTCCCTTTCCTCTAAGGAAATAGAAGGTACAGCAGGGCTCGTGGCCGCATCCCTGAAGATTACATCTTCTAGCCTCCCTTGCAGAGTAGTAGTCATGTGATTGGTTCTGAGCAACGGAATATGAGCCACATGATGTCCGCAACCTCTAGGTCACTTTTCTAAAAGGAAAGGAGATTGTCCTCCTATTTCCTATTCCCTTTTGCCACAGTAATAGAAACTCAAGCAGCCATTGTAGCTGGCAGAATGGAAGATGTGGGGTAGAGAGGGCAAAGTGATAAGACAGAAAGAACGGTTATCGCCAACATCATAAGGCCATCTTATCGGCCTTGGTCTGCTTATGTTCTGACCCATATAGGTGCGAATGAAATAAACTGCTATTTTCAACAAACCAGTATCCTAATACATCTCTTGAAGCACTTTGAACCCAACCACTATCTTTTGTTGTGATACCTGTTCCTTAAACAGAAGGCACCATGGTTTTCTTTCATGCGTGTGTACACTGACACATTTTATTATTGGAGGGCGATTGCTTTACGGCAGTGCGGCGGTTTCTGCCCCGTGTGCGTGCTGGTCGTGTGCAACTCTCTCTCTGACTCCACGGACTATAGCCCGCCAGGCTTCTCCAGCCATGGGATTCTCCAGGCAAGAGTGCTGCAGTGGGTTACCATTTCCTCCTCCAGGGCATCTTCCCAACCCAGGGATCGAACCCGGGTCTCCTGCACTGCACGCAGATTCTTTACCAACGGAGTCACATGGGAAGCCCAGTCTCTGCCATACATCAATGCAAATCGGTCACAATTACATATGTGTATATATATACACATATATATATCTCCACCCCCATTCCACCCCTCTGCGTTGTCACAGTATGTCAGGCTGGGCTCCTTTCTCTTGCAGTAGCAGCAGCCTCCTGCTAGGTATCTACTTTACACATGATAGTATATATGTGTCAATGCTATTTTCTCCGTTTGTCTCACTTTCTCCTTCCCCTACCATGTCCACCAGTCCATTCTCTATGCCTGTGTCTTCATTTATTCTCTGTAAAGAGGTTCATCAGTACTATTTTTCTAGATTGCATATATATGTGTTAGTATATATTTATTTTTCTCCTTCTGACTGACTTCACTCTGTATAACAGGCTCTAGGTTCATCTACCTCATTACAACTGACTCAAATTCATTCCTTTTTATGGCTGAGTAATATTCCATTGTCTATATGTTCCACAACTTCTTTATCCATTCATCTGCTGATGGTCATCTAAGGTTGCTTCCATGTCCTGGCTATTGTAAACAGTCCTGCGGTGAACACTGGAGTATATGTGCCTTTCTGAATTGTGGTTTTCTCAGGGTATATGCCCAATAGTGAGACTGCTCAGGGTATATGCCCAATAGTGAGACTGCTAGGTCATATGGTTGTTTATTCCTAGGAAAACATAGGCAATATACTCTTTGACATAAATCACAGCAAGATCTTCTTTGACCCACCTCCTAGAGTAATGGAAATAACAAAAATAAACAAATGTAACCTAATTAAACTTAAAAGCTTTTGCACAATAAAAGAAACTATAAACAAGACTAAAACAAAACCCTTAGAATGGGAGAAAATGATCACAAACAAAGCAACTGACAAAGTATTAATCTCCAAAATATATAAGCAACTCATACAGCTCCATATCAGAAAAACAAACAGCCCAATCAAAAAATGGGTAGAAGACTTAAACAGACATTTCCCCAAAGAAGACACACAGTCAATAAACACATTTTTTAAAATACTCAGCATCGCTCATTAGAGAAATCAAAACTACAATGAGGTATCACCTCACACCAAGCAGAATGACCACCAAAAAAAAAACTACAATCAATAAATGCTAGAGAGGATGTGGAGAAAAGGGAACGCTACTGCAGTGTTAGTGGGTATGTAAATGGGCACAGTCACTATGGAAACAGTATGGAGATTCCTCACTCTGGGTTTCTTGAACGGAATTTCTCACCATGTTTTTAGCACCTACTGTCAATGCTTGATGTCAGTTTGATGTTCACATTACTCTGTTAGAGTGGTTAGGATCAACTTTCTCAGTCCCTGAAATTAATTTCTATAATAAGCAATCCATAAAAAGAAGCAGCCTTCCCACTCTTCACTCAGGGCATTCTACAGAAGGAGCATGCATCTGACTAGCATCTATCTCACCATCCAAGATGGATCTCATCTTGTCCTCATCATCCCTCCATCAAGAAAGGTAGGACAAAAAAAATAAAAAAATTTAAAAAAATTAAAAAAGAAAGGCAGGACACACCTGGGAACTTTCTTCACATCTTTTGGAAACTAAGAATCATATCTTCACTTCTTCCAGACCCCTGAGGGTGACGAGAAAAATCACCATTTTATAGTTCAGGAAATCAAAATCCATGACTCCAGATAACAGAACAAAATACTAAGGACAAAGTTATCAGGTCAGGTTTCGCAGGTTCTTTAAAAGAAAAATTCATCACAATGCCGATGTAGATTCATCAATTGTAACAAAATGCACCACTCAGTGGGGGATGTTGATAATGGTGGCAATGCATGTGTGGGGGACAGGGGGTATGTGGGAACAACCTGTACTCTCCTCTCAAACTGTCTATGAGCCTAAAACTGCTCTTTAAAATAAAAGAAAGTCTTTTTTAAAAGAGATATATACATATGTGCACATATGCTCAGTTGTATCCAACTCTTTGCAACCCCATGGACTGCAGCTTGCCAGGCACATCTATCCATGGGATTTTCCCAGCA
This sequence comes from Cervus canadensis, assembly GCF_019320065.1. Lineage (NCBI taxonomy): Eukaryota > Metazoa > Chordata > Mammalia > Artiodactyla > Cervidae > Cervus > Cervus canadensis. Next base: position 47,934,577 of record NC_057409.1, on the reverse strand, counting down.
AGAATACTAGAATGGATTGCCATTTTCTCCTCCAAGGGGTCTTCCCAACTCAGAGATTGAACCTGCATCTCTTGTATACACACACACACACACACACACACACACAATCTGTTATAAAAGAAACTAAACTGTCTCAATGTTGTAATAGTCATTACCACTTACAGAATGAAAATAATAGTTGGCGCAAAGGTAATAATGATCAGAGTCAGCCGCCAAAAAATACACCAAGAAAACCCAGTAAAAATTGAGTCCTCATAGAACGGTTCTGTCCAAGGTGTATGTGTGTGTGCTCAGTTCACACGACTGAGTCCAAGGTCATCTCTTTGTGACCCCAGGGACTGCAGACCGCCAGGCTTCTCTGTCCGTGGAATTTTCCAGGAAAGAACACTGAAGCAGGTTGCCATTTCCTCCTGCAGGTGATCTTCCCGATCCAGGGACCGAACCCGAGTCTCCTGTGTCTCCTGCGTTGGCAGGCGGACTCTTTACTGCTGCGCCGCCTGGGAGCCCAGCTCCATCCTGCATCAGCCTCTGATGTCACTCCAACCAAAAACCCAACTAAGAACACACATGTTATTAACCCATTCCACACACCAGGCAGTTTTTTTCTTATTTCAGTCACAGAAACAAAAAAGGACTTCCTTAAGTAAAAGCTTTTTTAAAATGAAAACTTGCATTGTTTTTTTTCCCTTCACTGCCTCTGCACTGTCTAATAAAAATGACTTGAGTGTTTTGTGTTTCTTTAACTCCTAAGTGTGGGATTTCCCATATGCAGAGTATTGCAACTGTGACCATTTATGAACAGAGCACATAAAATGCTGCCATAAGAGTAAACAACAAACCAACAGGTATCACTTTCCTCTAACACTTGAAAGAGCACATCATTTCATATTTTTTTAAAAAGACAGTATTATACAACATAAGGAATATAGCCAATATTTTATAATAACTATAAATGAGCATAACCTATAAAAATTGTGTACCTATAAAAATTGTATACCTTTAACAGACTTTTGGACTCTGTGGGAGAAGGCGAGGGTGGGATGTTTCCAGAGAACAGCATCAAAACATGTATATTATCAAGGGTGAAACAGATCGCCAGCCCAGGTTGGATGCATGAGACAAGTGCTCGGGGCTGGTGCACTGGGAAGACCCAGAGGGATGGGATGGGGAGGGAGGCGGGAGGGGGGATCGGGATGGGGAGCACATGTAAATCCATGGCTGATTCATGTCAATGTATGGCAAAAACCACTACAATATTGTAAAGTAATTAGCCTCCAACTAATAAAAATAAATGGAAAAAAATAAAATAAATTTCAAAAAAATTGTATACCTTTAACATTAATATTGTACATCTACTATACTTCAAGTTTTTTTTAAAAAAGAAAAGAAAGGAGTTTTAATACTATTTCAACTCTTTGGCATAATATTAGCAGCATAATTTAAGAGTTCTAATCCAAACCACCTATGTTTTCACAAGTTGAACTTCCAGTAGTGAAAGTATTTTTATTGTACCCTCCAAGAGCTAAAATTTAAAGCATATCTGGCTTAAGGTAATTAAAAATCCACCTAGAATTTATGTTCCATAGAGTATATGACATATCCCTGTACAAAAAAATGAACTTTAGTAAACTGGATGTAGGCCAGAGGAAAGCTGTACCATAAAGGCAGCAAAATGACTGCTCGGGCAGGTGGAGCCTATTTGAGGGGTACAGGCTGCTCAACCAGGCTGAACAAACAGTCTTTTAGGGGACCAACCAGAGGTGACCACTTAAAGAATTTTCCACCACACGCCACCATTTTCAGTCCTTTCTGATTAAGGACCAAAATAAGAGCTGTGGTAGTTGTTTCATTTCAATCATTTAGAAAGCCCCAAATAACAGCTAAGAGCTTTCTATAAGCATGCCAGCGGGGAGGCAGGGGGAGGAAAATTACAGTTGAAATTATATCCTTTAGAGAGCCAGTTAAGCCACTAATTCACAAGCAGGTCTCAAGGCTGCTATCTGACCCAGAAAGCCACAGGTGAGGGATTCATTTTAGGACTGATTACATGAACGTCAAATCATTCCATTTTTTTAACCTTTTAAAAAATTTGGACTTTTTTCACACTTTTTCTTTACACAACTGAACGATGGTCCCAACCCAAGGACTTGAACTTGGAAGTGGAAAACCTTCCAGTCTGAGCATTGAAGAGTGTTACTAGCCCTTGCATACCTCAGGCAAGTCATTACACCTCTGGATTTTGCCATTTCCCTACCTGCAAAACAAACAAAAAACCACTTCCTACTTCCTGTTATGATAAAAAACAACAACAACAACAACTAGGGTAAGTCAAGCTCCAAAAAGACTTTCAATATGGTATATGACATTCAAACAGCCAGTTTTGGGGTAAGAAGAGGGAGGGAGGTTCAAGAAGGAGGGGATATAAAGCAATTGTCTTCCAATTTAAAATAAATTAAACATTTTTTAAAGAACTTAGAAATAATCTCTTCCATTTAATCTATTTGCAATATAGAAAAACTCCCTATATAATCTATTCAAAGTAATAAAGAAAAAAGTTTGACCCTTTCAAGTCATAGAGAAGTATTTGCTCTAGAGGGCCCAGTCTTCTAGATTAATGTCCAAGAGGGCAGGGATTTTGTGTTTTGCTGTGGAGTATATCTTCAGCACCTAGAACAGTGCTCAGCCCATAATAGGTGCTCATTACATATTACTATTAACAGATGAATAAATGAATAAACAGCTGGCAAAGAATCTGCCTGCAATGCAGGGGACCCCAGTTCTATTCCTGGGCTGGGAAGATCCACTGGAAAATGGATAGGCTACCCACTCCAGTATTGGGCTTTCCTGGTGGCTCAGCTAGAAAAGAATCCGCCTGCAATGCGGGAAACCTGGGTTGGATCCTTGGGTGGGGAAGATCCCCTGGAGAAGGAAACTGGCTACCCACTCCAGTATGCTGGCCTGGAGAATTCCATGGACTATATAGGTCATCTTCAGCACCTATAAGTGTCCAGCCCATAATAGGTGCTCATTACATATTATAATAGATGAATAAATGAATAAAAGTTCAGCACTCAATAAAGGTAGGAATGCTTTTTTTCATTTTAGCCATTTCAGGTGGAGAATTCCTTAAAATGTGTAGTAGCACCCTCTCTTATCTTCTTAAAAAGATCATAAAGACCATAATAGCACACTCTGCAACAGCAAATGGTCACCTTTATGTCCATCAAATATTTCAAAGATGCCCTTCGTGTGCTTTAAAACATTAAATCACTACAGAATTTTTTATGCAATTTTTAGCTTTTTCATGCTCTTATCATTTTTACCACCCTTCCCTTTCTGTAGGGTTGTCATTTCTGCCTATTGTGAACAGCTTAAAATTGGCCGTTTCTGAGTTATTATTTGATTAAAAGCCAGTCAACCACAACTTAGCAGAGTGTCTCAAGTAAGAGTACAAGGCTCTAAGAGATAAGGGAATGGGGCGAGGAGAGGGGGCTCTCTGTCTGCAAGCACCTGCTTCATGGGATCAGCCTACACTGAGGGATCAGCCTGCACTGAGGGATCGGCCTGCCCTGAGGGATCGGCCTGCCCTGAGGGATCGGCCTGGACTGAGGGATCGGCCTGCCCTGAGGGATCGGCCTGGACTGAGGGATCGGCCTGCCCTGAGGGATCGGCCTGGACTGAGGGATCGGCCTGCACTGAGGGATCGGCCTGGACTGAGGGATCAGGCTGGACTGAGGCCTTCCTGGTATGTACTGCTTTCAAAGAGCAGAGTAAGTCCTTCAAACTGAAGCAGCTGAACAAAGGGGAACTTTCCTAATGCTAGAGAACTAGCATTTTTAAATAATATGTTAAAGAGGAATGACCTAAAGCTGCCCAGCTAACCTGTGGTTTGAACGCCCAAGCATCTTAAATCAGGCCCCATTTTACAGGATCTTAGGTTAGTATTGGTTTGGGAAAGAAATGTGACTCTTAGATAAAATAAGAAATGCACATTAGAAAAAAATCTAACAGTTCCGTGAAAAATCATTAAGCTGTGAGGCGTCGTTTCTTGACCTGGGTGCTACTTATACAGGTTTGTTCATGGAGACACACATTAGGTGTTCTCCTCTGTATGCGCAGTATGCTTCAATAAAAAGCGTGACAATTGCCAATGCAGAGTAATATTTTATCCTTGCCCTATTCTAACGTAAACTGGCCTTTCATAAGCGATAAAGCACAGAGTTTGAACATGGAGATAGAAGCCGTAAGACTCCTCTCTCCAAATAAAGACCCACTCAGAGAAACACTCTACTCATCACCAGAAGGCTGTTGCCTGGGAAACCGGAGCTGTAACTACTGCAGTCACACCTCAGGGACAAAGATGGCCAAGATCTATTTCAATTCTTAGATGCCTCGAGGAACCACAGATGACTCTAACTATGGAAGACAGCCAATCTGTAGTAACAAAGAAGCGCATGCCCGAGTTAGAGAAGCTACAATTGTTAAAGGAAAAAAAGAGAGGCAGGGAAGAAGGAAAGAGAAAACGAAATTCAAGGGCAGCAAGTAAAGCCCCATCTAAGGACTGCACAGCTCAAGGCTACAGGTTTCATTCATTTCAGCCAATCCACCCTCTTTACCTTATGGTGACCCCACAACAGCGCCTGCTGGCCCCCTGCCGGGAGTAGGGAGTACAAAGCTGAGTAAGACTGGCCCTTTCACGGGGGAAGGCAAGCTCAGAGAAGCACCCCACTCGAGGTACAAGCGCCCTGGAACAAAGTAGGGGCGCCAATTATCTTCTGTATGAAATGGGCGTGGGAGGCTTCAGAGAGAAGGTGGCAGTTTTTAAGCTTGAATTCAAAGAATATGTGCGATCTCCCCAGGATGAGGCCGAGGAGGGGCATCTCAGGCCAAGAGAACAACAGATACAAAGGACAGAGGCAGGCCACAGCCCCATTCTGTCTCAGAGGGTGGCTGCTGCACCTCGGCAGGCAGGGGGAAACTCCCCTTGGAGACCAGGTCTCACACGCTGTAGGACGTGCGCCATCTCGGACCCCAGCCGCCATTCCCTGGCAGCAGCTCCCAACCATTCTGATAACTAACGGAATGCTCCCCACGTTTCCAAACATACCAAGGAGTGAGGCTGTGCTACTGCTCAGACGTGAGAAGCCCATGAACACAAGAAAACAGGTGTGTGGCTGGAACAGGGGCTGGGGGGTCCGTAGGATGGGAGCTGAGGATGGGAGCAGGTGAGGACCAGGATGAAGGGCTTCACGTCCCTGCTAAGGAGTCAGGCTCTCTGCCAGACCGAGGGAAGAGACAACAGTCTCGGAGCAGTCACGTAGGAGGCCAAACCAACAAGACTTGGCAGCTCATGGGCTGTGAGGGGGTGGAGAAGGAAGAATGGAATAAAGAATAACCCCCAGTCATAAGCTGGGCCAACTGAGTAAACAGAAGTGGTACTGACCAAAGGAAAGAATAGAGTCTGAGCAGGGCTAGGAGGGGATGGAAAAGGGAAGTGGGAAATGAGTCTGAGTCTGAAGCTCATAAGGTACATCCAGGTGGGATGTTTAAAAGTAACAGACAGACTAATGCTAAGGAGAGACATCTGGGCTGGAAGTAAGAGAAACATTGGCATTTAATTGCTGAGTCTGAAGCTCATAAGGTACATCCAGGTGGGATGTTTAAAAGTAACAGACAGACTAATGCTAAGGAGAGACATTCTTCGAGGGGGTTCCAAACAGGTGTTCCCCAGCTTGCTGAACAAGCCAGGGAGAGATGCAACTGGAGGTGTGAAGGCTGAGCCCCTGAAGCCAGGGCGACACAGCAAAACGAGACCCAAGCGGGCAGAGGCTGGGACGATGGAGCCAGCTAGCCAGGTGGGGACGAGCGGAGCAGCGATGGAGTTACTGGGCACAGGGGGCTTGGAACCAGCTCCCCCGTGCCGTGTCCACGGGCGCCCTTCACGTGGCTCCTGGCACACACCAGGACACTGGCTTTCCGACTTATTTGCCTGTGATTCACGGTAAGAAAACAATCTGACATCTCAACACAAGTCAAACACAAGCACCCACACGAGGGCTGGTTACACGTGTGCCCTGCAAGCTGGGCAGCCGCATGGCCACACACTCAGGGGGCCCCACACTCATGGGGCTACACACTCAGAGGGCCAGACACTCAGAGGGCCCACACTCAGGGGCCACACACTCAGACAGTCAGACACTCAGAGGGCCCCACCTCAGGGGCCAGAGGGCCAGACACTCAGAGGGGCCCACACTCAGGGGCCAGACACTCAGAGGGCCCACACTCAGACACACTCAGTCAGACACTCAGAGGGCCCCACACTCAGAGGAGCCCCCTCTTGGTTACTTCTCTGCTGCTGCCATCTTGAAACTCCCAATAATTTTTTAACAAGCAATACAGTATTTTCATGTTACACAGGATCCCACAAATTATGAGGCCCATCTTGATACATACAAATACATTTAACAAAAATTCCATAGAACAGTATCTCCCAAGTACATGTGGTATAAAATTATATTTTCTGTTCTATTTTTTTTTAATGCAGTCCCAGCCTGTTACATTCACAATCCACTCACAGGTTGCAAATCACACTTTTAAAATACTCTCTGGGGCTAACTCAGTTCTAAAGGTTTTGTTTGTTTTGTTTATGCTGGTGGAAGGGGTATACAGATTCTTTTGAAAACTTATATTCTCTTTCCTCCACAAAGAATTTGAGGCAGTATACAGAAAATAGTGAGGGTAACTGAAGACAAAGGAACTGCTGAAATTAACCACGCGAAGGAGGAGGACTGGATTCATGAAGAAGGAAGGATTCATTCAGGGAAGGATTCATGAAGAGCCAACACTGAGTTGGGAGGCAGGGGATTGAGGAGGAATGGTCAGAAAGGTAAAATGAAAAATAAAAAAAAATGGGCAAACACAAAGGAGCCAGAGCTTCCAGAAGGAAGCAGTCAATGAGGTCGAGAGCCCCAGAGGGTATCAGGCTGAGGTGAGAGTTGCATCCGGAGGTCATTGAGGACGAACTACATTAGTTTCAGGCCACGTGAGAGAAGTGTGAGTGCTGAATGCCAAGAGGCCAGGAGGCCAAAAAGCAAAAAAATCAAAGAACACCAAAAGAGAGAGAGAGAAAAAGGAACTTGGTGGGAAAGTAGAATAGGGTAAATTTTTTCTAAGAAATCTGGGAGGTAGCTCAGACAGTAAAGCATCTGCCTACAATGCAGGAGACCCAGGTTCGATCCCTGGGTCGGGATGATCCCCTGGAGAAGGAAATGGCAACCCACTCCAGTATTCTTGTCTTTAAAATCCCATGGCTGAGGATCCTGGTGGGCTACCGTCCACTGGGTCGCAAAGAGTCGGACACGACAGGGACTGCACTTCACTTAGGGTGACTAGCAGCTTCCCTGGTGGCTCAGATGATAAAGAATCTGCCTGCAATCCAGGAAACCCAGGTTTGATCCTTACATCGGGAAGATCCCCTGGAGAAGAGAATAGCAACACACTCTAGTATTCTTGCCTGGACAGTTCCATGGACAGAGGAGCCTGGCGGTCTGCAGTCCATGGGGTTGCAAAGAGCTGGACAGGGCTCAGCAAGCAGCAACTGCAGTTTCACCTGGAAGCCCCACCCTCCACAATATTAAATATGTAAAAATATGCCCACCTCCCACACTAAATATACATTACCTTTATTTGCATTATAACTATATATTGAAGTGAGCTGCAAAAGACTAATTGACATAAATGCTATGTTTTATAGGCATTTGATTAAACATATATTACTTTTGACTTTAACTTTCAGTATTCAAGAAACCAATATAAACTTTTTTTTTTCTGATTTCAGACATTTTTAGGCCTTTGAAAAGCTTATTGGCCCCAGGCCCATAATTTTTAAAGATGAATGAAGGCTGTGTGTCGGGGGTTGAGGTAAGGAGTCTGGAGAGACTAAAGAAAGACAAAGTCTTTCTTACCAGAGGCAGTGGCCTCTGATAGGAGACAGAGCTGCTACAAAATGGTCATAAGAGGCTGGATAACCCACTTTTTTTAATGGCAACGTTGATGAATAAGCAATCCAAGGAAGAGAAATATAGAAGGTCAATGAACATATAAAAAGCTACCTAACCTCCTCAGCACACAGGGTAATCTCCATTTTTCATATAATGGACTGGTGAAATGCTGAAAGACTAATAATACCTAAAGCCAATGGTGGGGGGTGAGCATGAGGAAGCAGGGCCTCTGAGATACTGCTGGGTGGAGGGGATGTCACTGTAACTTCTGCAGAAGGTCATCTGGCAGGCTCCAGTAACTCAGAACATGAATCTAACTTCCTCACATACATCACCCACTTCAGGCTGTCTCCCCCATCCTGCGATCTTGGCATAAGTTTACCTCCTGAAAGGGGCCTTTCCTCTAACACAGAACCTTGCTTTGTTTTACTCAAAGCCCTTATGTCTGCTATTTCCTACTTTCTGAATTGCTTTACCTGTTTAAGCAGAGAGCACCTGCTTCTCTCCCCACTTTCCACCTTCTTCTCTTATTCACCTCCTATTCCCAGCTCTGAAGGACCTGCGGAAGCACTACGTGGACCAACAATTTTCACTGCAGCATTGTTTTAATGACAAAAACTGTAAACAACCTGAAAGTCCATCAATAGGGGAAATAGTTGAATAAATCATGATACGTCCACACTATGGAATAATAAAAATAATAAAATAGCTTTTTATGAAGCTTGATACTGATCCCACTGGGGTGGGAGAGATGTTTATAATGTACTGTTTTATGGATAGAGCAATTTATAAAATACTTAGATCACACTTTTATTTAAAAGAAAGAGAAAAAACCATGAGGTAAATACAACTGTACATGTTGGAATAAGCACAGAGAAAAGGAAGGAAGGAAACACACACAGCGTTAATACTGATGGCCTTTAGGGTATGATACTACTGCGGGGGACAGGAGATTTCATTGCTACAATGAGCTTATATTTTGTAATTTTTAAAAATTAAACTATTTTAAAAGAATTCTGGCCTCAAGAATATTAAATTATCATGCACTGTGTTTATTCCACCTGTTGGAGACTCTTGAGACTCCCTTGGACTGGAAGGAGATCCAACCAGTCCATCCTAAAGGAAATCAATTCTGAGTATTCGCTGGAAGGACTGATGCTGAAGCCGAAGCTCCAATACTTTGGCCACCGGATGTGAAGAGCTTACTCACTGGAAAAGACCTTGATGCTGGAAAGATTGAAGAGGAGAAGGGGACGACAGAGGATGAGATGGTTGGATGGCATCACCAACTCTGTGGACAAGTGTTTGAGCAAGCAAGATGGTGAAGGACAGGGAAGCCTGGCATGCTACAGTCCATGGGGTCGCAAAGAGGACAGGACTGAGCGACTGAACAACCACAATCCTAAGGGTTCACTGGACCTGCCTACAGCCAACCTTGTAACCTAACTTCCCATCTGATTTGTGAAAAAGCCAAAATTATTCCAACACACTGTAGCAGAAATGCCATGCCTTTTATTAAAGGCCATAGTTCCCCCTGGCTGACCTGAGAATCATCTGAGAGTCTTTTTAATAGACCACTTGAGAGTCCAAACTGCCCAGCAACAAGAGAGGAAGAGAGCAGAGTCAAGAACCCACCAGTGAGCACGGTGGCATCTGCTTCCTGAATGCCTGTCAGGTTCCCAAGGCAGACACCGATTCTCCCACAAACTTCACTTGGCTGGAACCTGGGAAATGATATCTGGAAAGCCCGAGGCACTCTTTTCAAGAGGCCCTAAATCAAAGGTCCTTGGTCTCTGCCAGAAACAACCTATAAGGAAAATCTTATCACAAAACAAGCTCTCAGGCATGTCAAGGATTTTTCTAATTAATTCCTTAAGCTGATCAAGTGATAAAAGCTGGGAATTGAAAAGAACTCAGATATTTCTACCTCACTGTGCTAATCTACCTGTAAGCTAGTCAACCAACCATGAAAGAAACAGTATGAATGGGATGGGATTTAGCACACAGCATGGGGCACAGCACCTCACACCAATCAAATGAATGGGAGTGAATAACAAACCGATGAATGAATGAGAATTGTGGAACCCAAGTGGACATCACTAAGGGGGCCTGACATTTAGAAGGGGTAGAATCCAGTCCTCCCTGAGACACTAGTTATGTACTTAAGCCAAGGAAATTACTGAAAATGCTCTCACTTCAGTCTCCTCATCTATGAAACGGAAATGATTATGCCTATCTCCTAGGACCACCACGCGGCTCAAGTGAGGATATACATGAGGAACTGTGGGAGATGGAGGTAAGCTGCCCAGATCCCTCTCTGGGGAAGGACTTGCTGCCCAGCTTCGGGAGCAAGGTCAGCACAAGGCCTTCAGCCGCCCACTCCTTCGGGGTCTGCCCCAGGGCCAAAGAGATGCCTCCCTGAGATCGTGCCCTTTCGGCAGGACCTGAGACAATCTGAGTCTGCTGACTGAGGCCCAGTAATTCTTTCCCAAAGCAGGACACTATGACTGCACATACTCACTGCAGTTTTCCACCAGGTTGGCTGAGGTCTTTTCAAACCCTTCTTCTACCCAAGCCTGCTTCCTTCCCTTCCTGAGTACCAGTCTCTAATGAGCCCTAAATTCCATGCAACTGCTTCAAGAGAAACCAACCTGCAACAAAGCCCTTCTGTTGTCTAAAGTAGCTCAGGGCTTCCATAATGTCACAAAGAGCAGATGCCAATTGTGGCTTGGGAAGAAAAACAAAATCACACTCATAAACTTTTGTTTTTCTGTATGTGCCATTTATGTCAAAGTATTCCAAGTCTGGTGATTCATTCACATTCACCACATTTGTACAGAATATCATGTCCTCAGGGCAAGCTGCTAGGGGCCATACGGGCTCTGCAGTGATTCTGGCTCGGAGCTGATGCCTATCTCCTTGGCTGTGGCTCCTGGTGAGGTGGCATTGTCCCTAGAGGCTTTGGAATCGGGTAAGCAGCCTTTGGTTGTTACACCGATTACAGGACTCTGATGGCATCTGGGAAGGATGCCATCTGGGGAGCAGAAATGCCAAATTCCTACAATGATCCAGAAGGTCCCTCTTGATAATGGTTTGTCCCATGTTCCACACAACTTTCATAAAAGAGAACAAAAGTTTATATAATCATCTGAATCTAGATCTTAATACTGCATTTCATAAAAATATTTTGTTCAGTTTTAAATATATTGAATGTTCTAAGAATTCAATTATCCTATAAATCAAGAGAAAGATATACTTAATTCTATTCAGAATTTTACCAAGAGTTTTTTATCATCTCCCAAAATCATGACAAGTTTAGGAGTGCCACAATTAATGAGTTACCTGTGTAATATACTTGTATTGGTCTATATGTAGCTATCTTAGTCTTAGTGATAAACATAAAGACTTATTTAGCCCTTATTTCTAAGGTTTTATATGTAGTATTATTGATAATATTTAATTGAATTAGTCCTTAAATCAAAACTGATTTACAGTAAGAGCAAATATCTATCTCATTATGTCTTCTAATGCAGGTGTGCACATACTGAAATACAAGCTATTTCATTTTGAATTATTTTCATGATACTTCTTTATACTACAGTTAGTCTTATATTGTTGATGAATATTATGTGTGAGGCCTGTTATAGGCAAGTTTCATTTCAGGAAGTAAAGAGGATGTTACAAAATACATGAAAGGGGATGTCAGGTTTGATGGTTTATAGAATTGATTCTAAAACTGAGGTCTGAAGCTCACCTATGACAGAAACATCTATAGCGTTCAAAAAAAAATAGAAGATCCTAGGTTCCAACCCAGACTCAGAGTGTACTCTGGGGCTAGAACCAAGGAACCTGCACTTTTTCAAAGCTCCTCGGGTGATTCTGATGTTCATCCAGGGCTTGGTAGCCACAGCTATGAAGGAGAGTGGGGACACCAAGCCATCGTCTAGCCTGGAGGTGTAACTCTAATGTCAGGCACAGGATACTAACAAAGAGCTGTGAGAATTCAAGAAGGGGAGGGGCTAGCCTGGGGGAAGGGTCATGAAGAGGGTGCACTCGTGTGGGGATCTGAAAACCAGTGATCCCAAGAGCCTCATCTCTGGGGAGCATCACTGCAGGAGCCCTTTACATACATTAACTGCATCAAAATGCACAGCTATGGAGAAGGAAATACAGCCCACTCCAGCACTCTTGCCTGGGAAATCCCACGGACAGAGAAGCCTGGTGGGCTACAGTCCTTGGGGCCGCAAAGAGGTGGACACGACTGAGCACGCACGCATACACACAAGGATATATTGTACAGTGCAGAGAATTCAGCCAATATTTTGTAATAACCATAAAGTATAACCTTTAAAATTTGTGAATCACTATGTTGTACACCTGAAACATACCTCAAATACACCTCAACTATACCTCAATTTTTTAAAAAAATCACCCCTCTGTTAAAGAAAAAAAAAAAACTTCACAGCTACCCTCTGGGTAAATATTATTCCGGTCCAGATCTTTCAGAAGAAAAGACTGGCCCAAGGAAGACAGGTAACTTAAGGTTTCAAATTCAGCTCTTGCAGCCCCAGAGGACAGGGCTTACCCATCCCACTAACACTGGTCCTGGGCCCAGTGGAAACAGGGTGGATTTGGGGGAAAGCCCAGGGAGTTTGGTGAAGAATGATTTCTATTCCAAAGCTGCATTTGCATCTTGTTATTCGCCTTCTCACCAACATTCTGGATGACAAAAAGATACCACTGTGAGGAGAGATTCTGAGCATATATCGTTCACATAAGGCTGGAAAGACTCTAGGAGAACAGAAATTCAGGAGGCACAAATGCTAATAAGCCACGAATCACAGAAAAGTAACTTATTTGAGGCAACAGCGAAATGGTAGGAGGCTTGGTAGAAGCTGTTTTGTTTCCCCTGATCTAGCAACAGGACAAAGCTTCTGCTTAATCAATTCCCACCTAATCAGAGAGCCATCTTAACACTGTCTCCCAGAGCAGCAAATTAGCCTAATAGTGAGTGACTGTAGCAATCAGGAGGGCATTGGTGGGGAGGGTGGCGATGGAAACACGCTAGTGCTGGGGGCTGGGGGGAAGCAATTGGCTAGTGCTAAGGGGTTAAGTGGTGTTTAACTAGCTGTTAAATTGCAAAGTGCTAAGTTTCCCCATTCTAATGCAGAAACTGCCAACAATGAATGGAAATGAAGATGAAATGCATCAGGTTCTGTCTTTATTCTTACACCCCAGGTATGCATACAGGTAGACACAAAATTTATTTTTAACACTATAAAGGGAAAGATCAAGGCTCTTCATATGCCAAGTCAAGCATTTCTCAAACTCAGACACTCATTAGAATCACTTAGGAGCTTGTTAGAATCACAGTGCTTGCAAGTCACTCCAGTTGTGTCTGCCTCTATGGACTGTAGTCCTCCAGGCTCCTTTGACCAAGGGATTCTCCATGCAAGAATACTGCAGTGGGTTGCCAGCTTGAAGGGCTAACTTCCTCCTACCCAGGGACTGAACCAGAGTCTCTTACATCTCCAGCATTGGCAGGTGCTTTAGTGACACCTGGGAAGTTCGTAGATCCTAGGTGGAGCCCTAAAATTTACTTTTAACAAGTTGCAGGGGGTGCTGAGTTCGCTGATCTAGGGACCACACTTTGAGACCCCACTGCTCAGAATGTCTCAAGAGCCATTTGGAAGCGGGGGCAGGGAAATGAAGGAGCAGCTGAAGGGTGGATAAAGAGAGAGGCCCTCTCAGCAAGCAATGGAGGGTGCCCTTAATAACACAGGGAAGCTTCCATGTACTCTTTAAACCAGCGATTTGTCATCTCATTAAGATTAAAGAGGCTATAACTATAAGCAATCGAGTAATGCCCGCCACATGTCTCTGGAGAATAAGAACAAAATGGCAAGGAAGACAGTGGAGGCCTACACTTTTCACAGATGTGCAATGAGATTGGCTAATCAAAGGGGAAGTCAGAATATGTCACAAGGGACAAGAGGTACCAGGCCAGAGACAGCTGAATGGTTACTTCTCTGTCTGGAGGACCCTAAAGAAAATTCACTGGTTCTGCATTACTCTTTCCCTGTGTCGAGTGGTGTTCCCACCATGACTGATAATCCCAGGACCACAACTGGAAGAGAATCAAGCTTCTGCAATGAATAAAATCTTGGTCTGACCAAGATTCAGCACCCACTGGTCACAATCAAACTTCAGGTTCTCCTGGATCATCCTTACACCAACCCAGCAGGTTGTGTAGGACTAGGTTGTGTAGAACTAATTATCCCATGTCTCACCATGGGCAATAAGGATTTCTTCTGCTAAGATGGACCAAGATTAACATCAATGTATCACACCCTGTTCCCACGACTCCGCAACTTCCAGATGCATTGTCGAGAGACCAGACGCTTCTGGAGCAATGTTTCCAATCAAAGCACTGCTTTGTGACCCCAGCTTGTATCAACCAAAGACCAAAAGCCCTCTGCCCTTCAACTTTCACCCTCCATCTTTTTCCCTTCCCTCAGTAAGGGTATGTGGGTCAGCAGCAAGCAAGTACTTCAAATCTCCGAGGCAAAGACCTTTGGCCTTGGAGAAGTTCAGAGCAGAAACAGGTGGTGTGGTCTGGAGCCAACATTCAAAAGAATAAAATACCCAAAACTGTGAGAGGAGAATCTCTCCACATGGAATTCTTATTTACATTTCATGCAGTCAGCGGTTCTCCAGTTTTTCCACACCCCTTTCAAGACTAGGTTCTCATATTGTGTGCTGTGTGTAGATCAGACTAACAGGGTTTTGCTCTGATGGTTTCAGGCTGGGTAAAATATCATAACCACATGATTGCAGGGCTGAGCTTAGCAGTGCTGTATTTAAGAGTTAATCGCATGTCCATCATTCAAGCCCAGACGTCAATATGGGATAACATATTGACCCCTTGGATTTAAGAGAAGCTGGTGATAAAACATTTCCCTCTTCTAACAAGTCCATAAGGGTCAGTTCCTGATACAAGGCCAGGGGGCCCACTTGCATGTGATAAAAATGTGTTTCTAACTGAACAATGCCTCAAGACACAGTATCACACAGTCAAGGCAGTAAATAAGCCATTGGTGCTCTACACTGTGGTTACGTCATTTGTCTTAAAACACTACTTTGCACAAATCAGAACTCCAGTCAACTATTCCATGGCTGCCTGCTGAACCCGAACCCCTCAGCATTTTTCTGGGGTGCTGCCCATTCTCTCCAGTCCATCTGCCACTGTCTCCTGGGCAAAGCCCTCCGCTCCAGTCAACTGCTGACATCACTGCTCTTGGACACCTAGCACAGAACTTTCTTTTTCTCTTATTTCTGGCCTCTGTCTCAAACGCCCCCTTCCTCCTTCCTCCCAGCTTGCTAAACTCCTACCACTGTGCTTAGTCGCTCAGTCATGTCTGACTTTTTGTGATCCCATAGACTATAGCCCAACAGGCTCCTCTGTCCATGGGGATTCCAGGAAAGGATACTAGAGTGAGTTGCCATGACCTCCTCCAGGGGATCTTCCCAACCTGGGTATCGAACTCAGGTCTACCCGCACCGCAGGTGGAGTCTTTACTGACTGAGCCACAATGAAAGCCCAAAAAATTCCTACCACAAGGCATTTAAAAGCCAGCTCCAATCTTGTATCCTCCACAAAGCTGCTTTCCAGAAAATGGTCTGACCTGGCTGCTCTCGCCCCCTGAGTTGCCATGATAGTGATCAGCTGGCACTGGATGTGCCGTGCACGGTGGAATTTTATTCCCGTATCCTGGAGCCGCCTCAGGTGGACTGTGCAGCTCCTAGGCACAGCCTCTCACACCGACTTCCCTAGCATCTCACCTGCTCCCCTCCCGCAGCGGACGCTCCTAAGAGGCTTCCTGCCCTCACTCTTCAGCAACCACCACAATCTGGGTCCTCCCTGGGACTCAAGGTTTATGAGATACCTCTGTCTTTAAATCCTCTTATTTCTCTTCCTCGATGTCCCATCATTGGTCTCTCTTTTAGCCCAAGCGTGTGACAGGACTGCCAATTCATTCTTTTCCTACTGTTGTCAAATAAATAGCTTAACGAGTGTTTAATCAAAAATCCTAAGAGGCAATTGCTAGGTTGGAAAATCACTCTGGGCCCCACAGGACTGTGTTCGGTCTGCAGACAGGAAACAGACATCAGGAGGAAGAGATTAGCATGAAGGAAAAGCAGGCTAGGGCTCCTCTCCACCCCCATCAGCAATCTCTCTACAAAACAAAAAAAGAAAGCATCTGGATAGAACCTGGGCAAATATTGCTGAGATCAGAAAACTACACAAACAAAAGCGCAAGGGGTTTTAAGAGGCAGATTTCACTCCCCAGCCCCCAGTCACCAAAGCTCAACCAGAAAACGAGCATGTTCCCTCAGCACATCTGTTTTCAGTTACCTGTGTTGAACCACACACTTAACAGAAAGGCAGAGATTTCCAGCTGACCTCATGGTTTAAGGTCTGTCAGGGCAGAGCTCGGAGGCCTTGAGCGATGGCTGGACAACATCCGTGATCTGGACAGGCCTCCCGGAAGACAGCTTGGTGGACCAGGAATTACGCTGTTGACTTGATTGCTAAAAAAAAGTAACAGCCACCAAAAGGTAGGACCATCATTTGAGAAACACACCTACCCAGTGTCAGTCAATCACCAATTAAGACATTAATCTTACCAGTGAGCAGTCACGTTATCAACCAATACCCACCACACACAGCCTTTCTTTCTCCATCATAGTAGTACCCCATCCACTGTTTCAGTTACCTGAAGTCAACAGCAGCCGCAAAACATTAAAGGGAAAACTCCGAAATAGACAGTACATAAGATTTGAATTTGAAACTGAGCACCGTTCTAAAATCCAGCCCTATCCTGCTCTGTCCCTCCTGGGAATGAATCATCTCTTCATCCAGGTATCTTTCCAGCCAGTCACTTAGTAGCCATCTGGGTCATCAACTGTCACAGTATCCAAGTGTTTACATTCAAGAGGCCCCAGAATACAAAAGTAGTAATGCTGGCAATTTAAATATTCTCTTATTGTGCCTAATTTACAAAATAAACTTTATCATAGGTATGGTATATTAGAAAAAACACAGTCACTACTATCCAGTTTCAGGCATCCACTGGGCATCTTGGAATATTTTCCCCCACCAATACGGGGCAACCATTGTGCTGTATCTTATCTATCTTGCTACTATCTTCCTAAACTTTTCCAGTTAAGATTTTGGTTTTATTTTTAAAATCTTTGAAGAAAAAAAGGAAATTTATATGTTCAACCTCTGAGAAATGTTTAAAAAACATACAACTAAAAAAATTATTTTTTAAAAATTAAAAAAATGAAAAACTCTGTGACTACTAGAATGTTCTTTACATTAAAGCCTTAAGTTCTGGTTCTGTTCACAACATTCTTTCTCTAGACTAATAAAAATATTTCCAAGAGTAATATTCCCTTCCTTTCAGTGAATTGACGATATAGAGTACTGCCCATAGGTAGATGCTGGAAAATAGGAAAAGTACCAGTACTCCTACTTCGATAAAACCCTTCCACATCTGGTGCCCACTTAAGTTCGAGAATACCACTAAGCTACTCTTTGAAACAGTGCAATACCGGAAATCTTTCCACACCAAAATCCTAACCCCTCCCTTATCAGAGAGCAACCTGACCTACTCTAGTCAGATGCAGTATCCAAGCCTTACTTTCACCTGCTTACGGCTCCTTTATTGCTACAAAAATGGCTGCAAGAGGGAAATGCAATTTTAAAAATCCACTTCAGTATCAGAGGTTCCAATGACTTCACTGTTACGTTAAATTTGTTTGAGAAACCATCCCCATATATTGTTAAAATATATTATTAATACATATGATATGAAATACTAAGATGTTTATTGGATAATTATTGCCATCCAGGTACTTTATTTGTTGAACTTTCAACAGTCCAGTTCAGTTCAGTCACTCAGTCATGTCCGACTCTTTGCTACCCCATGGACTAGAGTACGCCTTCAAATCTTTCCCAACCTTTTCCAATGAGTCAGCTCTTCGAATCAGGTGGCCAAAGTATTGGAGTTTCAGCTTCAACATCAGTCCCTCCAATGAACACCCAGGACTGATCTCCTTTAGGATGGACTGGTTGGATCTCCTTGCAGTCCAAGGGACTCTCAAGAGTCTTCTCCAATACTACAGTTCAAAAGCATCAATTCTTCGGTGCTCAGCTTTCTTTATAGTCCTACAGTTAGGTTTCTTATTAAGAATACAGTTATTTTATATTTACTACGCATCCCAGGTGGAGCTAGTGGTAAAAAAAAAAAAAAAAAAAAAAAAAACCCACCTGCCAATCCAGGAGATGGAATAAACGCAGGTTTGATCCGGAAAATCCCCATGGACAGAGGAGCCTGTTGGGCTACAGTCCATAGGGTCACAATGAGCTGTACACAAATAAAGTGACTTAGCAGCGTGCTAGCAATTGTTTCATTTAGTTTCTACTTGAATTATTTTATACAGGAACATGGAGATCAACATCGAAATTTCAGTAGAACAGGTATTGAAAGCGATACTTTTCAAGACCTAGGGCTCTGCCCAGAGATTGGCATGAAATGATAGGACTCAATAAATATTTATTGGTGGAAAAATGAATTGCATTCCATTTGCTTGTTCCTAGAGTAATCAATCCTAACAGGATTTTTTAAATTTTATAGTCCTTGCTGTAAAAAAAATCTAACTAGTGCAGTTTCATATTGCTTGGGCCATATCAGAACAAGGGTAACCAAGCTCTAAGACCGAAGTTAACAACTTCCTACACCAGTCTCTATGTGCTGGCAGAAAACCTAACCTATCCTGTGGGTGGGGGATAACTTAAGTGAAGCTTTGTGCTTGTGGGGTCGCTCAGTCGTGTCCGACTCTTTGCAACCCTATTGAACTATAGCCCTCTGTCCATGGGATTTGCCAGGCAAGAATACTGGAGTGGACTGCCATTTCCTCCCCCAGGGGATCTTCCCAACCCAGGAATTGAACCTGTGTCCTGCATTAGCAGGCAGATTCTTTACCATTGAGCCACCTGGGAAGCCCCCCAAGTAAAAAAATATATTTCTAAAAAAGTATTCCTATGATGTTTCCTTCTCTTAGGGGGGAGAAAAGCTACCAGGGATTCTTCTCAAGGAATTATAAGTAAAAGTTTCTAAATAGATACAGAACACCACTAGCTAATGTGCCAAGTAAAAATCTGGAAGACACTATGTTTTTATTTCATAAAAGCAGAGACCTATGATGCATTCACTGCCTATAAAAGTAGTTGGTCCTTTCACTGATCATCCATCTGGCTTCTCCTCTCATTTGGAGAGATCACCCACGTTTATGGTTTTAACTACACCTATTTCAATTATTGTTCTTTCCATTTCAAATATTTCCTCTTCACTCTCCCTAAAGGTAAAGAAGGTTAAAAAGCTGGGCTCAATTCCTTTCTTCCCAGCCTTCTAAAATTTGAGCATCATGCCTTCTGTTTCACCTCTTAGCATCCCAAGGTAGCCCACACATCTGCTAAACGCATCCAGAACCATATCATGCCACATCAAAACCACTCCAAACACCCCAGTATAACTCCCTAAACTAGGCTACCTGTATCCAAACGCCAAACTCATACTCAAACCCTTAAACACACACTGGCACACACTCTATACAAGCCCAATATACAAACTGTTAGGTTTAGAATTCAAGATACACACACTCCATCAATAACTGCCCCTCACTGCAGCAGCCTCTTTCTCTAATGCCTCCAAATAAAAACTTTCATCATATTAATAAAACATGATAGACACTGCAGCTTCCATATATATATCAGAATCATTTTAGTGGGTTTTAGACAGAACACTGACAGGATGAGCACCTTTCACAAGTCTTATAATATAGACTATACCATGGACTTAATACCTACAAGATCTTCGAGAACAAACACCAAAAAAAGATGTCGTTTTCATCATAGGGGACTGAAATGCAAAAGTAGGAAGTCAAGAGAAACCTGGAGTAATAGGCAAGTTTGGCCTTGGAGTACAACATGAAGCAGGGCAAAGACTAACAGAGTTTTGCCAAGAGAATGCACTGGTCATAGCAAACACCCTCTTCCAACAACACAAGAGAAGACTCTACACATGGACATCACAAGATGGTCAGTACTGAAATCAGACTGATTACATTCTTTGCAGCCAAAGATGGAGAAGCTCTATACAGCCAGCAAAAACAAGACCGGGAGCTGACTGTGGCTCAGATCATGAACTCCTTATTGCCAAATTCAGACTTAAACTGAAGAAAGTAGGGATAACCACTAGACCATTCAGGTATGACCTAATCAAATCCCTTACAATCATACAGTGGAAGTGACAAATAGATTCAAGGGATTAGATCTAATAGAGTGCCTGAAGAACTATGGACGGAGGTTAGTGACATTGTATAGGAGGCAGTGATCAAGCCCATCCTCCAGAAAAAGAAATGCAAAATGGCCAAGTGGTTGTCTGAGGAGGCCTCACAGATAGCTGAGAATACAAGAGAAGAGAAAAGCAAAGGAGAAAAGGAAAGATATACCCATCTGAATGCAGGGTTCCAAAGAATAGCAAGGACAGATAAGAAAGCCTTCCTCAGTGATCAATGCAAAGAAATAGAGGAAAACAACAGAATGGGAAAGACTAGAGATCTCTTCAAGAAAACTAGAGATACCAAGGGAACATTTCATGCAAAGATGGGCATGAAATAAAGGACAGAAATGGTACGGACCTAACAAGCAGTGGAGAAGGCAATGGCACCCCACTCCAGTACTCTTGCCTGGAAAATCCCATGAACAGAGGTGCCTGGTAGGCTGCAGTCCATGGGGTCGCCAAGAGTCAGACACAACTGAGAGACTTCACTTTCACTTTTCACTTTCACGCATTGGAGAAGCAAATGGCAGCCCACTCCAGTGTTCTTGCCTGGAGAATCCCAGGGACAGGGGAGTCTGGTGGGCTGCCGTCTATGGGGTCACACAGAGTCGGACACGACTGAAGTGACTTAGCAGCAGCAACAGAAGCAGAAGATATTAAGAAGAGGTGGCAAGAATGCACAGAAGAACTATACAAAAAAAGATTTTAATGAACCAGATAACCACGATGGTGTGACCACTCACCTAGAGCTAGACATCCTGCAATGCAAAGTCAAGTGGGCCTTAGGAAGTATCACTATGAACAAAGCTAGCAGAGGTGATGGAATTCCAGTTAAGCTATTTCAAATCCTAAAAGATGATGCTGTGAAAGTGCTGCACTCAATATGTCAGCAAACTGGGAAAACTCAGCAGTGGCCATAGGACTGGAAAAGGTCAATTTTCATTCCAATCCCAAAGAATGCTCAAACTACCACACAGTTGCACTCATCTCACACACTAGCTAAGTAATGCTCAAAATTCTCCAAGCCAGGCTTCAGCAATACAGGAACCGTGAACTTCCAGATGTCAAGCTGGATTTAGAAAAGGCAGAGGAACCAGAGATCAAATTGCCAACATCCGCTGGATCACTGAAAAAGCAACAGAGTCCCAGAAAAACATCTGCTTCTGTTTTATTGACTATGCCAAAGCTTTTGAGTGTGTGGATCACAATAAACTGTAGAAAATTCTTAAAGAGATGGGAATACCATATCATCTTAGCTGCCTCCTGAGAAATCTGTATGCAGGTTAAGAAGCAACAGTTAGAACTGAACATGGAACAATGGACTGGCTCTAAACTGGGAAAGGAGTGTGTCAAGGCTGTATATTGTCACCCTGCTTATTTAACTTATATGCAGAGTACATCATGAGAAATGCTGGAGTGGATAATGCACAAGCTGGAATCAAGATTGCCGGGAGAAATACCAATAACCTCAGATATGCAAATGACACCACCTTAATGGCAGAAAGAGAAGAGGAACTAAAGAGCCTCTTGATGAAAGTGAAAGAGGGGAGTGAAAAAGCTGGCTTAAAACTCAACATTCAAAAAACTAAGATCATGGCATCTGGTCCCATCATTTCAAGACACATAGATGGGGAAACAATGGAAACAGTGAGAGACTTTTATTTTCTTGAGCTCCAAAATCACTACAGATGGTGACTGTAGCCATGAAATTAAAAGATACTTACTTGCTCCTTGGAAGAAAAGCTATAACCAACCTAGACAGCATATTAAAAAGCAGAGACATTACTTTGCTGACAAAGGTCCATCTAGTCAAAGCTATGGTTTTTCCAGTAGTCATTAATGGATGTGAGAGTTGAACCATAAAGAAAGCTGAATGCCGAAGAATTGATGCTTTTGAACTGTGGTGTTGGAGAAAACTCTTGAGAGTCCCTTGGATTGCAAGGAGATCCAACCAGTCCATCCTAAAGGAGATCAGTCCTGAGTGTTCATTGGAAGGACTAATGCTGAAGCTGAAACTCCAGTACTTTGTTCACCTCACGCGAAGAGCTACATCATTGGAAAAGACCCTGATGCTGGGAAAGGTTGAAGGCGGGAGGAGAAGGGGATGACAGAGGATGAGAAGGTTGGATGGCATCACCGACTTGATGGACATGAGTCTGAGCGAGCTTTGGGAGTTGGTGAAGGACAGGGAAGCCTGGCGTGCTGCAGTCTATGGGGTCACAAAGAGTCGGACACAACTGAGTGATTGAACTGAACTAGTGAAGCTACACCCCACTATACTAAACAGCACGTTAGCAACATCACTTCCTCATTTTCGAAACACATCTGCTGCTAGATTCATCAAAAGAGGTACTTTACATCCTATTGCTGGCTTTGGAAATTAGGAGTCTCAAATGTCAATTACCTAGGGGCTCATGCATTATATGAGAGCTGCCAATGGTTTTCCAGTTTTAGTTAAGTGAAGTAATTCCCAATAATTGGCCATGTGGAAGAAAATGAATAGAAAGTTGGATAAGTATCTCCCAAAAAGGTTCAGGACGTTGTCTCTTTGATGGATTGAGGGGTACAGAGAAACTAAAGCTAAATGTCTTTCATAGAATTTATAAACTTGAAATATCTATATTTTACTCTGGAGAAAATAAGGCATCAGGTGTTATATGAACAGGCATGTAACACATACAAATACAAAATAAAAAGTTTAAAAAAAAATTAAGACGAATCAAAAAGAAAAGTACCTTCAAAGATGGGCAAACATCTATACCTGGTGACCTTAAGAGATGGAACTCACTTTAGCGAGACCTATTTGCAAACAATATCAAAGATGTGCACACCAAGAATGAACAAGAGCCCCGCTGGCCTCTGTGAGGCCATCAGGATTCCTCAGAGTTTTCCCTGCGTTTTGATCCAGAAGTTTCCAAGTACTGTCCTTCAGGCGAGCCATGTTCTATGACCAAGGCCAAGTTGCCTAACCATGAAAATCAAACAATGGAGTCTTTTTCCCAGTTCTTAGAAGGAAATAAATAATTATGTATACTGTCATAGAGATATGACATTTATTCTTTAAGTTTTCTCATTAATTTCTCTAAAACCTTAGCATCTACCATCATATGACCTCACAAGAAATGAAGGCAACATATACTCAGAAACTACATGTGTATATTTGGACAAAATTCTAGAAATATGATAATTGTTAAATTTTAACTACTAACCGTAAGAAATATATTTTCTTCTAGTTGAGCAGGGCCTGTTCCATATGACAGAAGCAGAGATATTCCAGTTTTGTGGCACTCCAAACAATGTGCATCTTGAAACCCACCCAGGAGTTTTAGGCCCTGGGCGAGTTTATCATTCACTAGCCTCTAGTCAAATCTCTAGGCCCACTTACCAACATCCTGCAAGAAGCAATGAAAAACTAGGGAGTTTGAGTTGAGCAGGGCCTGTGAATTCCTCTGTAAGAGGTCCACCAAGTTCCACAAACCGTCTTGCCGCAGGTGTGGCTGGGATCACGGAGACCAAGAGTCAGTCAGTGGAGTTCGTGTGATTCCATAAAAGCTACCAGTGGCATCCAGATCCCCCCTGCTCCTCTTCTGGGTCCTGATCTGCACACAGTAGCCCACCCGTGATGCAGCCACTGGAGGAACGGGATCAAAGTGTGGAAAATCAAGGGCTACAGTGACTTGCCGAGCTATGGGAAATATTCTAGTTGGATGTTGAAGCTTTAATGCCTGGCTCTAGTAGGGTAATGACTCTCACTCCTTTCTCATAAACATGCTAAGCACATTTTTACTTTCTCCAGAAACCAAATCCCTCTGTGACTTTATGACTTACAGCCATAACCAAGAGCCTCTTACACATTAACAGTCTACTGTCACAGCCCTAAGGACTTGGCCTATTTGTTAAGTCTTAAGCATGCCCCCCTCACAAATTCCTGCAAAATAAACCCTGGTTAATAAACAGATTACAGAAAAACAAAAAGGAAAGAAAATACAAACTCCATTTGTGGCTGACAAAAAACCTGCACAGAGCTTAAAGAAATGAACAAAATGATACAGTATCAGAGTCTGAAGACGAGATGTCAATGCAGTCACCTCTGGGGCAAAATCAAGGTAGCCAGTTTTCATCACTGAGTACTAGTGGAAGTGACTCAACAATTCCAACTCCCACACTAAATCCCTGAGTCCAAGATCTAATTCTGGGTTAGTCTGATAGAGCTGCCGACCCCAATTTACAGAGAAAAGGGGCAGTCTGGACAACTTGGCACGAGGCAGAGACCCCTTCCATTTGGTCATTGGAGCTGGTTGACTAACATAGTCATTTGCTACTCTACACAAGTTTTCCATGACACTATTAAAGCACATAGTCCTTTCCAAACGTCTTTTACCTCAATAGAGTCCATTTCCACCTTGCAATAAAATTAAGCAAGGTGGTGCGAACCTATGAATGGTAGACCGCCAGGCTCCTCTGTCCATGGGATTACCCAGGCAAGAATACTGGAAGTGGGTTGCCATTTCCTTCTCCAGGAGATAGTCCTAACCCAGGGATTGAGCCTGGGTCTTCTGCAGGGCAAGCAGGCTCTTTACCAACTGAGCCACCATTCTATTTAATACTAGTTCTCTTGATCTGAAAACAATCTGTTTATTTAATACAAAGACCTCTTTTAATGCTATCAAAATGGCAGTCAAAGTTGGTTTAGAATCTTTAAGTAATTTCTAAGGATAGAAAGAATCTCTATTTACTACACCTTGTGTTTTTTTTTTAATGCTTCTCCTCAGTTCTCCTAGAAATATTTAACTTGATTTTAAACAACCTAAAGTACTCATGTGCTTGTGAAGCTGAACATTTGGTTTTCATCCAAACTGTTAAAAAAAATATACCACTTTGGTAAGCAGGAAAAGACCATAGAATGGAAACAGACTTAAGATCCCTAAAAGTTCCAAAATTTTCTTATCCTATTATATTTTAAAAAGGAATCTATCCAACTATCCGACATTCTAGAGAAGGCAACATTATGGAAATAATGAGATCAATGGTTGCCAAAAGTTAGGGAAGACGGATGAATGGGCAGAACACAGAGGGCTTTTAAAAGGGTGGTGAAACCACTCTGTGTGATACTATAATGGTGGACACATGTCATTCAATATTTGATAAAACCCACAGAATGCACAATACCGAGAAGAACTCTAATGCAAACTATAGACTTTGGGTGATAATGATGTGTCAGTCCAGGTTCAGAGATTGCAACAAATATACCACTCTTGTTCCAGACGCTGAGAGTGGATGAGGTTGTGGGGATAGGTGGCTGGGACTATCCAGCCACAGCGGAACTCTGTAGTTTCGGCTCTTTTCTGCTGTAAACCCAAAACTGTTCTAAAAAATAAAATCTTTGTTTAAAAAAGAAGTAACATTGCTACACAGCCTAGTTACAGGTATATATCCTCCAACTGAAAAAAAAAATTAGGTAGAATAGTTGAGGAAGAGGTTAAAACTCCCGTCGCCAGAAAAAAGTGTAAGGAAAAGTCACTGTGCTGCTGGGCCTGCCTCGTGACATTACAGAATACTCGGCAGAACAGACGTGTTTCTGTTTGGCCTAGAGATGAGCAGGAGGAGCCAGCAACACCAGTCATCAGAAGATGAGCATTCTCTTTGGACAACCATGTTTGACGCTGTTGAAATACTGCACAGCAATGCCAGACAAAGCCATTCAACACACACATACAACCAGTACATCATTTTTAATTTTATGTCTAGATATTTCACCTCGTTTTTGGTAAAATAACTTCCCAGATATACTATTTCCATCTCAAAGAATCAGGGGATTTGTTAGCTAATTTCAGAATTGATGAACTAAGTAACTATCAGATGTTCTCCCACAAGCAGCTGCTTTGCTAAAAATGTTATAAAAGCAGAAATCTAGGTCTTTAAGGGTCTTGGAGAAGACTCTTGAGTTCTCTGGACTGCAAAGAGATCAAAGCAGTCAATACTAAAGGAAATCAATCCTGAATATTCACTGGAAGGACTGATGCTGAAGCTCCAATATTTTGGCCACCTGATGCAAAGAACCAACTCATTTGAAAAGACCCTGATGCTGGGAAAGATTGAAGGCAGGAGGAGAAAGGGATGACAGAGGACAAGACGGTTGGATGGCATCACCAACTGAATGGACACAAGTTTGAGCAAGCTCCAGGAGATGGTGAAGGACAGGGAAGCCTGGAGTGTGCAGTCCATGAGGTCGCAAAGAGCTGGACACCACTGAGCGACTGAACAACAAAAAAGTCTTTAAATGTAACAAATGAGCTTTCCAAGACATCAAATTCTAATTAAACTTTAAATTTTAATGAGAAACACCATTGCTAACTAATATCCTGCAATTACTATGGTAGAGAGTGGAATATGCAGAGGAGCACACAGACTCCAGATTCAACACATCTGAGAGAAGTCTTCCCAAGCATCAGAGTTTCACAAGTCAGAGAGATAAGTTCTCAAAACATCCACACACATGAAACAAACTTCCCATCAAGGATCTAGTTACTAGAATTATCCTTCAGAAACACACAGATCATGAAAGAAATGTTATTTGGGTTAATTAGTTTAAAAATCTTCTAAGTGAGAATATATATAAAGCCCTATTATATATACCCCTCCACCTTATCTTCAAAAGTTCGTTTTAACACATGAGCCTAGTTTTTCAAAATTGTAAACACAAGCTTTTCAAAGGAGATCTACTGCCTATGAGAATTGACTAGCATGTCTCATTCACACCCGAGGTGACCCAGCTGGCCAATGGACGGGACTCTGGGAGCACAGGGATGCACAGGTCACCCCCATGATGACATCACCTCTTCCAGGCTTGCCTCGTCTCTCAAGGAGTGGCTTCATGTGGGGACCCTGCACCCCTGGAGCACGGGAAGCTTCAGGGAGAGGTCCACAGGCACAGGCTGTGTGTAGGAATCATGGTCCACATCCTGGGCTTCCAAATGTCTACCTTTCCAAAAGGCATCTACCAACAAAGGTCCATCTAGTCAAGGCTATGGTTTTTCCAGTGGTCATGTAGGGATGTGAGAGTTGGACTATAAAGAAAGCTGAGTGCAGAAGAATTGATGCTTTTGAACTGTGATGTTGGAGAAGACTCTTGAGAGTCCCTTGGACTGCAAGGAGATCCAACCAGTCCATCCTAAAGGAGATCAGTCCTGGGTGTTCAATGGAAGGACTGATGCTGAAGCTGAAACTCCAATACTTTGGCCACCTGATGTGAAGAACTGACTCATCGGAAAAAACCCTGATGCTGGGAAAGATTGAAGGCAGCAGGAGACGGGAATGACAGAAGATGAGACTGTTGGATGGCATCACCGACTCTATGGACAAGAGTTTGAGTAAGCTCCGGGAGTTGGTGATGGACAGGGAAGCCAGGCATGCTGCAGTCCATGGGGTCACAAAGTCAGACATGACTGAGCAACTGAACTGAACTGTGGTTCAGAAGTGTGCTTTTTTTCTTTTTTTACTGCTTCTTCACACATCTCTCTTGAGGATCTTTCTTCTCCCACGTGACAAAAGCAGACTTACCCCTCACACATTCTGATTCTGACTGAGGGAACTGCCTGCGAGGTGTTAAACTTGCTGGGGCCAACACAAGGGCACATTCAAAATACTGCAGGTCAAGAGAGCTTTCGCTGAAGAACACCCCATACCATGCCAGCAATTACGTTCTCCACAAACGTGAATTAACTTAAAACAAGAAAGCAAGCCTCATCCAGGGATTAAGAAAGGCATTTCAAATAAGAATGTTTGACTTCACATATTTTGTTAATAATTTATCAAACTTTATAATATGTTTATGTTTTGACAAATTGTTGATATATATAAGCTCAATCCAGAAATCTATTTAATTCTTACCACCTTAGGATCATATTTTTATTGCAAAGTATCACTGGATAATCAGAGGGGTTTTTTTTGACACATTACATTTGATAAAATTCTGTGTGAGAAAGTAGAATGGAAGTATGAATTCAAGGAGGAAAAGGAACAATGTAAAAAGTTCCTACTATTAAAGTGCTTGTTCCTGTATTTTTAAGTGATGATGGAGTATATCAAATCACAACAGTGTTTAAATTCCCTTCTTTACATTTTAAACAATAATAACTTTATTTTAAAAGTCAATATTTACATTATGTTAGGAATCACATCCTTTGTAGCTTTCTAACTTTATAATGAAAACCTAAAAAATGTGCAAGGGAAAACATAGTTATAAAAATCTTTCAGAGGTGAAAGTTGAGGATAAAGAATGTTGCAGAGCTGTTCTTAAGCATCATTAGATGACCCAGCTTGGCCCTGCCTTTGGTCCCTGCAGGATCACTGGTGGAAATCATATTCTGCTTCTTTTGGGCCTGAATAAGTTCAATACTTTAAATCAAACACCCACATTAAGAGTGACTTCCCGTGCAAGTCTTTAAAGAGCTGTTTCCGTTAAAGCCCATCTAAAATCTTGCAAACATTTAAAAAAAAAAAAAATGATAACCAAACATTTCCTCCTGTACTATTTCCGTGACTGGGGGTGGGGACTAGGGGGAGGCTATTTCAGATCTGCTCACATCATGACAGAATGGGCTATCAGTCACACGATTCCTGATTATTCCTATTTAACAGGGAATCAAGGGGAAAACATCCACTAAGGCACTTTGGCAGTATTTTCCACCACCAATCCTTTACTAGGGCTATTTATATAACAAAATATTCATCACGTCCTATCCTTTCTGGCTTCATTTTAATGATTTCAGAAAAAGGAAAGAGAGGAGGAAGGAACCAGGAAGGATGGTGGGGAAGGAGAAAACACAGCAGCAGATCATTCTGCTGGACCATTCATTCATTCATTCAATGAGTAGTTGCTGATAACCTACTATCGGGTTCACCAGAGCCCCGCACACTAAAAAGTGCGAGGTACAAACACTTTCCCCTAGAAGTGAAGAGCAAACAAATGGCTTAGCTTCCACCTTCCCAAGCCCCACACTGATCAAGGAACTAAAAATGGCTTAAAACCAGAAGTGAGAGGCTCAACCACCACGAAATTTGCCGAGTCCATGTAAGAAGGAAAATGAAAGTACTCATTAAATACATCTGTCTTTAGACATGTCTGAAGATTAGGCAGTTCTGTGAAAAACATTCTCTTCAGATGGCAATTTCAGATACTCCCCATGAAATTAAAAAAAACAAAGGACACTGTGGAGGTATTCTGGGGGTGAGGGCAAGGGAAAGCCTTCGTATTTCAGCACTTTTCCCAGTCACAAGTGTTTTCAAACAAGAATGAATTTCCATGGCCTTCAGGGTATCACGGCTCTTCACCCAAAGTTGAACAGTAGGCAATATTCTTTCGGCCCTGTACACAATGGGCTCACTCTTGTAGACCAGCTTAGAAGTGGGTGGTAACAGTTCTGATCTGGATAATGCAGATGACATGACTCTAGAACCACATAATAATTATCAGGCGGCAGACTTCAGTACTCTATCCTGGGGTGTTTATACAGTGTTTCAAGCTGTATCCTAAATATAACTGTAGAAGTGACAGATGTTTTTACAAGTGCTGTTTAAGAACAGGATAGGCAAACGAAATGCACCTCAGACTGAGCTGGAGGAGAAACAAGAGGTCCACCCCGACTGAGAGTCAGTGAGCCAAGCAACATCCAGAGGCCTCTGTTTCTCCCTCTGAAATATGAGGATCCCAGAGTTCAATTGCCTCCTCCACACGCTTCATAATACTGTTCAGAAAACGGTGGAAGTCCTTTAGGTGCAAAGTCTCTATCAGTGTTTTCTAAAGTTATACACTACAAGAATTTCTTCACAAATCTTCCTAAACAAATCCCTACAGTCTTAATTCTTTCTCTCTGTAGGCTCAGAAGAGAAAAATGAAGTTAACTTTTGTATGAAAAACCACAAAAGTGTGATTATCCTCCAGGTAAAATAAATTAATTTTTTAAAAAAAAGATGACGTGTGTTGACTGACCACCCTTCTGCTCCTCATTAACCAGTTCAAGGCGCCCATCTTCTCCCAAGATCAAAGAGAACTGGCATAGGAAGAGTTTTAGAGTAACTCAAATGCCTCTGGAAGTGCAAAAATAGAATGTAAATTCTCTTTACAAGTACAGTGACATGAACACTGGAAACCACACAAAAACACACACACTCACCCAAACTCATAACGCACACAGAAACTATCAGACTTAGCTTCAGAGAGAACTCTCCAGAAGAGTGAGTAATATTAGATAAGTAGATACTATTGATAATTCTTTCTTAATTTTATAATTTCCATTTGTAATAGTTAACTATACCCTTTAAATTACTTAACTGTTTAAACTGGCTGTCTATAAACCTAAAACCATTTTCATGCCCACATTAATCTGGAGTCCCTACTCAAAGAAACTAAAGATATTATTTTTAGCACACAATGGGAAATAATATTAAGATTTCTGTTTCGCTCTTAAAAATAAGCAGTAAAGTTCTATTCCCCTGTCTTGGCTCTCTTAGAGCATCAAAAGTATATTTTAACTGTTTCAGAGTCCACATCTGGAGTTTAAAAATCCAGTTTAAAAGGCAAATGATTTAAAATATAAACACATGACTTCCTTTTCTACAGTGATTCCTAGAGGGAGGGAAAAAAAGTCTGAGTACAAACAAACTGTTTAAAGAGGATTTTTTTTTTTTTTTAATTAAAAGCATACGAAAAAAGCTAACTAAGCTTCTGCTTTCTCCTGGAAAAAAATAATAAAGGCAAGACTCCCCCATCTTAATCTAATTAAATCTAAATTAAAGTTCAGTTTAGGTAATACCAAGGCTGTAAGAGGGCAGCCCTTAATTTCTGAAGAGTATGGTTCCAAGCGTGTGCTTGCATTAGAGCAAGGGTTGGCAGACCTTCTGCAAAGAGTCAGTAAATATTTTCAATGCTGCAGGTCATATAGGCCCTGTCACAAGGACTGCCCTCTCAAGGCCTGAAAGCACCACAGAGACAGTACATAAACAAATGAGGGAGGCTAGATTCTGTTTTATTTATGGACTCTGAAATGTGAATGTCATATAATTTTCATGTGTGTCAAAATATGACTCTTTGATCTCTTTCAACCACTTAAAAATGTAAAACCTCTTCCCACAGGCCATGTAGGCAGTAGGCCGAACCTGGTCTGTGCGCAGTGAGTGGTCTGCCAGCCTCTGAGTCAATGTCATAGAAGACTGGATGGGGGGTCAGCTCATCTTAGTCAACGTCCTTAGCACGTAAAGGAAACCGAGGCCCAGAGAGGTGTGATGACCACCAGGATTTCCCAGCAAATTCACAGCAGAAATGGAGGTGAGAATTAGATCTCAGGAAAGGCTAATTGAAAAGGTAAAGCAGTGATGAAGAAATGCCCATCTTGAGTTCAACTCAAATGGACAGGCAGTGGGTGCTCAACACCAGAGATGTCACAGCAAACTAGTCACCAGCAATAGGAGTCTTCAGTACCTGCCCACCCACTGTGTAAAACAATTTAACAGCTGCCTGCCCACTACACTGATTCTGGGAGAAGGCAATGGCACCCCACTCCAGTACTCTTGCCCGGAGAAGCCCATGGACGGAGGAGCCTGGTGGGCTGCAGTCCATGGGGTCGCTAAGAGTCGGACACGACTGAGCGACTTCACTTTCACTTTTCACTTTCATGCACTGGAGAAGGAAATGGCAACCCACTCCAGTGTTCTTGCCTGGAGAATCCCAGGGACGGGGGAGCCTGGTGGGCTGCTGTCTACAGGGTCGCATAGAGTCAGACATGACTGAAGCGACTTTGCAGCAGCAGCTTACTGATTCTGAGGATTCTGTATCAGCGGTGAGGACCCAAAGATGAGTCAGATACCCATCAGTCTGACTCCGGTCTTCTGGGTACATAGCCCTGCTCATTTCTTCTGCAACCAAAATAACAACCTCCACTTTGGTTATTCTGATCCTAGAACTCCAAGAAAAAAGGTCCATGTGGCTGAAGAGCAGAGATCAATGTTAAAAATTATTTTAAAGAACAGAGTAGAGAAGGGACGGCCAACTTCAGCCTACATTCAACGGCATGTCCAACAGTCACCTCAGAAAGCAACATGGTCAACCTCCCTCTCATTCCTACCTCCTTCTCTCTTTTATAAAATATGTTTGCCTCTTCCTATTAATATTTTCTTTATTTAATCTTCTCTTTTTTATTTTTTTGGTGGGGCTTCTCTGTGGCTCAAAAGGTAAAGAATCCACCTGCAATGCAGGAGACCTGGGTTCAAACCCCTGGAGAAGGGAGTGTACCAATTCTTATTTTCATTTTCCCTTCATTCTTTTTATTTTGCCCTACACTTTCACTGGGCATAAATTCAACTGAAATACACTTTAAAATTAAAATACACACATGTATCCAATGATGTTTAACTTGCCTCCTTTCTAAATAGCATTCTGTAGTTTTAAGAGAAAAAAAGACTCCAAAGTAAAGTGACTGTTTACAAAGGTTCTATCATCTGACTCTTTTAATCACATTTTTTTTTTCAGAGAAATTTAGGGTTTTCTATCCTATTCATTCAAGGCTTGAAGTTTTATACCAGTGTTACCAGTGTTTTTTAGAAATTCCATCATGATGATATTTTACAAAGTTTGCTCTATCAACTATTTTGTTCTTACACACTTCCTCAGAAAAGACACCGTTATATACTTCTGTGAAGAGGAAGTGGCATTCTTATAAGTAATTTTCAGTTCTTTTTGACAACTTAAATCAAGAATGACTGCAAACACCTCAGAATTTTTTCAATGCACAGTTATTCTCCTATCTAAACATAAGATTCTTCAGTCAAATTAAGTGAATAGATGTGTTTAAATGAAAGAAAAAGGAAGGACCAAAATGCTACAATTCAAACCTCTGGATGGAGATTTCACAATAATAAAACACTTCCTACTAATATTGTTTAAGTTAGAGAGAAAGCTGACCAGATAAATGGGCATAAACTTAAAACATAATCAAAACCATATTTTAATTGAAATTAAAGAGCTGAAATGGACCCTAGAGCGCTAGTTGCTTCAATCTGACAGAGGAGGAACCAACTAGAGACCAAAGACTACTGAGCGCCTACCATGAGCCGCTTGCTGGACAAAGGCTTTTCTCACTTCATTATCACAACCTTCCCATCAAGTATTTATTACACCTATTTTATCAAGGAAAGTGGTGTCATGGCAAGACTGATACAGCTAGTTAGGAGCAGAGATGTTCTTATAGCCCAGATTTCCAGGTATCAATTTAAGGATCCTTTTAACTATGCCACTCCCATGTAATATTTTTGGAAATTGCTCATTGTGATGTCACAATATTTTAAAACATTATAAACACAGAAATAGAGTACCCTAGAACCTTGACATAAGACTCTTTGCTAAAGAACAGAGCTCCTCAAAGCAAGATTATTCCTTCTTGACTGCTAAGAAAAGAAGCATTAGCAGTTAAACATTATATGTACCTCATGGACCCCAAGACATAATTGTATTGAGGCTCCTAGGCACCTAAAACCCTATTCACTTGGCTTCTAAATGACTTCATGACAGTATCAGTTACTCAAGTTGTAGTTAGCCATTTCTCATTTATAGTCTACTCTGACATCTGGACTCCATTAAGAAGGATAGGGAAAGATTTTCACACTTGCAGAAATAAATGAAGATATTTCAGCACGCCTAAAGAAATACTGAAATCCCTGGAGCAAGGAGCAACACCCATTTCCTGTCCAGGTAAGAAGGGAAGCTGCGGGGAGGGTGGGGACAGCAGGGTCATTAAAATTGAGACCTGTAACTGCTTGCTGTCTTAAAAAACCACCAGGATTAAATAGAAATGAGGTTAAAATGTTAATGTAACAAAATTATTTCTTGGCAACTCTAGTACCTAAATTGCGCTGGAAAAACCTTACCCTGAAAGAGTTCACAAAAACAAAGCCAGGTCTTCCTGTGACTTTAAGGCAGAGACTCAAATATCTAACTGGAGTCATGTGGGCCACTTTGACTAAGTCAACAGGTGGGGTGAACCTCACCACTAACTCAGAAGCATACTGCTTTAGTCAACAAAACTAGCAGAATTGTGTGCGTTTCTGACAATCAAGAGGATTCTAAAAATTCAACTGAAGATATTCCATCAAGTGAGAGTGAAGGGCTCAGAAGGGGCACAAAAGGAGCAGGAAGAAGTAAAAAGAAAGAGAAACCATTTCCAGAAAGAGTAAGTCACTAAAATATTTTAAGTGTCCTGGTCAAATATTAAGGGTTTGTGGGGGATTTCTTGTTTTCTATGATAAGGATCTTCTTTTTAAACATAACCACAATACCATATTCATACTTTAAGTCATCAAAGAGCCAAGGATCCAAATGTCTCCATCTCTTAGAAGTATGTTAGTTTACATCAGAATCCAATTAGTCTTAATTCTCATTTAATCTATATATTTCCCCTCCATCTTTCTTTTTTCTTGCATTTTTTTTAAAAAAGAAATGAGGTCTTATTGTAGAATCCCCATAGTCGGCATTTTTTAATTAATTTTTTAACTTATTAAGGATTCCCTGGTGGCTCAGTGGTAAAGAATCCGCCTTCAAATGCTAGAGACACAGACTTGATACCCAGTCTGGGAAAATCCCACATGCCACGGGGCAGCTCAGCCCACACGCCACAACTACTGAGCCTGCGCTCTAGAGCCGGAGCCAAACAACTGAGGCTCAAGTGCCCCAGGGCCCGTGCTCCTAACAAGAGAAGCCAACAGTGAGAATCCCATCCACGGCACTACAGTGACCCCTGCTCGCCACAACTAGAGAAAAGCCCACGCAGCAACAAAAACCCAGCACAACGACAAATAATTTTTTTTTTAATGTGTTGGGTTAAAAACAGGCCATCTCTACACCTACTACATTATTCCATCAATGTCCCACACCATGAAGACTATCCAGTCTCTTTCAATGCTACTCCAGGATACACGTTTGTCCAAAAAATGTTGCCATGACAAGTAATATATGCAACATTCTATTCATGTACTAGAGGGTGTCATGGAGACAGAAGACCCATAGGTAACACCTTACCTTATGCTATAGTACTTTTGGAACAATCTGGGGTACAAGTTAGTTTTTAAAAGATTATGCCTAAGCAACAAATGGAAATAATGAGCTCTGTCCAAATGTAAACTCATTTAGGTCTCCAAGAGAGGATACACAGTACCTATCAGGAGAATTCAAATGAGAAAGATTCGTTATTAATAATATACATACACCTCTCCTACCAAGTTTGCACATTAACTATTTCTTCCTTTAGTTCTTCTGCCTTACTAGAATGAACCCAGTGTTTCAGTAAATACACAGTCCTCAAATACATGGTATGTCATTCATCTGGGATGCCTTCCACCACCATCTTGCTGCCTAAATAATTTCTTTCTTCAAGGACGAGTTGGACTCGCTCTAGCTCCCTGAAACCTTTACCCATCTCTGGACTCCTGGAGTCCCTAATTAGTACCCCCAAAATGTAGTCTAAACCTGCACTATAGCTGCTTTGAGAACAATAGTGCACATGTATTGAATAAAGATTTGAGGAAGGCCTTCCATGTACAAGGCATTCAAGGTCATCTCTAACAAGACCATGAGCTCCATGAGGAAAAGGGTCTCTTGTGATGCTATACCTATTTCAGGAGTCCAGAAGCACAGCGGCTAAGAATGTGTACTTGAAGTCAAGCTTGCCCAGATGTGTTGAATCCCAGACTCATAATTACTTAACCTCTCAGATCTCATCGTCATCATCTGTAAAATAGCATGATAACAGCCAGTCTTTCATAGAGATGTTATTAGGATCAAATCACATAAAGCATGAGTATTATCTTGTCTCCTCATTACCAATTCTTTCTAGTCGTATCTGTTCTTATCCTTTGTGGAAAGAAGGAGTAGAGGACTCCAACAGAGTTACTGCCATGGAGATGGAGTTCATTAAACACGCCTTGGTGGTTTGAATACATGGAAGATGCACTGTGCCATGGGTGTGGGTGTCCCGTTCCAAAGTATTTAAGGTCCCTTTTCCGAGTGTCGCCCTGATACTTTCCCTGTGAAGAAAAGGAGCTTGCTCAGAACTAAATACAATGTAAACCTACCTCCATCCAAATTTAAAAAGAGGGGAAACAAGAAAAAAAAAAAAGACCAAAAGTGATATTTTATCTTCTGATGGGGCCAACTGATGGATGAATGTGAGAGTTGGATTATAAAGAAAGCTGAGCACTGAAGAATTGATGCTTTTGAACTGTGGTGTTGGAGAAGACTCTTGAGAGTCCCTTGGACTGCAAGGAGATCAAACCAGTCAACCCTGGGGGAAATCAGTCCTGAATATTCATTGGAAAGACTGATGCTGAAGCTGAAACTTCAATACTTTAACCACCTGATTCGAAAAACTGACTCATTGGAAAAGATCCTGATGCTGGGAAAGATTGAAGGCAGGAGGAGAAGGGGACAACAGGGGATGAGATGGTTGGATGGCATCACTGACTCAATGGACATGAGTTTAAGTAAGCTCCGGGAGTTGGTGATGGACAGGGAAGCCTGGAGTGCTGCAGTCCATGGGGTTGCAAAGAGTCAGACATGACTGAGCGACCGAACTGAACTGGAGCCAAAAATTTACTCTGACTTTTGTTTGAATGGAAACCCAAGAAGCTCTGCTTACAGAAATTTTTGAGTACCTCATGAGTGAAAATCTTTTGAACATGAACATATAAACATATACACATACATACATGTTTATTTCACTCAAATAGTCACTGAGCAGTCACTGTGTGCCTTACACTGTTCTAAATGCTTGTAAGTAACAGAGCAAAGATTTTTGTTGCTGTTGCTCATTCTGTCCAGCCTTTAGGAAGTCGGGCCTGAGGGAGGGGTGCTCCTGGCATGACCAGTTGTTGCTGAAACCCTTTACCTCTGCCCGAAGCGCAGTGAGGTCAAACAATGCCAACACTGAGCTCGGAACAGGGCGAAGTTCACTGCAGGCCCATGCCAAGGGCACGGGTGGCTCGCGCCTTAAAAACCCCAAACAAGGCTGATTCATGTCAGTGTATGGCAAAAACCACTACAATATTGTAAAGCAATTAGCCTCCAACTAATAAAAATAAATGGAAAAAAAA
Source organism: Cervus canadensis (assembly GCF_019320065.1). Taxonomy (NCBI): domain Eukaryota; kingdom Metazoa; phylum Chordata; class Mammalia; order Artiodactyla; family Cervidae; genus Cervus; species Cervus canadensis. Next base: position 47,897,031 of record NC_057409.1, on the reverse strand, counting down.
ACAACCCCAAACTCCCCAAGAGCTTTCAGTAAAGTTCCTTCCTAGGAAAGGTGAGGGAGGTGCCTGGTTAGTTCTTGCAAACTTCTTGGTACCAGATCCTTTGCTCTTGAAGTCAAGCCATGGTCAGGTAACAATGTTGCTGTAAATCTTCACCAAACATTCTTCTCTGTTCTGACAAGAAAGGACAAAGTCCCAAGGCTCAACTTTCACCCTTTGAGGTCCAGGTCCTGGCTAAGAGAAGAGAGATCTCAGGGCCAGGTCCTCAGATCCTAACCAGTCATCATCACTGATGAAGCCGGGCACCCAGGACACGACTGGCCCTCAGGTTCCTCAGGCCACCCAAAGCGGGGTAGGGGGATGCGGGTCCCACATTCTGCAACCTATGCAGACAGCTGCTGCTGTTAGGTGCAGAGACAGGGGTGGGGGAGAGCTTCACGGCTGCCTCAAGGCCTGGGCCAAGGCTAGTGGGTGGCCTTGGGGAGGGCTCTGGAGCCCTGCAGGACAGGGCCCCCAGCTCACCCGCTAGCCCGAATGTTCAGGGCTGTGTTCAGCAGAGCTCTACTCCACACCGATCGGTGAGGAGCTGGTGGCTGGAGCCAGGGAGAGACCAGCAGACACACGGCTGCATAGATGAGCGGCAGAGGTGAGTGGAGGGCCCGGGGGACACTCCAGACAACAGCGTTTACTCTGGCTGACACTGGAGGGCTGTGAACAGGGAAGCTACATGACCGCAGATCCAGCCCGCCGACAGCTATGCGGAATAGAGTCCTGGGGCCAAGGCTGGATGGGGAAGACTGGTCAGAATGCTACTGCAATAATCTAAGAGATAGTCTGGCCAAGGAGGCAAAAAGTGGAAACGAGAGCTAAGAGGGTTTTATAGTACTAGAATACAACATATATTAAAAATACAAAAAAAAGAATTAAGGATTTTTTAAAGAAATATTCTAATAATTCCTTCCTCAAACTCAATAAGACATCCCACTCACCCCTGGAGTAGAGGTGCCCCCCCTCTCTTGGAGACCACTCTTTAACAATAATTGGCTGGGGGACTTGTCTCAGCTGACCTGAATTTCTGCCTGGCTTTCTGTTCTAACACTTGTCCTGTGTTCACTTCCCATCTTTCTCTTCATTCTGCCACTCTTAGATACCAAAACAAGTTTCTTCCACAGACTGAGCATACCTACCATACAAAGGATGTTGATCGGATGTAGGAATTCCCTGCTTGTAAAAGTCTGTGGTCTTTGGGTCCATTGCACACAGTATCTGGGTGGGGCCAATGGTTGGGAAACAGACTTGTTAGACCCAGATGTTATGGTGGAGTTCAACAGAACAGGATTAACAGAATCCAAGCCGTTTGCTAAAGCAGCCCCCTCTGCTGAAGACTACAGCAGCCCCAGCTCACCACAGCTCTCAACAGAAAAACCTGGGGTCTACAAGTTTACTCCCCTTGCCCGCAAGAGGCTCAAGGAGTCTCAAAGCCCCAGAGAGAAAAGCCTTAAGGGTTCTGAATATGCCCTAGAAGATGGCATTTTAGGGGAAAGTATCCCTGATTCTTAGGCAGAACGGTGGGTGCCAGAAGGGAAATCAGAAGTTCACGGAAGGCAGATACCTTTTGAAACCAGATTCCATGAGTTTAGAAGAGGTTGATACTGAAGTACCTGGGCTGCTCTCTTAGAATGTTGGAATGCTGGAAGAATTTAGAAGACTCCCCACCCACCCACTCCCATGTAACAAAGAAACTAACGCCAGGAGTTGTTCAAAGCTACACAACTATGAGAAAAAGAACCACGAGTAGAATCCAGATCTTTGTATTCCTAGTCAAGAGGTACTTTAAAAATAAATGAAAGCAAAATTAAAGAATTTAGCATAGAAATCTTTAGAAACAGGTTATAACTGTGATTAAATCTTGCAGGAGACACGGGTTCAAGCCCTGATCCAGGAAGATCCCACATGCACCACAACTATTGGGCCGGTGCCCTGGAGCCCAAGCTCTGCAACAAAAGAAGCCACTACAATAAGAAGCCCACACACTGCACCTACAGTAGCCCTCGCTTGCCACAACAGCAGCAAAGACCCAGAACAGCCAAATAAATAAATAAAATAAAATAAAAGATACCTTAGAAAGTTACACAGGGGTGCGAATGAGGGGATTAGAGACAAATGAAAGCCAAGAATTATAGGCAAACATTGGCTTAGTAGAGCTTAAAATGGCCCAAAGGTGGACTACATGATTATTTTCTTTGCTTGGCCCAATTAATAGAGTACTAGACAATTTTCAGTTTTCAAAAGGAGAGACAAGTGAAAGAACCGTTAAAAGCTTTGATATGATCATTAAAAAACTAGTGGTTGTGAGTCATTAATTTCAACCACTTGGGGCTACCAACTCTCTTAGAAGCACGAACACAACAAAATACCTGCTCTCCTAACTTCTGATGGCAGAGCACAAGGCGAAGATGATGTTGGCCAAAGGGGAGTAAAGGAATAGTCAATAAAATTGATCATCTATGAAATGAATAATAAATATAAATGATAAAATGAATAATCTTAGATAATCGTGGCTTATCTATAAAATAAAAGTGGGGGACAGGGCAGGAATCAGTTCCCAAATTATTGACTTTGGAACTGGATGTGAACTGTTTGACTTGGATAGCTGGAGAGCTCAATTAGAGTTCACCTGCACACACCCTCCTTGGCCACTGTACCACCACCACCCATGGAGGGCAAGGCACACAGCAAGCGGGTGGAGCCTGGGCACTGGAGAGGCAGCCAGTCCACTCTCTTCATTTCATAAAGAGGAGCCTCAGGCCCACAGGGAGAAGGCAATGGCACCCCACTCCAGTCCTCTTGCCTGGAAAATCCCATGGACGGACGAGCCTGGTGGGCCACAGTCCATGGGGTTGCGAAGAGTCGGACACGACTGAGTGACTTCATTCTCACTTTTCACTTTCATGCATTGGAGAAGGAAACAGCAACCCACTCCAGCGTTCTTGCCTGGAGAACCCCAGGGACGGGGGAGCCTGGTGGGCTGCCGTCTATGGGGTCGCTCAGAGTCGGCCACGACTGAAGGACTTCACAGAAGCAGCAGCGGCAGAGGCAGCAGGCCCACAGAGGCTAATCCAACTGGCCAAGGGTTGGCCAAGCCACCGTATATGCCACCTCCCCCTCACCCTATGTCCACAGCAAACACTGATTATCAACCATCACATTTCCCCACCTCCGGCTGCAAGAGCTACTGCGCTTCTGACATATTCCTCCTACAATCTCCCCTCCCCGCCACACCCACCCCTTCCCAGCTAACTGGTCAGAGCTAATGCATGAGAAAAAAACCCAGTTTCCAACTCTGGCCTTACAGAAGGTCATAAAATAGTCTTTACTATACTGCTTCAGTGTAAGTCTGGCTGGAAAGAGAGTGACTAGGTTTGCTGGGGACAGCCACACCTGTTTCCTCAATCTAATATTTAATAGTATTCTGTATCATTCTCAAAGGCATCCCAGTTTGAATCAAAATAGTATGGCCATCCATGTTCTATGTAACTCCTAGTCAACCATAAACACATATCTGTTTTTTGAGTACATGGTGTTTCAGGAAAAAAAAACAAAACCTGACCCAGTCACCAGCAGTTTTACAGGATGTTTTCAAATAATACTAAACCCAAATAATCCTTGAAAGGGCCTCACCACTACTCCCACCAACCTCTATTATACAATGAGCTTCCATATGGAATTTTCCTTGGGATAAAACAAAAAGGAGAACCACAGTTTATGTAAGTTTGGAAACCATAGGATTATCAGATCTCTGTAGCCCCTATTTTTAAATTATTTCCTGTTCTACTTTCACCTATAAAAATTCACATTATATTGATGACACAGAAATCGTTTTAAAAAATGTTTCAGGCCTGTTGCTGGCACAAACAAGTGTGCCTTTTTGGAGTTTATATTTACTCTCTGTTTAGAGAAAAAGAGGAAGTAAAAGTTGAAACCTTAAAAAAAGTTTCAGTCAATCCAGGGCTAGACCTTGTGTACCACGGTTGTATTTACACTAACACAGCCAGTTGTTTATTGACAGGCATAAATTTCAGTTTATTTGGAAAAGCCATTGGTCTAACCATCATAGGTATAACCTTTATGCTCAAGAGAAAGATATCATCAGGTGGAAAATTTTAAATTCTTACCTGGCTACCCAGACAGAAGACTAGAAGGAAATATATCAAGCTGTCAAGAGTAGCTCTGAGTATACAGATATAGAGACTTCAGATGGTTTAAACAGGTTTTCTTTTTGGTTATCTAGCTTTCTGATTTTTCTACAATGATCATAGTTCATTCGCTAATGACCAAGAAAAAAAAAATCACCAAGTCACCAATCAACACATCATTCTCCAGGGTCAGGAGGTGAGAGGCAAACAGGATAAGCCAGGCACTAGTCTAGCAGGAGCAGAGACCTCAGGACAGCTCCTGACTCTGCCTTGGCCATACCTTGGCCTGGCCCCCGAGCTAGGAGGACTGTGGGACTGTGGCCACCTGATGGCTTCCCGGTAAATAAGAGCAGGCATCTGTGACGGCTTCGGCTACACTGCCCTTTCAACTATCCGAAGAACAGCCATGTGGTGAGGGCCCCACCTGTGCAATCAGACTGCTGCGCAAGATACTGCGCTCCATCACTTACTGGGGGTGTGAGCTCCAACAGGTCAATTAGCCTCTTTACTCATCACCACCACCTACCTCCTCGTATGGCTGTGAGGATTAAGATAGATGATCCACGGCAAGGGCCCAGCATATAATAAGATCACAATAATGTAAGCCATTATTAGGTCTCTGCCATGAAACACCAGTCCTCAAGTGCACTCCCCAAACCACGTGACTGCATCTCAAAACAACCAGAGAAGGGTCCAAAGAATGAAGCTTTTATTTTCCCTTCTCTGCTGAAGGCAGACTGGACACAGAGTTTGCTATAAGCTCAGGGCTGCTGGGAGGACAAGGGCAGCCCAGTAAAATATGTAATGTGCCCCACGCTAGGGGCTAGAAATGCTGCTTTCAAAGTTGCGGGATTTCCAGTTTCCACAGCTGCCAGCCATTGCCTTTGGCAAGGAGGTGACTAAAATGTGAGCCAGGACTTGGCAAGAGGACACCAAACCAGAAGGCCTCCAGGCAGGAAGCTCCAAAAAGGGCCACCTACAGCCAAGAGTCCTGAGAGGAGATGGCATTCTGCTGACACTAGCAAATTCAGGAAAGAATGGTGAACATTTCAAAGGTCCGACAGAACTTACCATTCTGCTTCAGAACTTTGAAAAACTCTGGGGAGGGGGCACCAGGCCAGGTTGAAGATATGACCACATTCTTAAAATCACTGCAATGCTTTCACTATATGACATAAAGAACACCCCCCTCATCCCATAAATTTCAGTATTGCAAGGAATTTCACATCTATCTTTAACTAAGATGTAGTACATTTAGATGTAAAGAAATTCTTCCCGAACTTAAAATTATCTCACTTTACAAAGATATAAACATCCCAATATCCATCGATGAGGAAATAATTACCTTGTTATGTTAATTACATAGGTGAGTGTGTTCTGTGCTGTATAGGGTGATCAGCTTGTCCTGATTTGCCTAGAATTTCCTGGTTTTCGTATCAAAAGTCCCATATCCTTGAAAACCCCTCAGTCTTGGCAAACCAGGATCAGGCCCCCTAACACTATAAGAAAAATGATGTGTATTGTGTGAAGGGGAAAACAGAAGAGACACAGTTACAAATGCAGAAGTGCTCAATGCCAAGTCTATTTGCAGCAATAACTCCTAGTTCCTTTTCATAGTAAAAAAAAAAAAACTAAACCCCACACTTGCCTCTCCCTTCCTCCTTTCTTTTAACTCTCCCAAAACAGAGCTAGGAAAAGGCATTTTCCTCCTCTTGCATGACAGAGATGTCAGCAAGGAACTGACTACTGAGAAGGTGACCACCATCGCCAGCAAGCTCCTGCACCCAGTTTCAGCAGGACAGGAAATGTCACTTCTTTCATGTACGCATGAAACTTATCTATTATAAATCAATGTTATGTCAACTAAACAAATTATAAAACTCAAAAACAAAGACCTAAATAATAAAACAAAAAAGCCAAGACAACTAGTGATTCAGGTTATTAACACAAGAATGTGTCTTCATACTAAAAGTCTAAGAACTCTGACAAAAACAAGATCCACCTTGCAAACAGGGCATTAAACAAATGAGAGGGAATTAACATGTGATTGTTTTAATACACAGCTGAGTGGAGAGGGAGGCATTTCTACAAACTCTAAGGTCCAGACTTGAAGCAAGTGGCTCCCTACATAATGGTGAAGCAAAGCTCCTGTGGCAGGAGTTTAAGCAAAGGGTTTAAGCATCAGAGTTTAAGCCTCTGATGAGGTTAAGAACCAGCTTCTAAGAATTTAGAGTTTCAAACTGAAAGGTAAGACTATATAAGGCAAGAAAGACCACACACTTCCTGGACCTAAGGCCTCCCAGAAACCATACTTGTTCACCACTCTACCCCACCCAGTCCACCTCCTCTCCCTCCAGCTTTGCCCTACAGGCTGTCACCTTCTAGGTGTTCATGAATTTAGAACTCCTTAGTTTCCCGTTATGCATCAGGAGATGGAATCAAACACCCCTCCACAGTGAGACTGGTTTGTTGGGGAAAGGGTGAGGATGTATTCAAAAACACTTTAAAAGGGAAACTCTTTGAAAGTTCTACTCGGATAAGTCCTGGAGAATAATTTTCTAACATCAAAAAATACTTTTCACCAGCGTTGATCCAGATTTGGCAGAGAATGCCTTCTTGTCAGCCTTTCAACACAGCCATTGACAAGACAGAAGAAGGTATCTTAACCATCCCTAGAAGAAAGGACAGGAATCTGGAAGGCAGGAGACAGGAGTGCATCTCTGCCCTACAAGTCAAGAGCTGTGTCCTTGAGGAAGACATGCTTCCCTTGTCTAGACCTCAGTCTCTTGGTTAAAAAAATAAGGATTTGGGTGAAGATCACCTTTGGCATCCCTTCGGCTCTAAAGTTCTATGTAAAATTCTTTTGTGTATGTGAAAATGACAACACCTATTAGAAGCATTTTGTGTACTTTGAAGATGAATATTTAGAAATTAACAGAGAAGTATAGTAACTTGCAATGACAAAGATAACATTACCAAGGCAGACTAAAACCAAAAGATTTAAAACAAGCAAATGTCTAACAGTTGTCAAAGTGTGTGACTAAAAGGTGGGGGGCTGGGGGGAGGGCTAAACTAATATCAACTTACAAGTACTCTTAAATGCTCTGGAACCAATGGAAACAAGTAGATTCAGCACTACCAGCTGCTCCTCCTGCTAAATTTAAGGATAAGTTAATTTTAATTCAGTGATCCCTCCCCCATATAAAAAGAAAATTTTAAAAGCCTGTAAATACTTATAGAAAGCAAAGCAAAACTTTGACTCTAAAGGCAGGAGAACAAATTAATGTGGTGATTGATTGCACTTAAGTCTCAGGAAGTTCTGGCTGGATACTGAGAACAGCGAGGCACCAGAAGCAAAGCCACTTGAGAAGTAGACGTTTAAACACCAAAGACTGGCATGTTTGACCGCCTGTGTCAAAATCAAGTCTGCCTCTCCGCCTACCAGGACCGCAAAACAATGTTCATTTCACTATCCATGAATAAATGGAAAAAGAAATAAAAGCAAGCTGTTTCCTTTTTTCGTAGAAGGAGTTACAGAGTTTTGTCACACGGCTTGGTTGGGCGCTTGTGAGTGCCCATGCCCTCAGAGGAGCAGCGTCCCTAAAGGCAGGGGTGTCCCGTGCCACAGACTTCCAGCGAGGACTGTCAACCGAGCCAGCAAACATCCCCACCTCTCCAAGCAAAGGGCTCCAGAGCCACGCCGTGCTATGGCTTAGCCGGAAAGCGACAGAGCTCGTGAACACAGGCAGAGGGTAGCCCACCGTCTGTGAGTGGAACCCCGGGCCGAACTTCACCTCCTCCAGGGACAGCCGTGCCAGAGATCCCCATCGTGCACCACGCACACACAGCCTCTGGGCTACTAAAGAGGAAGTCAGGGTGTCATGTCAAAAGGATAAAGACAGCCCGACCACACGAGAGCCGCGGTCTGGGCCGGTCTCCAGCTTGGCTGGGAAGAGGGTCCCAGGCTGCGGTCCTTCTCCCTCTCCATCCACCTTCCTCCTCCCGGCGGCGCGCACCAGCCTCCCTCCGGCCCGCCCGGGCTGGCGGAGCCCAAGCTGCGCAGCGCCCGAGGAGCACCCCGAGCTTCCCCTCCCCCTGCCCAGCCCGGGCCCGCGGACAACGCACCCCCGCACGCCAGCCAGAGCCCCGCCGCCCCTTCCCCAGCCCCCGGGGCGCCCCGGCCGCCCAGCCGAGCGCGCAGTTCCGACGGCCCAGGGCGGGGACCGAGCCGGGGAGGAGGGCTGCAGCCGCCGGCTTTCGGAGCAGCCGGCGGCCGCACACACTCCTCCCCTTCGCCGCAAGTAAACAGCTCGCGGGCGCGCTCCGCGCCGCGCCCCCATCCCCCCGCCGGGCCCCGCGCCGCCCTGCGCCCGCGCGTCCCGCCCGCCGGAGCCGCCGCCCCTACCTGGTCGGTGAGTTTGAGCACGGCCATTCTTCCGCTCCTTCGCGCGCACACACATACAGGTCCCCGGCCCGCAGATGTCACGCCAGGAGCCGGGGAAGCGGAAGGGATTGCCAAGGGAAGGGAAAAAAATCTGGCTCCCGAATTTGACAGCCCTCCCCCTGCCCCTCCTCCGCCGCCGCCTTCTCCTCCTCCCGCCGAGAGGCTGACACTGGCTAGTAGGGTTTGCAGCCGAGCCCGCCCGCCTTTATACAGGAAGTACCGGCTGCTGCCAGCCGGGCCGCCACTGACATCACCGCGCGCTGCCTCGCTCGCCGCCGCGCCGCCTGGGCCGACGCTGCCTCCTGCCGCCCGCGGCCGCGCCTCGCAGCCCGCGGCTCGCGGTGCTCGCCGGCTCCCGCACCGGGCGCGCCGCGGTGGGGTCAGACCGCCGCCTGCTTCCGGCACCTGCACACTGCGCCCGGGCTGGCGGAACCCGGCCCCGGCCGCCCGCGCTGCCCCCACGCCGGGCGTCCACGGCTAGAGGCCCCCGGGCTGGGGAGGGGTGGGGGGTTACTGATCGTGACCCCCCCCGCCCTGTCTCACCATCCCCCCGCACACACACACGCGACCTCGTGAGCACCCCCTGTGGATACACCCGAGGGGCTTTAAAGGCTGCATTCACTCGTAGCCAATTTCAAACCAGGAGATTGGACCACACGCCTTCCTCTAAACCTCTCCCTAGTCCGGAACCCGCCCAACTCTTCAAATTATCCCACCTGGTCAGGGACCGCAAGGCTGGTGCTCTCTTTGTTTAATACAGGGAGGCCCTGGCTCATTCCTTAGCTAGTTTTTGTGAAACGCTTGGCGGGTAGGGACCCGGGGCTCTGGCCCTTTCACCTTGTTCTCCAGCTACCTCCCAGCTAGACACGCAGAACCCCATCGTTAAATTCAAACAGTGGGTTTTGATTTGAGGAGGAAGGAGATGGAGCAGCGTTACAGGAGAAGAAAAGGTCTTGAACTGCTGCATTAATTGAGCTTTTGAGGATTTCCACCAGTTGACTCACTCATTTCTACAAAATCCAGTTACCATGCTCTTCAACAGACAGAAGACCCAGCTGTCAAACAGCATACACACACAACAGTAATATACGTAATCATAGTAAAGTGTTAATACTTGTGGAATTTGGAGCAAATGCTTGTTCATTCCTGGAGAAGGAAATGGCAGCCCATTCCAGATTCTTGCTGCCTGGAGAATCCCCATGGACAGAGGAGCCTGGTGGGCTACAGTCCATAGAGTCGCAAAGAATGGAAACAGGACTGAAGCGCCTTAGCATGCACGCACGCTTAGTCATTCAACAACTATGTTCTGAGTGCTGACTTTGTACCAGATGCTGGCTACAGACACATGAAAGGGGGAGCATAAACATCCTAGATGCTCTCCTAAGATACCTAGTCTTAGGAGATGTCTGACATAAATAATCACTGCTAATGAATGTAATTACAGACTGAGATAAGGGCTCACAGGGGAAAAAATACTTGTAAAGAAATCCACGACTGAGGAATCAAGCCAGACTGGTAGGTGAAGATGGGTTTCCCTGACAAAGTGACAGAGTTGAGATTCTGCCAGAGGAAGAGTTAAGTGGGCAAGTGGATGGGGTGCTGCTCCCAGGCTGGCCCACGTGCCCCTGGCATGTCATGGAATGAACCTACATTGAACAGCAAACCAAAACTACAGTATCTACCCTTAATTCACAAATCTAATGTGGACTCCACCTCCCCACTTTCAGAGCCTCCCCAAGAGTCTATTTGAGAACGGAGAGGAGGGGTGATAGCATTTGCTTGGCATTCTCCCATTTGTTATCTAACCGTGGACTTGGGATTCAGATCACACGGACAAGGAGATCAAGAAAGCACTCTCCTGGCTTCCACAGTCCTCAGTGATGCACGGAAACAAAAAAGATTTCTGTCCAAGGCCTCCCTCAAACACAAAACAGTTTGCTTTTGTTGCATCTGTGGAGCAGTTCTTCAGTGCTGTTGTTGGTTTGTCTATTTACTAATATCCTCCTTCATGGCTTTGTATTAATAAGTAACAATAAGACCCTGACTTCTCTACCTAAATATATCTGACTTTCAGAAGAGTGATAACAAATGACTTGATTTGGCAGATGTACTCAAGATCCACTTTGGTTCACCACAGGCATGTCTACACATAAGTTCTTGGGACCTAATCTGAAAGGAGGGGCACGCAGTTCTCAGCCCTTTTGGACCCATCATCTGCTTTTATAACTAGTATTTTTAACGTTTTCATTACTACGAAATGAAATTCATAGGTAATATTACCTACCTATGCAAATTTCTGTCCAAATCAATCTGTGTGTGTGTGAAGTTGCTCAGTCGTGTCCAACTCTTTGCAACCTCATAGACTGTAGCCCATCAGCTTCCTCTGTCCATGGGATTCTCCAGGCAAGAATACTGGAGTGGGTTGCCATTTCCTTCTCCAGGGGATCTTCCCAACCCAGGGATTGAACTCAGGTCTCCCACACTGCAGGCAGCTGCTTTATCCTCTGAGCCACCAGGGAAGCCCCTATAATGCCCTAATTGTATAATAAGGAAAATAAAAGGAAAGTGATTTATAATTAATGTGTATTTCAATAAGTAAATGCTATATAGCACAGCTCTGTCAGAAGACACAATAATAAGATACTTGCACTTACTTGTATGTAGAACCAATCTGAATGAGAGAATTACAAATGCAATCCAATATGAATGTGTTTTACTAGCAACTCACATATCAACACTGGTGTTGTCATTGGTGACATGGTTTTGTGAAAGGTCAAACAGTTCTTGGTCAAGTTCCAGGCAAAATAAAGAGCAAAAAGATTGAGCTAAATTTACTGATATGGGTGCATTTACCAGAAAGTCTGGATTTAATGTGTGAATTCATAAATTGAAACTGACTCCAACATTTTGCTTCATTGGTTAAAGTAACTCAGACTCAGTGGTAGTATATATTTGATGAAATGGAGATAACAATGTCCCTGGTATACAATGTAGAAAAAGAAGACTCCTTAATGGGACCTTATGATCCAGAGGAATCCTATGATACCTAAAAGTTGCAGATTTGGTTCCTCTGGATCTTAAGGTCCTACTACTGAGTCTTCTTTTTCTACATTGTATACCAGGGAAAGGCCAACTCTGATAGAAGACCCACAATACAGCCTTCTTTAGCTTCACAACAAAGCCATGCCCCCTTCTGCAGATGACAGTTCTCCATTTGAGAAATTGTACCTATCTTGCTACTGAATTTGAGTGACTGGCCATGAGACATCAAATGACTATGCAACCTCAGCTGCCCATTATGAACCAGTTGTTGTCTGACCCATCAATCCATAAGGTTGGGCATGCACAAGAGCAATCCTTCATCTAATAGAAGTGGTATGTAAGAGACAGCTTGAGCAGGCCTGGAAAGCACTAGTTGCCTTAGCCAGTGACTCAGATTCCTTTGGCTCTCACTGCTGGTATATTGCTTCCTCATCTTCAACCGGTTAACTAGTTTACATGCAGTTCTCTTCCATATGCTGGCAGAAGCTTGAAGTGGTTTGTTTTAGCATTAGAACTGCCATGACGAATGTCCCTGACAGTAGTCCTGAAGGGAAATTATCTTAGCACAAGGAATGTCCACAGTGCAGTACATTGGGTGTCTACTTTGTCTACATTGAGAGATGGCCAGATAGACCTACACTCATCCATGGGCAATAGCTGATGGTTCTCCTGAATGGTCAGTAACTTGGGAGCAAAAGGATTGGGACAAGGAGGTTTAGAGAAGAGGTATATGGATGCTCATTTAAGAGTGGGCACAATGTGTGAGGATATTTGTGAACATTAAAGGGCATTCACTCAGAGAAAGTTTTCTATAATCAAGGGGGATGACAAAACTGATGAAGCTGGTCTCTTTCCCCACCTGCTGCAGTGCTTATAAAAAGCAGTGATGGCATCAGGAATAAAGGCTATCTAGACTTCCCTGGTGGCTCAGATGGTAAAACATCTGACTACACAGGAGGCACAAGTGTGATCCCTCAGCCAGGTAGATCCCCTGGAAGAGGAAATTACCACCCACTCCAGCATTCTTGCTTAGGAAATCCCATGAACACAGGAGCCTGGCGAGCTACAATCCACAGAGTCACGAAAGAGTGGACACGACTTAGCGAGTGAACAACAGCAACAACCCAATAAGTGCTCTCAGCCAAGAGCAATGGCCACACCGGGGAGTCTAGCCTCTCCCTGGGGGTACTCATATCCAGTGAGCTCCAGGGAGCCTTTGTCCAGCCCCAACCCCAATTCAGGACACCTTCATTTCGGAGCTCCCCCACACCTCGGATCAGCTAAGGAGTATGCAACAACTTCATAGCACATCCAGCTGCTCCTCACTCCCCCAAGGTGGTGACCCTAAAAAACAATCAATCTTAATTTACCAATCTCTGTCTCACAAACTGCTCCTTCAAAACCCAAACCAATATAATCATCTATTTTGACTTTACACTGATGGTTTAGATAGTTGATCCCCTGTTTGTAAATAAATCAGAGCCACCTTCCCAGCCTAGGTGAAAGCCACAAGCAGAGCTAAGTATATGGTTGCCGAATGGGGGTGAATTTTGAATGAGCAGACTTTCCAGTTTTGAAGCTGGTATGGCCTTTGATGCAACAGATTAGCTACTGTTCAAGGGTATCAGGGCTACAGGTGATCCTCACAAAGTCATTAGCAAGGGCCTAACAATCAAGGCTAAGAAGCTTAGAAAGTCTTGTCAATGTATTTTTATACATTTTCATCTATAAGCACTATTTATTCCTCCATACACCATACTTTCTGGATTCTATACAGTCATGGAGTTTACATTTGTACCAATGGTTTAACAGCACTCTTTCAGGGAGGAGGAGGTGAAATATTTCCATATTATAAATGAAATGATCCATATTAACAAGTCAGCACATATAAAGCACTTGTACCTTGTACAAAGTCCAAAATGAATGCTAGCTAGTATGTCTATTGTAGTATCAATAAAATGTGAAAAGGTGATGTCTTAGAACTGAAGAAATATGGTCGTTTTCTAAAGTAAATATTGTAAAATTATTTTCTGTGTTAGTTTGTTGGAAGGTCCATTCTTTAGACCAGGAAATCCTTTCCATGGCTCTTGATCTTTACTGTCCTTGACTCCTAAAACAAGTATAATCAGTGGCATTCAGTTAAGCACTTCATTGTTTTATTTTTTTATTCATCTATTCATTTAATTGTTTAATGATATCAATCTTCTGTAACATTTTATACTTTATTTTGTACTTGTTTTGTTTCCCTCATTATATTAGAAACTTCTAGTGGGCACTAGCCATGCCTTATAATTCTTTGATATCCCCTATAGTGCTGGCTACTGAGTATAAATTCAATAAATAATGGCATATTTCTGATTTTAAAATAATGAAAATGGAGGGAATGTTAGCTGTAAATGTAGTAATTCTACTCAATATATACTAAGATATTTTTTCTTTTCTTTAAATGTTTACTCAAAATCCTACTTTGCTTCCCTAGGCAAAGTGTAAATTCAGCAACACAGAAAAAACTTTTCAGATGTAGATCAAAGTAGGAAGAGCTAAGTTATTACAGTGATTTAGAAATAAGCTATTTAAATTTTTCCTGTGAGGGGTTGCTACAATGAATAATGTGTCAGCTCTGGGTTAAGACTTCCATTGTTCCACTTTGGTTTTTAAAATTCCATTTATTTTCAACTTTTTTAGATGGCTGTGTTGGAAAAGCAAATCAAAAACAGGAGAGAAAGTAAGATTCATTCACCTTAGAACATAAAGTGATGGGTGATAAAGGAGAGAAGAGAAATTGCAAAGGAATATCAGAGAAGTGGTTAGAGGTATTAAAAGGGAAACCCCTGATGGGGCATTTTTAACGTTCGATGCTGGCCTTTCAGCCTCATTGAATCTACGCTGTAGAATCCGAGGCACCATTCTCAACCTTCCTCCAGAAAAATGACTACATAAATTCACAAAATTTGTCAACTCCCTCTCTCTTCTTCACAGCCAAATTTCTCATGAGGGATATCTCTTTTTTCTTATCTCCCCTTCCTGTCCTCCTCAGCCCTCTTCCAACTCCACTGAGCCACTCCCTTGAAACCACAGCCGCTCTGACCAGCTCCACTTGGGCACATGCTAACACTTTGTCTTTGGCCAAAAGGCATTTCTGTGTATCAGGCCAGCCACATTTCTCCTCATGTCGACTACTCAACTCCTATCTTGGATGTGGCAAAGTCACCTCACACTCAGCATATCCAAAAAAAACTAATAATGCTCCCCTAAGCCCAGTCCTCTTCCTATATCTTCATCTCAGTCAATGACGTTACCATGAATCTCCTTTAGTCTAGGAACAAAAACTGAGGCTCTTCCAAATTTGATCACTTCTGTTTTTGTCGTATCTTTTAAATCTATCACTTATTCTGATCCCAATCTTCTTTTTGTTTGTGCTCAGTCGTGTCCGACTCTTTGTGACCCCTTGGACTGTAGCCCACCAGGCTCCTCTGTCCATGGAATTTTCCAGGCAAGAATACTGGAGTTGGTTGCCATTTCCACTTCCAGGGGATCTTCCCGACCCAGGGATCGAACCAGCATCTCCTGCATTGGCAGGTGGATTCTTTACCACTGTGCCACCTGGGAAGCTGTCTCCAGGGCCTCACCTCAGGCCAGTCTCAATGTATAGCTGCCTTATTGGGACAGCTTCCTAGCTGGTTTTCCCTGGGTCTGTTCTCTAGCCCACAGGCAGTACAATCTTCCCAAACTGCAAGCCTGATCGAGTCACTCTCCCTCGATGGCTTTCATACCCTCAGGCTGTCGGCAGACACCTTAGCATGCTTGGTTTTCAAGGGCCTGCACCCTTCTTCTTGCAGGGAAGCCAGCTTGCTCGATTCTGGAGGTGTTCCCATCCTAGTCTATGTGAACGATGCTTTCTGGAGTAGTGCAGTGCACAACCTCTGAGACGAAATATGGCAGCCTCGCCTTTTTTCTCACCCTTTCTACACTGCGCTAAAAGCAGCTTCCCTGATGCATCATATTCCTCTCACTCTGAGCCTTTGCGTATCACTGTTTGCTGTTTATAATTTTGTCCAGCTCCATGCCATCTTCATCTAGTTAATTCTACTTGTCCTTCAGATCTCAATTTAGATATCACCTACCAATAAAGCTTTCCCTTACTCACTCTGCCTCCCAGTTCTAGAATAGAATGACCCTAAAGCTTATGTTTAGTGCCCTCTGCTTAACCCCTATTTTTGTACTTATCCTTTGATCCTGTAATTGTCTCTTTACTTTCCTGACTCCTCTTTTAGGGAGGGGGCTGTGTTTATTCTCCTCTGTGTCTCTAGTTCATGTTATAGCATCTAGCACATAGTAAATGCAAACTATGTACTTTTGAATGAATGTAACTTTGGGTAAATGGTTTGACCTAGCTAAAACTTCACTTACCACTGGTCAAATAAGGCTGAAAATGCCTGTCCTCAATATTTTACAGAACGATATGACAAAATGTATGTGAAAATGCTTTGAAAGTGGAAAGAAATGAATAGAAAAGAGAGACAAAGTAATTGGTATGGCATTATCATATAGAGAAAGTGACAAGGGATGGGATGATCTAAGGAAAGGCATGAGATACTGCTCCACTATGTCGTGTGTAAGATCTTAATGCCTGTGCTACCGAAGTGAGCACAGATTCCGTGTCTTATCTTAAATTACAATTAGCGGTCATAGTGCTTCAAAGAGAGGGCAAGAGGGAAATGAAGAATGCAGTAATGAAGCCATTATATCAGTTCATTAACTGGCCTCACATTCTGTGAGGTACGTATAACTATTTCTTTCTTGAGGACCAAGTTGTTCAAAATAGTGTACCCAGAGCTCAGGAAATCACAAGATAAACTCAGCTCTTCTTCCTGGAACATCATTTTTACTTGGTGATTCAGGGAGTTAAATTATTTACTTGGTAAGTAACTTGAAGCAGTGTTTTCATATTTCTATAAATAAATGGGTATGTTATCGCTTGGACTATAGCACTTGCATATCTTTTTAAAATAAACCTAAGGCTTCAAACATTTTGTATTGCAGTGGACAGTAGTCTCACACTGTCTCCCTCCAATCCGTCTACCAACTTTCATACTCACAAGCCCTAGGAGTAGGTCCTTACCCACCTATGGTCTTGGAGTGCCTAAGAAAAGTTTAATACCTGCTCCTTTTCGAAGTTTGGTAGGCTTCCAATGCTGCTGAAATGAAACAGATAGAAGAATCTTTAGCAGATATGGTCGGTTCATGTACCACAGGTTTACAGCTGAGCATTGATTTCTGTGTCTGTTCTTTTTTTCCTCACTTGCCTGTTGCATTGGTCAGCAGTTTTGTAAATATTGGTCACTAGTTTTCAGAAGAATCGAAAGAAATTTTAATGCAGAGAAGTCTTTACTAGCAACCCTCAACAAGCAAAGAATTCTCATTCCATATCCTCTTGACATTTGGCTGGTGGGGTCATAATTTTTGCATATAAAGGTCAACATATTACATCTAAAAGAAGGGGAGAAGGGAACTAACATTTTTGAGCTTCTCCTATGTGCCAGGTGCTGTATGTTCCATTTCCTCCTCCTTCAACACCCCAGACACACTTAATCCTAACCCCTTTATATGATTTCTGTGCTTTGAGCCCTTACTACTTGGTCTAACACTTTAAATATCAATGATTTGTTTGTCTGTCACTTTACTGTGAACTCCTTGAGGGCAGACCCACTTCAAATTCATCTTTTTATCCCATGCACACACTCAGAACCTGGTCCTATAATATACCCCATCAAATTTTTATTAACTGAACTAAAATTATCTCTTCCAATGTATATGATATTGTTAAGAAGTTAATGCTTTCATACTCCAAAAGTTCTTTCTCTAAATCACCTTGAACAGTTTCATCATCCTCTAAAGAAGTACAGAGCCTAGCAGTTATATCCGTTTTTTGCTGTTTTCAGATCCTAGAACATTTCCAAATCTCCCTCCTACCCTCCCCAACAAGAACAAGAAATGCATATATATATATATATGATTAGCATATAAAATAATAAGCCATACATGCTTTTTAATTATCTTTGCAAAGCACTCTTTTCAATAATATGTTAAATAATCTGTGAAATATATCTTAAAAAAATTACTAAGGGCACATGTCCCCCATTTCCATGACTTTAACAAATGACAACAGACAGGACCAAGTGGTGCAGCCGCAATGGAAAATAGTATGAAACATTAAAAATAGAACTACCATATGATCCAGGAATTCCACCCTGGGTATTTTTCCAAAGAAAACAAAACACTAGTTGAAAAAGATACATGCATCCCCATGTTCATTCCAGTGTTATTTACAATAGCCAAAATATGGAGGCAACCTAAGTGTCCACCAATAGATAAATGGATAAAGAAGTTGTGATATATATATACACACATATATATACATATGTATATGTGTATATGTATATGTATACATATATATACATGTATATATATATACATACAATGGATACTACTCAACCATAAAGATTTCATTTTTTTATGATTGAGTAGTATCCATTGTATGTGTATATATATATATATATTCACAGTGCACCATAGGAAATTTTGCAGAGACAGAGGGGAGTGGAAACAGAGCATACTGCCCCATATGATAGATTCGAACTTACTAGAGAGAAGTATGGTATCTGCATTCCTGCATAGAACACGGCGGGTGTTGGCATGGTTCAGCCTGAAGAGGAACCAATGCCACTTGGCACACACTGAAGGTTTTACAGGTTTGGGAGCACGAAAGACTGTGTGTGCTGGCCTTAGCCGCTCAGTCGTGTCCGACTCTGCGACCCCATGGACTGCAACCTGCCAGGCTCCTCTGTCCATGGGGATTCTCCATGCAAGAATACTGGAGTGGGTTGCCATGCCCTCCTCCAGGGGATCTTCCCAACCCAGGGATCGAACCCAGGTCTCCCACATTGCAGGCGGATTCTTTACCATCTCCGCCACCAGGAAAGTCCAAGAATACTGGAGTGGGTAGCCTATCACTTCTCTAGGGGATCTTCCCGACCCAGGAATCTGACCGGGTTCTTCTGCATTGCAGGCGGATTCTTAACCAGCTGAGCTACCAGGGAAGCCCTGAAGACTGTGCCACAGGGAAGATATTTTCTCCCTGACCTTTAGCAGTACATTGCAAAGCCATGGGATGGGGAGCAGGTTGGAGGAGCTCAGTAGACTCAGTGGATACCCACCAAAGCCCTGAGAGAAAATAGAAGCACTTAATGTATGTTGATTTATTCCTGAACACGTGTGAGACACCCTTGTGACTTCCCAGAGTCACCTGGGGTCTGAAGGGGAAGTAGGAGGCACTTAGCTAGGAATACAATTTTCTTGAGTTTAAAAGCTAAGGTAATCTGAGGCTGTTGGGGCTGAGGAAGTGGGGTTCCATAACCCTACTTGCCATATTCTAAGTGTTTACTTGGATAAATGCTTTCATATGACAATAAGAGCTATTGTAGACCTTCACTAAGGCTCCAGAAGACTTGCCAGTGAACTATTGGTGGATTTGGTATTTGCTAGCTTATTTTTCACCATGGGCCATACACTGGCAATTACACTGCAGAGATATAATAAATGTAAAACATGCAAGTACATTTTTAGATTCTTTTGCTGTGTTCTTGATTTCCTTGTTAATGATGCATCCAACTGACAAAGAGCCAGACACTCTTAATTCTTTCCTGTTTCTACAAAAATTGAGGGTGCCTTCCTGTGGATTCTATCATTACTGGTTGATGGCTATGCATTCTGCAAACTGGATGGAAAAATCCATCTGTATCTTTGTGTCTCTGAATGTCATTAACTAATTTTCAAGTGTTCAATGAAACCACAGATATACGAGGTCAAGTACTTTTCCCCTTGAGTTTTTGAAAATATGCACATTTTAAGAAATATATTGCATGTGTTTCTTCTTCACTTACTGCTAAATATTCCAAATCTTGCACTGCAGGAGTTAGACTCGGCCCAAAAAGCTTATTGAACCATTTTTGAAACTGTTCTACAAAAACAGGAAGTCACAATACACCAAATGTCAAGTAAATTTGAACTTGAGAGGAGTTGGATTAGGTTCAAAACATTTGAATTCATAAATTTGAGCAGGTTCTAAATCAGGGCATTGATGAGTCCCCTGGTTTCTAATTATTTTTCCTCTTCTATGCTTGTGTGTGTGCGTGCATGTGTTTGTTTATACAGTGCCTACTTTGTATGCACTCTAAAGTGCAGTGATGAGAAGAGATTTCTCTGTTTTGATTACACTGGATTTAGGGAGGCAAGAAAAACAATCCTGAGGCTTCAGACTTGGAAATTCAGAATGCATATTTAATTGTCTATGAGCAAAGGATGAGATGGTCGGATGGCATCACTAATTCAACTGACATGAGTTTAGCAAGCTCCGGGAGTTGGTGATGGACAGGGAAGCCTGCAATGCTGCATTTCATGGGGTCGCAAAGAGTCGGACATGTGCGACTGAACTGGGCTGGGTGGCTCAGTGGTAAAGAGTCTGCCTGCAATACAGGACCCACAGGGAGAAGCAGGTTCGATCCCTGGGTCAGAAAGATCCCCTGGAGAAGGGCATGGCTACCCACGCCAGTATTCTTGCCTGAAAAATCCCATGGATAGGAGATCCTGGCTGGCTAGTCCATGGGGTTGCAAAGAGTCGGACACAACTGGAGCGACTTAGCACACACGGACTTATTTCTTCATTTAGTTAGAATATGGGATCTTGGCTCCCCCACCAGGAATGGAACCCACATCCCCTGCATCAGAAGGTGAAGTCTTAACCAATGGATTGCCAGGGAAGTCCCTACAGTCTTAAAAATAGGAATATATTCACTGGGATGATAAATGTTAAATTGAGGACAATGAAGCACCTCTGGTCACCTAATCTATGAGAAAGGAGGCAAGACTATACAAAGGAAAAAAAAAAACAGCCTCTTCAGTAAGTGGTGCTGGGAAAACTGGACAGCTACACATAGAAGAATTAAATTAGAACACTCCCGAATAGTATACACAAAAATAAACTCAAAATGGATTAAAGACCTAAATGTAAGGCTGGATATTATAAAACTCTTAGAAGAAAACATAGGCAGAATGCTTTCTGACATGAATCACAGCAAGATCTTTTTTGATCCACCTCCTAGAATAATGAAAATAAAAACAAAAATAAACAAATGGGGCCTAATTAAACTTAAAAGCTTTTGCACAGCAAAGGAAACCATAAACAAAATTGAAAAGGCAACCCACAGAATTGGAGAAAATAGTTGCAAACGAAGCAACCAACAGGGATTAATCTCCAAAATATACAAATAGCTCATGCAGCTCAATATCAAAAAAAACCAATCCAATCAGAAAATGGGCATAAGATCTAAATAGATATTTATCCAAAGAAAACATACAGATAGCCAAAAAGCACATGAAAATATGCTCAACATCACTAATTACAGAGAAATGTAAATCAAAGCTCCGAAGAGAGATCACCTACCACTGGTCAGAATGACCATCATCAAAAAATCTACAAACAGTAAGTGTTGGAGAGGGTGTGGAGAAAAGGGAAGCTTCCTACACTGTTGGTGGGAATGTAAATTGGTACAACCACTATGGAGAACAGTATGGAGTTCCTTAAAAAACCACCACAATATTTTAAAGTTATTATCCTCCAATTAAAATAAATCAATTAATTAAAAAAAAAAAAACTAAAAATAGTGGAATTCCCTGGTGGTCCAGTGCTTAGAACTCTGTGCTTTCACTGCCAAGAGTCTGGGTTCAATCCCTGGTCAGGGAACTAAGATTCCACAAGCCACAGTGTGTCCAGAAAGCAAAACCAAAATAACTAAGAACAGAGCTACAGTATAATCCTGCAGCCCTACTCCTGGGCGTGTATTCAGAAAAAACAGAGTTGGAAATGATACATGCACCTGGATGTTCCTTTGCAGCACCATTTATACTAGCCAGAACATGGGAGCAACCTAAATGTTTATCAACAGAGTAATGGATAAAGAAGATGTGGTACATATACTTAGCCATTAAAAAAAAAAAAGCAAGCATGCCCTTT
Organism: Cervus canadensis; assembly: GCF_019320065.1. Classification (NCBI taxonomy): domain Eukaryota; kingdom Metazoa; phylum Chordata; class Mammalia; order Artiodactyla; family Cervidae; genus Cervus; species Cervus canadensis. The sequence continues at coordinate 47,875,280 of NC_057409.1, read as the reverse complement.
GCAACAACATGGATGGACCTGGAGATTATCATACTAAGTGAAGTCAGCCAGACAGAGAAAGACAAAGATTTTATGATGTTGCTTATATATGGAATCTTAAAAAAAATGATACAAATGAACGTGTTTATAAGACAGAAATAGAGTCACAGATGTAGAAAGCCAACTTATGGTCACCAGGGGAAAGAGGGAGCAGCGAGGCAGGAATAAGTTGGGAGACTGGGGATGACATATACACACTACTATATATAAAATAGATAACTAATAATGACCTGCCGTATAGCACAGGGAACTCTTCTCAATACTCTGTAATGACCTATATGGGAAAAGAATCCAAAGTGTATATTTTTAACTGATTCGCTTTGCTTACAGCAGAAACTAACACAGCAATATAAAAATTGCAGGCAGATTCTTTACCATCTAAGCCACCAATGAAGCCAAATGTAAATCAACTATTCTCCAAAAAAAAATTTTTTTTTAAATTGAGGGGACTTCCCTAGTGGCCTAGTGATTAAGCCTCCATCCTTCTACTGAAGGGGGCACAATTTGATTCCTGGTCAGGGAACTAATAGTGAAGGACAGGGAAACCTGGCGTGCCCCGTGCAGTCCATGGAGTCGCAAAGAATCAGACACGACTCAGCAACTGGACAGCTACAGGGAACTAAGACCCCACATGCCAGGCACACCACATCAGAAAAAGGAAAAAAATTGAGGACATTGATCGCCTTCGGGAAAGGAGGGAGAAAGATGGGATTATGGAGGATACACAGAGTCTTGAATTTTATCCCTAAATTTTTACTTCTTGAGCTGAGTGGTGGTACACAGATCGTTACTTATTATTCTTCTATCTTTTTTATTCCGTATGTTTAAATAGCTCTTTAATTACAAAACAAAACAAAACATAAAATCAGTCAACAAGAGATCCTTGACAGTTAATTCTATGCCAGGCACTGTGTAAAGCAATGAGACATACCATCCAGGATAATAGAATGTCCATTGATGGTCATTCAATAAGCACTCAGTTCACTCATAAAATGAATCACTGTAAGATAAAGACACAGCCTAGTCCTCACTGTAAGGACTAGAATAACGGGCATGAACCAAACAGAGAAAAGCCCATGATTCTCAGCGGTCACTGAGACAGTGGTTGACGAAAAGGGACAGGAGTGGGGATGGAGACAAGAGCCTGAGTTGCCTTTGAGACCTCCAAGCTGGGAAATGTGTAGAGATTCACAAACAGGAGGAGAGAGTTGGATATACCAGAGGAGATTCAGATTTGAGAATTGTCAGCACGCGCGGTTGATAATAAAAGCCATGGGAGCAAATAAGACAATAAAGGAAACAGGAAAAGGATAAAAAGAAAGGAGGCTCTGAGGAGAAGTAACAGTTTAAGGATGGAGAACAAACTGGAAAAAAGAGGTTCAGTTCAACATCCCAATTCCTTGAAAAATAATACTAAGGTGACAGTTATCCTAAATGCTGCCAAAGGATACAAACTATGTTAACTTTTACTGTAGTAAATATTAAACAAAGGCTAAAATTCTCCAAGCCAGGCTTCAGCAATACGTGAACCGTGAACTTCCAGATGTTCAAGCTGGTTTTAGAAAAGGCAGAGGAACCAGAGATCAAATTGCCAACATCCACTGGATCATCGAAAAACCAAGAGAGTTCCAGAAAAATATCTATTTCTGCTTTATTGACTATGCCAAAGACTTTGACTGTGTGGATCACAATAAACTGTGGAAAATTCTTAAAGAGATGGGAATACCAGACCACCTGACCTGCCTCTTGAGAAATCTGTATGCAGGTCAGGAAGCAATAGTTAGAACTGGACATGGAACAACAGACTGGTTCCAAATAGGAAAAGGAGTACGTCAAGGCTGTATATTGTCACCCTGCTTATTTAACTTATATGCAGAGTACATCATGAGAAACGCTGGGCTGGAAGAAGCACAAGCTGGAATTAAGATAGCCAGGAGAAATATCAATAACCTCGGATATGCAGATGACACCACCCTTATAGCAGAAAGTGAAGAAAACCTAAAGAGCCTCTTGATGAAAGTGATGGCTTAAAGCTCAACATTCAGAAAACTAAGATCATGGCATCCAGTCCCATCACTTCATGGCAGATAGATGGGGAAACAGAGGAAACAGTGGCTGACTTTATTTTTTCGGGCTCCAAAATCACTGCAGATGGTGATTGCAGCCATGAAATTAAGACACTCCTTGGAAGGAAAGTTATGACCAACCTAGGCAGCATATTGAAAAGCAGAGACATTACTTTGCCAATAAAGGTATGTCTAGTCAAGGCTATGGTTTTTCCAGTGGTCGTGTATGGATGTGAGAGTTGGACTATAAAGAAAGCTAAGCACAGAAGAATTAATGCTTTTGAACTGTGGTGTTGGAGAAGACTCTTGAGAGTTCCTTTGACTGCAAGGAGATCCAACCAGCCCATCCTAAAGGAGATCAGTCCTGGGTGTTCATTGGAACGACTGATGTTGAAGTTGAAATTCCAATACTTTGACCACCTGATGCTAAGAGCTGACTCACTGGAAAAGATCCTGATGCTGAGAAGGATTGAGGGCAGAAGGAGAAGGGGATGAGAGAGGATGAGATGGTTGGATGGCATCACTGACTCGATGGACATGGGTTTGGGTGGACTCCGGTAGTAGGTGATGGACAGGGAAGCCTGGTGTGCTGCGGTTCATGGGGTTGCAAAGAGTCAGACACGACTGAGCGACTGAACTGAACTGAACTGAAAATAGAATAGCAATGTGAACTCTCACTTACCCATTACCTGGGTTCAAAAATTATCAAATTCATGGATAATTTTATTTCTTCCATACCCCCATCTGCTGCATCATCCCTTATTCTGAATCATTCTCAGAAATCCCTTCATTTCATCCAGAAACATTTCTGTATAGCTCCCTAAAGATAATGACTTTTTTTTTCTGGACACAACCACAGTGCTATTATCATATGTTAAAAAAAAAGTCAACAGTAATCTTTTCATATATCATCAAATATTTAGTAGTTGTTAAAATTTCCAATCATTTCATAAGGGTCATAAGTTTATTTTACAGTTTTTTTGATTAAGATTTTACATGTTACTATTGGCAACGGCACCCCACTCCAGTACTCTTGCCTGGAAAATCCCATGGATGGAGGAGCCTGGTAGGCTGTAGTCCATGAGGTCGCTGGGAGTTGGACGCAACTGAGTGACTTCACTTCCACTTTTCACTTTCATGCACTGGAGAAGGAAATGGCAACCCACTCCAGTGTTCTTGCCTGGAGAGTCCCAGGGACGGTGGAGCCTGGTGGGCTGCCGTCTACGGGGTCGCACAGAGTCAGACACCACTGCAGTGACTTGGCAGCAGCAGCATTAGGTGATAACATCTTTCAAAACTGGATCCATCTGTCATCTCTTTTTTTTCCTTGCAGTTTTTAAGTCTGCAATGTAAAAGCCCAATAAAAATAGATCTGGACAATAAAGAGGTCACCCAAGAATTCCCTGCAGATCCATTTTGTTGGAAAATGCTTGGGTGGGATGTCCAAGCTCATTTTTTTAACTGAAATTGGAACTTAAGTTTGTTCAAACTGAGGTTGCACAGAGCACCATGTTGCATTAAGTTACAAACTTTAACTTCGTTTCACTATCATGAAAAATCCAGAAGTTCTGTGGCGTAACTTCCACCCTAGTTATTTCTTCAGAATATTAAGGACCAATCATCAAGTACTTCTTTAAGGAACAGAAGAGATTGACTTTAGAATTATTCCTTTTATACTGACAACTTTCCTGAGGATTTGTGTTCACTATAAGCTGCTACAAGTCAATTTGACTTTAGATGGTTGTCCTCAGTAAAAACCATTAAGCTAACAATAAACTCAAAGTCATTTTTAAATACTTCCTAAACTGGACAGAAATCCAGCTCCACAAAGTAGTCCTTAACACACATTTGATATTCTTGGGTTTTAAGACAATAATGAAAATTTACTTTAATCATTTTTTTAGTTTTGTTTTTTAAACATGCTTAAACATATGTTTACTTCAGCAACTTTCCATGGGTCCTTGGAAGTGGACCTACGCAATCACCATGGGTTCCCGCACTGCTTTTGAATTCTGGTTTTTTGTACATGGAGTCAGTATCTTTAAAATTCCTATTGTTTAAAATTGCTATGTAATGCACATGTTTGGTAATAACTTACGAGATTTTTCTTCCTGTGGTTCTGAGAGATTTCAGTGTCACAGCACGTTGAAGCCAGTTGATCTCATCTCTGGCGGCGGTTCCGCCAGGAGCAACGGGGCGGTTCCTAATTCAATGGTTGTTTAGTCACTCAGTCGTGTCTGACTCTTGGCAACCTTGTGAACGGCAGCACGCCAGGCTTCCCTGTCCTTCACCACCTCCCCAAGGTTGCTCAAACTCATGTCCATTGAGTCGGTGATGCCATCCAACCGTCTCATCCTCTGTCGTCCACTTCTCCTCCTGACCTCAATCTTTCCCAGCATCAGGGTCTTTTCTAATGAGTCGGTTCATTGCATCAGGTGGCCAAAGGATTGGAGGAATGGTGGCGTAGAGTAATCAGCCAGTCAGTAGTGCTTTAAATTAAGAGGCAAGAGGGAAAATGTATGGGATAGCAGAGAGCTAGCAATGGTGAGATCTGGAGGTATTAACTAAGCCACAACCGCTACTGCTGCTGCTAAGTCATTTCAGTCGTGCCTGACTGTGCGACCCCATAGACGGCAGCCCACCAGGCTCCTCGGTCCATGGGATTCTCCAGGCAAGAACACTGGAATGGGTTGCCATTTCCTTCTCCAACTAAGCCACTGAGACATTCAAAGTGGGACCATCAACTAGAAATGGGTTGTATGACAAAGAGCAGAGAGAGGCCAAGGCAAATTTGGAAAGTGTATCAGGTAATATGGTTTGGGCTGCATCTAACAGGACACGAGACACATTTCAGAGCAAGTGGTAACATTCTACTATTCCATTAGATGATTCCAGAGCTGACAGATGCAGTGATCTGATGACATCAAGTCACTTTTATGAGCTTCTCTCTATTTTCCCCTCATGGTTACAAGATGACTGCCAGAACTCCAGGCATCACATTCTCATACATCAATGTTCAAAGACAGGAAGAAAGTGAGGGGAGTGGGCTCTATTCCTGCTTGTCTCTCTCTTATTAGGGAAAAAAAAAATCTTTCCCACCCAGATATTCAACACATTTCCTTTTATATCTCATATATCCAGATTCTCATTGCAAGGGAGGCTGATATTAAAATTTAGCATTTAAAAAATAAATAAATAAATAAATAAAATTCAGCATTTAGTCCTTTTGGTGGCAAAAAGGCTCTGTCCACAAGGAGAAGACCAGCTAAACAAAAACGGGGATCAGATGAGAAGTTGCTGAGAGCGGTTAGCAGGCCTCCATCTGACAGGATGTGCTGCTACTAATACTTGCTCTTCACTTCCCAGAGTCTTCTGTGGTCCTCACACTCTGGATTGTTCATGAGAGCAACAAATTGTGTTATTCTAAATTATCATGTGGTTGCTTTGAAATGATATTTACATTCTCACAAAGTCTAAAATACCTAGAAGTAGGACTATTTTTATGAGAGATTTGCATGGTATAATTTTTTAAAATGCAAATCCAAGTTGAAGAGATATAGAGATTTGCATATATGCAGAAACATATTATGTTTTTAGATTTTAAAGTGAATATTGAAAGGACATCAGTTTATCACAAATAAATTTATAGGCTTAAGAATTACTTCCGTTTTTTAAACTCAGAGAATTTTTTAAGGAATGGTGACAGAATTCAAAAATTGGTCTGGAAAAATGATTGAAAATATCAAATGTTAGGTAATTTTTTAAACACTTTTAAATCTTAGAGTGATGCTACCAGAAACCATTACCTTTTGTGATGATGAATCTTTTCTACAGTTCAGAAATTCCTTATGTTTTACTAAAGATTTTCTTTCTCATAAATTAAAGTAAAATTAAACTCAATATTGTTTTCGTTTAATGGAAAAAAATATAGTATCATCCCATTTTTAGAAAATTATTTGAGTAGTCAATCATACTCCAGTAAAAGTTTTTAAAAATAAACTGCTTGATCTGTCCATTCATTAAACAAGCATGTCAGTACTCACTATATGCAGACACTGTTCTAATGTGAGCTTAAGTGAGGAGGACACACAGAAATCCCTGCCCTGTGTCCCCACCCAGCCAGCTGCCCAGCAATCCCACACCTACTTCTGTGCACTAGTGGATGTGCTGCAACAGTAAGACTTAGTTGATTTGTTCTTTTCTCTGTTGTATTTTTCTGAATCGGTTCATTTTTTAATAACAACTGTCGTTTATGTTTTCTGGGAAGCAGATGTCATAACAAAGATAAAGGTGCCAAAGATTTGTTGCAGGTAATACTTGAGAAAAGTAGAGGGCAGAGGAGCAGGAGTGGCAAGGAAAACCTTCAGATCCAGTGTTGGTCTGGCACCCAGGAAAGAAGAGCTGGGGGAGGAAGAGAGATGGGGAGAAAGAGCTTCAGGCTGCAGTGCAGTTCTGAGAAGTTTCACCTCATCTGACAATGCAGTCCAGCACACAGACGGCTCACAGAGGAATCGACCACCAAAGGCCAGGTCCAGTCCCTCTGCAGTGATCAGTCATTGGCTGGGAGCTGCCTGGGAAGAGGGTGGTTTCAAACATTGTGGCAGATGCTCGGGTGTTGCAACTAGAGGGTCAGCTCATTGCACTCCTCACAGATGAAAGGTGATCTTCTTCTACACGTGAGGTCCAAGCAGAGCCTCCATGGCTGCCACATTCACTATTATTCTATTTTAAAAAGTCATTTCTTTAAAAAAAAAAAATTTTGTAGCCACCACATAAAGACTAAGGAACAGAAAATAGGTCTTCTTTATTTTCTGCTAAATCAAAGAGCTGTAAAAGAAAATGCCAACTTGACTACATAACATCTTATAATTTCTGTAACTCTAAAAGAATTATGAACAGAATTCAAAGCAAGCAACCAAGCTAGGAAAAATATTTGAGATAAATATGACAGGCAAATTAATAGGCTTTACCTGGAGAGAATGAATAAAAATTGATTTTAAAAAAAGCAAAGACATTTGAACCCCAATAAAGACAACAGGTTAAAGATATAATTAGACAATTCACCCAAAAAAGGTATAAAACAAATAGAATTAGAATATTTTCAACCTCACTAGCATTTAAAAACAAGTAATTTTAAGCAATATTTTTTTAACCTAAGAAATTAACAAAGGCTTAAAAATTATATTACTCAATACTTGTAAGAGTATAGTGAAATAAGTCATACATTTCCAGATATGGTATAACTTGGTAATTATTTTGGACTTTTTACTTTCCCTTCAAAGAATATATGTTGAGGAAATAGAAAAAAAGTTTTAGGCACAAAAATGTTATTCTAGTCAGGATTCTTGATTATGAGAAAGTCAACTCAAGCAGCTTAAGCCAAAAAGAGAAAATTACATGTTCATATAAATAAACCATCAAACCATGGAAAGTAGGGTTTAGAGCAGGCCTGGGGGTAGACTTGATGCAGGAACTCCATGACAAGTCATGCACGGGCTTTCTCTCTCTCTCTTTCACACATACACACACACACACACACACACACGCCCCATACCCCCCAGCATCTGATGTGTGTTGGCCTCATTCTCGCAGCCCTGGGAGAAAAACAAAACAAACACAATGGTATGTTCATTATTAGGTACTGAAAGATTGTTTTTCTCCTCAGTAACCAGAGTGTTTAAAAGGAGTTCAGGTGCAGTATGATGGAGAACAACACAGCCCCAGATTTGGGGTCACCTCCTTACAGCTTGTGACTCAAAGGGAGTGAGACGCTGCTCTACCCAGCCCGGGTCACAGGTCTATGGCTGAGTCAGTTCCTGGCCAGCCTGGCCCTGTCGGAGCGCTCTCGGGAGCCCCCTCCAGCCAGCCTCATTTCGGATCCTTACTGTCTCTCACCTGGACTGTTTGTTTGCTGTAACAGCTCGCACACTTTCCATGACAACCCCTACCACGCCCCCACATACCACACCCACCCCAGTTCATCCACCCTGCGCACTCTGAGCAGGGTTAGCTTCTTTTCCTAAAACACAGATCGGGCTGGGTCATTCTCTTGCATCAGCTTTTCACCGTCTCCCACTGCTCTTGGGATGAAGTCTGTACTCTTTGCTCATCCTGTAAGTCTACAGGGTCATTCAACAATCTCCCCTCTCACTGCTCTCCTTGACTGACATGGTCCAGGACTACACCTTGCCCTGTCCCCAGAGCCTCTGTTCTTGGACACGCCTGTTTCACACACCAGTGTTTACAACCAGTTCTAGAGTGTGACCAGCCCCGAGCAAGTCCAGCCAAGGCTGCTTATCACTGTTCCACACCAGGGGGCCTTGGCTTCAGGCCTTGAGGCTTCTCTAACCTCATGAAGTAGGATATCCATGAGAACCTACTATTAACGTAATTGAACAAGGAGGCCACTAAAATGGCATTAATGCCAAGGTGGCCTACTAAGCAAACCCAAATCTAAGCTTGTAAAAGCCCAAGGTCACAAAATCCAAACCTAAGTACAACCAATCACGAACAGCCAACCAGGCTTTAAGCTATAGCCAATCAAGTAATCTCCTTGCTTTTTTCTGCATCTTCTCTGTAAAGCATCTCTCTTCAGTTCCAGCTCCAGCTCTACTCCCAGCAGAGTGCTCCTAACTACCTCTGGTTTGGTGCTGCCAGATTCTAATCAATTTTTCCACAGATAAACTCCTAAAAACCTTTAAATGCCTCAGTTTATCTTTTAATACTGCTCAGTTCTCAGGCAGGCAGCAGCCGAAGGCCCAGAACAACTGAATCCTGTGAGGCCATACTTGAGCAGGAGAAACTGGGGCCAGCAATAAATCCTTTCCCTGCTCATTTCCCCAGAGGACAGTTTTTTGTTTTTTTTTTAATTGTAGTGTTTTTTTCATATATTGACATGAATCAGCCATGGATTTACATGTGTTCCCCTTCCCGATCCCCCCTCCCGCCTCCCTCTCCATCCCATCCCTCTGGGTCTTCCCAGTGCACCAGCCCTGAGCACTTGTCCCCAGAGGACAATTTTAAGACATCTTATAAAGCTCCCCAAAAGGCCACACAGGATGGAGCACAGGCATCCACACCGGCGCCAGACTCAGTGGCCACATACCTGTGGCAGCTGCTGCTTCCCTGTTTCCCTTCCCCCGGGATCACATACCTAAATAATCTACCTGAACCCAAACCTTTCCCTCAGGATCTGGTTTGGGAGAACTCAGGCTAGGACACTAAGCCATATCCAAGCCAACAACTTTCTGAAAAGTCATAATCTGACCAAAAAAGGAGAAAAGATCCAAAGCCTGAGAAAAGAAGAAAGACTATTAAATGAAACAACTTCCTTATTCCAATATCTAATTCTAACTCAAATAGAACTGTGCTATGTCTACTTAGTCACTCAGTCATGTCCAACTCTTTGCAACCCCATGGACTGCAGCCCACCAGGCTCCTCTGTCCATAGGGATTCTCCAGGCAAGAATACTGGAGTAGAATACCATGCCCTCCTCCAAAGGATCTCCCCAACCCAAGGATCGAACTGGGAACCAAATAAGCCCAACCTCAGAGCAGTTTGACACTCAATGCAACAGTCCAGCAACCAAACTAATGTAAATATTAATAAAATCATTAATATCATCCATCTCAGAAAGCATCAAGTATAGGGAGGTGTATTTTTAATACATGTATTTTAAAATGTCTTCTCTGGATGGCTAACAAACACATGAAAAGATGCTCAACATCACTCATTATCAGAGAAATGCAAATCAAAACCACAATGAGGAACCATTACACGTCAGTCAGGATGGCTGCTACCCAAAAGTCTACAAGCAATAAATGCTGGAGAGGGTGTGGAGAAAAGGGAACCCTCTTACGCTGTTGGTGGGAATGCAAACCAGTACAGCCTCTATGGAGAACAGTGTGGAGATTTCTTAAAAAACTGGAAATAGAACTGCCATATGACCCAGCAATCCCACTTCTGGGCACACACACCGAGGAAACCAGATCTGAAAGAGACACATGCACTCCAGTGTTCATTGCAGCACTGTTTACAATAGCCAGGACATGGAAGCAACCTAGATGCCCATCAGCAGATGAATGGATAAGGAAGCTGTGGGACATATACACCATGGAATATTACTCAGCCATTAAAAAGAATTCATTTGAATCAGTTCTAATGAGATGGATGAAACCGGAGTCCATTATACAGAGTGAAGTAAGCCAGAAAGATAAAGACCAATACAGTATACTAACGTATATATATGGAATTTAGAAAGATGGTAATGATAACCCTATATGCAAAACAGAAAAAGAGACACAGATGTACAGAACAGACTTTTGGACTCTGTGGGAGAAGGCGAGGGTGGGATGTTTAGAGAGAACAGCATCGAAACATGTATATTATCAAGGGTGAAACAGATCACCAGCCCAGGTTGGATGCATGAGACAAGTGCTTGGGGCTGGTCCACTTGGAAGACCCAGAGGGATCAGGTGGAGAGGGAGGTGGGAGGGGGGATCAGGATGGGGAATACATATAAATCCATGGCTGATTCATGTCAATGTATGACAAAAACCACTACAATATTGTAAAGTAATTAGCCTCCAACTAATAAAAATAAATGGAAAAAAAAATAAAATAAAATGTCTTCTCTGTCACCTCCACCACTTTCAGTGTCCTCTATGTGGGAAAGAACTGCCCATCAAATCCATATTCTCTCTTCTTGCCTTCAACCATCAGTTACAAAACTCCTTATAGAATGTCAAAGTCCTCATAGTTCTAGATTTTCTTCTCTTTTCTTTTCACCCTTTTATCTTCTCTCATTTTTTCTCTTGTGAGTAATTTTGGCCTTTTTCTATGAAGATACCCCAACGCATCTCTTCTATGGTCTGTTTTCTACTGTTGTCCCAATTCTGCATCACAGAGCCCAGAAACCAGCCTGGCAAAGACAGAATCCTCATCAACTCTCAGAGAAAAGGAGAGCTGGGAGTTGCTAGACTTAGAATTCTTCTTAGCAGGTAAAAGAGGCTGTGAACACTCCACTTAAATACATTTATTCCTAGTCACACAATATTTACTCTAAACACAAAGGCAAATGCATCTCAAGATTTCTCATTCCTCTACAAGGAAAAAAAGAAAAGATGTGAACAACATTTAAAGACTGACATTAACCCAGGAATTCTCATAGTCCGTGTACTATCTAGCTACCTCTACTTTTGAAGTATGTATTATACAATATTTTTTATATTTGTTTAATCCTTAACATATCCTGTGACTGAGAAATTGTCTGGTGGTTTAGATATTCCCACAATTTCTGGAAGTAGTGACTATCTTCTGCAGCAATATTCTAAGTGTTTTCAGTGGGAGTGAGGGGAAAATGACCTGGATCACAGTGCTATGAACACTGGAAATTAGATTAAATCACACGTTGTTTGGTGATCCATGAGCCACAGGAGCTCATAGCATCGAGGAGATATGATTGTTGAACACTTTCAACTCATCTCCAGAGCCTAACCTGACATGCAGGTGAGCCGGGTGTGTCCCCAGATTAGGGTGTAAAACCACACAGGAGAGACATCACCAGCGTCTGTATCCATACCTCTGCCTTTCCCAAGGCTCTTTCTTTGGATAGGTTAATATGCTTGTGTGGGGTAGGGGTGGTCAGGCTTGGGCATCATTTCCACAAAGTGCCTCAAGTAGAGGAGGTAACTTGTTGAACCAAAAGATACAGTAATGGGGTCGAAGAAAGACAGCATCATTTGCCTTTATGCTTGAACCCCAATCCAGTCCACACTGCCTGAGTACAATGAAAGGATAATTTAATAAACCCTGGTGGCTCAGACAGTAAAGCATCTCCCTGCAATGCGGGAGACCTGGGTTTGATCCCTGGGTTGGGAAGAGCCTCTGGAGAAGGAAATGGCAACCCATTCCAGTACTCTTGCCTGGAAAATCCCATGGACGGAGGAGCGTGGCAGTCTACAGTCCATGGGATCACAAAGAGTCGGACACGACTGGGCAACATCACTTTACTGGGTAATTATCTAGGGCAGCATAATTATATTGTATTATGTGTTGTATGCGGAGAAGGCAATGGCGACCCACTCCAGTACTCTTGCCTGGAAAATCCCATGGACGGAGGAGCCTGGTAGGCTACAGTCCGTGGGGTCACTAAGAGTCGGACACAACTGAGCGACTTCACTTTCACATTTCACTTTTCATTTATTGGAGAAGGAAATGGCAACCCACTCCAGCGTTCTTGCCTGGAGAATCCCAGGGACGGGGGAGCCTGGTGGTCTGCCGTCTGTGGGGTCGCACAGAGTCGGACACGACTGAAGCGACTTAGCAGCAGCAGCAGCATGCATTGTATGTGTTAAAGTAATTGTCTGAATGTAAACATTCAAAATAGCACAGTTTTTCTAAGTCATTTTGCATTTCTTCATTTATTTTAATAAGTGGGAATAACAGAGGCCTCATAGGCCTCTGAAATTCTGAGCAGTCCTGGGTCAAGCAGCTCTTGTCTGAACATTATGCCTCTGGAGATGGACTTTGCAGCTCTCTACACCATTAACTAGTTAACAAGTTGTTAACCACGTTAACAACTAAGTCATGTTAACTACTTAACAAATGAGAGAAAATTAAACAGCTGCTCCCGGAATGTTTACTGTTTGTATGAAAAAATAGAACGTAGTTCTTACCCTCAAGGTTACATGCCAGAGAGGCGGAAGGCCAGCAGTCACGGAATTGCATCACTAGTCTAAAATTGTACTCTCGTGGGAATTCTCTGGTGGCACAGTGGTTAGGATTCCAGGCTCTCACTGCCGTGGCCTGGGTTCAGTCCCTGGTGGGGGAACTGAGATCCCGCAAGCCAGATAGCACAGCTGAAAAAAAATTACACTTGTGATGAGTCGCAGTAGGGGAATTTGACCTTCCTTGGTGGGAATCAGAAAAGTGTTTGTGAGGAAAGGACAGAGGTTAGACAGATTTCTCAGAAGGGAACAGAAATAAAGTGGGGGAAAGTGGCAGGGCCAGGGAAGAGAGTCCCAAGCAGGGGGAAGAGGGTGTTCAAAGGACCTGTGGCGAGAGGGAACCGCACAGATTTGAGACTTTGAAAGATGGCCTGAGCCTCTGAGACAGACAGCCAGAGCTAACGGGGGCCAGATGAGGCGAGCTGAAGATCACTTTGAACCTCCAGGCTCTTTTTTTTTCCTTTCTTTCTTTTCAGGGGAATCATCTCACTGCTACTCACACACGCCACGTTCATGTCCCACCCCACTGCATATCCAAATTCCAGTCTTCTTCAGAGCTCAACGTGAGCCTGAGCTCTCTAGAGTAAACCACACCAATCTGCCACACTGACTGCCCTTAAAGCGTAACTTTCTCATTGTGCTTCGGATTTTGAACAGCAGTGAAACAGAGGGAGCAAACCCATAACTGCGGAAAGTGTTGTCAAAGAAATAGCATTCAAGCCATAATGCTAAAATGCGTTTAGAGAAGCAGACATAAAGAAGGAAACATGCCCACACAGAAATTTTTAAAAGTTTTCCCAGATTGGGGGAATTTTCACTTATTCAGAGCAACAGCTTTGAGTTATTAGGGGACTTTTCACATATAAATATTACAGTGCATGCCAGGGGATGTGGTGTAAAAATGAATTATGAAGAGCCAAAATTTGGCTCTTTTAGAAGACTTTTTAAAAAAATAGACAAAACTCTGGAAGCTGGTAAAGCAATCAAACAAGAAAGCATAAATAGACAATATCAGGAGTAACAAGGGAACATTATTATAAATACAAAGATTTTTAAAAATAAGAGACTAGTGAGAACACCTTGTTGGCAATAAACTGAAAACAGATTAGGGGAACAACTGACTAGAAAAATATATGTCATCAAAATTAATTCAGTAAGAAAGTAAGTAAATTAGGGAATATATAACTGGGATTAGGCAGAGATGGTAGACTTCATCTCAAATAATTCAGGGCCGTGCACACGTGCTAAGTCACTTCAGTCGTGTCTGACTCTTTGCAACCCCAAGGACTGTAGCTCTCCAGGCTCCTCTGTCCATGGGATTATCCAGGCAAGAATACTGGAGTGGGTTGCCATGCCCTCCCCCAGGGGATCTTCCCAACCCAGGGATCAAACCCGCACCTTCTGCATCTCCTGCACGGCAGGCAGATTCTTTACCGCTAAGCCACCAGGGAAGCCCCAATTCAGTGCCAGTTGATAGCAAATGACGGAAAAGGCATTCAGGAACACCCCTAGCAGCAAGGGCTTTCCTGGTGGCCCAGCTGGTAAAGAATCTGCCTGCAATGCGGGAGACCTGGGTTCGATCCCTGGGTTGGTAAGATCCCCTGGAGAAGGGGAAAGCTGCCCACTCCAGTATTCTGGCCTGGAGAATGCCATAGACTGTATAGTCCTTAGGGTTGCAAAGAGTTGGACATGACTGAGTGACTTTCACTTTTCTTTCCTAGCAGCAAAATGGTCTTTTCCCCTCTGATTCTACCAGTTGCTCATCTGTAATGTATAAACAGGACGTTTAATAACTGAGATTATGAGACCGAGGGAGAATTTCTTCTTACACTGATATCTTGGCTTGCATGTTTTCCTGAAATTGCCGCCAGTGACACGAACATTAAGGGCCCCTATTTTAAGCAGGCGTGTGCCTTGTAACCGCCTAAAGTATTATGCCGTCAGTTCTGAGCCTTTTTAATCTGAGGACGTGTTTGAATACCATCGGCACACTTGAAAGGCCTGCAGACGATACTAAACTCTAGTTTAAAAAAATAAATAAATAAAAATAAAATAAACTCTAGTTAGCAAGAATTGCAGTATACTCGTCCTACAGTGGAACAGGGTCCCTGTGACTGTCAGAGCAGCGATTCTGGTTATCACTCTTCAGCACTTCGTTACTATTTGAGAAGACCCTTTGACTATCTGCCCAGGCTCTATTAAGCATTATTAAGGCAATGACTTTATATCTCACATCCAAGCAAATTCTCTGCCATTACACATTGTGTCACACACAGCCTATTCCAGCTGACAGACCTCATATAATGAAATATGCATCTACTGAATCCCAGGAAGAATTAACTGCTATGTGTTCACCAAACTTTAACAACACCCCCCACCCTCTTGTGACAGGTTCACCTCACACCTTGTACACTAGCGGAGAACTGCCAAGAGCTACTAGCAATCCAACATACACAGGTGATTCATTTTCCAAAGTGCAGAATATCATTTTTTTCTTAGAGTAAGGGCTTTATGGAAATTGCTCCCAGCAACTTCACAGCGAGGTCCCTCCACACCACCTCCCTCTCTGGAGCCCGGAGCCATGGGGAGACAAAACAAAGGTCCAGCCGACACAACCTTTACTGGGGTTAAATAGATGATTGTAGACAGAATTTTTTTCATTTTAATACATATTAGGAAGAAATGTAACTAGCAATTCAAACCTGGGTTCTCCCAGATATTATTGTTTAAAATAACTTAAATTGAGTTGCCTGGCAAATTATATATTTAATAATATATTTACATTTACCTAGTCAGTTTATTTAAATATGAATGTTAAATTGATGATAGTATGTATAATATGAAGATATGGTAAAAATCATGAAGGTGGCATATGAGTGATTGAAGTTTAGGAAAATGCTTTATCTAATTCACTCATTAAGGCCCAATATCACACGGCAGAAAGCAAGGACCAAAGAGAGGTAATGTATTTTAAGTACACGCTGTCATTGACAGATGAATGGGTAAAGAAGATGTGGCATATATGTGTGTGTGTATATATATGTACAATGGAATACTACTCAGCCATAAAAAGAATGAAATAATGCCATTTGAGCAACATGGATAGATCTAGAAATTATTATACTAAGTGAAGTAAGTCAAACAGAGAAAGAGAAATAATGTATGATACGACTTATATGTGGAATCTAAAAAAAATTATACAAATATAACTTATTTGCAAAACAGAAATAAACTCACTGACAAAGAAAACAAATGTATGGTTACCAAAAGGGAAAGGGATAAATTAGGAATTTGGGATTAGAAGAGACACATTACTATATATAAAATAGGTAAAAACAAGAACCTACTGTATAGCACAGAGAACTATATTCATTATCTTATAATAACCTATATGGAAAAGGATCTGGAAAAGAATATAGATATATAGATATATAACTGAATTACTTTGCTGTACACTTAAAACATTATAAATCAACTACACTTCAATTTTTTAAAAAAATGCTTTCTCATAATGATCTCAGGTGATCCCCCCTATACTGTAAGCTAAGAGAGAAAAGTGTTGTTATAACCATTGTAAAAGTAGAGTGAGACTCAGAGAGGATAAACGACAGATGTGATGTCATTCAGACAGCTCCATGGATCTCCCACTTCTCAGAAGAGATTGTTAAAGAGAAATACCACAGCCCCAAAGTGGTATCACCTGTACTAAAGTTCATGCTACCAAACCTAGATTTAATACCTAACCTAATCGAAGTTTTGAGCTCCACCAGAAATGTAACCAGTCTGGAATTAACCAGTCTGGAATTTTCTGTTCATTGCCAATGAGTTAATCCATCACCCTCTGTGGCCGTCTCCATCCCCCAGGAAGAAGAGGCAATGATGATGCAAGATAAAACCCTTGAAAGTCCCTTCCACCCAAAAAAGAAAGCCAGCCTGGCCTAAAGATAACCTTTCCTTCTGCTAAAAGCTCCCTTGCCCCATCCTTCTTCCTCTAAAAATCTTCCATTTTGTACAATCCCTGGAGCACCCTTCCGGTTGCTAGATTGAAAGCTGTCCAATTCATGAATCACCTAATAAAGCCAGTTAGATCTTCACACTTACTTGGTTGAATTCTGTTTTTTGAAAACATAATGGTGTGCATACACATTAGATGGTGAGTAGACCATCTTCCACTTGGTCCATCTCTTTTCACTGTGCCCTGTCCCCACTGCATGGAAGACAAAGGGGCAATAGAGGGCCCTGAGAACTAAGGGGCCGATATTATCAGAGGGTAGAAGGACTACAAATGAGAGCCTCCAAAAATAACCCTTGTCTGCCTCATAATTCTGTCCCAGGCTGGTGAAGCTTCAGTTCAGTTCTGTTCAGTCACTCGGTCATGTCCAACTCTTTGTGACCCCATGGTCTCCCTGTCCATCACCAACTCCCAGAGCTTGCTCAAATTCATGTCCATAGAGTTGATGATGCCATCCAACCATCTCATCCTCTGTCGTCCCCTTCTCCTCCTACTTTCAATCTTTCCTAGCATCAGGGTCTTTTCCAATCAGTCAATTCTTTATATCAAGTGGCCAAAGTATTGGAGTTTCAGGTTCAGCATCAGTCCTTCCAATGAATATTCAGGACTGATTTCATTTAGGATTGACTGGTTTGATCTCCTTGCAGTCCAAGGGACTCTCAAGAGTCTTCTCCAACACGACAGTTCAAAAGCATCAATTCTTCGGCACTCAGCTTTCTTTATGACCCAACTCTAACATCCGTACATGACTACTGGAAAACCATAGCTTTGACTAACCTTTGTTGGCAAAATAATCTCTGCTTTTTATTATGCTCTCTAGGTTTGTCATAGCTTTTCTTCCAAGGAGCAATTGTCTCTTAATTTTATGGCTCCGGTCACCATCCACAGTGATTTTGTGAAGCTTAGAAAAATGCCTTTCTCTTTGTAGGATTATCACGTGTAAATGACAAATCCAAAATCCATTCTCTCTTAAATTCCTAGCCCTAAGAAAACTAGCCTCTATTTTCCCAGAAAAGATTTGAAATGGGGCACTACCACAGCACAAACCTGGAGTGTTATTTTTTTTTTCAGTCAATGTTCTTTCTGGGCTTTCCTTTTTTTCCTCCTAGTGGTATAAGCAAGTAGGGATCAAATTCTGAGATGATAGGATTCTGAGGCAGTTCTTCCACAGAGCAGGCATGAGTAAGAGAAGCACATTATCTGGGCTCCAACAAGTAAACTGGAGTTTCCAGGGCATCCCAGATAAAAAGTGAAGGGATTAGGTTGCTTCCTTGAAAGATAAATGTGGACTTGGAGTACTGTAAGGGAGAATAATTCAGATATTCTTAAATGTAAGTGGGATTTGAATTTCTCACACAAAATGAAGAAAATAGTCCTCCCTGAAATCAGATCTGTTCTATGTCTTACTCAGAAATACATTAACTCTAGAGCCAGGGGCATGGCAGTAGAAGAAACAGAACTGTGGTTTCAGACATAGTTTTCCAGCTCTTTTTTTGACCTTGAGCTTGTTACTTCCTCTCTGTGGTTGGCCAAATGTACTTTCAGAATTTTTGCAGTTCCAGCACTGTGTGATTCTAAACATACTGTTTACAAGAAGAAAAAAGGAAAATTCAGACTTTACTGATCTCAAAAGTGGAGCATAGGGACTCAGCCTCTAAAATAATCTCGATTTGGGCCTGAATAGTGACAAGAATGAAAAATGGGATTCCTAAGGGCAGTTGCAGAGAGCTTCCACCCCAGTGACTGATACTGAATGTGGCAAAGATCATCATTAGGTCCAGGAGTCCAATGGGACCCAGAGGGACCACTTCCCAGGTGGTGCAGTTGGTAGAGAATCTCCCTGCCAAAGCAGGATACGCAAGAGATGCAGGTTCAATCCCTGTGTCAGGAACATAGCCTGAAGTAGTAATGGCAACCCACTCCAGTATTCTTGCCTGGAAAATTCCATGGACAGAGGAACCTGGCAGGCTATAGTCCATGGGATCACAAAGAGTCAGACACAACTGAGCACAAATAAGGATAAGGAGGACCGGGAGTCCAAAGGGACCCAGAGCAGGCAGATCTCTATTGGAACTAAAGCTCCTAGAACTTGAAGATGGAAGTTGAGTTACTCCATCAGAACTGAAATAGTGAGATTCAGGAAATGTAGGACTTACCCCAGGACTGGAAGAGTGATGAAGGCAGGCTCAATTAGCACATTCCATTGGCATTATGAAGGGCTTCCCTGGTAGCTCAATTGGTAAAGAATCCGTCTGCAATGCAGGAGACCTCGGTTCAATCCCCGGGTAGGGAAGATCCCCTGGAGAAGGGAAAGGCTATCCACTCCAGTGTTCTGGCCTGGAGAATTCCATGGACTCTATAGTCCAACATATGATGTTGCCTTATTCACTTATTTCTGCATCATCTCGGGTCATGTTTTCCAGAAGCTGACCCTGAGATGAGGATGTGTGTGCAAGTGATTTATTAAGGAAAGGCTCCAAGGAGAAAGTACAAGAGTAGGGAAGCACGTTAGGGAAAAGGAAAAGCCAGGCCAAGCTGATGAAGTCCTAGCCTCAGCCTGGTTGTGAAACTCTGATCAATTACATCACAGAATCTGTCCTGCCTCAAGGCAAAGGAGCTGAGCTTTCTACTCCTGTGTTCGTCAGTCATTGACTTTTGGCTGCCCTGAGGGCATGAAAACTCCCATCGCATTTCAACTATGAGGAGCGTTAAGCTGCTTGCATAGCCCTGCGATAGCTCGCTAAAGGAGTCTGCAGGTGCAAGCTATTAAGAGCGAAGCCCCCCAAAGCAGTAGATGGGACGTTCTACTGGTAAATGTTGCTGGGGGAACCAGTTATGTCCTCAGTATTCATAGATGGCTGACTTTTCTCCCCATTTGGATAATAAATTTGTATGAAAAGAAGCAGGGTTTTGGAGACCTGGATTTTCATTCTAGGCTCCGTCAGTTATGAAGTTTGTGACCTTAGAGTGTTTAACTACTCTGAGTCTCAGTCTTTGCACCTGCAAAGTTTAATTGACTGATATCAAATAAACAAGGCAAAGTTTAATCAGATGAATATATTTTCAAGTTTAAAATCTTTGAAATAAGGACATGTCTTATAATCACCATTGGTCAGACAGTAATCATGACAGAGTTGTCCCTGCCTTTGCCTGGCCTTGGCTGTTCACATCACTGTCACCTTAATTGAGTTATATGCACTGTTGATAGTTCATATGTTTTCATCACCATTTAAGATATCTGCAATATGATTACATTACAGTTCAACTTGATATGAAAAGTTTCTTTAGAAACACACAGAAAGTAGAAACAATAGTAGAATACAAATTTGGCATTAAAGATACAAATGTTCCTCTTAGGAGTAATGACCACATTTACATATTTTCATCAAAGCAATAAACCAGCCATGGTCTTTACAGAACCTAAGAAAGGAAGACACCCACAGGTAGATGAATCTATATTATGTTCTATTACAGAGACATGTACGGAAGGATTGCCTATTGTGACAGAGATATTGCCCAATCCCTCAGAATAGCTGAAAGAAATTTCAAAACAAGAGGTTAGTGTGACTGACTCATGGCACAGCACTTCATGTGTCACATTTTAGTTGACAGGTTTTTTCTTTCTTCCTGATACTTTCTGTATATATATATGTATGCAACGGTGAACAGGCATCTAACGATGCCTTAGATTTTATGAAATTCCCCCAGATTCCACAATCACGTTTGGCTGTTCTCTGGAGCTGACAGTGAAGAATGTGAGAAAATAATGCTACCAGGAAAGAAGAGGCTGTCTGGAAACATCAAACCTCATGCCTGGGACCTGGGTGGCAGCAAAGCGTGAACATGGGACTGACTCATAACTGATGGGAAGGAAATCTTTAAAGTATAAGAGAGAGTAGAGATGGCACATGGCAAAAAAGCTGTGACTTCAGAGCTGCTCCCTCTGCCCTATCCTCACTAGGATTTCCTTTCCTCCAGGGTGATGTGCAGAGACTTAACAATCCCCAAGCTGCCCAAAAGGAAGGCTCCCTGAAGCCCCCTGCTGGGCCAGGTGTCGCCCCTCTAGTTGCTTCATGGGGTGAGACGGGGGTGGGGGGGCTCTCATAGGAAGAAATGGGAGAGCAGCAGGGGGCAGAGAGAGGCTAAGGATAGAAAGTAGTTTTCAATTAGTACAGAAATACTTAACACTGAGAAAGTCACTTTGGCCATGTTGGTGCTTGCCAATTGAATACCAGTCTTGTTATGACTCTTTCTTCTGTATCTTTTCTTCTCTGTAAAATGTGGAGAGACTGTACAACATGGAAGGCATGAGCCAGGCTATAGTTTGCCATGGGCTTGAATCCCTGCTGGATGACTTTAAGCAAGTTATTAACTTCTCATACTCCCTACTTTTTCATTTATGTAATACAGAAAACACTTGATCCTATAGGTTTGGATAGATGCTTACACATAGGGCCAGCACATGGCAAGTTCTTCATAGAGAGAAGCTGCTAGAATAGTTTATCTGTTTCTTTTGTACACACATCCACATCCACACAAAACATCAGTACAATCATTCTTTGGTATCTGTAGGGAATTGCTTCCAGAACCCTCACAGATAGTAAAATCCTCCCAGTGCTAAAGTGTCTTATAAAAATGGAATAATATTTGCATATAACCTATCCACACCTCCTTTATACTTTAAATCAGATGACTTATATTAACAATATCTATATTATATATGTCTAATAATATCTATATTAGATATTATTAACATATAATACAGTCCAATTCCCTACAGATACCAAGGGATGTAAACGCTACATAAATAGTTGTTATATCATATTGTTTAAGGAATATGACAAGAAAAAAGTCTGTACCTGTTCAATACAGAAAATCATAGTAGGCCTAACCTCATAGAATAAGCCAGCAACAATGTAACATAGTCTATCCCCAATTGATTGAATCCATGGATGTCAAGCCCTGGATTTAGAGGGCAATTGTAACTTGTCCAGTCATTAGTGGATGACTCACAGTTAGCTAGGTCATGTTGAAGATGTGGATTTTAGGCTTTGACTGCTGATAGCCATTAAAATACAACCACAATGAGAACATCTGGTTTCAATAGAAATTCTAGTTCCTTTGTTTCTTTGAACCAGTTTAGAGTTTCTTTTTTTGCCCTCCAAAACAATTGAAAGCTTTGTACTAAAGTTACCATTTCTGAGTAGATTGAAAACGTCCTTTATTGAAAAAACAAGTAGGCTCTAGGAAAGTATGGGAGAGAGTTTTGGCAAGTTGCATTTCCATTAAGTGCATATTACATAGTCAACTCACCATGGTAAAGCAGTTGAGACATTTCTCACTGACTTTTCTGGCCCCAATTTTCTTATGCTCAGCAAAGCTTTCATGGAAAATATCATCACAACTTATAGCTAATGAATTAGCTGAACACTGTCTGTGTCTTTAAAATATACCTCCTCATCCTATATTAATGTTCATTTAGTACTATTTTTCACTATTATTTATATATTACAGTGAACATGCTTGCAGTTATGGCTTTGTGCCTTTGTCTAATTATTTCCTTAGACATTCTTAGAAATCGGAAACATGTTACATAGTTTTTTTTAACTGAACATGTATTGCCCCCCCCCAGAAAGTTTTTACTAATTTATAATTTAAGCAATAGTGTATGAAAATATCTTTCCTCATAGCCTCAATAACATTTAAATCTTGAGAATTCCCTGGCAGTCCTATGGTTAGGACTCAGTGCATTCACTGTCAGGGGCCCAGGTTTGATCTCTGATTGGGGAACTAAGATCTCATAAGCCACGTGGCATAGAAAAAAAATTTAAATCTTTACCAGCCTGGTAGATGAAAATGTCATTTTATTGATTTATTTTGCAATTCTTCATTAGTTAAGCATTTTTTTGTTTGTCTATTAACCACATGGATTACTCACTCTGAGTCCTTCACTCATTTTTCTACAGACTTCTGGCATTTTATTGTTATAAACTTTAATTTATATATAATAAATATGAATACATGTCATTTTATGGATATAAATACACATGAACAACTCATATAATTTTATTGACTGAGTATTTTAAGATTTAAGGTAGTATAATCTGGCCTGATAAAAAGAAATTACAAGTCATTCTTATGTTTTAGTTTCAAACATACTATTTGGAATAAACTTGAGATAATTTTGTACTGGTCAACAAGACTTAGCCACAGTGTTTTGATTACCACTTTGGGAATCGAAATAAGCCAATGAGCTATTATTAATTAATCTTGGCTTCTCTGAGCAGGCCTAAGAGTAAATAAATAGGCCATGCCCTTGTGGTGACAACCTTGGGGAAGGGAAAAAGGAGATTACCTGTGAAGGGCAGACTTTGCTGATATTTCTCTGCTCTTGGCTGATGGTGCCATGAAGTCAGTGACTAATTCCCTGGCGTGAGGTCCTTCAGCTCTTGGTAGTAGGAGGCTCAGCAGCCCTGCTCCACATTTGGGTTTGTTCTGAGAGAGGATGAATGGGTCAGGCTGGGAAGAGAGATGCAGCAGGCAGGATCCTCTTCAGGGAGACAGGAGGACTAAAGGTGAGCATCCCACTACAGGCCAGGCCAGCTCCCTCCGGCTGTGTGGTGGGGGCAGCAGGCCTACGGGATGACCATCCCCACCAGAGCCTGAAAGCTTTGGGAGGGCTGGTGGGGCCTCAGTGGTACTGGTGGGGCCTCTGTTGATTAAGTTGCCTCAGGAGTAAATCTGTGTATATGCTGAGCTCATGGGTCCTTCTCTGGTTTCTATGCAGTGATGAAATGTATAATGTTGGTATTGTTTTTTATCACTTACCATTTTTATTCATGCTTGTATACATGAATCTCTATTCTTTTCCAACTGGGTTATAAATTCCTTGAAGGTAGAATTTTTTTATAAAATTCTTAATTTTATCAAAGTTTTAAGTACACAATAAATACTCAAATATCTATTTCTATATAGTAGCACACAACCTACTAATAGATAACAGAATTTTTAAAGGTTAAACAATGGTATATAAAATAAATACTTTATTATTGAACTATTATTTGTTTTCCAGATCTGTAAAATGGGAAGGAAGAAGAGAATATACATAGGAAGGCAAATGGAAAACAAGACATTCTTTCTAGGTCACAGAATTTTATAATTAGAGAGGGTCATTGACATCATTAATCTAATACTTTTATTTTACAGAAGAGGAAAATGAGACTCAGAAATAAGGAATGAGTAATCTTTTTGCTCTTTTTCTTTTAAAATAAAATAAAATCATGGATAGCAGCTTTTTTCCTAATAAAACATGAATGATTCCCCACATCTTTAAAGATTGTCCCATGGCATCATTTTTAATAACAAATATTTTCATGTAAGAATATGCCACATTTATTAACCAATCCTGGGAAGGCATTTTAACCTAAATAGAAATCTTACCAATTCTTGTAGTAAAAACAAAAAGAAGAAAGTGAATATTTTGTTACCTTGGTATGAAGATTTAAAGTTTAAAGTTGCTCAGTCATGTCCAACTCTTTGCGACCCCATGGACTGTAGCCTACCAGCCTCCTCCATCCATGGGATTTTCCAGGCAAGAATACTGGAGTGGGTTGCCACTTCCTTCTCCAGGGGATCTTCCCGACCCAGGGATGGAACCTGGGTCTCCCGCATTACAGGCAGATGCTTTACAGTCTGAGCCACCAGGCAAGCATTTAAAGTTGGGTCTCCTGGAATTTTGCTTTGACAACAGATGGTCAATATGCAGATGATTAAGAGGAAACCAGGGGTCTCCTCAGGTGTCCTTCTTTTGCCTTCTAACTTCTCAGTCATTCCACAGTTTCATTCACTCCTGCAGCTTGATTCACCCTAAAAACAGACTTGACTCATGTTGTATGACAAAAACCAATACAACAGTGTGAAGCAATTGTTCTCCAATTAAAAATAAATTAAAAAATAAAAACAAACAAAAGAGTCCTAGGTCACTGTTGTTGGTAAGTCCCTTCTTCACCTGGCCAGGCCCAGCTCTCACCCTCACCTGTCACCTCACATATCCCCCCACGTCCTGCCCTCCAGCCTTTGCCCACTTACTCTCCTGCTCTTTTTGCATGTGTTACTCACTTCGCTAACAAGCCTGTCCTCCACCCCTCTTATGCCTGTCTTTTAAATCACAGCTCAGTTATCTATAGTGAGACAGATCACCAGCCCAGGTGGGACGCATGAGACAAGTGCTCGGGCCTGGTGCACTGGGAAGACCCAGAGGGATCGGGTGGAGAGGGAGGTGGGAGGGGGGATCGGGATGGGGAATACGTGTAAATCTATGGCTGATTCATGTCAATGTATGACAAAACACACTGCAATGTTGTGAAGTAATTAGCCTCCAACTAATAAAAATAATTGAAAAAAATAAAAAATAAATCACAGCTCAGATACTATTTCACCTGAAGGCTTCCATGGCATTATAGCTGCTGCTGCTGGAGTGGGACTAATCCAACCCAACACTCTCCCTGCTCTCTCCAGGACCATGGCATAGAATTATAACACTGTTTCCTTGTCCTCCTCATCCATTTAGTTATAAATCCTTAAGCTTATGGGGATCTTCAGCATCTTGAACGTGCCTGCTGTGCTGTAAAGTGCTCAGTGAACACCTAGAGAACGAACTAGGAACTGGTCTTTTAAATTTCTCACATCATTTCATTCTTTGGCTCCCTACTTAGTACAAACCTCCCTGCCTGCTTTCAATGTCACAGGGAGTCCATCCAATAGTCCTATCCCCCTCCACTCCTGGCATGAACCTCCCTCAAGAGGACAATCTACATGACATCCCTGGTCCCCACCCTCCACGTTCCCACCTCTAAACTGCTTTCCAGCCTGCTCTGTCCTCACAGCCAACAATCAAGGACAAATTTGAGACCATCCTCCTACTTAAAGTTGTCCATGATGACTCTTTTCAACGTGTCTGTTTAGTTATTATAGACTTTCTTTTTCTAACAGGCTGATTTCAAATACTTAGTAATTTTTTATTTGTGTTTTGATACTTAGTTTGGAAACCATGCTCATTATAATCACCTGGCCAACCTCTTAACGACTTATCCTGACAATTAGCATGCACGAGCATTTTCTAATTTCACTTAAAGCATACAAAATATAAATAAACATAATTTCTGATTCTCTTATTGCATCCTGGATTTATCGGATCTTCCCATATAATCATGTCTTTCCCAGAGAAATGTATGTTCCTTCTATATTTCTGTTATTATCGCTCCATAAAACTCCTAGAATAGTGTCATGCACATAATCAACAATAAACTATTACTTTATTCGTTGACTTGTTAAAAAATATTTCTAAATGTTTCAGAAAACATTCATTGAAATATTGGAAAGTAATACATCATTAAAATAGTATAGAGGAAAAAGTCATCCTATTCCACTAACAGTATTTAAAGTAATTCTAAATCAATTAAGGCCAAAATAATGGAGTTTTACTGTATTTCACAGAATCAGTCTTACAATAGGAAAGAAACTTCAAAACTACTTATTCCAACACTTCCATCCCATAGCCAGATCCCCTCCAGTAGCCCACCAGTAGCTTTGTGGCAAAGCGTTCAGCGCCAGGGAGAGCCCCCCTTCTGAAGGCAGCTCAGTTAGAAGGTGCTTCCTTATGCACGTGTGCATGCTAAGTCTCTCAATCATGTCCACTCTGTGTGACCCTGTGGACTGTGGCCTTCCAGGCTCCTCTGTCCGCGGGGGTTCTCCAGGCAGGAACACTGGAGTGGGCTGCCGTGCCTTCCCAGCCCCGGGGTGGAACCCACGTCTCTTATGTCTCCTGCCTTGGCAGGCAGGTTTTTCACCACTCGCACCACCTGGGAAGCCCCTCTTCCTTTTGCTGACACATAAGTAGACTTCCTTGCAACTTCCTCCCACTTGTCTTACTACTACCCTTTTGGCACCAAACAGAACACACCTGTTTCTTTCATTCGGCAACTTTTCTAATATTTGGAGGTAATTGTGATGGCTTCTCTCATCCTTCCTCTGCCTCCTCCTCTCTAGACTAAAGCTCCAAATTCCTCAAATAGTGGCCATGGTTCCTGTTCCCTCACCATCAGTGTGTATGTGTATATGCATGTGTGTTTCCTGACTATGATCCAGTTTGTCCACATCCCTCAAAGAGTGGGCCCTCAATTCTCTTGATTAGAGTTGCAAATTTAGATACTCCCAGGGCCCAGACCCTATCAAAGGTACATGTGTGGCTATAGCCCATTGTAAAAACATAAAGCTTGATAGGAGCTGGACTTAACCACTGACTTAAGGCTTTCATGTTTTAACTTTAAACCCATGTGCCGATGAAATAATATTGGTGCATGTGAGCCATAATTGCCCTTCTGAGCCACCAGTTATCTGACTAAAGTAGACTGTCACCCCTCTGATACAAAAGAGACAGCTGACATTATGCTAGCTATTGTATGTATTTGTGCATGTATATCCATATTGGTATATATAATATTACATGTTATATGCACTATGTATTTTTTATTTATGGCTTTTATAGTTTATAATATTTTTATGTAATAGCTATGTACTATAATTTGTATATTACATGTAGCTGAAAGTGAAAGTCTCTCAGTCATGTCCAACTCTCTGCAACCCCATGGACTGTGGCCCTCCAGGCTCCTCCGTCCATGGGATTCTCCAGGCAAGAGCACTGGAGTGGGCAGCCATTCCCTTCTCCAGGGGATCTTCCCCACCCAGGGACTGAACCCAGGTCTCCTACACTGCCTGGCAGATTCTTTAACATCTGAGATAAATGTTGAATTTTATCCTAAGTCCAGTAACCATGGAAACCAACAAAGGTTAAGAAACCTTCCCTCTTATGGAAGGGACAAGATAGGGTTATGGGATTAAGAGATACAAACTGCTATATATAAAATAGATAAGAAATAAAGACATGTACAGCACAGGGTTTTATAGCCATTATTTTGTAATAACTTTAAATGGAGTATAGTCTTTAAAAATACTGAAACATTTCATTATATGTATAATGAAACTAATATAATATTGTTACTCAATTATACTCCAATAAAAATGTAAATATATATTTTTAATGGAAAAAAAGAAATCTCTCCTCTTTGTGTTCTGAAGAACATTTTACTGCAAAGAATTGCCACACCTCTCCCCATATGACTTCAATAAAACTCAAGTATGCCCTCCGTTAAAACTCATCATTCAAAAACTAAGATCGTGGCACCTGGTCCCATCCCTTCATGGCAAACAGATGGGGAAAAATGAAAAGTGACAGACTTTATTTTCTTGGGCTCCAAAATCACTGCAGATGGTGACTGCAGCCGTGAAATTAAAAGATGCTTGCTCCTTGGAAGAAAAGCTATAACAAGCCTAGACAGTGTATTCAAAAGCAGAGGTCACTTTGCCAGTAAAGGTCCATATAGTCAAAGCTATGGTTTTCCAGTAATCTTGTACAGATGTGAGAGTTGGACCATAAGAAGGCAGAGTCTGAAAGAATCGATGCTTTTGAACTGTGGTGTTGGAGAAGACTCTTGAGAATCCTCTGCACTGCAAGGAGATCAAACCAGTCCATCCTAAAGGAGATCAACCCTGAATATTTAATGGAAGGACTGATGCTGAAGCTGAAGCTCAGATATTTTGGCACCTGATTCGAAGAGCCAACTCATCAGAGAAGACCCTGATGCTGGGAAAGATTGAAGGCAGGAGGGGAAGGAGATGACAAAGGATGAGACGGTTGGATGGCATCATTGACTCAATGGACACGAGTCTGAGCAAACTCCAGGAGATGGGGAAGGACAGGAAAGCCCGGCGTGCTGCAGTCCACGGGGTCACAGAGAGTCGGACACGACTGAGCGACATGCCCTCCCTTGTTTACAGGACCAACCTTAGACCCCCTCCAAATTTCCTTTCTTTTCCTCATAAATGATTAGCTGAACTGCTCTTCCCAAATAAATTGTGGTTAAGCTTCTCTTTCCTCCAGGCCCCCAAACTTCAGCCCACTTCAGTCTGAGCCGGTTTACAGTATTCAGTATTCCTGAGAAGAAACTGGCTTCAGAACAACCTCTGAACCACTGTCTGATCATGCTACCCTCTCTTCTCACTTTCCCACACCTGATTCTTTGCTTAGTTTTCCCTAAAAAGAAAAATCTTTTCCCTTGATTTTTGAGAAGCTTGAGGATCTCATGCTCAAAGCATTCTCCCTATCTCAATACAGTGATCTCTTTCCCCTCCTGGCAAAAATGCTTCTCAAATAAGTGTCTCCTTCCTAAGTCTGGATTTGTTTCTTCATTTGACAATGTACATTATAATATGTTAGACATTAATAACACAGTAATATTACTATATTTGATCATCTAAGTTTGCATTCATTTCAGTGATAACCTTAGCACACCATTGAATCACAGTGATTATAATTCTGAATCTTTTCCCAGTATATTGCTGATAAATCTCAGTTTCCCTCTTTGAACAAGTCCTCATATCAGTTGATTTTTTTCTTTGACAGGATATCTCATTACTTCTGGCTGGTCAAGATATTTTAGGATCTTAATTCTATAACATCACTGAGGTAAGTAGTTTTCTAACATTTACCAAATTCACCAAAGAAACTTCAATCACTTCATTTATGTTATCAATAAAACATGTTCATGATACAGAGCCAAAAGTTGAATCCTCAAGAACATTTAGAAAAATTTTCCTAGTCTCTTTTGTTAATGGTTAATGTAAAGTTAATACTCCCTGGAGGAGGAAATGGCAACCCACTCCAGCATTCTTGCTTGGAGAATCCCGTGGACAGAGGAACTTGGAGGACTACAGTCCATAGGTTGGCAAAGAGTCAGACACAACTGAGTGACCGTGTGCGTGCACACACACACACACACACACACACACAGAGTTAACTCTCTAGGGAAATAAAGAGGTAACATGTTAAATATGAAAAATCATTGGTACTCCCTTAAGACAGAGGCACAAGGTGAATATCTATGGAATAAATGGTTCAAGAATAACCACATTTCAATGTAATATCCTTTGATTTAACTGAGCATTTTTATTGTTTTATATTTACAAATTAAATATCAGTAGAGTCATGCTGAAAAAAAAAATTGCCCGACTAGCTCTGACCCATTCATTAATCTTCTGAGCACATGATAGTAGAACCAGGTTTAAAAAATTTGTATTCATTCATCCAAGAAATATTTATTAATATTCATTGCATGCCTTCTGGTACCAGATACCATTTTAGGCACAGAGGATAAATAAGTAAGCCAAACCAAGATCATACCCTTGTTGAGCTCACATTCTAGCAGGGAGCACGTAATAAATGTCAGTCAGCTATATAATTTAATAGCTTATAATAAGGGCCTAGTAGAAAAGTAAAGCAGGTTGCAGATAGAGAATAAAGGGAGGAGGTGATATTTATGACAGAGTGATCAGGAGAAAGCTCTCTGAGGTGACATGTGAGCAGAGACCTGAACAGTGCCAGCCACACACACACCTGAGAAGAGAAAATCCCAGGCCGAAAGACGTGCAAGGGCAGCGGCCCGAGCCGAAAATGGTTACCTTACTGGGGGGGGGTGGGGCGCGGGGGGCAGGGGTGGCAAGAAAGAAGGCCACTTTGGCCACACAGAGTGAGAAGGAGAAGAAAATACGACAGACAGGCAGGGCCCAGGCCACACAGAACCCAAAAAGACACCCTCAGAACTTTGGATTTCATCAGAGATGACTGGAAGCCGCTGCAGAAATGAGGCCAGAAGCATGACATGGCCTACTCTTCCTTTTGCAGGGTCACTCTGGCTGTTGTGCAGAGAACGGACTGAATGTACTGTGAGGCACCAGAGAAGACATGATTTTTTTTTTCTTTGTGCCTTTCTTGTATCTCTTTTACAACTTGTGTAAGGACCTTTTTAGAGTTTTTAAATATTTTAGCACCAAGAAATGGATGGAATTAGTCAAGCATCCAATCAAAGTTGCATGAGCTTTAGAATAGTTGCTTCAAAAGTTATTGTAAAGTTCACCCATCCATGAAATGTGAAATGCTTAGGTTGAAAATTACTTCCAGCTGTTCATGAAGATATATGTAATACCAGGAAACTAATGTAGTTTTGCCCATGTTAGAACCCTGGAGGCAAACAGCTGGGGTTTGGTTTCACAATGCTTCTCTTAAGAAAGTAGATGCCAGTGGCCATTTCAAAGGAAATTATGTGGAAGCTGTAAGTCTATCAAGACTGAAGTAAAGCAATTATCCTTCAATTAAAAAATAAGTTTAAAATAAAAAAAAAAAGACTGAAGTAAAGAAGAGGAAAGGTAGTAAAACTCTCTGCATTTTAAATATGCTTTGTTTGCTATTAACAGTGAAAATTACACTTATATTAAAATAGAACTCCAATTTATGATACTCACTGCTAGTGATTATTCAAACAGCACCACCATACTCCACCTTCTACCTTGCTGACTGAACCCTGATTTGGTTTAGAGAAACAATGTACTCAGAAGTCTCAGATGGATCAAAAGTGGCCTAAGAATAATCATTATCATTTTTTCTTCCTCTTCCACCATCCTATGCAGGTAGAGGGGCTTTATGACTCACTTCTGGCCAATGAGGCATAAGCAGAAATCAACCTGAGAGCAAGGTCAGAGAAAGCTTTAGCCTTCCAGATAAAAAAGGCTGGATACAGCTGGCCTCTCCTTCCCCTTCTTCCTGCCTTGTATTTGGGCATGTTGGCCACTATTTGATATCCTGCAACTCTGAGGGAAGGCCAAGAAGTTTATCAAGACATTGGCCACCATCTTTAGCCACCAAAACACCACCATCAGATGCCTACTTCCAGACTTCTCATTGAGTAAGAAATTGAAATTCAGAGTTCCCGGTGGCCTAGTGGTTAGGATTATGGCTTTCACTGCTGTGGCCTGGGTTCAGTTGCTGGTTGTGGGGAACATTCCATAAGTCATTCAGCAAAAAAAAAAAAAGAAAGAAAGAAATTGAAACTCATGTGTTTAAGCCTTCATAAACTGGATTTTCTGTTACTTATAGCCAAATGAACTTTTAACTGAGACCCTTTAAGTCACCAATATTCTAAGGGGAAAAAACATCCACCATTATGACTTATAATTTAATATGAACAAAGTATTATATATCAGTCCAAGTTCAGCAATCATCAGGAAATATTGATCGTACTACCTAAATCCTTCCAGGATATCATCAAGGAGCATCTATCCTGATCTTTCAGGATTCTCTTAGATTTGTGTTGGCTTAATTTAATTAATGAGTTATAAGTCAAGATCAAGATAGGCGGGAGAAACATCAACAACCTCAGATATGCGGATGATACGTCTCTAATGGCAGAAAGCAAAGAGGAACTAAAGAGCCTCTTAATGAGGGTGAAGGAGGAGAGTGAAAGAGCCAGCTTAAGACTAAATGTTAAAAAAACGAAGATCATGGCATCTGGTCCTATTACTGCATAGCAAATGGAAGGGGAAAGGGTAGAAGTAGTGACAGATTTCCTCTTCCTGGGCTCCAAAATCACTGTGGAGAGTGACTGCAGCCATGAAATAAAAAAAACAATTGCTTCTTGGCAGGAAAGTGATTACAAACTTAACGTGTGTTGAAAAGCAGAGACATTACTCTGCCGACAAAGGCTATGGTCCCAGTGGTCACATACAGTTGTGAGAACTGGACCATAAAGAAGGAGGAACACCAAAGAATTGATGCCTTCGAACTGGAGAAGACTCCTGAAAGTCCCTTGGACAGCAAGGAGATCCATCCAGTCCATCTTAAGGGAGAAGGACCCTGGATACTCACTGGAAGGACTGATGCTGAAGCTGAAGCTCCAGTATATTGGTCATTGGATGCACAAAGACGACTCCCTGGAGAAGCCACTGATGCTGGGAAAGATCAAGGGCAGAAGGAGGAGAGGGCATCAGAGGATGAGCTGGCTGCAGCATCACCGACACAAGGACCATTAACTTGGTCAAACTCTGGGAGATGCTGAGGGAGAGGGAGGCCTGGCGTGCTGCAGTTCACGGGGTGGCAAAGAGTCAGACACGATGAGGCGACCGAACAACAACAACAGTTTAATTAAAAGCCTTTTGGGAAAGATAGCTAACTATAGGTAGAATTTTAATAAGGAAGGAGTGAGAACCTGCTGTAGAGAGATGGACAAACCCAAGAAGCGACTTTCATTTGCTCTGACTAGGTTGGCAAGTTCAAGTTCTAGTACTTTGATGGCAACTAGTCACATACCAGCCCCTCTCTCTGTTGTGAGTGCTGAGTCTAGGCTTGTTAAGAACAGAGATGTTCACTTTGATTAGCTCAGAACCAGGATGGAGAAGCACAGAAATCTTGTGAATATGAAACATATGTTACATGTAGTCTACTACCTACTGTCACTTGTGCCAAGTGAATAAATACTCAAGAAGGATTCTAGTGGACATGTGATTTATTAGCATTTGAGTCCTTTCACCTGATTGATGTGGAAGGTGAAGAGGTGTACCCTGGTTCAAGACTGCCTTTTTCTCTTTGTTTTCCTTTCTTTTTTTTTTCTTTTTTTGGCATCTGTAAAGCATTTTGCTTTCTAATTATGGATTTACAGAGTGCTTTCATGGCTCATGTTACTGTCTTCAACTTTAAGCCCCTCTTCCCACCCCCACTCTTAAATACGAAATAAAACAAAATGAAAAAAGAAGTCAGTGGAATTTATTTTCCTCTCTCTGTAGCAGATGTTAAACTTTTAAAATGAAGGAATATTAAAAGAGGCCTCTTTTTATCCCAGAGCAACTGCCCCCGCATCCTGAGTCCCAGCCTCAAGAGGAAGCCTCCCTGGTCTTTTTATGCAGGGTGCTGACAGAGGCCTGGGGTAGGGCTGGCTTAGCCGCTTTCCCATCGAGGGCCTTGGGCAAGACTTTGAATCTCTCTGGGTCTCAGCTTACTCATCTGAGGGGGGTTGGATGAAAGAATCTCTGAAGTTATTCCAACTCCTAAGGGTCAATTAATTTTCTTAAAAGTTCAAATGTAAAACCACTGTCCATTCCTGTGAGGAAAGTCACTTTCTTTTTTCCAGTTCCTCTTCTCAGTAACCAGGGAGCATTTCATTGCTTTGAGCTTATTGCTTTGTTTTGTTTGGTTTGTTGCTCATCTCAGTCACTTGGGGTGAAAGGTCTCTATTAAAGTAGACGCTCAAGAAGCTGTTCCTGTAATTCAGGGATGTAGTTCTAGTCTGTTTAGAGAGTTTCACAAGACGAATATCAGTACTTCTCTGCTTCACTATTTCTGATGTAAGAACTATCTATTGTTCATGTCTGATCACAGCGCCTGTAAGTTGCTAAGTTCTCTCTCTTCCCAGAGCCTCTCTTTCTCTCCCTACCCCGTGCACACGTGTGTGTGTTATGATCCCTCTATCTAACTCAGTTCTTCAAATTGCCGGCAAGAATTGTTTTACTTCCACCCCGCCTGTGTGTATGCATGCACGCTCAGTGGTGTCTGACTCCTTGTGACCCCGTGGATTATGGCCCGCCAGGCTCCTCTTCCATGGGATTCTCCAGGCAAGACAACTGGCGTGGGATCTTCCCAACCCAGGGATCGAACCCATGTCTCCTGCCTTGACAGGCAGATTCTTTACCACTGTGCCACCTGGGAAGTGCCATCCTGCCTGGGAGCACCATCCAATTCACAGGTGTCCATCTCTTTTTTTTTTAATTATTCACAGTCTGATAAACATCATTACCTCACAATGCTCAAACTATAGATCTTTATGGATGGAAGTTCTTGAGTGTGCCTTTTTAGACAATCTGATCAGATTCTTCCTATAAAAGTGGGTTAGAGAAAAAATGATGGGCTAAAAAGAACTTTCTTTGCTCTTTCTTTCTCCTTAGAGACTAGAATTGTAAGCATGAGCACTTTTTCACACAGTCACGGACAGCCAGCATAGTAGAGGATGGTAAGAAAAAGCAAGATCCACATTCACACAACTCTTTTTCAACTCAAGTAAACGCCTGAGGCCAATTCACTTAAGACTTATTTAAATTTTATAGCTTATTTTTACAGCACCTGAGCCTCTGATTCTGCCCAATTTTGTTATATTTCAACAAATGAAAGGTGATTTTGCTGTTAAGCTGCCTCAAGAACTGAAACATTTGCTCAGGAGAAACACAAGAAGCCAGCAGACATAGGCTGGGTTCATATTTCTCATCGTTATCACCCAAGAACATCTAGCAAGTTTTTTTTCTTCTTCCTTGTGGGGAAGTTTGAAGCTTCAAGGCCCAACTCGGAGCCACATGGTTTTCATTTCCTGGCCTCCTCCCTCGGCTGCTGCAACACCCGCAGCACACACAAAAGCCCCATCCTCTGTTTGCAGACTCAAGACGTTGTCGCTGATACATTTTTCACAGAAGCAAATGAGGCATAAAAAGTCCACACTCTGCATACATATCAGCCCGCATAATTAATGGCCGCTTGCTGGTCCCATTCCGTCTCTTGATTTGTATGAACATTTGTAGTTTGTTCAGACCTTCACAGCTTACAAAGCACTTTCACATTCATTAATCTCACAAAACCCTTGCTGCAAGCCTGAGAGAAGGATACATCTTTCTCTTCATGTACAAATGGCAAATGACTGTGTGATGAGGTGAGGTGACTGGCCAAGGTCACACAGTCAGAGGCAGAAACAGGACTCAACCCCAGCCTCTGACCCTGAGTTCGGGGCTTGTTTTTCTCCCCCACAACTATAACCTGTGCAATATTCTCTCTAGTTAAATTGGAGATATACATGAATGAGGGCCTGCATGGATAAGGCTGGGTTCCAGAAAAGCTTGTCTTGGAAAATGCAGTGTGAAGGGGTGCTAAGAACTCAGGCTATGGAGCCAAATAGCCTACATGTGAGCTCTGCTTCCTAATAACTGTGTAATACTGCATAACTCCAGGGGGCTTTGTTCCAATGGAACTTTACATTAATGGAGTCCCTAGAGGTCTTCAGTGCAGCTGTCCTGGGGATTACTTACCTCCCTGTGACTCTGCTGTCCCAGCTGAGAAATGGGCAGAATCATGACTATTTCCAAGGCTGTTGTGGCAACAGAATAAACTACAGCATGGCCTGATCCAGTAAAAGACACTTGAAGATTATTCCCCTGATCCCCACTACCTTGGATATGTCTCCACCCATATCATTTTCTGTGGAAATGTTTGCCTCTGATAAAAAACGTCCCCTTATTTTCTCCACATTCTCTCCTACACCAACAGCTGGGCCACCCTGTGATCCCATCACGGCAGTCACCGCATACTGGGCCAGGCAGTGTGCTCAGCCTGAACATACATGCCCTCCCTTGACCCTGTCTTTCTGCATCTCCCCTGTCCCATCACTAAGCCTGGTCCCACTGATGAATGAGCATGAAGAGTGTCCAGGGGAGTCTGGATGAGGAGATTCTCATCCAGGTTCTGCCAGTAACAACCGAGGTGACCAAAGGACCAGGATGTCCCCTGAGTCTTATCTAACTCATCTAGTAGGAGAGGTTTCTAATACCTGTCCTGTGCCTAAGAGAACTGCTGTCTCTACAAGTAGGATGAAACATGAAAGCTCATGAAAGAAGCTCCGAATTATTATGGAAAGAAATGGCCAGGCTCCTATTACCTGCAAAGGGCCCAGTTTTAAAAACTGCCTCCAAGTACAAATGGAACTTAATAGACAAGGATGGGGACAAGGTCTAACCACCAACATTATTAAAAAAAAAGACAACGGGATGCTCCAGTTAACAAAGGTACTGCAGCAATCTGGGAAGAGGGACATGGGGGAATTAGAGCTGAACCACCTAGGATTTGCGGACTAAGAGAGAGAAGGCATCAGAGAACCTTAGAATACCCTGTTGAATTCTTTTCTATTCCTAGTTCTGAGCTGACCATGTGGGCTAAACATCAACTTTCTGCCAACCAGACCCAGCCCATCTGCACGTGTCTTGCCTGTGCACACGCACGGGGCAACCACATGGACTCTTCCCCTTTTCTTCCCTCCACTCTGCTTTTCAGGATTTTAAATAATAGGACATTAACAGAGTCCGTCAGGTTTAAGATGGAATAGCATGTGTCTATGGCATGTTTCTAAATGCAAATTCCTCACTTTGTGTATTTATGGGACAACGAGATGTGAGAAACAACTCAGAAACTCCCTGGAGAACTTACATGTGATCAGATCAGAGGTGCTTGCTAAATTCCACACGTTTGCGGGGAACCTGCTTGCTGCATGCCAGGCCCTGTACTATCACTAAGCATAAAAAGCACATGAGTGACAGGGATCTGTGATGCCAAGGCAGATGCAAGGAGCGGCAGACAGTTGGGGTTGAGCCCCCAGTGAGCTGAGGACTTGTGCTTTTCTGGTCTCCCGGGCCCACCCCGCCTGGAGACTTGAGTGGAAGACTGTCCTCATGAGCACAGTGCATGTATCCAACCTGCCCTCGTCCCTGGTCAACAGTGGCTTCCAGCAGATACTTTCCAGGTATGGTGAAGTTATAAAGGCTACTATAACGAAAGATAAAGATACCAGGAGGGGCACAGGGGTTGCATTTATTTTATTTTTGGATAAAGAATCTTGCACAAAGCTGTACTAAGTCAATAAACAACAAACAGTTATTTGGTAGAGTGATGAAAGCAAGCATTGCTATTGGCGATGGAAGAGCAGCTGAGTTCATCAAAGATGAAACTGTATAGCTTGATAAGCCTAAGTGTTATGAATGTGGAGAAAGTGGACACTTAAGTTAATGCCTGTCCTAAAAGTACACTTGGAGGATGTGAACCTCCAAAGAAGAAAAAGAAAAAAAAAAAAAAAAAAAGAAAATTCCTAAGCCAGAAGAAGAAATTGAAGAAGACAGTGAAGATGAAGGGGAAGATCCTGCTCTTAACAGCCTCAGTCAGGCCACAGATTTCCAGCAAGTCAAAATTAAAAAACAACAAAAAATGGAAACCCAGTTCAGGGGGGTCCATCAATATCAGATGATTCAAAATGCCCAGGGATAAAGAAAAGAACATATTTCAATGATGAGGAGGAACTTAGTGATTAAAATTATATATATATAAAATGTAAATATCATTAAAAAGTTTTTAAATCTTGGAGTACTAGGTTCCATTGAGACTAAAACATTATTTTAGAATTTGAACATGAGAACGCTTAGTACCAAATACTTTTCTACTTTAAAATGCTACATAGGAAAATGAAAAATAATTTTAAAGTATCACATTTATTTTGCATCAAGATTTGCTAATAATCATTAATCTTGAAAATAGTTCATTTGAAATAAAAAAGAAAATTTAATACTATCATAATAATGCTATCTCCAGAAGAAAGGTAGATAGTAAAAAGATTTGTTTGAGAAGTTCGTTATAAAAGATTATTCATGTATTGAGGCCTGCGCAGGTCCTAACCTGTCCGTGGTTTGGAGTTGCTATCTGCCTCATAAAGCAAAGTAAGTAGAGGGGTGGTCTTCTGAGAAGGCAAGAGTTGTCTTCTCCTCTGAAAAAGCCCCTAACATAGTCGACAAAAAAAAAAAAAAGATTATTCATGATTGGTTTATATGAGGACTTCTGAAACGAATTTCATCCTTAAAACAAAAACTTCATTAAAAAAAAGTACACGAGGGACTTCCCTGGGGGCGCAGTGGATAAGAATCTCCCTGTCAATGCCGGGGACCCAGCTTTGATCCCTGGCCCAGGAAGACTGCACATGCCATGGGCTTCGTTGCCATGAGCAACGAAGCCCATGCATCACAATTTTTGAGCCCAAGCTCTAGAGCCTGAGTCACAGCCTCTGAGTCCAGGTGCCACAGCTACTGACGCCCGGACCTGGAGCCTGTGCTCTGCAACAAGAGAAGACACAGCAACGAGAAGCCTGGGCACTGCAACAAAGAGTAGCCCCCTGCTCACCACTACTAGAGAAAGCCCACGCGCAGCAACGAAGACCCAGTGCAACCAACAATAAGTACAAGTGTTTTTAAAAATTGCATGAGGCATGAGACTGGCTCCCATGTTTGTGATGGGTAGAGGAGAGATGATTTAGACTCTATTTCCTTGCTGTTACTATAACTGATTTCATTGTTTGTTTGTTTTCTACTTTATATCTTTTTTCCCCAAGGCAGCAAAGGGGAAGGTAGCCACAGCATCTGGTAATAATTTGCAAATCTTGACACTCTCCCTAAGACCAGATGAAAATATTTCATGCCTTAACATAATTTTACAAGTTACTGGCAAAAAAACATAAGCACCCATCTTTTTAAAGATGTTGTCATTGTGAAATAATAGAAAATACTGACTTTTGCCCCAAGTTCCTGAGACATAATTCCTAAATCTCTTGGAATTTCCTGGGTGAAAAAAGGCAAAGTTTGGTGGGCTCCTGGGTGAGTGATAGTCACTCAAAAAACCAGCTATGGTTAGAAGTTTGGAGCTTTCAACCCCATCCCTTATTCTCTGGAAAGGGTAGGGAGACTAGAAATGGAGTTAGTGGTCAATCATGACCTTGTGATGAGGCCACCGTAAAAATCCCAAATGTGCATGTGGTTTGGAATCTTCCAGTCTGGGGGCACGTGGAGGTGCTAGGAGAGCGGTGCGCTAGAGACAGAGCATGAACCTCTTCCCACTCACTCACCTTGCATCTCTTCCATCTGGTGTTCACCCATATCCAACTGCATGTCCTTTTATAACAAATCAGTAAGTGTAACTGTTTCCAAATTCTCTGAGCCATTCTACCAAATTATCGAACCCAAACAGGAGGTCGTGGGTACTCACATTTACAGCTGGTGGGTCAGAAATACAGGTGACGACGTGCGACTTGAGATGGGCATCTGAAGACTCATGGCATGAGTCTTGTGGGGACTGAGCTCTTAACCTGTGAAAGCTGATGCTATCTCCAGGGAGATACTGAATTTGAATGTACACGATATCCAGTTGGTGTCGTAGAGAATTCCTTGATGGGAGGGAAAAAAAACCCAACATTTGGTGACCAAAAGTGTCAGCATTGCAGTGCCCTGTGAGTAGCAAAGGTGGAACACACAGGAGGAAGAGTGAGGCTTTCCTACTCAGTGACAAAATGAGGGAGATGATTTGCATTTAAAAAAATGATCATTTTTTTTTTTTTTTTGTGCTCGCTTCGGCAGCACATATACTAAAATTGGAACGATACAGAGAAGATTAGCATGGCCCCTGCGCAAGGATGACACGCAAATTCATGAAGCGTTCCATATTAAAAAAAAAAAAAAAGATCATTTTTTTCCTTTTAAAAGACTGTGAATTTTTTATAGTGCCTTCAGAGAATATCATTAATAAAAGCCAGCCTTTACCTTGAAGTCTTTATTGCAGTGAGGTTTGTCAGATACCAAGGGCTAGTTTCTGCTGAAAATTGTTAACCGTCTGGCTCCAAACGTCTGTAAGCCACCCATCGAAGGGCCTGCCTCTGTTTTCATGGACTCTGCTGCCCCCTCTCAGAAACTAGAGCTGTTACAGGATATACAGCTTTTTGAACAAAGCTTTTCCTCAACCCCATGATGAAACAGGATATGCCCATACCTTGTGAATTCAGACCAGAGAACTACTTGCTTTAAAATGAGCCTGCTTGCATTGCTGCCTAGAAGTTACTGTAATAATCACAGCAGTAATAGTCTGTCTGAAATAATTTGGGGCAAGATGGAGTCCCTCAGCCCCTGGGCCCAGTCTGCAGGCGCACGCCTTTCACAGACCGCTGGGGAAGACACACAGGCGAATCAGCAGCTTCAACTCGGATAAGGAGAGGCGGGCGGGTGCTGGGTGCTGAGGCAGCGCACCGAGGCGGCACCTCACCCAGCGGGCTCCTGACAAAGTCAGAGGACCCGTTCCTGCAGAAAGAGCAGCGGTCAGCCAGATGAAGACGAGAGCGAAGCCTTCTCCAGACAGGGCAGCTGTGTCTGCCAGGGCAGGGAAGCCCATGAGAGGGTGGCAACACACACATACATGTATGTACGTACATGTATGCAATCCTGATACATTCTATATACACAAATGTATACTTTATCACAGATTTTCATACATTTTAATGCAATAAATTTAAAAACTTCAATAAACTTATTTTAAAATAAGGAACTGAATTATGTATTGAGCCGATTCCCAGCAACCCAGCCGTCAGCCGTCTGCCTGAAAACTGCTGCTGCGAGGCCTCTTCACCTCCCTGCCTCAGACTGCGGCGGAGTCAGTGTTAAAACAAAGGGGAGCAGGAGGGATTCCCAAGGAGGTCAGCTGAGCAGAATATCCAGCCAGCGGCTGCCCTATGTTCTGCATGCATTCCATGTACATCCACCAGAGGTGAAACAGTCAGTTAGCTAACGGAGGACACTCTCAAGACTGGAATCGGGAAGGAGAACCATTAAACTGTCAGTAAAGATTTGCACATTTTCAGAAAGACTGTTGGGCTTCCCCGATGGCTCGATGGCAAAAAATCCCCCTGCCAAGGCAGGAGACACAAGTTTGATCCTGGACCAGGAAGATCCCACACGCGACGGGGAAACTAGGCCAGTGTACCACAGCTACTGAGCCTACGCTCTGGAGCCCAGGAGCCACGACGACTGAGCCCGCACACTGCAGCCACTGAAGCCTGAAGACCTAGAGCCTGCGCCCCGCGGTGAGAGAAGCTACCACAGCGAGAAGCCCATGCGCTGCAAGTAGAGAAAAGCCCACGCAGCAACAAAGACCCAGTGCAGCCAAATAAATAAATACTTTTTAAAAAAAGAAAGAAATACTTTTCACAAGACAACAGAAAAAAAAAGGAAAAAAATCCAGTGATCATCTATGAGATTTCAAAACATCCTTTGAGAGATGCTTAAAATCTAGCGCTCATTTCACCTGTTTTCCTTCAGTGCTGGGCATGTTGTTTCACTTCAAGAAAGTAGTTTTGTCTTTGTCAGAATACACATGCACCAAAGCATGAATTATTTAGAGTTTTCCATTATTTATCTCATTTTCGTTTAGTGCATCATCTTTCAGCAAATCTTATGTTTTCCCCTTGAACAGCATTTTGGCCAAGTTTTTCCATTATTCCTTCCCTTTTCTTTAGTATACTCTTGATCAAATATTAAATATACATTTATTTCTATACTCTTCAATAATATTTTCCATTCTCCTGGTCTCCTAGTGACTTATTTGACTTGACTGGTCCTACATGATTTTGGTGAAAAAAAAATGATATGCTCGCATCAAAAAAAATATGTATTTCTCATTAGCCTAGAAGAATAAGGTCAAAAACTAATTTCAATAGATAAGATAGTTCAAGTGGTTAAAAATAACACCAAATGGGAATGTAAATTATTAGTCACTGTGGAAAACAGGATGGGAGTTTCTCAAAAATCTAAGACTAAAACTACTAATATGATCCAGCAATTCCACTCCTGGGTATATATCTGAAAAAAACCAAACCACTAATTCAAAAAGATACATGGACCCCAATGTTCATAGCAGCATTATTTAAAATTGCCAAGATACAGAAACAGCTCAAGTATCCCAAAACAAGTGGATAAAGAAGATGTGAATAAATAAAGATACACACACATGCATGCACACACACAATGGAATACTACTCAGCCATAAAAAAGAAGAAACTTTTGCCAATTGCAGCAACATGGGTGAAGTTGGAGAGCATTCTGTGAAGCAAAATAAACAGAAAGACAAATACAGTTTGATGTCACTTAGATGCAGAGTCTAAAAAATATACAAACTAGTGAATATAGCAAAGAAAAAGCAGACTCACAATAATCAACTCATGCTTACCAATTGGGGGAAGGAGGCGGAATACGCATAGGGCTGTGGGAAGCACAATCTATTGGGTGTAAGATAGGCTACAAGGGTGTAATGTACAACACAAGGAATATAGCCAGTATTTTGTAACAATGTAAAAGGAGCACAACCTTTAAAAACTGTATTTAAAAATTAAAAAAAAAAAAAAATTCAACACTGAATACATGGACCAGTGGAAAGATCATTGG
The DNA here is from genome assembly GCF_019320065.1 of Cervus canadensis. Classification (NCBI taxonomy): domain Eukaryota; kingdom Metazoa; phylum Chordata; class Mammalia; order Artiodactyla; family Cervidae; genus Cervus; species Cervus canadensis. The sequence continues at coordinate 47,832,446 of NC_057409.1, read as the reverse complement.
TTTGGGGTAAGACCAGCCATGGTTCAAATAATAACACTACCACTAAACCTCTCTGACCCTTCATTTTCTCCTCTGCACAATAGGCATAATAAATATCTGTCTTTATGGCTGTTGTGCGAAGCAAATGAGGAAACTGATGCTAAACTGCTTTAGAAATTGTAAAGCATTAATCAAATGTAAGGCATAGTGTTTAATTGCTTATTGAATAAATTCAAGTTTCATAATTTTTCCTTTGAATGCCAAGGTTCTAATCTTCAAAACATTCTTTATTTGCTCATATTTCATTGTTTTAGGACCTTGCCAAAATCAGGAATGATTTCCTTCTTTTTGCTGGCCTCAGTTAATTGATTTTTGTTAAACTACCAAGACAAAAAATTTCAGCACATAAGAAAACAGTATTACATTGAAAAAGGATTTTTCTTCACGTCCTTTTTTTAATCCAAGATAATATTAAGGGAATTCCCTGGTGGCATGGAGATTAGGACACTGTGCTCTCACTGCCGAGGTAGGTTCAATCCCTGGTTGGGGAACTAAGATTCCACAAGCTGTGTGGTGCAGCCAAAAATGAAAACACAAAATTATTTCAAAGAACGAAAATCTATATACAAGATAGTATTAAGTAATAAGTAGCTCTTATCCATCCCTTTTCAGGCTACTTTTTTGTTTGTTTTACAAATTGTTTGGAACTCTTTAAGACAGAGGGGTAACTGGTAAGCCATGGCAAACTTCCATGGACTATACTCAGTGACTACAGTAAAGAGACTAAGTAGCTTGATCCCCTTTAATAACATTTCTTGGGCAGAGATGATTGATACCATTCACTTCTAATTATAAACTTATTTTTCTTACTAGAGCAAGAAGAGGCCATTTTTTTCCTCTAAGGAAAAATTAAAAAGTAGGATCCATGTATGATTTCAAGCACAGACAGTGAAGTATCATTAAAATTTGTAGAGCATTAATTACTTCTGTTTCCTTGCCTTCTTATGACAAGTGTACCTGATCTCTTGGGGTGGCTGGCCAGAGCGCTGCAGTGCCCCGCTCCAAGAACAACAGTGACTGACAGCTCATCCATCCCAACTCCCCTGTGGAAAATGTCCGAGAAGTTGCTTAGGCTGCAAGTCAAAGTAGCCATGGTCTTTTGGAAGGTTCACTATTAACCCTTTCCCCCTGAAAAATACAGGATATTCTAGATACTTTGTGGTATAAAAAATAATTTTTCTAACATCCTCCAGACCTCTAAAGACTAGACATCTAGGGAAAGTAGCCAACAAGTAAGTAATTTGAAAAGCATGAAATCAGCTTGTATCAAGTCCTTCCAAAATTGGCCCATTTCTTTTGCAGTGGTTGTCTAGGGTTGGGGCAGCAACCAGCAGGGCCACAGTGTCACCGTTAAGGAGATAGGAGTAGGGTCTTTGGGTAGGGTCTTTGATTTAGTCAGCTTGAACGTCTTCTTTAAACTAATTCTGTCCTGAGAACACGTTCTGAACAAACTTTATGTGTCTATGCTGCTGATCCAGGAAATGAACCAGGAGTATTGATCTTCCTGCATCATCGTTCAATTCATACCATTTCCTTACTTGAAAACCTTGAACAAATATTTGTTGAATAAATGAAGTTTGAATAGTCAGTGGTTACCCACTGCCTATATAAAGTTTAAAAGATGGCCTAGGAAGTGCTCCATAAACTGAAGCAAAATTACACCTCATTCATTCGTTTGCTCAATAAATATGTATTGGGTACCTAGAAGAAGGATCTCTACTTGGTGCTAGAGGGTCAGATATGAAAACAAATCAGATACTGGCCTGAACTTCTAGGGCTATCTGATCTTCCACTATTTCACATCCCTAGGGCTGCCCACTGCCCCACACTTTCTTCAACACAACCCAAACCTCTCTACTTTGTTAGTTTCTCTTCCTTCCCTCCGACATAATCCAGGCAATTCTAACTTATCCTCAAATTAAAGCTCAAGTGTGCCCTCCTCCTCAAGCTGCCTCCTAAACACACGTTCTCTCCCCTCTTCACCATGAAGAAAGCTCTGTCCTCTGACTTCATGGAGAACTTGATGAGCAGTTTTGTTTGGGCATTTTCTCTTCTATCACCATTACATCAATATTTTCTCCACCGTCTTGAAGGGAAGGACATTTTCAATTCTGTTTAGAGCAGCTGGCCTTCAACTAGTTGGCACTTAGTAAATATTTGTCAAATAAATGAATGAGTAAGTGAATACCTCATGACTTAAGTTATAAATACTTCTTTTACACCCTTGAGAATACATTTCTCAAATCTCCTTAAAATTATGCTTTCACAAACTTAAAAGCCAAATAGGTCATTTGCTCAAGTTTCTTCAATACAATGAAAATGTAGAAATGCCCACGAGAAAATGAAATGTGTTATAATGTGTTATACTACAAATCTCATCAGTTATGTATGGAAGGCAGAATTGTGTCGCTATCTCCAAAGACTTGAAGTTTGAGAAGTGGGGTGTGTTTCTATCCACTGCATGGCACCAGTTCTTTCTAAAATGATGAGAAGATTTGAACAGTAAACCTACACTTTCAGGTCTTCAACTGAACCCAGGCCAGTCCCCTAGTCCTCTCACACCTTCTGCTGCACCTGACATCAATCCAATCAAATATTTTCCCCAGCCACTTGGGCTGCTGAGCAACGCTAGAAAATACTTGCAGTTTCATGGGACTATCAGGCAATCCTGAAGGGCCCCATTCTTTCTCAAGAGTGTTTTACAAAGTCTTCTTCTCAAGCCACCTACCAACATCTCTCTCCTCCAATTTTAGCACGACAAAACGGGTTTCCTCTGTCGTGATAATAAAGAACACTACCATGAGGGCCCAGTGTGCAATGGTTGCAAGCAGCAGCCTCCTCAGTAGTGTGTACAACCTGTTCCCACATAGGTTGCCCTAAGGGACCTTGGTGACAACTCTTTCTGGTGGGCATTCATGACTGGCCCGCTGTCCCCAGTCTAGGCTCCAGACAGGTATGCGCTGTGCCTTTGGAAAGCCCCAGGGCACAGTGGCCAGGGCCCATATTGGCTAAGTCATAATATCCATTCGCACCAAGCTGCAGAACAAGGAGCAAGTGATTGAAGCCCTCCGCAGGGCCAAGTTCAAGCTCCCTGGCTGCCAAAAGATCCACATCTCCAAGAAGTGGGGATTTACTAAGTTTAATGCGGATGAATCTGAAAACATGGTGGCAGAAAAGTGGGTCATCCCGGATGGCTGTGGGGTCAAATACATCCCTAATCACGGTCCCCTGGACAAATGGCGGGCGCTGAACTCATGAGAGCATCCGTGCTGTCCCCTCCTTAATCACGCTCACCAGTAAATCCTATTTCCTGTCAAAAAATAAATAAACTATAGCAACATCAAAGCTGTTACTTTTATCAAACACTATGCTTAGGCCTTTTACCTTATAGGCATTATCTCAGTTAATTTTCCCAAAGATCACCACTTATTGAAGCAGATACAATTATTATCCCCTTTCTACAAGTTAGGAAACTGAACTTGGGAAACAGAAGCATAGAGGGGTCAAGTAACCTGCCCAAGGTCATACAGGCCCTAAGTGTTATATCCAGGTTGTAAGTCCAAGTCCCAGTGAACTCCAGAGCCAACTGGTAAACTTGTATTATATTTGATTCCCTGTTTTACTCTTCCCTTAGAAGACGGTGAAGGAGGGAGAGGATTCTGGCCAGGACGTCTGGCTCTTATCCCAGTCCAGTTCATACAGGCCTCCAAAGAGTACGTCTCCATCCCGTCAGCTTAAGGTTCTCCTACCACCAATGTGAACCAGTTAATAGGAGAAACAATGTGGATATACCCGTCACATTGACCTAGCCAGCTTTTCTTGGTTTCTGTCACTCTAACAGAATATCAGAGACTGGGTGGCTTAAAAGCAAGTGGTTGTTCCTCACATTTCTGGAGGCTGGGAAGTTCAAGATCCAGGTGTGAGCAAGATCCAGTGTCTGGTGAGGGCATGCTCGCTTCCTGTTTTAAAGACAGCCATTTTCTCTTCGCATCCTGCCAAGAGAGAGCGCAGACAGAGGGTCAGCTCTCATATCCCTTCTTATTTTTTTAAATTTATTTTATTGAGGTATATAATTGTATTAATTTCTACTGTACAGCAAAGTAATTCAGTTTTACATATATATATATTCCTTTCCATATTCTTTTCTGTTGCAGTTTATCACAGGATATTGAATAGTGGGGCTTCCCAGGTGGTTCAGTGGTAAAGAATCCGCCTGCCAAGTGGGAGACCTGTGTTCGACACTTGGTCGGGAAGATCCCCTGGAGGAGAAAGTGACAACCCACTCTTGTATTCTTGCCTGAGAAATTCGATGGATGGGGAGCCTGGAGCCTGGTGGGGAGTTGCAAAGAATCAGAAACAACTGAGCAACTAAACAGCAGTGGCTGTATTGAATACAGTTCCTGTGCTACACAGGAGGCCCTTGTTTACTCATTCTATATGTAACAATCTGCATCTGCCTATCCCAACTCCCAGTCTACGCTCCCTCCTCCACGCTCCCTCCTCCAACCCTCCTCCACGCTCCCTCCCACTTGGCAACAAGTCTGCTGGCTATGTTTGAGTCTGTTTCTGTTTTGTAGATAAGTTCATTTGTGTCATCACATTCCTTTTATAGGAACACTAATCTCATTGATGAAGGCTCCACTCTCATGATCTCTTTACCTCCCAAAGGGCATCTTCTAATACTATCATGTTAGGGTTAGGGTTTTAGCATGTGACTCTGGAGTGGGGGGGCACATTCAGTTCTCAGTTCAGTTCAGTTCAGTCGCTCAGTCGTGTCCGACTCTTTGCAACCCCATGAATCGTAGCATGCCAGGCCTCCCTGTCCATCACAAACTCCCGGAGTTTACTCAAACTCATGACCATCGAGTCAGTGATGCCATCCAGCCATCTCATCCTCTGCGGTCCCCTTCTCCTCCTGCCCTCAATCCCTCCAAGCATCAGGGTCTTTTCCAATGAGTCAGCTCTCTGCATGAGGTGGCCAAAGTACTGGAGTTTCAGCTTCAGCATCAGTCCTTCCAATGAACACCCAGGACTGATCTCCTTCAGGATGGACTGGTTGGATCTCCTTGCAGTCCAAGGGACTCTCAAGAGTCTTCTCCAACAGCACAGTTCAAAAGCATCAATTCTTCAGCGCTCAGCTTTCTTCACAGTCCAACTCTCACACCATACATGACCACTGGAAAAACCAATAGCCTTGACCAGACGGACCTTTGTTGGCAAAGTAATGTCTCTGCTTTTTAATATGCTATCTAGGTTGGTCATAACTTTCCTTCCAAGGAGTAAGCGTCTTTAATTTCATGGCTGCAGTCACCATCTGCAGTGATTTTGGAACCCAAAAAATAAAGTCTGACACTGTTTCCACCGTCTCCCCATCTATTTCCCATGAGGTGATGGGACCAGGTGCCATGATCTTAGTTTTCTGAATGTTGAGCTTTAAGCCAAATTTTCCACTCTCCTCTTTCACTTTCTTCAAGAGGTTTTTTAGTTCCTCTTCACTTTCTGCCATTCAGTCCATAGCAGAGCCTTATTGGAAAAAGCAGTTGATTTTATTACCATAAAAAAGCAAACATTTCCCCTTCTTTTGTTCCCTTTTTAATTTCACCCAAGTTTCAGCAAGGGAGCATCCCAGGGTGTTCTGACCATCTCGTGGCTATCTGTATCTGTAGGCCAACCTGCTTTCACACCTACACTCATGTTACTGAAGCTCAGCTCTCACCCTCCGAGGTCTAGGTCCGGGCTCTGTTGTTGTTCAGTCGTTCAGTCGTGTCCGACTCTTTGTGACCCTGTGGACTGCAGCACGCCAGGCTTCCCTGTCCTTCACCATCTCCTGAAGTTGCTCAAACTCATATCCATTGAGTTGGTGATGCCATCCAACCATCTCATCCTCTGTCGTCCCCTTCGCCTCGTGCCTTCAATCTTTCCCAGCATCAGGGTCTTTTCTAATGAGTTGGCTCTTCCCACCAGGTGGCCAAAGTGTTGGAACTTCAGTTTCAGCATCAGTCCTTCCAGTGAATATTCAGGGTTGACTTCCTTTAAGATTGACTGGTTTTATCTCCTTGCTGTCCAGGGGAATCTCAAGAGTCTTCTCCATCACCACAGTTGAAAAGCAGCAATTCTTCTGCACTCAGCCTTCTTTATGGTCCAACTCTCACATCCATACATGACCACTGGAAATACCATAGCTTTAACTAGACGGACCTTTGTTGGCAAGGTAATGTCTCTGCTTTTTAATATGCTGTCTAGCTTTGCAACAGCCTTTCTTCCAAGGAGCAAGCATCTTTTAATTTCATGGTTGCAGTCACCATCTGCAGTGATTTTGGAGCCCAAAAGAATAAAGTCTGGCACTGTTTCCATTGTTTCCCCATCTATTTGCCGTGAGGTGATGGGACCGGATGCCATGATCTTAGTTTTCTGAATGTTGAGTTTTAAGCCAACTTTTTCACTCTTCTCTTTCATCAAGAGGCTGTTTAGTTCCTTTTTGCTTTCTGCCATAAGGATGGTGTCATCTGGACATCTGAGGTTATTGATATTTCTCCTGGCAGTCTTGATTCCAGCTTGGGCTTCATCCAGCCTGGCATTTAGCATGATGCACTCTGTGTGTAAGTTAAATAAGCAGGGTAACAATATACAATCTTGACGTACTCCTTTCCCAATTTGGAACAAGTCGGTTGTTCCATGTCCGGTTCTAACTGTTGCTTCTTGACCTGCATACAGGTTTCTCAGGAGGCAGGTAAGGTGGTCTGGTAATCTCATCTCTTGAAGAATTTTCTACAGTTTATTGTGATCCACACAGTCAAAGGCTTTAGTGTAGTCAGTGAAGCAGATGTTTTTCTGGAATTCTCTTGCTTTTTCAGTGATCCAACGGATGTTGGCAATTTGATCTCTGGTTCCTCTGCCTTTTCTTGAACATCTGGAAGTTCTTGGTTCACATACTTTTGAAGCCTAGCTTGGAGAATTACATCCTGGCTAAGAGGAGGCAGATCTCAGTTGGCGGTGCCCTCAGGGCCCAGTCCCGACCCTGCTCAACTGTCATTGCTAAGGAAGCCAGGCGCCCGGGTCACCCCTGGCCCTCAGGATCCTCAGGCCACACAAACGGCAGGGGATGGGTGCTGCAGACTGTGACCCAAGCGACTGCCACTGCCATTAAGTCATAGAGGCGGGGACAGGGGAGAGGTTCACCGCTTCCTCAAGGCCTGCGCCAACCAGTAGTCGGTCTTGGTGGGGGCTCTGGAGCCTTGCAAGACACAGCCCCCAGCCTGTTTCCTGGGTGGGTGGGCTGTGGGGACCTGGGGAGAAAGCGGGGATCCACCTCTTACCTCACTCTCCTCTCGACCACCACCTCTTGGCCTGACTGTTGACTGAAGGGCCCACTAATGGCAGCTCACTGACGTTGCTTACGGGAGAGACCCACTGCAGCGCCGACCCGTGGCTGAGCAGGACCACCAATGGTCCCTAGCAGTAACCATTGCCTGGTAAGGCGGCGCAGGGCAAGGTTGGCACAGCAATGCCCTTGTGCTAAGGGCTGCACTTAGCCAGGCGAGATTACAGCAGGAACTTCCGCCCCTTATATCATTACTACATGGGGAACGCAGCGGTACTGCAGCCTATGCTTCTCAAACTTTAATGTACATATAGGTCACCTGAGAATCTTACTAAAATGCAGATCATTTCAGGAGATCTGGGGTAGTATTTTGCTTTTAGTACCTAAGTCACATTTGACTTTGTGACCCCACAGACTGCAGCTTGCCAGGCTCTTCTGTTCGCGGGGTCCCAGGCAGGCATATTGCCATTTCCTTCTACACTGTAGTTTTAAAAATTATTTCTTTTTGGCTACATCCCGTCTTGTGGTATGTTGTTGCCCCAGGAGGGCCTCTCTCTAGTTGTGGCCTGTGGGCTTTAGTTGCCAGGTGTCATGTGGCATCTTAGTTCCCTGACCAGGGATAGAACCTGTCCCCTGCATTGGAAGGTGGATTCTTAACCACTGAACCACCAGGGAAGACTTGAGTTTATTTCTCAAAAACTGCAAGTGACACTGACACTTTTGATCTCCAGGCTAAACTTTCAGGAGCAATGACCTTGACATCTGGCATCTGAAGTTTTTCCCGGGTGATCATTTTGGAGCCAAGTGATTTTCCTCCCCTATGTTTAAGTTCTATATTCTGCTTTGGTGATCAAACTATGCAGAGCATCCAGTTGCACATTACACTTTATACACATGAGATACTACAGACGCCAGTTAACTACCAGGTTTAATTTTGGGGGGTTTTGATTTTTTGTACATGATTTTCCTCATTTATGACTACTTGCTTCTGAAGTAGTGGTACTACTATTTCTATATTTTGATGCCCATATGCCATGGACAAACTTTTCATGCCTACAAACTACCACATTGCTGTCTTCCTTATGGACACAGGAAAACATGTTTCTCTTCCTGTCCAAGAAAATCCCTCCATCGATGCCCTGACTTCCAACTCATTGAAAACACATTGTTACTTGTTTTGTTTTGCTTATCAGCCTGCTCTATTTTATCTAGTCCCAAACTTTCTCTACAGTAATACTGGTAAAAAATTGTTTCATGAAATTACATTATTTAAGAACAGAAAGTGAATGCAACACAATTTTAATTGCTGAATTTAGCTGAAGGATGTATGGATTTCATTGTACTATTCTTTCAACTCTTCTCAGTGTTTGTAAATTTTTAAGTTTGGGGGGGTAAATACAGGAACAACTAACAATTTATCCTTTGTTTCTTCCTAGCACAAAGATACTCCCAGATAACATAAATTCCTTCCAGAGCCTCTCACTCATTAAAAATTTCCTCCCACAAATTTTTTTCCGCAAAATTTTAAACATCATTTTGTCTAACCTGACATGTAAGCACACCCTTTTATAATCTTTCTGCATTATGAACTATTAACAAATTTTAAAAACTTTAGCTTTTCTAGCATGAACACTAGAAATGTCATTTACTCTCTCGTTTAGTAACTCTTACCTACATTGTAAATCTGTATTCTCTCTCTATTCTGCAGTCATCTTATTTCTACAGCTTCCTATCCACTTTTTCGCCCCCCTCCTCCAGTCATACACAAGCAGGGCCCTGAACACTGCATCCGAGGCAGAGCACCAAGCTGGCGTTCCTGCCTGTGTGTGCAACTGGTTCCAGCCCGGACTGGAACTGCCGTGTTCAACTCTAAGCGACCCCACGGACTGCAGCCCACCAGGCTTCTCTACCCATGGGATTCTCCAGGCAAGAATGCTGGAGTGGGCTGTCATGCCCCCATCCCGATCTTCCTGACCCAGGGACTGAACTGGGTCTCCTGCATTACAAGTGGGCTCTTTACCACCTCAGCCACAACATGTTCTGAGGACCAGTCAACATCCTATGTTTTCAGCTTGGTTTCCCCAGGACTGATGCAGGTTTATCCAAGGTGGGTGTTTTTAATATTTATGAAATAGTAAATCTAGTTTCTACCGAGGTAATTGCTACCTAAAATGAAATGCTTTTTTACATGACCCTTTCATCAGACATATGTGAGTCCTGCTTAAACAAGTATCAAAATAGTTCTCAAGCTAGGGAGATTTTGCACTCCAGGATACATGAGACAGTATCTGGAGGCATTTTTGGTTATCACAACTGGGGTGGGGGTGGTGTTGCCATCTACTGGATAGTCAGGGATACTGTACATCCTACAATGCCCGCAAAGTGACCCACACAATAGATGTGTCTGGCCCAAAATGTCAATAATGCCAAGGTTGAAAACCCAGCTGTAATTTCTGCTTTATCTAAGCTTGTAAGATTTAGGAAGCACTGAACACCAGAGGACCAAACAACTGAACCTATATGGCTCCAACTGTTTTTTTCAGTTCTTTATTAAAAACCAATATTCTTTGGTTTTTCAACATTAAGTCCCCTTAATTGGAAAAAAAACCCCAGAGTTCAATACCATTAAAATGGCACAACCACAACAGTGTAGTGCAGTAATAATACAAAGTCAACTAAGATTAAAAACTGGTCTAAGACTTTGGATATAATAAGTTTTATTCATCTGGTGGTACTTGATGCTCACAGGGCACCATACAACAAACTTTTAAAAATACAATAAGAAAAAAATTGAACAGCCAGAGAGATCAATTCCATTAGAGGGCCCACAGGAAAATCAACAAAAGCCCACAGAAAAACCCACCCACTGTCCCCTCAGAACATTAATTTCTTCCTTTTTAAGTTTGGCTTTAAGAAACACCAAAGGAAAGTGCGAAAGAAAAAGTCTTTGTTAAAACTTCACATAGCGTCTTTCACATATGTATCTCACAAAATGCTTTCCTTATTCCAGAAGCATATAAAATAATTCAAACATTTGTGAGCGTCATTTGGTCCCAACTTTTACGATCACAGGCCTCAGTATTTGCCTCACCTCTCTGTCCTCAAGTTTTTGTATCAGTAAAAAACCACTTCCAATTGTCTTTGCTCCACACTGCCACTAAAAATCATAGACGTTTTACATAAACAGCAAGGGCCAAAGCAAATTGAACTTATGCAAGAACTTGAATATGTAACTAAATTTTCCAAAGACTGGTTTAAAAGCAAATTTTGGCTTTGAAATTTCATTGTATTCTTTAATTTTCACAATTAGTAATTACTGAAGGTCATCTGACATCGAGCATAAAAGAGAACAGCAAGATTTAAAGTTGCACTAGGGATACCGTTACAGTAACTTCTAAAAATAGATGAATTTCGAAATTTTGTACCGTTGACATTTGTCATGAAGTTATGTCACATAAGAAACTAGTTACTAATTCTGCCTGATCAGCTAATGCTCAATTTTGTACAAGTCAGCCAATTATAAGTTATTTCTCAAGGTTTAAGCCTCCAAAACAGGGAGCCCTAAGTATTAACAGTTCAATAAATTAACCTAATCTCAGGATATTGGTTTTCCTTACTGTGGCAGAGCCATTGTATATTTAGGCTGCTGCGGCAGCTCATTTCTCATCAGAGTTCCCGTTAAGTACTATTACATAAGGAGATAAACTAAAATAGCTATGGGAAGATTAACAACTAAAAAAGTTTATACTTTATTATAAAAAAAGTACTCTATTAATGCTTGGTTCTTCTAGATTTGAATGGCATTTCAGTTTATGCTCAGCACCTATTGATCAATTATTATCTGATAATTGATTGATATTATCTGATACTTAAGCAAAACTAAGCAAACCTAGACATTTCAGCTGCTGCCATTGTGTAGTATTAGTACATAAGTAATCTGCAACTAGATGTTTCCCCTTTTCCATTACACTGTATTTCTTAAAGGCAAGAGGCAGGTCAGAAGCACCTCTGCATCCCTACAACCAACCACAATGGCTGACACACAGTAGGTGCCTAACAGGTAGTGGCTTGTGACATGACATGGGCAAAGATCTCCAAGACTGTCTTATTCTAACCAGCATGACTTAGAGGTAGCCGCACTCCCTACAGAGAGAAGTTTAAGCTCCTTTTCCCACATTCTAAACAGAACAAGAGTTGGATATGACTTGAATTACTTCCCTTAAGCAAATTCATAAGCATTTTGAGAAATCAAGAGATGAAAGGCGCTATGCAAGTGCAAAATAATATTAAAGACAGTTCAGCAAAGGTGCTATATTTTCTAAGGTGATGGAAGGGTTGTGCTAGTTTGAGGTTAACACCCCCAAAGCTACTCTTCCTAATGTCTTTATCAACAGAGCAATGGAATTTTGACAAAGATACCATCACTTTATATAGCTTGTATTCTACTAACTACTTTCTATAAACCAGGTGACAGAAAACGATATTAAGTCACTTATTCTACAGAAACCAGTACTTTATCAAAGTTCCGCATTTTACAAGTCATGTTCAAAAAACACACACGAGTTAGCATTTTGTACACAAATGTTTATTTCTCAATTAAACATTCCCTTTAAACACAAGGAATGAATTCTAAATCTTCATAAACATGAATTAAAAACGAAAGCCCTCCAGCATAGTGTGTGTCATCACTGTTCGTGGTCACTACTGGCGTTTACTGCTTAACATCAAAAACAAAGGTTATTTAAAAATCATGCTACTGGGTTTCTAGCTCTTCCTCTATGACCAGTTCTACGCTGATCTGCAATGTTTAAAAGTTTACATCACCAAATCAAAGCAAGTTTAATGTGTGAAACAGCTGTGCATTAAACACAAAATAAACAATAAAGTTACAAGATATAGTCAAGTTCGTAACGAATATAGGTGTTCTTATCATCGTTGTAGATTCTTGGGTAATGTGCTATGAGAGCATCCTGTGAACCGATGTAAATGGAGTTGTAAATTTTCCAATACACATCTCTGACTTTCCGGGCTGGGTGAAACAAACCCTAGAATAATTAAAAGGTTACATTATTTCAATAACTACATAACCTTAACACAACAAACAAACCATAAAGATGTGGTTCTAAACATCTCCCTTTGAGAGAAAAAAAAAAATGTCAATTGCATAAAACTGCAGTGGCTAAGGACAAAAATCTAATCTTCTCTCCCCTCATAACTGTTTTCCCATATGGCACAAATATATCCTCCCTAAATGATAATTAGGGACAGTGAGTTAATTCAACTAAATTATTTTTTCAATGAGTACTGTTTAAAAAATCTTTAACCTACCTGTAAACAATACTGTAGCATTCTACATGGTCCAATAGCAACTCTCAGGCCCTCCAGGGCGCCCATAACTGCCTGAATTACATGGGGAGATGTCTCGAACACATTGGGCCATACATAGTTCAACAAGTGATTGAGCGAATCTTCGCAACCAAATCCATAAACCCCAAGTGACATGTGTTGCACCACTGCACTAGCAGTCTGTCTGTGTACAAGGTCCCTGTAATGGAGAGGGAAAAAAGCTTTCTATTAAGATGCAGTGTTAATTTCACAGAAAATACTTGCCTGCCCGTTAAGAAACTAAATCACAAATTCAATGCTTGGAATGGATGCAGAGTCATCCTTATATCTCATGTATCTGACATAGGATACCTCTAGAGTGACTAATGATTCTACTTGAGAACTTTTGCTTTAATGATTCAAATCTGCTCACTATGGCTCAAAAATAAGCTGTACTTTTCTTTCAGAGTAATATGAGCAAGAAGGCCCAGCACAATGTATATTTTTGCAAGCTACTAAAAATAAGAGGGGATACATGACTCTTAACATACGAATGATTAATATCTCATTTTAAACTCTGTAAATTTAAAATCTTTGAAAGTAATTCAATACTATATACAGTAGATAACTAAATTGAGATTAAATCCCTTCCCTTGTGGTTTTTTAAAAAGATTCATTCAAGAATTCAATTTGGGGAAAAGGAAGAGAAGGACTAATAATTTTTTCAAACCCAGAAAAAAGAACTTTTATCACCTCCCATGTTTTGACTGACTTTATGACAAATCATTGACTTATTTATTCCACAATTTATTCAACTGAGTACAAGTATCAGATAAAGGTCTATGACAGGTATAAAAACAAGTTCAAACGTTTTACCCTCAAAGGCAGGAAGAGAACCTTAAAAGTATTTAAGAGAAAAAAACATCTTTTTCTCTTAAACCTTAAGAGAAAAAAAAAACACCTGAACCTACTTAGTTACTAGCATCTCTTTATTTCTTATTTATTATAATAATCTATCAGGCACAGATTATAATGAAGCTGTATTCCTCCTTGGTAAATTTCCCAACTAAGTTTCTTGGTATTAGGACTCGATCAATCACCTCAAGCAATACTTTATCAGGGGTCACCATCTGAATAACTGCAGGCCTGCAGTGACAACAGTGTGGCTCTGGCAGGCTGTGTTCAGTAGTTAAAAGTGTCTCTGCTTCACCTGCCATAACAAAAAGCTAAAAAGATCAGGTCTCTTCGTTATATCAATAAGCTCATGCTCATCATCTTTTTAAAACAAAAGTTGACTGGAAATTTCCTGATGGTCCAGTTGCTAGGACTCAGTGCTTCCACTATTGGTGCCAGGGTTCAATCCCTGGTCAGCTAACTAAGATTTCACAAACCTCATAACATGGCCAAAAAAAAAGGGGGGAGGGGTGTTTAAAACAAAGACGGGGCACACTTGGGGAAAAACTGGGGGAACCACTACAGTATGTATCTTTTTTCCCTTTGGCTGTGCAGGGAGAGTCTTTGTTGCTGCACAAGGGCTTTCTCTAGGGCAGAGAGCAGGGGTGACTTTCTTAATTGTGGTGACTTCTCTTGCTGCAGGGTACGGGCTTAGCAGTTGCAGGGCACGGGCTTAGTTGCCTCATGGCACTGGGATCTTCCCAGACCAGGGACTGAACCGATGTCCCCTGTATTGGCAGGTGGATTCTTAGCCACAGGGCCACCAGGAAAAGTCCTATATCATATACCTTATTTGGAGATAGTAGTCACATTTATAGTTTCATAAAAATCCAGGCTAGTAGTCCCTTCTTTAACTACACCACAACAAGCAGGTCCTGTAATGATTACTTCATTAAGTTCTAAAATAAAAGAATTAACTATTTTCTTGTGCTTAGTTCAAGTCACTTACCTATCCATTAAAGCATCCTCAAGTAGTGGTGTTACAGCATAAATGTAGTCCTTTCCCATTTCACCAATATATTCAAACAAGAAGGAAAGTGATTTTAACACTCCATTTTGAACATTCAGTTCAGGAACTCGGTATTCATTCATTAAGGCAGGCAGCACTGTGAAGGGTGAACATGTTTCAGCAACAATAGCTATGGCCACAGTTGTACAAACTCTGTTCTGCCTTTCCTGAACTTTTAGGTTGTTGAGAAGTGTAGCCAATACATCATGAGGGCTGGAAAAAAATGTGTCAGCAAACTGTTAGTATACAAGTCAAAATTTTTTCAGAGGTTAAGAAAAATAATCAAAGGATGGGAACTCAGTAATTTTATGCTATGGCATTACTGTTTCTACTTAAGAACTTCATTTTAATTAAAATGTTCACTTCAATGAAAATATTCAAATAGATTCATTTTCAAATATAATTAGTTTTTAATAAATTTCCTGAAATAAAAAGAAATTTCATTACATGTTTAGTCTGAGTAATTCTTTGAGTAGTCAGAACGTGGTCTCCCATTCCATGACATACAAAAATCTGTTTTCCTTTCATCTTCCCACCCACACACCTTTACCACATTTATTCTCCTTCTTTAAGGATTTATCTTACCACAAAGTTAAAGGGACACAGGAACTAAAAGGCTATATTAGCACAGCTATTCACTGCAAATTGCTTGACTTTCAGCACAAATGAAAACATACTACAGCTCTACCAAAAAAGGGGTGGGGGAGACTCTAATTATATAATCAACTTTTGTTATGTTTGAGAATATCTTGTTATTCTGCCATATGTACATGAAATATCTCATTTTCTACAATGTCTGTTCTAGTTTGGTTCTGGTGGAGTGAAAGCAAATAACTACAGATTATCTAACAAAATAGCTATAATTTTTAGTTGTCTGTGGATTAATTCTAGAAAAATATTTTCAAAACACATGAAGTATTAACATGAGAAGTAAACTATGTTAACTGTTTTAGCAATATCCAAAAAGAACTGGCCTTAATATTTTAAACAATAACCAAAAAGAATCAACAAAGTCCAAAATCCCTCTGAAATGTTTCCCTCTCTGAAAACACTGAAGTGTTATTAAATGAAATTTTATACCCTTGTTTGAAATCAACTGAAGATGAAAGAAAACATTTCAAAAACTGAAGGTCAGTAGTTAGTCTATTTTAACTGCATTACTCATACCTTACCTTGAAAGAGCTTACAGAAACATCTTTTAACACTAAATCAGTCTACTATAAAGTAAAAAAAAAACTACATAGACGTAAATAATACTCACCCAATGGCCTTTGCAATATAACCAAATGTGTTGACTGTGGCTCTACGAATAGCTTTTTTGTGAGCTTTTAAGAGCTCTAAAAGCTCAAAGCAAATCCTCATCCATTCTCTTGCAGACACATATTCAGCTCCCCTAGTTTTAAAAATAAAAGTTAATTTGTTTGTGACAGTAAGTTTTAAAAGGTAAATTTACAAATTCAGTTCTCAAAACATGATTACCAACTCATTTTAAGCCTTATATAAGTTATTACTGTTCAGAAGAGATGGATTATTTTTAAATAAAAGCAAAATTTAAAAATATACTGCTACTCCCTCATTATCAAACTGAAACTTCACTGAAAATATTAGCCTGACTATATTAGCAAATTTGCAAAGTGAATAAAAATGTGAAAACCAATACTACTTATAAAAATATTTAGGTAATCTGCTTACCTATCAGCAATACGCCCAACAAGATCAATACAATTCTCCTGTACTTTTTCATGCCTATTCTTTAAGATGGGGGTGAGTCTAGGCAGCAGATCTTTAATTGGTGGGGTCATCTTATGCATACCTATTTAACAAAAGTCAACAGACTATCAATTAACATGTAAACTGCAAGCTTTGCTCATTTTATCTTTTACTTAACAATGTAATATATGTGACCAGGCATAAATACAAACTTACAGCTGCCTATGGAAAGAAAAAGTCCCAGATTCTGACCAAACGCAGAATTTTTAACTTTTCATTAACAACTTCTGATTATGTATAAAAATGAAAGAAATTAGTGAAGTGATTTAAAGAATGATGGATACTCAACAACAAAAAAATTCCATTTAGTTCTGAAATGTATTTGTACACTGACATTTAAATATGGGGACAGCTTATGTTCCGGCCATACACAACAATATAAGCCAGAGGGAGACATGTAAATTAAAGCAAAATTTTCCAGAAAGGGCCCCCTTACCCTTTAACTGCAAAACAAACAGATCTCCAGTCTCCCTGCAATGCAGGGCATACTTGGATGGTATTTACACCTATGAAGAGAGAAAAAAGGAGGCAGCTGGCAGGGGCTCTTGTTCTAACTAGAATTGCTTGCTCTGATTCTCTCTCCATTGCTTTTCCCATGTTTCTCTGACCAACAATATGGTTTATAATTCCCTGCAAACCAGAGCCCCACAAGTGGCCAAGTAACTGATTTTTAGCAAATATCTCCAAATATAGAGGACAGGGCTCAACTGCGATTTATATGTAAATGCAATGGTTCAAAGACCTCCTATATTGCATAAAAACCCCTTACTAAAATGAGAAAAATAGTGGCTTATTTCAACCTCCTGATAAGATTATTTCTGCCCCTCTAAACTCTGCACAAGTCTACAATAGTTCTATTCAATTACAGTGAAACATAAAACACAAGACCATATTTACTGCTCCATCATTAAGACCTTTAAAGAATAAAAGCTTCATTCTCCACACCCAAAAGAATTTACTTGTTTTAACTTTGGGTAAAAAGCTGAAAGGGCAGTTTAAAAGAATTGGATTTAAATAATGAGATTATTTGATCGATTCACTTTTCTCCCTCGTTATCATTCCTCGAACTTAATGGCAAGCAGGAAAACCTACCATAACCATTTTATTCAAGTTGAGTAAATATACCATATTTAGTCTTAAAATTTCAGAGTTCTCTCCACCCACCACTGCCCTCCTATATATTCCAGGTGAGACACTGTATTTTTAGGGCCCTCTTACCCCATGACTTCAAAGTTTTTGAGTTGTGACTATTCTCGCTCCTCTCTTTCAGGTCCTAAAACTTGCCCTCTTTTCTCTTTTAAAGTAAAATATAAATAGGTTTTGGGAGGTAAGATTCTTGTGACATCCCAACTTAACTATATTTTTTAGTAGTTAAAAAATTGTAACAGATATCATCACTCAACTCCTAAATAGGATTCTGTATTTTACTTTCAAAAAATCCAAAGAAGTTTTAAAAAGCAAAAAACAAAAAATTCTTCGATAACCAACGAATACCATACCTATTACATTTACAATGGCCTTCAGTGCTCCAAGAATGCTGCCCAAGACTTCAGGGTACTCTTCACCCAAATACTCATACAAAACAACACCCAAATGTCCCATCAATTTTTCCTGTTAAAAAAAAAAAAAGATGAAATGTTACTGTTTATGCTATTTCTTTTGGTGAATAATTAAGAATCTGATATAAAAGTTTACCTCTTGACAAGTCTTCATGACAACAGCTGTTCGAGAGATCAAGTCAGCTGCCTGCTGCCTAACTTTTGCTGATTTGTTATTTAAACGCCACAAAACTGTACCACAAATCTGAGGCAAGTAAGGTTTGACTCGTTTGCCGAGAGCATTGACCACTGTACCAAAGCCGTTCAACATTACTGAGTCCTTATAAAGTAAAATTAAAAAAAAAAAGGCCAAGTTAAATTTAAAAACTATATTCAATGTGAACAAGAATTCAGTTTGTGACAAAACAGTTAAAATATACTAATATTCAGCTTCCAAAAATCCATTCTAAAAATGTGATGCAGAAGCACATTTCTTTGTAGTTAACTGCATACACATGGGCATTTAAAACTTTTAATTACTCTTTAGTGATAATATTTGCTTGAAACTCCTTTTTACAAATATGAGAACCAATGGCAACTTGCCATAGTAATTAGTATCATTACCTCTGTAGTCTGTTCTTGGAAAGCATAAAGAATGCCATCAATCAGTTGTTCCTCAAGCTTATGATCAATATCGGCTGCTCCCAAGTTGCCCATGATTTTCTCGATGGTCTCCATCACCATCTTTCTGTACTGCTCCGCCTCGTCCTTCAGATCATCCACGATCCTGGATATAATCTCTGCCGCACCGACTTTGTTTGCCAACTCCACAGTAGTATCAACTAACTAAAAACGAGGAGGGAAAAATTAATTTACTGCTTTTCCAAGGAAATAGAGACATCATGAAGATGGAATATTCTAAGGATACTATTTAGCTACTCAGTGTGCCGAAAACAGCTGGCTCCTACTATTAAAACTTTAGACGGGACCGTCCCTGGTGGTACAGTGGGTAAGAATCTGCCTGCCAATGCAGAGGGCATGGCCAGGGAAGATCCCACATGCCCAGACCAACTAAGCCTGTGCACATAATTATTGAGCCCACACTTTGGAGTCCATGTGCTGCAACTACTGAAGCCCAAGAACCCATGAGCCAGAGCTCCACAACAAGAGAAGCCACCAGAATGAGAAGCCCATGCCCCGCAACAAAAAGGAGCCCCCTGCTCACTACAACTAGACAAAGTCCAAGAGCAGCAACAAAGATCCAGCACAACCAAAACCATTTTTTTTTAAATAATAAAACTTTAAGAAAAAGGTGGCCAAAAAAATTAAGTATGAGTCTATGTCAAGGGGATTAAGATTATATTCATGCTTCATTTAAGCCAGATTAAGTAGTTCATTTACTAGATAAAAATGTCAATTCATAGTTGGCTATTTATTCTAGAATGCAAACTCAAAATGAAAATTGACTTGCTGACTAAAATCCATCCTCTTTCACAATCAAGCAAACAATCTATGAGATCCTCAAGGCAAAGTATGATTTATGTAATATGTAATCAAACTAATGGATTAATTGAAAGAATTTCTGAAAATGTTCAACAATAAAAACTTACCTGTCGGTAATTTCTTCTATCCAAAGCCATTCTATGTTGCCAAAAGTGTTTAAAAAAGGGAGGAAGGATCTCTGTTTTAATGTAGTTTGCTTCTACACCATCTGTTCCACAACACTGCTTTACCACCTAAAATGTTCAAAAAAATAATAATAATAGCACACACAGTCCTGGTCTAAAATATATTTTTTAATGATATAGAATTCTCTTTCAACAATGAAACATATCCAATTTAGATTAATAAATATGGAACAATCTGGAACAAGTACCTTTAGCACAATTTTCTTCATTTCTTCATCAGGAGACTGGAATTCTCGAATAAGAATTAACATCACTTCTCTAGTATAGTAGTTGGCATATTCTGCATCCATGAGAGGAATAAGATACCCAATAGCCTTTAAGAAAGCGGCAAGACCCTATTTTAAAATAAAAAATATATATATACTTAGTAAATTAGATTTAGGTAACTTGAACTTCAATGAGTACAAATAAAAAACACAACCAAACTGGTGAATTTACCTTTCCTCTGTGTTGGCGGATACCCTTCCATAGAGGCTTTAACACAGAATCAAAAGATTCGATACCATAAGGGGTTGCTGCTTCAGCCAAGGCAGCAATAGCCAAAGCGCTAATGGTCCGAACTTTCTGCTGCTCATCCACAAGACCTATAGAAAGCCAAACACAGGTTTCAACTAAGCAACATTGCCTAATTTTAACTCAGATAGTACTACTGAGATCCCGGCAATACATCTAACCACTTAGTCAAACTGCAGAATCTGTTCACACTGGACAAAGTTAGGCAAAAACCAGGATGAACTACAGCCTATTAGCAGCTATTACAAATCATAAACTATATGGTGTTTATGTAGGTCACCTTCCACTTCTCTCTTCAAAAAGCAGTAGCCCAAATTTCAGGAAACCTATCTGAAAACAAAAGTTATCCTACAACTTACCATGTTCAATGATTTCAACTAAACTTCTGAGATGCGGCAAGATGGCACAGCCCATGAGAATAGCTATCTGCTGTACAATCTTTATACCAGTATGTCTCGCTTGCCAGGACTTCTTGCTTTTGCACACAGCTTTTAAGAAAGGCAATAATGAAGGAATGCCCAGAGCAGAGGCTACAACAGCAAAAGCTCGAGCTGTTGTGTTACGGACATACTCATCCATGTTGTCTATATCAGGTCTCATGGTAGAGATCATAGTAGCCAGTCCAGCAGCCTGAAAGTTCAAGAAAAAAATGATAATAATGAGTTGATAACATTAACCTTCAATCATTTTGTTCTAAAATTGAATAATCCTATCAACAAGTATAAAACTTTCTTTCCCAGAAACATAAATACCTTTGCCAAATTAGAAATAATCTCTCTGCCTTCCACTCGAGCGTAGTAATCTTCATCAATCAACAATGGCTCAATGACCACTAGGATCTGAAAAAGAGAAGGAGCTACATTTTCACACCAGTTACTGGTGCAATGCTCATGTAACAGAGTACATATAAAGAAAATTTTAATTTCCAGGAATGTGTTAATTAAGGGACAAATTAAGAATTTTAATCACACAACTTTAAACCCAACATAAAAATCAGTATTTGGGAGAAATGGTAATATAAAAATTATTAAATACAACATACACACACCCCCCTATCTGCATTTTACAATTCTAAGCCATAATTACCATCAGCAAAAAGATGGTTCTTAGTACTAAATGGCTAATGATACAGGAACATACATTTTCACATCCTAATATCAATAAAAGCAAATTAAAAATATGAGTACTATGAACCCATTATACAGGATGGCCAAAAGTTACATCTATTTATACACGTATTTGTATATGTACCTACATGCAAATAAAAAGGTCTGAGGGCATGTAAATGAAACAATGGTTAACTGAGTATTCTTTAAAAGGAGCTGAAGTTTCCTTTTTTTATTGTAAATGTATAGCATCAGTTGTTACTTTTAAGAATTTTTACATTTCACAAATATATCTATTGATAAGTTGGTAAAAAAAAATTATGAATTCTTTTTATATCAAAATATATCAAGTCATTAGAAACACAACTGAAGAACAAACCTTGTGTACATATGGTCGAACTAAGTCATCAAGTTTGTATAATATTCTATCAATAACTTTCACAAGTAAATGGCGCTCTTGATCCTCAAGTGTAGGTGACATCAGCAGAGGAAGAATCTGATTAAACAAAGGACCAGCTCCAAATTCACGAGCTTTATCAGTAATCTGACGCAATGCAGCCTGGAAGAAAGAGTAAAAGGTAGGTTTCTGGATTACAAGCATTTTGAATGGGAGCAAAATAATTACTCCATGGTTTTCTGTAACTGAATATTTTAGTGTAAACTTCACGGATATTTTACGTACAGAAGTATGTGTTCATTCCCATCAAAATTACTCTGAAGTTTGAACTCCTGTGATAAAGGCTTAATCAATGTTTTCAGATAATTCTAACAGGGTAACTGAATGCTAGAGAAGGTGTGGAGAAAAGGGAACCTTCCTACACTACTGGTGGGCATGCACGCTGGTGTAGCCATTGTGAAATCAGTATGGAGGCTCCTCAGAAAACTAAAAATAGAATTATCATAGGATCCGGCATCCCACTCCTGGGCATACATCCAGACAAAACTCCAATTCAAACAGATACACACACCACCTATGTGCACAGCAGCTCTGGTCACAGTAGCCAGGCTGTGGAAACCACCCGAATGCTCACTGAGAGAGAAATGGACAGATATGATGCATGTGTACAACAGAACACTACTCATCCATAACAAGAACAAAACAACGTCATCTGCAACAACATGGGGGCAACTAAGGATTACTACTGAAGTAAGTCAGAAAGAGAAAGACAAATACCACACAATATCACTTAAAGGTGGAATCTAAAATATAACACAAATGAACCTATCAACAAAACAGACACAACAAACAGACTTGTGGTTAGGGGGCGGGTGGGATGGACTGAGTCTGGGGTTGGTAGAATGCAAACCATTACATTTAGAAAGGATAGAAAACAAGGTCCTAGTGTATAGCACAGGGAACTGTACTCAATACCCTGTGATAAACCGTAATGGAAAAGAACACTAAAAAAGAATATATATACGAATATAGCTGAGTCACTTTGCTGTGCAGCAGAGATTAGCACAAAACAGTAAATCAACTATACCGTCACTAAAAAAAAATGAAAAAATATAAGAAAAAAAGGGTAATTTAATAGAAAGAGTCACATCAGTATAAGGTAAAACTCCTAAAGTTCTCCTAAAGGACCATTTTCAAACCACATATGATACTAATTTCCCACATAACTCTACTAATTCTCTTATCTTCGGCATGTTTCAAAGGCTTAGAGGATAAAATGGAGAATCTCTAAGATTATAATGAACATGATGATTTAACAAACTGGTACTTACCTTTCTCATAGGAGGTGTTCCATTCTTAATTTTTAAAAGCAACTTCATTATTTTTCTCTCTTTTTGCTCTTCTGGACTAAGAGTTGATTCATCGACATCAACCTAACAGTAAAAAGTAAAAAATTTAAAGGTTAGTGGAGATGTGATAACTTGTAACTGCTAAATGAAAAGTTAGTATTTTATATCTGTTATTATCACTTACCAAAAGTTTATCAAAGTACTGAATATCATCAGGTTTTAAAAACGGAAGATTTCCAGATGGTTGGTCATTAACATTTTTCATAGTTCTATCTTCCGTTTGCATGTGGAAACCTGTCATACCACCCAAAGGTGTTGGAGTTGCGGTCAGCTTTCGAGCTGGAGTTCGAATAGGAACATATCCAGCTGGAGGAGGAAGTACCTAATACAATTAAAAGACAGTTTAGGACTTTCTTAGCTTTATATAGTAAATGATAACAAAAATGAATAATATGTGCACATAAGCAGCTTTTTGCTTAGACAGAAGAATTAACATCAATTAACATAAATCTCATTTTTCTATTTTAATTGTATGTTTAAAATATATAGCAAGTATTACTCTTTCTCATCAAATTTAAATTTAGATTAAGTGTATTAAAAGTGTGGGGAAATGAGATACATGAAGCAGGCTTACAAAATTCTCATCACTTTCAAACATTAGTCTATATGACATATTGGTGAACCAGTATCATATAAATGCAAATAAGCTCACAAAGTACACAGAATGCATAATAAAAGATTAATAAAAAATTTAAAATTAATTAATGGAAATCTCTGCGCTACAAAAGCAAATCTCTTTTAAGACTGTACAAAAATGAGTAACTGCATAAAAATCCAAAATGTTGAGCAAAGAGCAAAGCCCTATAAACACACACCATTTGACTAAAATAAAAAAATTCACTCAATATTCACAAGGGAGGATTTTCCCCTTCTACTTATAAAGAAATCAATGAGTGAAATTGAGACACACACTCAGGCAGTCAACAGGAGGCTGGAGAGTGACTATACCCACAGTATTACATGGAAATTTGTGGTGATTTACTCGCTAGGTCGTGTCCGACTCTGTGACCCCATGGACTGTACTGCATGCACCAGGATTCCTCTGTCCATGGGATTTTCCAGGCAAGAACACTGGAGTGGGTTGCCATTTCCTTCTCCAGGGGACCTTCCCCACCCAAGATTACAAAAAGTTATGAAGAAGTTAATTCATGCATACTTAAAAAAAAATACTCTAGTACAAACCTAATGAGGAGAGAGGGGAAAATACATAAAACTGTTAAAAAGCAATAGACACTGGCAGAAAAGGCCCAGTAAAGACCATCAAATTACTTAGGTTCCAGCCCTGATTATAACACATCAGTTATATGACCACGTTTAGACCATCAAAAGGTCCTTGAGTCAGAGGTACCTAACAAAATTTTATACTTCAAGTTGCTATGGTAAAGCAAGAACATTCTTTGTGTTCACTGGCAATCCATGAACTAAATACGCAGGATCTTGTGAGACATCAAGTAAAATAACCATGATCTAATGTGGAAATGAAACACACTTGGAAATATCTAAAGAATGAAACAAAGTAGTAAATTTGGGCAAGACCAATGCAAACTTGACCAGATATTTTCAAAGAATATTTAAAACAAAAACCAGGCAATTCCCTGATGGTCCAATGGTTAGGACTTGTCACTTTCACTGCCGGGATCAATCCTCAGCCCCAGAATGACTGGGAATTGATATCCTACAAGCCTCATGGTGCACCTCTCCCCCGCAAATCCACATTCTAAAAACCAGATTCGTGTTGTTATTACCTTATATCCTTCTGGGAACATAGCATCTAATTCTTCATCAGACAATGGGCGATTTCTCTCATCAATTTCGCGCTCCCACCGCCAAGCCTGAAGCTGCTCAGGAGTCATACTCATTATGTGACCTACCAAAAAAGCAAGTATCTGTAATAATCTATATAGCGCAAGATTTTTATCATTACATAGGTCCTTGGGATTGGATATTTAAGACAGTTAAGATAAATTCTAACATTCATTTTTATATTATAAACTCAAGACTTCCTTTTATGTCCTGTTATTCTTGCTAAAAATAGGCATTAATAACACACAGAAAACCACAAACAAAAAGTTCAAAACACTAACAGGAAAAAAAAATTATTTCCAATGATAAAGTGTCTACCTGGAGTAGGGGTGGCCATGTTCATGGCTGGTGTGCCGATTGGCGTCTTCCCAGGGGTCAGAACAGGTGTGCTCCCACCCATCTGGCTAGCTGGCGTCTCATCCCAACGTGACTTTCTTTTACTGGCTCCGGGAGTTGGCGTTTCACCAATGGAATCTCCACCTCGATCCGTTCGAGGAGTCTCAGCCCAGCCACTTCCATGCCCAGGAGTATCTTTAAAGAAAAAGAGTGAATAAGCCTAAAATTTTAACCACTGTCAAAAAATGACTATTCTCAAAGAGTTAACAAACTCAAACTGATGAAGTTCAGAAACAAGAAAAGGAAACAGGAGCAAAGAATTTTTTTAATCACTCATAATACCACAACCCAGAAATAGCCACTTTGTGTATCTTGAGCCATTTTTCATTTTTCCAGAGTGAGGTTACTCTGCATGTGCAATTTTATACTGCTTCTCTTATCCATTACAGTACTGTTTTTGCGGGAGGAGGAGGAGGCGGTGTGTGGTTTGCGGAATCTCAAGTCCCTGACTAGGGATTGAACCCAGGCCCCTGCAGGGAAAGCACTGAGTCCTAATCACCGGACTACAGAGAATTCCCTACATTATGTGTTAAAGCACTCTGCCCTATCATTAAACATTCTTCATAAGTTTTTAATATAGCAGATATACTATTAAATCTTAACTTTCAAAAACTATTCTCACAGCTTCAGAGAATTCATACAAACAACAAGATTTAGGCAAATTTACACAGACAAAAAGTAGATGAGAGGTTACCAGACGCTGGGATGAGAAAGAATGGCGAGTTATTGTTTAATGGGTTCAGCTTTTATTTGCAATGAGAAAGTTCTAGAAATGATAGTGATAATGGCTGCACAACACATGAATGTACTTAATGCTACTAAATCATACCCTTAAAATGAGTAAAATAGCAAACTTGACATATGTACAATAACGATGATATTACATGACAATAATTGATGTTATTATACTACAATAGAGTATAGATTATGGCCTATAAACTTCATGTTCTCCTAATGTTCTTCCTGGGAAGCCCTGATGGCTCAGGCTCAGCAGTAAAGAATCCACCTGTAATGCAGGAGACGCAGGTTCGATCCCTGGTTCAGGAAGATCCCCTGCAGGTGACAACCCACTCCAGTATTCTTGTCTGGGAAATCCCATGGACAGAGAAGCCTGGCAGGGCTACAGTCCATGGAGTCACAAAAGAGTGGGACACAATTTAGCGACTAAGCAACAAGAAATGTTCCTCCTAAAATAAATCTTAAACCTCTTTAAGAAGGGAAAAGATTTACACATATAATCTGCTCAGTTCTTAAACTGTCCTGAAAACATCTGGTTATTTATCTGCCTATCCAGGACCAGAAGAACTGAGTTTCACCCACAGACATACCACTCATCAAATCAGCCTTTTACCCAAACACATGCCCAGATTCCACTAGAAGTACCTCTTTCTGTTTTGGGGGTCTCATCCCATCTGTTTTTACGAGCACTGGAAGTTGCGCCTCCATGGCCTGGTGTTGCATGGCCTGGTGTATCGCCTCGTCCAGGAGTAGCAGCTCCCGCAGGTGTGTGACTAGGGGTAGGATCCCATATTTTTGAGCCTGGAGTTGCTCCAGGAGTTTCGCTTCCCTTTGCACGACCTGGTGTTTCATCCCATCTTAAGGAAGGGGTATGTCCAGGGGTCTTAACAGAGTAAAACATTTTTATTTCAGACATCCACATGAAAGTAACTAGAAAACTTAAAAAAAAATTAAATGTTTCAATTCATGATTAAGAGAGTAGATTATCCTTCTGCTTAAAAGATACCTACTTTCTAAGCAAACATGTTTATGACTAAAAACAATTTAAAGATTTAATTTAAAGCAATGAAAAAAGCCCTAGCTTAAAAAAACAACATATTTTGGGTAATAATCTTGTTATGCCACTAATGGCTCTGTTAACTTTGAGAAAACATTAAAGTTTCTCTGTTGAGATCTCAAAAACTTTCAGTTCTAATGATATACACCTCTCAAATCTGGGGCTTAGAAACTTAAGCACCAAATTTCCCACTAAGAATATTTTTGTATTTTTGTTCAATTTTATGTGTTTAATTATTTTAAGCATGTTTTGAATCACTTGAGTAATTGTAACTTGATATTGCCACATAATTTCAAATCCTTGAAATGAGGTTATATTTATAATCATCTTTATATTACTCTCAAGATTAATGAAAACAAAAAATTAGAAGCTGACTTAATCAAAAGTTCCATGGTAGTTCAAATAAAGACAAATAGTGAGTGATATACGGCATCAGACAGTGTGATAGCAAAATAACCTGCACAATGCAGACACTATCATATCAAAAATGGTAGGTCATCAGTGGAAACAAAATTTGTATTTAAATAATTCTATAAGTTTTGTAGTATATTTTTACATATTTCTTTTAAAGTTGGATGCTCCACCCAGAGTTCTATTTAGCTTTATGTTTGCAAATAAGAATCAGTTGTTTTTTTCTTTCAAAAGATTCTATATATTAATCAGGGTTGAGAAATTCTTAATTAGGTGAGTAAAGCATATAAACAGTTGGACCATAAAGAAGGCTAAGCACCGAAGAATTAATGCTTTCAAATTGTGGTGCTGGAGAAGACTCTTGAGAGTCCCTTGGACTGCAAGGAGATCAAACCAGTTAATCCTAAAGGAAATCAACCCTGAATATTCATTGGAAGGACTGATGCTGAAGCTCTAATCCTTTGGTAACCTGATGTCAAGAGCTGACTCACTGGAAAAGACCCTGATGCTGGCTGGGAAAGGAGGAGGGAAGGAGAAGGGAGCAACAGATGATGAGATGGTTAGATGACATTACCACCTCAATGGACATGAATCTGAGCAAACTTCAGGAGATAGCGAAGGACAGGGAAGCCTGGCGAGCTGAAGTCCATGGGGTCGTGAAGGGTCAGGCTCAACTTAGTGACTGGACAACACTGAACAGTAACAAGGCACATAAACTGT
The DNA here is from genome assembly GCF_019320065.1 of Cervus canadensis. Classification (NCBI taxonomy): domain Eukaryota; kingdom Metazoa; phylum Chordata; class Mammalia; order Artiodactyla; family Cervidae; genus Cervus; species Cervus canadensis. The sequence goes on along the minus strand of NC_057409.1, from coordinate 47,804,252 downwards.
TAAAAAAAAAATATTTTTGGCAACTGCTCTTCCTGCTCAATCAGGTAGGAAAAAATTCTTCCTACTATCCACTGTAATTCCTACAGACATGATTAGAATGGAATTGTGTTAAATGAGAAGCATGAAAGAAAATATGGTCTGAATCTCTAAAGTTTTTATAAAACAGACATCAACTCTTGGGTTATCTTTTCTGTTAAAGAGATACAAGGTAAGTTCTTTTTCTCAGTTTTAAAAATGTACACTGAATGCCAACCACAGAATTTAACTTAGTAATAATATTTCTCTGCAGAATCAAGTCCTCTCATGTATCAGCAAGCAAATGGGAAGTCCTCAAGATCTACCTGAAACTAAATTGTTTGGAAATTATGTGTTAGGTTTAGAACTCAGTTATGAGTTTGGAAAAACACTGCCATGGCCTGACATGCTTTTCCTCATTTGTAAATAAATCTGCAGTAGCCTATACTAGAGTGGACAGTGACTTAGACTAGGGTAGTGGGGACAGAGATCATGTAAAGTGGCTAGATCCTGAATATATTTAAAAGTGGGGCCAACAATTTATTTTGGATAGGATGTCAGATTAGAGAATAACAGGAATATACGATGACCCTGAAGGGTTTGGTTTGAGCCAATATACATGGGAGCAGGATGGAAAGAGTGAATAGGGAAAATCAATTTTATTTTAGAAATACTGATTTTGAGATGCCTATCAAATACACATCAAGGTAAATGTGTTGGGTCTGAGGAACAGAGAAGTAAGGATGGATTTATAAATTTAGAAGTTGTCTTACAAAGACAATATGTAAAGACAGGAGCGAGATCCTAGGAGTTAATTTAGACTGAAAACAGATCTCAGGATTGAGCATTAGAGTACACTAAATTTAAGGAAGCTGAGGATGATACAGCAAACAAGACTAAAAAGTAGTAGCCACTAACAGGAGTATTAGGAAAATCAAGAAAAACTGAAACCCAGAAGCTAGGGGAAAAAAGGGTATCAAAGAATGTCTACTGATACGCTGAGTAGTCTGAAGATTGAGACCTGACTTGGATTTAGCAATGGGGAAGTCACCTTGACAAAATACAATCTGTTAGAGGGGGTGCAAGCTAAAGCACAGAGTGTCAAGTATAGATAAATGACTCACTCAAAGCATTTAGTAGTAACAAGAGAAAGAAATGGGATGGTAGCTGGAAGGGGATATGAGGATCAAGAGATGATTTCTTGCAATTTTTTTTTTTTTTTAAAAGATAACAATCAGGAAAATGTGTTTGTTGATGATAATAACCTAGAGTACAGAGAAAAAAACTGATATTATATGAGAGTCCTTGAGTAATAAGAGATGGGAAACGGTACATAAACAGACCGGTTAAGCTGTATATAGTCAATCTGTACCAACAGTCCATATTATAAGAGATGGAAAAGCAGAGTAGATGAGAACATATACAGGCATACCAATAGGTTTCACAGTGGGAACATTTATACTTTTGTCTTTTTAACCATTCCTATTTGGGGTGGGAAAGAAACAGAAAGCAAAGTCACAAACTAAAAAGCAGCAGCTGAGCAGGTACAGGCTTCACAGAACATAAGGAAGTCATCTGAAGGGAAGGGGAACAGAGCCACTGCTTGATGATCAGTGTTTGTCTGAAGTGATGAGAAAGTTTCGGAATATAAATCATGGTGGTTCTCATGCAAATAAATCTTGGTGGTTCTTGTACAACATTTTAAGAGTAATCAATATCATTAAATTGTACACTTAAAAATGGTTAAAATGGCAAATTGTTATTTTACCACCAAAAAAAAGTTTCTAGGAAAATAAACTGACAAAGAAAATGCAGTAGTAGTGTATATCTGACAGCTGTGGTCAGACTTAAAATCATCCACCCAGAAAATGAAGAGGGCTGCTATGTTATACTCAACCTCCATATAATGTGACATACTTCCATATCTGTATTTAATATTTCAAAACAAACATCCCTTTACTCCAAGTTTTAAACAGAACTGTTTCCCCCAGAAGTCATGCTGAAGCCCTTATCCTTGCTATAACTGTACTTGGAGACTGAACCTTGGGTGAGGTAATTAGGTTAAATGAGGTCACAAGGTTGGGCCCTAACCTGACAGGACTGGTGTCGTTACAGGCAGAGGACAGACACCAGAGCTCCCTTGCTCTTTCCACGTGTGCAAAGGCCACATGAGGACACAGCAAGAAGGCAGACATCTGCAAGTCAGGAGGAGAGCTCTTACGAGGCACTAACCCTACTGGCACCTTGATCTTCAAGCCTCCAGAAATGTGAGAAAATAAATGCCTCTTGTTTCAAAGTCTGAGGTTATCTTATTAAGTCAACCAAAGCAGATCAATATATTCCATGAGAGAAATAAATTAAAAATAGTAACAATAAAAAATAAAAGGAAATTACCTCTGCTTGATCCCAACTTGATAGCTTTTTTGGAGTGGCACCAGGAGTCTGATCAGCTGTTTGATCCCAACGTCGTTTCCGTTTTGAGGGAGGCTGGGATGCTGCTGCTCCATTGACGACTTTTAGTTCTCCAGCTTTAGCTTTTTCTGCTAGCTGTTGCCTAATTTCTCTCTGAAAAATACACAAACAGTGAGCATCTTTAAAACACTTTCAATATATTTTCATACCATTAGTAGAATTATTTCTACATAACACCATTTTATTCTTCACTCATTCTCCTTTCTATGCTACTGGTATTTCCATTCCTTATTTTCCCTTTCTTTCCTGTATTTTGAAGCTTTATACAGTCTTTCTACGTAATAGATGAGCAAATATGGAACGTATTACATAGACAGCACTGCTTTATATATAGCTAATGAAGTAAAATCTTCAGTCAATGGCAGCAAACCAAAGTGTTTCCACTGAAAAATACTTCAAAAAAAAAAAGAAAAATGCTTCAAGTAAAACTCATAAAAATAGCAATTAAGACTATGTAATGAGTTGGGAAAGTGATAAATTTTCAAAATGTTATTGTAATTATAACTACAAAAGTATTATATATAATATAGTCACAACAAATATACATTTAATTTACCCTATGATTTTAAAGTGGAGTTCTATAACCCCACTAGATATATGGAGTTCCATGACCTCCAAATCTAATATATATTCATAATAAAGTTATGAAGACAAAGTATTAAAACAGAGCAATCTCTGCAGGCCAGCAGGAACTCATCAGAACATTCAAACTGAATTTCCACACATATTCAAACTGAATTTTGTGGAAGAGTAACAGGCTTTTCAAAAAATGATTTCACTATTTGACTTTTCCCTTACACAGTGACTTCAGGGACACACCATTAATAGCCCCCACAGATACGTCCACTATAAAATATATATGTATACACATATATATACAATATGTAGCATGTGTGTATATATATGGCCAAGGGGCCAGGCACTAGAAAAGGACAGTACAAACATATGAAAAGTTCAATTTGGGAGGTGGCAGAATTCTGGATAAGGTTCTTTCTCAGCTTTTTATTAACAGTAACAGAAATAATAAAGTAAGCAGTATTTGCACAGCAAATAAAAAAGGAAATATAAAAGTCTCTCAATCTCAGCTTCCTTTACACTCTTCCAACACCACGAAAATAAAAAGCAGGTTTACAGACCTCTTCTTTAGTTAAATGCTGTTCTCGCATTACATCCATGTAAGTCCTAGCATTCATTTTGGGATCAGGGGTCTTCCCTCCTGCAGAAAAGAACAGCAACAGGACAAGAGTACAATAAATAAAAGATAATTAGGTTCAACGGATTTATCTGCCCTGCTCTAATATTACATTATTCCATAATCATTTAATTTATTTTTTGATGAAAAACTTTAATAATTATACATCTTACTTTTTATTGAGTTTGCTGATCAATTTAACCTGTTTGAACACAAACATATCTACAGCAGTTTAAAACAAAGATTTTAATGCATATAAAAACAAAATGACAGCACAGTTTAGTGTCTTCAGAAGTGATGGGTTCCTGGGTTGCTAATCCGGAATACGTACACTTTCGTGCCTTTGTCTCCATCAGCAGTTCTGACTTCAAGCAGCAGAATAGAAGCCTAGAAAATTATCTCTTTACCATTAGTAACACTTTGGAAAGATATTTATATTCAAAACATTACCTGTTGCAAGCTGTTAAAATCCTGACTACAAGTAACTATGACTAGATAAGTTCTTCATACAATGTTCTAAAACAGTTATAGTTTAGAAAATCTGACTTTTTAAAAATATACCTCTAATCTCATTCTGATGTCATGTTACTAAAAAGGGCTTCATGGGCTTTCCATGTTTTGTTGACCCAGAAACATATTTTTATCTTCTTAGAAAGTATAAATAACTGGAAACATATTACTTGAAATATATTACTTCTACCAGTTATTATGATGCATATAGAAAAAAAGTGGTGTACAAAGAGATGTGTTAGTCTCTTGGTTAAAGATTCAGTATTTGCTTTTCAAACTTCGAAATATCTTAAAGAAGCCCAAACAAAATAATACAAGATTCACAGAGGCACACGATGTTTTAGAAATGTGATAATTAGCTATACAAGTAGTATAGCATCATAATTTAGGAAAATATAATAAAATTCTAAGACATTTCCTATGCTGAAGATCATGCCCAATTGATAGTGTCATTCTTTCTGACACTAGCTCTGATAAGACTTCCTTTGGAATACTTTTTCACCATAATCTAGAGAGGATGTGTTGAACTGCACCCTTAAGAATGCAGACAGGACTGGCATATAGCAGTACTGCTGTAGGAAAGAAATTAAGGACAGTTAGTATGGGCCTGTGAATTCTGACATACATGTTTAAATCAATTACAATTATGCAAGTAAAAAAAGAATATCCCTACTAATTCATGCAGGCTGAAAGTCTAATTTATAAACCTGCAGCAGAATCTAATTTTAAGAAACAGGCACCTAATTTTGACTTTGAAACTCACTCACCTGAGGAAAGCATCCATCAGGCTCACTATGCCCCTTGTGCTGACCTGCACACTAAAATCAGCAAAACAGACTCCAACTATTAAAAATATCAAAGTCTTTGTATACATACTTCTGTTTTAACTTTAAGTTTGCTTAGAGCAAAGTAGGTGCATTTATTAAACTATATTTAGAGCAATATGGGGGGAGCTCTAATGTGGAAACAGTTTCTCAAAAGTAACAATCCTAAAAATCTAGATTTGGGATGAAAACTTTCAATAATTTGAAAGTATCTTGAGCAGAAAAACACATTTGTTCAAAGTAAAGAAAGCGTACCCAAAACAAAAGTAAAAGAAAAACCTTTAACCCTTTGCGTTTCTATGGCATTGGCTCATTAGTTTCTTGTCCTTCTACCTGGAAAGAAAACTGGCATTATAAAGATGAAGAATATGGCATCTGTGACTTCAACCAAATCTACACAAATCTATAGTAAGGGGGATTTTAAAAAAGAAAAGCAAATTCATAAGCATGCCAAAAAAAATCAAAGGGCTAAAGACAACTTAACACAAATAAATTTCTGAATACTTATAGAAAAGTGGGAAAGAATTACCATCTGCAAAAGGATCAAGACGCTCAGGGGAAATTATCATGGTCCGCCTGTGCTTTTTGTATTCATCTTCCCGATCTGCAATCTTTGGAGGTCGGTGCTCAGCAAATGGATCATACTGAAAAGAGGTATGTCTCACTTAATATTCACTTATTAAATAACCAAACAGAAAATCACAAACAAAAGTCAGAACATTATAAAACATAAAAATGTTTCATAAATGCCTACTAATATTCTTTATCATTACTCACATTAATGCTACTGTGAGAGTAAGGTATATGAGAAATTTCCATAGTTCAATCCCCTTCATCCAATGATCACCTTTGTAACATAACTATTTCTAATTTTCTCAAATCAACTCTCCTCAAAACATTAATTTGACTCCTAAAATAAATGAGTTTCCCTGGGAGTTGAGACATTCAGTTTTCTTTAACTGAATAAACTCTGGTTTCATTTTTTTTTTAAGTTACCTGTTCTGTTGACTGTGGTATATCGTTAAGCAATGCCACAGGGGCATGATATCCTGGCTTCTTCTGACCAAGCAAACTTGTAGATGATGAGTAGTCATCGTCATCCTGCAATGGAATGTCCCCAAAAAACCAAACAGAAATGTTAGAACTTAGAAACTAGAAAGTACATAGAGATTCAATATGAAATCAAAATACAGTATGATGAAACGGGTTTTCTGTTCAACTCAAAAAACTACTTAAAAAATTAAATTTAGTTTTCTATGCTCTTAAAAAGATTAAATAAAGACTGCTTTCTGTGGAAGTGTATTAAAATAAGTTATACATGGACTAGAAAAATGTGAGCATTTCATTTTTCTCAGTGGGCATGATTAAATTTGTTTTTCAGATTTGGAAACTACAAACAGCTTCTTTAGAATTCTCCAGTTTCCTGGTCTAACTCTTCTTTAAAAAACATGGTTTAACCACAGAAAAAAGTAAAATGTAATTAATTTTAAACGTATTTCCCTCATAGTATTACTATGTTTCGACAGAATAATGTTATATTATTATTTTACTAATGTAAGAAGTGCCACAACAAGCAGATCTCAAGAAGATCTTAACGCGTCATTGATTTTATTTAGAACTGAAAAAACGATTTCCCGCTCAGCTTCTGGAACACAGAGCCATTATTGCCTCTTACCATTAAGGTATGATATGCAAAGAGGCCTGACTGACTTCTACAAATTTTGCTTTGGCACTTTGCTAACTATAAAATAAAATATGGCTTGAATTTCATAAAAACAACAAGTTTCACAATCTATATACACAGGTTACTGAATCACACAAAAATGATAAGCTACTTCACCAAATTTGGATATTTGGGATGGTCTGACAAGATATAAGCTCTGTGGAATATATGAAAACACTTTAAGAGATGTGTTTCAAAATGAGAGGTAGTCATCCTTCAGAGTAACTAAAACAGGCTGAAAAAAGCCCATTAATGTCAGTACCAAGAAACAGTTCATTCATATTAAGATACCAAGGGAGGAAAAAAACCAGTACCAATCAAAAATCAGAGGTCACAAGCCATTTAAAATGAAATCACTTCTTACAGGGCTCCTCCAGATAGAGCTCAGTAGGTTACTTTTACAATGGTTAATGATTTCCAGGTGCTTTGCTGAATAAACTAGTTTTAAAATAAGAGTCAGAACTGAGCACTTCCAGAAGTCTCAGAAGAGAAAGACACCTTCAACAGTTTATCCTCCCAAATAAAAGATTTCTCAATCTCCAAAATGTCTTGCAAAATTAAATCAGATGACTCAAACAGAAGATTCCTTTATATTTCTTGCTCTCCAACAAAAAAATGCTTGGACTCTTTGTATACTATGAAACTTACATCTTCAAGTTCAGTTGCAGCAATTGATGTCACGTATCCAGCAAACCTGCTGTCACTTCCACCGTAAATTTCCTGGTCATAATAACCCGTAGAATCAAGGCCCACTCCTTGAGCTTCATCAAGAGCTGCCTTCTTGCCTTGAATTTCTCGGATCTGTGCTTCAATATCTGTAAGAAAATACATATTTTCTTAATCTCGTTTTCCAAACAGGACTCAACATAATATATTTCTCTATTGGGTATTATCAAAATAACCATAAAAAGTATTGATTTTTAATAAATTTAAAATATCTCCACCTCAACAGAAGGTACTTATGCACACAAAAGAAATCCTATTTCATCAACTACAAGTTACTCTTACCTTAAAAACAGCTTGCCAAAGTTTATTAAACTACCGTGATATTCTAACCTTTCCCAACTGAAAAAAATCCTGGTGATGTTGATTAGGGAGCTAGAACAACACTTAAGATCATATAAACACTACCAGAGGTAAAAACAGTACTGTAGAGAGTGGGTCTCAAACCCAAATGTACAACAAATAGTCTATGGGTTCTGATTTTGTTAGAATGCAGAAGGCCTAGATCAGACCCAAGTTTCTGCATTCCTAACAAGTTCAGAGGTAAAAACCTAAACATCTTCAAGAGTAAAACAACAAAGGATAAAATCTAAATTCTTAAGCATGTAATACAGAGCCCTACATTTTGGCTGCAACTACCATCATATCAGATTTATAATTTAGAGTCCGAGCTTTAGAATAAAAATGTATGCCTTAAAGGCTCTTTACCTACTAATTAATACACTGATCTATGTATCTCAGTTTCCTACAACAGAGAGTTTCATTTTAAGGATTAAATGACATAATGAGCATGAAACACTTAAGCATTCAATGAGTCCCCCAAGCACTGTGTCTATAGGTCTGACATTCAGAAGATGCACATATGGTGAATGAAGTCAACTCTTCTTAACTGCTTTGCTAATTTTTAACTCTTCATCATCTTATAATCTAACTTCATATCTCAACCAATTATCTAAATCATGATGTCCCAATCATTCTAATAACATCCTTCACATCCTAGTAACACATTCTCTTGTTTCCTGATCCTATCAAGAACCACATATTGCATATAGTCATGTCTCTTCAGTCTCCTTTAAATACAGACTAGTCTTCCAACCTTTTTTTGAAAGTCTTTCCTGACACCAGATAACTTTAAATTACAAACTAATGTTTCATTTTAATAATCTGAATAATATATAGGTGTGTAAAGAAAAAAAAGCATTTCCACGGCCAGCAATCTGTGACCTCACAAATAGGCATTTCTTGCTAGCTCATTACCTTCAACTGATCTAGTCCTTTGATACTAGGCACTACTGAAACACTCGTTTATTAGTTTGCAAGCACCAAAAGGAAAAAATTCACGTGGTACAAATAAATGCCTGACCCCCACCCCCAGCTAAGGGAGAAAACCCTAAGTCTTCAAGATGTGTGTGGTTTAAAGTAGAAAATGTAGGGATTTCTCTGGTGGTCTGGTGGCTAAGTTTCTGTGCTCCCAATGCAGGGGGCCCAGGTTCGCTCCCTGGCCAGGGAACTAGATCCCACATACTGCAACTAAGACCCAGCGCAGCCAAATAATTATTAAAAAAAAATAATAATAAAAAATAAAGTAGAAAATGTAATAACATTATCTAGTCCAAGGCACAGCATGCGGGAGCAAGTCTCAGAAACTCAAAATAATGCAACAGAGTTAATACTGAAATTAGCAGCCCCAGTTTGTAAATGAATCTCTTACAGTGTATCAGAGCACTACCATCCCCACTCATTTTTCCTGCATTTCTCTCCTCAAAACTGTTACAGTAGCCCAGGCAGCCAAGGGCCTCCATCACAATTAACCACAAACAGAAATATCATCATCTGAGTTGACTGCTTCATTTTACTATTCTCTCTACCGTTGTTTATATATTTATATATATGTTTAAGCTTTAACCCATATCAGCTCCCCCCCACCCCACCCCCAAGAACACTTTTTCTCCTGGTATAATACAAAGAAATCTCTCAGGGATTAGTAAGATTGGCTCAAGGGTGAGTGGAGATCTAGTCTCATTTTTTCCTTTTTGAACATTCCAGTTTCAGAAATGTTTATGGTCTAAAGAAAACACAACCACCACTAGGTGCATGTTATCATTTTTGAAAGTAAATAGTTTTTTTTAAAAAAAATAACCACAAATGCTACTGTCATCAGGACTCAGGCAATAAACACAAATGGGTTAATCGCGCCAGCCAAATATTCTGCAATCTCCTCTCCACAGCATCAGTGTAGTCTACTAACTACTTACATCGAAATCACCTGATGAATCTGTTACAAGAACTGACTCCTAGGCCTCAAATATACTAAATCAGAACCTCCAGGGTATGAACCCAGGCTTCCACATTATCAGGAAACTCATACCTAGCCCAACACCTCTCCATTTGCAGCCCCATCCCAGTCTCACCAAAATCACCAATTTTATATTTTCCTCTAGGTGATATACAAGTAAAAAACCAGAAAGGGGCACTGTTTCATAGAAACTGCATCACACTATCCTATCATTGTGCAGCGTGCTCAGTCCCCAACTTACATCACAGACAGCTTTATTTCCCCTCTACAGAACTTCTCCGTTGTAAGGTTTCACCAACTATGATCCCTTTATTTGGATAATATATTTATTCAGAAACTGTCATCTACTGAACTTTACCTACTAATTTTATGTCTTTACTGTTTAGCAACAGTTTTCTTATTGTGGAACAATTATAGCAAAATATTAAGAATTGGTAAGGCTGGGCAATGGGTTACACTGTGTTCAGTACATTTTTTCCCTACACTTTCCTATATTACATTTCATAAAAGAAACGTGATCTGTAGAAGTCTCTGAAAGTAATTTTTCAAAGTTCTCTCTCCAGCAAAGGTTTATAAAATTCCACAGCTTTCAAATTTTACATTCTACATCTCTGGGAAAGACAAGAGTTGTCTTTAACTCTTTATTTTCAGTTACCTAACACTACATTACAGCCACCGGGGTACACAAGTATTCCTGTACTTTCTTAAATATGAACTGACTAAAAATAAGCAAATAGATAATTTCAGACAGCAAATGATTAACATGTTAAGACTTGTTAGCAAATATGAAGAAAACCAAGGTGGAACATACCCAAAAGAATAAACCAGAGGTCTAAAATATTAAAAAAAGGATGTGAGGAGGCAAAGAAGGAAATGTTTATGCTAATCTAGCTCTAGTTCAATTATGACCAACATGAACAAATCCTCTATTACCATCTAATCCCTTTCCAATCTAGAATCTCTATAATTTAAGACATTCAGATGTGAAAATAAAGAAAAATGGATACCGTATGCTAGAGTTGAACAAGATTGGGACCGCCTAATGGTCACAAATGTGCCTGCCAAGAGCTAGCACTCTTAATCCACCAAAACGTGTAAGTATGCCAGTCTTCACGTTGTGTGTATCAATAGTGTATGCCTTTTTATTACCAAGCTGTATTCCACAGTACCAGAGTGTTTATCCATTCTCCATTTGAGTGGCATTCAAGTTGTTTGCAGCTTGCAGAGATACAAACAAATGCTGTAAACATTAGTGTACAGGTTTTTGTGTGAACACAGATTTTAATACCCCCAGAGTAAATACCTGTGAGTAGGACTGCTGGGTCTTACAACAAATACATGTTTCATTTTATCAGAAACTTTTGGAGCCCTTTTTGTGGGTTTACTTGAGCAAGTTTAAGAACAGAGGAGAAATGAATTATTCTGTATAACAGAAGAATTTTGACCAATACAATACAGGAGAGAAATTAAGGGAACAAGTAAAATGAAGAAAAGCTGGAATACGCAAAATTGTAAAATCCCAGTTTTATGGCATTAAAGGGTAACAGGAGATATAAACATCTAATATGGATTTCTAAATTATCTGCGTAAGCGCCTCACTTCTGTTCTCTACCTAACCCTACCCCCATCTTCAGTAAAATCTATCAAGGGGGAAGGAGGCTTCTATGATGGCACTCCTGGTTATTAATGCTGAAACTTTAAAACAGATAAAAGCAGAATCAACTACACTCCAATAAAAATTTTTAAGAAACGAAAAAAGAAGCAGGAATTCCCTATCTTGATGGTAGATTTAGAATCCTAAAATTAAAATGATGTATGGTTCTTCAAATCCCCAGAGCTAGCATATTCTGGAAGTGGTTAAAAAACAAACAAAGACCTAGGGGAAAAAAATCAAAGTATTAGTTAGGTATTAGACTTGTATTTACCAAAGAGCCTGCAAGAGCCTCACTAAAGGATGATTCGAGAGGATAACCTGTCAAGAACAGAGTTTTTCTTAAGTTAGTATTTCCATTTTAAGGTATGTCTATCAGTAGGAGTTAAAAAAAAAAAATTCCAGTAGCAATAAAGATTAGAAAATTTTGCGAGTATATTCATTGCCATTATGGCGCTAGTGGTAAAGAATTCACCTGCCAATGGAGGAGACACAAGGGTTCGATCAGGGTTTGATTCCTGGGTCAGGAAGATCCCCTGGACAAGGGCATGGCAACCCACTCCAGTATTCTTGCCTGCAGAATCCCATGTATAGAGGAGCCTAGAGGGCTCCACTCTGCAGGGTCAAAAAGAGTCTAACCAGACTACAGTGACTTAGCAAAGTTAAGAGTGGGAGGGACACGTGAATTTCCAAGTCCTTTGTTAGACTTCCTTGCCTTGGCTAGTCTAACCAAAACCCGGAGTATTATTTCAGAACTGTACTTTTCCCAAAAGCCATTAATTTTCTTGAGCTTCCCTTGCTTTGTGGGCCACCTGACACCCTGACTGTCACAGCAGTGGTGGGAGTGTCTAACAGGTAGTTGTGTTTTTATTGCCATTTTCTCCTTTCCCTCCAGACTCTGGGAAACCCTACAGGACAAAGGCACTGCAACCAATTAACTGCAAGAAAAAATAAAAAGACATGAAAGAGGAATGTACAGATTTAAAATTTAAGTTTATTTAAGTTTAAAAGTTTATTTGGAACTTAATTCAAATGAATTGTAAAAAAAAATGTTTATAAGGCAATCTGCAAAATCAAACACTGATGGATATTTTGTTAATCTTAGGTTCAGTAACAGATTTTTTTTTTTTTGGCTGTGCCATGCAGCATGCAGGATCTCTGTTCCTCAACCAAGGATTGAACCTAGGCCATCACGGTGGAATTGCTGAATTCTAACCACTAGACCACCAGGGAACTCCCAATAATGTTCCCCCCCACCTCTTAATAATGGTATTTTTTAAAGTCCTTATATTTTAGAGATACACACTGAAAAACGTATGGATGTATGTAAAATAGATAGCCAATGGGGATTTGCTACATGACTCAGGAAATTCAGGGCTTGGTAACAGCTTGGGGGGGGGGGGCGAGGGAGGGAGGTGAGAAGGATGTTCATGTGGGAGGGGACTTGGGTAAACCTCTGGCTGACTCTTTTGTTGATGTTTGGTAGAAACCAATGCAATACTGTAAAGCAATTATCCTTCAATTAAAAATAAATAAAATTTAAAAAGAAATTAGGACTTACATAGTTTATATTTGCCATGATAAGACTGAGAAAAAGGTCTAATAAACAGAAAATAAATTTATCCGTTTATCTAAAAAAATATATAGATAAAATTATGTATCTGGGATTTGCTTTGAAATAACAGGAAAGGTGAAAAAGACTAGTGAAGAGATTAAGCAAAGGTGGCTCTGCCTTTACAACTGTTCAAGCCACATGATTACATGATAAGCACAATATGGGGGTTTATTTCACTATATTTTTGTATGTTTTCAGTTTTCAATAAAAAGTTAAAATGTTTTAAAAGCAATTTAAAGTTTCTCCTTTTTTTCTCATTCTTGGTTCTCATTTCTTCTAACCCTTTGAAAACACAGCCTCTGGCCCCATGCAACAGAAAATAAAAGCTCTCTCTTCTCTGAAATGGAATCCTCTGGTATACAGAAACAGAATTTTTTTAAGTTCTCTGATACACTATCTTAACCCTTAAAAGTTTCAATTCTTGTCATTTTTTTTCTTTTCCAGTTTTACTGATCTTGCAAGTGATGGTAATGTGAAATCTTCTAAATGTTAAGATATATATATTTTAAAAACTAACTATGCTCCAGTGATCTACAGAAATGTCATCATTCAACTGAAACTCTTCTCTTTTTGGAGGGAAACTGATCCTAGGATGATTTTCAACTATCAGAAAACAAATCCTTCCCTAGGAGACAAGAGGTTGATTATATTAACAGTGTGAATTCATGAATAAACTTATGAAGTGGCCCATTTGAAATCTCAAGTCATTCAATAAAGCAGATTTCCATTTTTTATTTACTTAAAAATTGTTGTATTACTAATCCAAAAATCGTGATAATTTAAAACTTAAAATTATAGACATTTTCCTGACATAAATTCATCAAACGTTTCATCTGGGAATTGAGTTTGACATCAAAAAATAAAATACTGCTGGAACTTGTACCTTCTAAAAGATGGAAAACATCTAACCTACTGTTTGTATTTTAAACTAAGCCCTAAATATCAAACTCTGAAATAAACCATCACTGGTCACATCTGATACAACTGTTTACCTGCTCCCCACCAATTCTGTCCTACTGGTTTCCCCTTCTGTGCCTTTCCTTTTTTCTATGCCTCAGACAATGCTAAGTCTAGCGTATAGCACTTCCTCCTCCTTGACACATCTTTACTCCTCATTTTTAGTCTGCACTATTTGCGACGTTCTGTAACTGATCCCTCTGCACTACACAGACACAGCCTTTGGTCCTGCTGCAAGGCTTGTGGGATCTTAGCTCCCTGGCCAGGTATCGAACCCGTGGCCCTTGTAGTGGAAGCTCGGAGTCCTAACCACTGTACTGTCAGGGAATTCTCCCAAACACAGCCTTTGTACGTTAATCATTTACTGACACTTTTCAGTCTGATCCATAAGTAACACCTAATCACCACCAATCAGAAGCAAGTGGTAAACAAGGATTTCTCAAATACGAGACTTCTAAAAAACATGCAGAAAAGTAGAAAGTATATTCTGTATACCAACTCTCAGTCTTTTCCTTAAACAAAACCCTAGTAGGACAACTAACTATAGTGGTAAACTATTTTACTGAACACTACAAATAACAGTTCCTAAAAGATTAATTCCTAACTAATATATCAATTAAATTCTTGCATAATTCTACAGGAAGAAAAATTTTGAAATCTTTAAAAAACTTTTTTCTTTTATTTTGACTAACAACATTCATACTGCATGTCTACAAAACTGAAATAATAACTATTCTGGACACAGGAAAGTAAAAATCTCAGAAGATGCAGAGAAATAAAATGATTATTCCAAGCCATTCTGCAAGCAAAGAATTAGGGAGAAAACTTTTTCAGCCTTGTGATGCCCCTGAAAATCCATTCAAGGGATAGTGGCCCAACAAGCCAATACATGCAATTTTTGGATAATCCATCTTTTTTTCTTTCCAAACAGAACAGCGTGGTTCCCTCATGGGCCAAAATCTGCAGTATCTGAAGAACTGCTGGCTGGCAAGATTACGCACACTAACAACTTTATACACTTGACACAACATGCAAAAAGGGATTACATATGATTTGAATAAATCCAGTTCTTTTTATATTTCAATACTGGAAAGCTTATAAGTCACAGTGACCCAGGATTAAAAAAAATAATTGGGTTGGTTAAAGAGGATGTTAAGGGTTGATCCTAACAAATATTTGAAAGAAATATGACAACAAGAGAAAAAAAAATTGGTTTGGGTCAATGAAGGGAAATAATAGCCAATGGAAAAAAACTATATTGGAAGGTACAACCACAACTTACTTCAGCTTGAATACTAAAGTATCATTTATCTCACAAGACTCAATTACAAAGTACCGATGCAGCCATATTTTAACAATAAATTACCAGTTACAACAAAGAAATGTCTACCAGAAGCATTATTTAGGATGAAAAGATTGTAATTTTTATATAAAAAAGCAACATGATGGACAACTCTAAGACAAAAATTAAACAAGTATTACATACTTCTAAAAGCTGGTCCAGGGAGTTCCCGGGTGGTCCAGTGGTTATAACTTGTGTTTCACTGCCATGGCCTGAGTTCAGTTCCTAGTGAGGGCATTACGATGCCGCAAGACACGCAGCACAGCCCAAAAAACCCAAGACTGCTCCAGTGAGATTCAAATTCAAGACTTCCTCTCAACTGCTTCAGCATCCTAAAAGGTTGCCCTTACTCCCTCTAGATCATCCTTTACCGCAACCAATGACTTTCGTAAGTCACAGAAGTAACGTTAGCTCGGAGAATGAAGAGGGGTGCTTTATCCTGTAGATACTGCAAAGTCAAAGTCAAGCCTAGCCAAATATCCTAATTTGATGTTAACTTAACATTTTTCTCAGGAGGTTCCCAAAATATAAGCTAGGAAGTTCCCCAAATTTAAGTCCTTTCCACTTATCTTAGCCAAACAGAAGTATTCAAACCTACCGAACTGTTCAAAGGTCGGTGTTTAAGTGCCCCCTTTCTGTGATAGTTTTAATACTTTCAGTATAATCTCTCAATAAGTGTTGATTAAAATATTCAGCATTCATACATCATGAACTGTGGATACTAAAGGACAGTTTCTGTACATAACTGCAAAGTGGAAGAGAAAACCTTAACACTGTAAAATATTATAAGTAATAAAGATTAGGAGTGCTGTAATAGCAGCACACGCAAGTCAAACACACAAACAAAAACCCAAGAAAGTAATTCTGATCCAGTTTATCAGAGATGGCTTAACAAGTAAAAACAGAGATGGACTTTGAAGGACTAGTATTCTCCAGGAAAATGTCATGAGGAAGGAACAAGGAACTATGTAACATTCATCACACTTAAGACTCCAGTAAGTGATTGGACAATGTCTTGTATACAGATAGTGTTCACACCTGAAACTGAATGCTCCAATACTTTAGGTCTCAGCTAATTCATGAGTATAATCCCATATAAAACCAATTCCGGTAAATGAATTGTAATCTTCTACAGACCAAAACTTTCAACTGTGCTTCTAAAACACAGGAAAACTAATCATAACTTTGATTTTCCTATCCAAGTTATCCTATCATAAAGATACTGATAAACAAAGTAATCAAGGCCACAAAATGCCCCAAATGAAAAATCTACAAGAATAATCTCCAAGATAAACAAGAATAGCCAACATCTTTATGTTTTCTAATTATTTTACAAAAGTAGTAGTCTAAGGACAGAAGTGCCCAAAAAACACTTTGGGATTAAAACAGTGTTTCAATCCCAAATACCTAACAAGAACAGTAAAAGTATAAAAGTCACTGCCACTTCATTAGTCTGTTTCATAAGTTGCAGAAAACTGGTTTTTTTCCTGCATTCCCAAGGGTGACACAATCATTAACGGCCCCAACCAACGTTTTTCAGAAGCATCTACTTTTTTCCTCCTTGAACTCTTTTCCTGCCACAGACAACTAGCCAAACACATCTTCACGAGTCACTGCTTAGGTACAAGACGTCGTCTCAAGTTCCAATGTCCTCCCCTACTTTAAAACCGATTGATCCTTTTAGACCAGGGATACGTCACCTCCTCTATGAAATAGCCCTAGGCATAAATTAATGACTCCGTTAACCAGGTTCCCAAAATACACTGTAGCTTATATTTGTTTAAGCATTCAATTGCCTCATAAAGAATGAAGATAGATACCTGTTTCCCCACTAGACTATAAAACTTGATGACCTTAGTCTTTATTACCTCCCACAGACTAACACCAAGCCACGAACCCAGAAACGACGTGTGAAATAAAAGTAAAAAACGTCTGAAATAAAAGTAACTCTTCGAAGCAGTGTTTGATGAAAATTTCAGATTTCAAGTCAAAAATCAAGGAATGCAGTTCCAACTTCCCATACCTCGTCTTTTCTCAAAAGCGCCCCTACTTCCTGTCATTTCTGAACACTCCCTGAAGGGGGACTACAGCCTATTTCAACATTTTCCTAATTTTGCACACTCTGTATTTCACAAAACGGCCAACTTATTCAAAAGCTTTGGCTATTATTAATGTGCCTTTCTCTGTTCCACCGAAAATCAGTCTCAAAAGAAAAAAGGCCCCTATTACACTAAAAGTAATCAAGGATGGAGAAAACTACCAGATTGTATTTCCAAATCATTTCGAACAACAACCAAAAAAAAAACCAAGGTGTATCTTAGACGCCTGAAGACATACAAATTAACCAAGCTTAAAGAGTAACGAGCCTCAGTTTGACTAAACTCGACTGAGTGCTGCCCGGAAAGCGGCTGCCGTATTTCAGGGCTTTTCTGACCCTCCCCTGCAGACTATGCCAACGACAGTTCCGAGAGGTGAGAGAGACTTTGTTCCCACGCCTTTGTCCCCGCTCCCTTACCCAGGAATTATCCTTAGAGGGCTGTTTAAACGAGGCCCCCAGTCAGAGAAGAAAAGCAATGCTGAAGTAGCAGCACCCAAACGCGGAACAAAGCGCCTGTCGGGGGTGTACGAGTAGGACGCCATTACGCGGGGCAGTGGCCTGCGGCTCTGGCGCCGAGCAGACAACCCGGGGCCCAAAACGCGAGTTCGGACCCCCAGAAAAGAAACCACAGGAAGAGGCAGAAACCTAGGAAAGCAAAGTCGTAGCAGGTTGGCAGTGGAGAATCTACGTAACAACGGGAAAACCGCTTACCTTCGTGAGTCTTGGCGATCTTCGCCATTTTGTCCACTCGAACACACAGACGGAACTGGCGCTCCCAAGAACTTCCGCTCGTCACCGCTGCCACGGAGAAAAATAGCTGGGGGCCGCTCTCCGCGCAAGCGCCAAGCGGGAGCGCGCGCGGCCGGTGACACGTGACAGAGCAGCCACCTAGGTAGAACAGAGAGGTGCATTGTGGGCGGAGGGAGGAGTCAGGGTTGCTCCCGCAGACGGTTTCCGTGGTAAACCCGAAAAGGACTACGTGAGCCTTAGCGCCCTATAGCGAGTAACTCTGCCGTGGAGGAAAGTGGATTCCACCAGGGCAGTTAAAAACAGTCGCTGAGAGAAACACTGAGGTTTCAGGACTGGAAGAAGCCTCAGACCTTCAGTCCCCTTTCTCCAAATCCACCAGACGGCGTTTTGAGGCCAAAAACTTTCCTCAGCACGTCTCAGCTGTTGTAGTGCTTAGTTATGTTAACAGTTACAAGTCTCATCCCTCACTCTGTAATTCAAGGTCGCTTTCTTTTTAACTACTTACCATTTGATTAAGAGTTTTGTCTACAATATACATTCCCAATCGCTATTGAAATTCACATAAAGAGGGTAATTTGTTGTTAACCCCATAACTCCCACAAAGTGGATAAATTGTTGCTAATCTCATTTAAGAAATGACGGGAAAAAGCTAGGACAGGGTTATATGTAAGACTGTACAAGGTCACACAGCAGGAACTCTGCCACTCTTTTCTGAGTTCTTAAAAAAGTCCCGATTGTCAGCACTAACACTAATGAAATGCTTTTGATAATCCTAAATGTCATTCCTAAATCAGGAATTTTTTTTCTCCTAAACATCAGCTGTACAAGCATAACCTTGTCACACTGGCTTTGGACTCTGAAGAACGTAATTATTTAATAGGGAAATTGGTACTGGAAGCAGCCTAGTAAGGCAGGTAAGGGTCAGGTTATAGACATCACAAAACAACTTACTTTGCTGTGTGACAGACTCAGAATACAAATACTTAGTAGAAACTTAAGTAATAAAAAACTGAGGTGCTTTTTTTCTTTTTTTGGCTGTGTGGGAACTAGTTCCCTGACCAGGGATTGAACCTGGGCCCCTTGCATTGGGAGCACAGAATTTTAGCCACTGGACCACTGGGGAGGTTCCCCAAAGTGACATTTTAATAGCATCAATGAAAAAAGCAATTTGATGGGTTAAAGTTTTCAGTTGTTTAATTTAGGTTAAACAATAGTTGGAGGAGGAAGGGGATGAGATAAGAGAAGAACATGTAGATTATTAAATCAATTGTTGATAAATTCTAGTTCTTGGATTGGCAGAGGGTCCATCAGTTCAGTTCAGTTCAGTCGCTCAGTCGTGTCCAACTCTTTGCGACCCCATGAATCACAGCAGTCAGGCCTCCCTGTCCATCACCAACTGGAGTTCACTCAAACTCATGTCCATCGAGTCGGTGATGCCATCCAGCCATCTCATCCTCTGTCGTCCCCTTCCCCTCCTGCCCCCAACCCCTCCCAGCATCAGGGTCTTTTCCAATGAGTCAACTCTTTGTATGAGGTGGCCAAAGTACTGGAGTTTCAGCTTCAGCATCAGTCCTTCCAGTGAACACCCAGGACTGATCTCCTTTAGGATGGACTGGTTGGATCTCCTTGCAGTCCAAGGGACTCTCAAGAGTCTTCTCCAACACCACAGTTCAAAAGCATCAATTTTTCGGCGCTCAGCTTTCTTCACAGTCCAACTCTCACATCCATACATGACCACTGGAAAAACCATAGCCTTGACAAGATGGACTTTTGTTGGCAAAGTAATGTCTCTGCTTTTTAATATGCTATCTAGGTTGGTCATAACTTTCCTTCCATAGATATTCCTTAAATGGCTTATAACCTACACATAGATTACATATATTATTTTATATATATAAAATAGCATATTTTAAAGTAAAAGAAAAAAGAATAAATGAGAAATAATGAATTAAGGAAAGGTGTTATGCCCATCAATAACCAATAAACTAAAAGAATTCACCCGTGTTGACAAAAAGAATAGCAAGAATGTTGCATTTCTTTATAATTTTTTAAAAGATAAACTCATTTATACAAGACATCACTGTCATGTAAAAAACATATGAAAAGGAAATTCACCAAAATGTTAAGAATGAATGTGAATGATAGAATTGAGTGATTTTTTTCCTTTATATTAATAATTTTTAGTATTTTCCAGATACTCTGCTATGAGCATGTATTATTTTTATAAACAACAAAAAAAAATGAAAAGCATTTGTAAAGTAGGCATCACATGTCCTCTGTCTTTCCCAAGATATAAGTTGTGCCTGCTGGCCACTTTGTATTATGTGCATATTTCTCTAGGTTCCTAGGTATTAAAAGTTACTTTTGTAGGGCAAGGGCATGTATTGGGAAGTGAGATATGAGAGACTTGGTCAAAGATCATTGGAGACTCCCTTCTCCTAATCTAAAAATGAATTGTCTTTTTTTTGTGTGTGTGTGTGTAATAAAGTTTTATTAAAGTATAAAGGAAATAGAGAAAGCTTCTGACATAGGCATCAGAAGGGGGCAAAAGAGTACCCCCTTTGCTAGTGTTAGCAATAGAGTTAATATACTCTCCAATGAATCCAAAGAATGTCTGGAGGTTGTAAAGACCTCACCAGACCTACTCCCATAATTTACATTTTAAGATAACAGAGTTGGCCAGAGACTGTCCTCAGGCAGGATACACCCTTGTAAAGACCAGACCTACTCCCATAATTTATGTTTTAAGATAACAGAATTAGCCAGAGGGTTTGATCCAAAGAATGTCCTCAGGCAGGATACATTATTGTTATATAATCCTAAGGAATGTAGAGGAAAAAAAGTAAAAAAAAGTTTGTCCTTTCTTCCTCCTTGAATATCCCAGACCTCTCTCTCCATGGGGACCCCTAGACTTCTTATCAACCTGCCTAGGAAATGACTCTCATTCCCCCCTTTCCTTTTAGGAGAATTATGTTGCCTAGGGAAAAGGGGCATCGTTCTCATTCCATAACTGCTTCCGAGCTGACAAGGGGCGTTGTCCCTAAATTGGTGAGGCAACATATTCTCCTAATCCTCATAGTGAGGATGTCTGATCCAGGGGCTCCAAGTAATAGTTGGAGGAGGCTGTGGCACTCATAGGAGCTCGGACAACTATTTGTAAATTAAAAGCTTTTAAACGGTTAGAAAACCCCATTATACAGTTACAGATGTAAGGCAAAATAGTCATTAAACCAAGTTAAAATCAAAATGAAAAGTCACATTATGTCCATAGTTAAGGTACAGAGTATTGCACCAGTCCATTCTAGGGTTGTTAGATGTCATCAGATGAAGAAGAGGCATCACATGTGATTGTTGTCGAAGGTATTCGCAGACTTGGAGAAAGTCTTTTCCTTGAAGTGGAGATGTCCACCAGAGGAAGCCTTCCACTGATGAAGAGGGGAGTGCTCCGCAGACCCAGCAGTTAGACAGATTGTGGAATGCAGCATAGGAGTGAGCCCAGGACAGGAAGGCATTGTCCTGAGGATCAAACGGCAGACTCAGGATTTCTGGAGTCAGCAGAAGTAGGCTCACATAGATTGTCAGGCCCATCTTGTCCTGAAGGATCCCGGACAAGACCCCAAGATGAAAGGTTGTTGCTGAACGATAAGACGCGGGATTCTTGGCCTCCGGAGGAGACGAATTCAATCCGGGGCCAGAGACGAGGCTGGATCACTCAGAGCTATTGTGTAATAAAGTTTTATTAAAGTATAAAGGAGATAGAGAAAGCTTCTGACACAGGCATCAGAAGGGGGCAAAAGAGTACCCCCCTGAATTGTCTTTTATAAAACAATAACTTGAATTTTTAGACAGTAAGAAATAAGAGTTTTGTTTTTTTTTAAATAACTTGTTGTTTAGTTGCTAAGTCGTGTTCGACTTTTTAGCAACCCCAAGGACTATATCCTGCCAGGCTCCTCTGTCCATGGGATATCCCAGGCAAGAATACTGGAGTGGATTGCTATTCCCTTGTCCAGGGGACCTTCCAGACCCAGGGATCGAACCTGCATCTTCTGCATTGGCAGGCAGATTCTTTACCACTTAGCCACCAGCTAAGCCACCCTTTACTTTCCATTTCCAATATTAATAAATATTAATCACATATTAGTTAAAATGGATTTCCTACACATTTTTTATTTCAAAAGTCAGAAGTTGGGGGTGGGGGGGGGGCCTTCCCTGGTGGCTCAGTTGTAAAGAATTCACTTGCCAATGCAGAAGACACAGGTTCAGTCCCTGATCTGGGAAGATCCGACATGTCACAAAGTAACGAAGCCCCTGCACCACAACTATTGTGCCTGTGCTCCAGAGTCCCAGAGCTGCAACTACTGAAGCCCGAGTGCCCTAGAGCTGGTGCACCACAAGAGAAACCACTGCAATGAGAAGCCCGTGCACCACAACAAACAGTAGCCCCCACTCACCACAACTAGAGAGAAAACCATGCAGCAAAGACCCAGAACAGCCAAAAATAATAAATAAAATTTTTTTTTTAATCAAAAGGGCTTTTCTGCCCCTGCCTGCCTATATATAACCCAAATCATTGAGAGTGATGACATCCAATTAGAAGGAAAATATAATCCTTATCAGTCTCAAAAAAAAATATTGCAAAGTAGCAATTATACATGATTTTTCTAGACAAAAGTGAAAGTTGCTCAGCCGTGTCCAATTCTTTGTGACCCCATGGACTAGGGACTTCTCTAGAATTCCATGGAATTCTCTAGGCCAGAATACTGGAGTGGGTAGTCTTTCCCTTCTCTAAGGGATCTTCCCAACCTAGGGATCAAACCCAGGTCTCCCGCATTGCAGGCGGATTCTTTACCAGCTGAGCCACCAGGGAAGCCCAAGAATACTGCAGTGGGTAGCCTATCCCTTTTCCAGTGGATCTTGCTGACCCAGGAATCAAATCAGGGTCTCCTGCGTTGCAGGCAGATTCTTCACCAGCTGAGCTATCAGGGAAGCCCTTCTAGACAAAGAATAAGATATAATTTTTCAGAATGGTAAATGCTAGCTGTACTGCACAAATTACCGTAGGAGATAAAGGCCTTGAAGCTCTATGCTACTTGAAAAGCAGTGACAATTTATCAAGCCCATCTTTTCAGGAATAAAGGGGCTGTCAGAGGACAAAGTGACCACAGTCCTGATGTGTAGTGTTGAGCTTTCCAGAAATCTCCTAAATCAAAGGTACTTTAGACTCTATGTACCCCAGGGAAAACATCTACTTTTATCTGCCTTTCAGTTATGCCTAAACTTCCAAAACTAGAGCTTTATTCCTGAAAATTTGGGCATTACTCAGCTAAATAACAGATAACCCCAAGATGATGTTCTGAATGTGTTGGTCAATGTGTCTGTCATGCCTGACTTTCCCTTCCAGCTTCAACTGACCTGACCAAACTGTTCAGGGGAACAGCACTGGGTTGTTCTGAATAGACAGGTACCTGGCCAGCTACCTAGAACCCGGCCTGGAATACAGCACAACCTGTCTAAAACTAAGGAAGCTATTGGCTAAGTCAAGATGCCTTCTCTTGGGAATTTTAACTTGAAGTAGTTGCTACTAACAAAATCAGTGGGAACTGTCACTTTGTCTGCAGAAGCACGTGCTCCTGTTGCTTGAGTCCCCCCACCACCTTGAATCCAGAACCACCTCCAGCTCCGAGCTTCCAAAGGGTCATTCTGTAGATGCTACTTTTCTTGCAGTAGCTTGGGTGATCTCTCTTCCTTTCAGCTATACCAGCTCTAACTAGAACTGAAAAGCATATATTAATATATTAGTGTGAATTCATTAACTAGCTTTTTTTTCTAACTAAAAGTCATCAACCAAGAGCAGTCTTTGATTTGTAATGGTAAAATATCTAGATTCAGAGCACACATAAGTAGGTGTCCCAGGTAGCTAGGAGGATTGTGTCTCAGAAGCGTCCAGATGCCTAGAATGCCGTGATGGTCTTCCAATGTGTCAATGTAGCTAAGCTACAGTCCCGGTTATTCATACAAATACTAACCTAGGTGTTGCTATAATGGCCTTGTGGATGTGCTCAAGTGATATAACTGACTTTAAGTAGATAGTCCTAGATAATCTGGGTGGGTTTTAATTCAATCAGCTGAAAGGTCTTGAGAGCAGAACTGAGACTTCACTAAGAAAATTCCACCTGTGCAACTTCAGCCTGTGCCAGAGTTCCAGCCTGCCCTTACTGATGGCCTGCCCAATAGATTCTGGACTTGTTTATTGGTTGATTCCCACAATTGTGTAAACCAATTCCTTCCAATAAATGTCTTAATAGGTATCTCCTACTGGTATGTATATACAGTTGAACCCTAATTAAAATAAAGGTAAATTTCACCATTCATTTACTGAAAAAATATTTGAAAACCTGTCAATAAATAACCAATAAGGACCTATCATATACCAGACATCACTTTAGATGCTGGGAATACAATGTTGAATAAGATACTGTGCTCACAGAGATCAGAATCTTTGAGGGAAAGAGATTAAAAATCTGTATTTGGGGACTTCCCTGGCGGTCCAGTGGCTCAGACTCCATGCTTTGGGCAATTAACCCACTGCAGGTTCAGTGCATGGTGGGAGAACTAAGATCCCACAGGACTCATATCACAGCCAAAAAAGAAAAAAACCAAAACTGTATGTGTTTGCATAATTTCAGGTACTATCAAATGCTATTAAAAAAATAAGGCAAAGTAAGGGGAGTTTGGGCAGGGTGGCAGGACAGGATAGGCAGAAAAAGCAAGATGTCTGGGAGGATGACTTGTGAAGAGGTACGTACATGAAATAAGGGAATGAGGACAAGGGGGAAGAGGTATTCCAGACGTGGCAAATGCCAGCGTGCCAAGGTGAGCACGAACGCGGGGCTTCCAAAAACAGAAAGGTTGGTGAACGGCGTAACAGGGGAAGAGTCGTATGAGATGTGGTACCTGACAGAACAACATTGTTGAATGGATAATTAATACTGAATGAAGCAATCTGAACTGTCTTGCTATCTAATATAGAGACCTGCCACATAATTTTGCCACTGGATTCTCAATGACAGATGCACTGTACAAGGGCAAGAAACCTTGTCATTAATGATTCAGTTTAGGATGGCTATTTTCACTAGCTGAACTAAGAAACTGGCAGAAGGCAGAGGAAGGTGGGATGTCAGGACTAGAGAAATAGGGTTTGTGAAATAGGGTAAGGGATGTTCAGCAGGTAAGAGTCATTGGGTCAATGACAGGTAATCTGTTTTAGGCAGGTACCAGAGTCAACCTAGATATGTTGGCAATTTAACGACAGTTGCTATAGAGTACAAAGCTGGCAGTTTTTTATGTCACCCAAAGAAACCCACGAGGCATAGTGTTCTTTCCTAGTGATGGGAGGTACAAGATGCAATAGTGTGTCCTTTACTTTGGAGGGGGTGTCCCGGCATGCCCCTGGACACTACCCCTAAAACACTGGTTCTCAGCTGGGAGTGACTGTGTCTCCCAGGGATATCTGGCAATGTCTGGAGGTGTTTTTGGTTGTCACAACCTAATCCTCTTTTACTAGAAGGCCCTCCTTCCTATTCCCACCCTCATTTCCTGTACAGCTCTTCCACCTGACATTGACCCAGTGTCACTCCACCCAGGAACTCTCACCCGAGGAGTGAGATACAGATGGCATGCTGTGATACTGCTGTGCTCCTAAAATAGCAGAACATCTGTAACTACTCAAACCACTACGTATTGTCATTTTTTCTATGTGTGAGCAATTACTGGTGTCTAGAGCATAGGGTACTGCTGAGTCCTATGTTCCACAGGAAGGCTCCCCACAACAGAATTTTCTGACCCAGTATGTCAACAGTGCCACCACTGGGAAATCCTGCCCTATAAATATAACTAACAAAGCAGACCTCAATTTTCATTGGGTTTATCTCCTGCTCTCTGGAATACATATGTTTTTCCAAAGCCTCTAGTATACCTAACATTTTGTGGTCATTTAATCTGACTGACAAGATTAACACAATGCCCATCCATATGATGAATTGATATGACTTTCTGCTGTCTGGGTCCTTTAAGACTATATGTATTATGATAGTTATTACGAGAGACCATATTATGGAAGAAATAACACAATCCAGGAGTCAAACTTAAAATATATACACTTGTGCAGCTCAAGTAAGTGTTTTAAATCCTTGTTAGGGATGGAAAACAACTCTTTTCCTCAAATCAGTACCTACTTATCACGTACTTGAGGTCATGTTAATCTGCTGTAGCCACATCTGGCACAGCAACTGCAACTGGGGCTATTCCTTGGTTTAATGTGTGATAATTCACTGTCATCCTCCAGGGTCTGTGCAGCCTTTTGAAGGGCCAGACTCCAGTTTAGACATGATGGGGACCACAACCTTTGTATTCTTCAGGTCTTTAGACACTAATATCTGCCATACTTCCTAGGCTATGAAAATGTTTCTTATCTGCTATCTTGGCGGAGTGTTCATTAGCCTTCCCCACTATGTTCTTATTCCACAGGCCAAGCAACCAATATGAGGGGTTAGCCAATTTCTAACTATATTCATTCCAATTAAACATTTGGGAACCTGGGAAATGATACTTAGCACCATGAGCCAGACCTGGGCCCAGACTCCACTTGTGACCCTAGACTTCCACTCTAACAGGGACCATTATGACAATTTGGGTATCAGTGTCAACTTGTAGTGTTCATAGGACTCAAAACATTTGGTTATTCTACTTTCCCCAATGTACACTTACCAGAGCAAATGATAGGGGTCTTTGAAGAAGTACTAGAGGATTCTTTAGCTCCATGGTGTTATATGGGCCCACTTCCTGGGGATGTGTTTCAATCAAATAGTCTGAAATTAGAGTTCTACATCTGAAAGCTAGCTCATGCACAGAAACTATTAAAGGATCAATTTTAAAAAATTTACTGGAATAGCTGCCTTCAGCCTCCTGAAGAAATCCACCCTTGATTTCTCTTGGTTGTATAGAGTAAGCAACATCCTTGTAGGCTGCCCATCAATCTTGCCTCTAAGGACAGCAGGTTGGATTAACTGTCTCTGTATCTTTTCGCAGGGCAGGAGCCCCCATGCAGCCATTTCGACCTTATGCTAACTACAATTGTACCCACCTTGCTTCTGAGGGTTAAACATCACCACTTGGCCTCTATTTTGGGATCCTATCATCACATGTTCACATGTGAACATCCTATGTTCACATGGAAGTCAGCTATGTCACTTTTTCTGCTGCCATCACCTAAGGCCTGTAAAGGACAGTCACCATGAGTAACAGGGCTGTGTTGAACCATATTGGAGTCTGAGGCAAAAGGAAAAATCAGTAATATTGATCCTGTCCTTATTAAAAATTTTGACATCTTGTTCATCTTGGATTTTTCTGCACTAATATTTAAATATCATTACAATATTATTTATCTTGGTTACTGAGCTTTTTGGCACCCCCTTACATTTTGAACCTGAGTCAAGTACCTCACTCCCTTCACCTCAGTCCTTTCCAGTGATGCTGGTACCCCTTTCACATTCCTTCTTGCGTTAGTGAAGTGTCCTCTGAGCCTTCCTGTGGAGCAGTTTTCTGGGCTTAGTGTGGAATACCTACTCTAGCACACTCACTTCTCTGAGCCTTCTGATCCCTTCTTCCACCATGTTTCACAATAGTTCAGCCATTTCTACACCACTTAATGTGAGCCATCCTAGTAGAATGCTAGCACTGCCTCCCCAGATCCTAGTCGGAGTATTCCATATTATGGGATAGTATTCCCATATCAATCAGTTCAGTCACTCAATAATATCCAACCCTTTGCAACCCCATGGACTGCAGCACGCCAGGCTTCCCTGTCTATCATCATCTCCCAGAGCTTGCTCAAACTCATGTCCATTGAGTCGGTGATGCCATCCAACCATCTCATCCTCTGTCGTCCCCTTCTCCTCCCACCTTCAGTGTTTCCCAGCATCAGGGTCTTTTCCAATGAGTTAGTTCTTCTCATCAGGTGGCCAAAGTACTGGAGTTTCAGCTTCAGCATTAGCCCTTCCAATGAATATTCAGGACTGATTTCCCTTAGGATGGACTGGTTGGATCTCCTTGCAGTCCAAGGGACTCTCAAGAGTCTTCTTCAACACGACAGTTCAAAAGCATCAATTCTTTGGCACTCAGCTTTCTTTATTGTCCAACTCTCACATCCATATATGACTACTGGAAAAACCATAGCTTTGACTAGATGGATCTTTGTTGGCAAAGTAATGTTTCTGCTTCTTAATATGCTGTTTAGGTTGGTCATAGCTTTTCTTCCAAGGAGCAGGCATCTTTTAATTTCATGGCTGCAGTCATGATCTGTGGTAAATCCTATCCATTACACTCCGCTACCCAGCCCTAACCCTTGATCTAAGACCCCTCAGAATTTAGTTATTTATGTCATCTTCTACCTCCTGGTGGTATATACTGGCTAGGTCCTTTGATTATTTGAGGTGTCCCTTTCCTCCCATAGCAGGCCCAGCATTTCCCTTGTCAGGTGATGTATGACTTAACCCAGTTATTGGTGTGTTGTCTAGGAAGGAAAGGGAGGGTAGCAGCTGACTTCTAGTAAGTCAACAGTTTTTGTATCTTCCTCAAGCAACAGGGAGCACTAGCTTTTTTACAGGATTGGACCACTTCCATAGGCCCAAAGGATTCAGGGGAATCTAGGATTTCAAGCTGCCTGAGTGCACTGACCCAGAAGTTCTGGCTCAGTTTCTTAGGACTGAAATCCTTCCCAATTAGGGCCCTCGCCTTGTATAAAATACATGTGGAGACTGAGTGTTTTGTCCACTTTTAGAGCTCTGCTATTCTTATTTAGTCTCAGACCTGACATCAGCCTTTTTGGCTCTCTGGCTGGAGACAGAGACAAGGACACTTTCTTTATATACTACCAAAAAATGATGCCCTCCAGCCTTAACACTGAACTTCTTCTTAGTGACTAACCTCAGCCTTTCAGTGTCTGTCTCCCAATATCTCAACAGGAGCTGTTAGTGCTTTACCTACCACCAGTGAGAGGGTCCTCATTACCAGCCAGACTGCAGGTGATCCAGATTTGAAAAGTCCCATTTTAGAGTCTGCTTTCTTGGATCACAGGTGGGGTTCCCTATGAAGCAGACTCTGAGATGGAAACTGGCAGAAGGAATCAGAACTGGGCAGGAGAAGCTGAACTAGCACCCAGTTGCAACAAAGACTTCAATTATATGGGGAACTCTGGAGATGGGATGGCCTTTGAGAGTTGTTCTAAACTGGGGTAAGGAATTGGGCCTTTATTTTTTTTTTTCAGTCTGCTGTCATTTTACTTATTTTTTCATTTATTTCTATTAGCTGGAGGCTAATTACAATATTGTAGTGGTTTTTGTCATACATTGACATGAATCAGCCATGGATTTACATGTGTTCCCCATCCTGAAACCACCTCCCACCTCCCTCCCCACCCCATCCCTCTGGGTCTTCCCAGTGCACCAGCCCTGAGCACTTGTCTCATGCATCCAACCTGGGCTGGTGATCTGTTTCACACTTGATAATATACATGTTTCGATGCTGTTCTCTCAGATCATCCCACCCTCACCTTCTCCCAGAGTCCAAAAGTCTTTTCTGGACACCTGTGTCTCTTTTTCTGTCTTGCATACAGGGTTATCGTTACCATCTTTCTAAATTCCATATATATGTGTTAGTATACTGTATTGGTCTTTATCTTTCTGGCTTACTTCACTCTGTATAATGGGCTCCAGTTTCATCCATCTCATTAGAACTGATTCAAATGTATTCTTTTTAAAGGCTGAGTAATATTCCATGGTGTATATGTACCACAGCTTTCTTATCCATTTGTCTGCTGATGGGCATCTAGGTTGCTTCATGTCCTGGCTATTATAAACAGTGCTGTGATGAACATTGGGGTACACATGTCTCTTTCAGTTCTGGTTTCCCCGGGTGTATGCCCAGGAGTGGGATTGCTGGGTCATATGGCAGTTCTATTTCCAGTTTTTTAAGGAATCACCACACTGTTCTCCAAAGTGGCTGTACTAGTTTGCATTCCCACCAACAGTGTAAGAGGGTTCCCTTTTCTCCACACCCTCTCCAGCATTTATTGCTTGTAGACTTTTGGATAGCAGCCATTCTGACTGGCGTGTAATGGTACCTCATTGTGGTTTTGATTTGCATTTCTCTGATAATGAGTGATGTTGAGCATCTTTTCATGTGTTTGTTAGCCATCTGTATGTCTTCTTTGGAGAAATGTCTGTTTAGTTCTTTGGCCCATTTTTTCACTGGGTCATTTATTTTTCTGGAATTGAGCTGCAGGA
The DNA here is from genome assembly GCF_019320065.1 of Cervus canadensis. NCBI lineage: Eukaryota > Metazoa > Chordata > Mammalia > Artiodactyla > Cervidae > Cervus > Cervus canadensis. Next base: position 47,773,743 of record NC_057409.1, on the reverse strand, counting down.
GTTGCTTGTATATTTTTGAGATTAATCCTTTGTTGCTTCGTTTGCTATTATTTTCTCCCATTCTGAAGGCTGTCTTTTCACGAGTTGGACTTTTATACTCCCAAATCAACATGACTTTGGATGTGTTTCCCCAAGCAAAGGGCATGACCTTGGAAGATGTAGCTCTCTTTTAACTACAAGCAATACCCATAGAGCTGTCACCAAAAGAACTCCCAACAGCTCTAGTTATGAAGGGAGAGAGAAAGGAGTCTGGGTAGCCTATAGCATCCACTACAAGCAAACATGTCTTCCATGAAATAACAATAATGCAGCCAGACAGAGGATGACATTATACTCTAAGAATATGAGGCTCAAAGAAGCTTGGGCTTTCACAAAAACGTGAATAAATAATAATCTGAAAGCAGCAGTGAGGAGTGAGGGAGACAACAGTCCTAGATTGGGATTGGTCACCAGAAAGACCAAGCCGTAATTAGAAGCTTAAAATTTTCTGCCATCCAACTCCTCACTTCTCCAAAGAGGGCAGAGGGGCTGGAAATGGAGTTAACTGATCATGCCTATGTGACTAAGCCTCCACAAAATTCCAATAGTATGAGATTCAGAGAGGTTCCAGGTTGGCAAACACATCCAGACTAGGAAGAAGGCACACACCAGCTCTGTGAGGACAGAGTCTCTTGTGCTTGAGACCCTCTGGGACCTCACTCTATGTGTCTCTTCATCTGTATCCTTTATCATAGCCTTTAATAAACTGGTTATTGCATTTCCCTGAGTTCTATAAGCCTCTCAAAAAAATTAATCGATTCCAAGTAGAGAGTTATGGGAACCTCTGATTTGTAGCCAAATGGGACAGAAGTTGTGGGTTACCCTGGGGACCCACTGCTTGTCGCAGGCATCCAAAGCAGGGCGGGCACAGTCTTGCAGGGCTGAGCCCTTAGCCTGTGGGCCCAGCACTGTCTTCAGGTACAGGGCGAGAACTGAGCTAAGCTGTAAGATACGCAGCTGGCGTGACACAATCACCCAGTGTGGGAAAAACCTCCACGTGTCTGGGGACAAGAAGTGAAGTGTTTTGTGTGAGTAGCAAAGGAGACACACAGGAGAAATACATAGGGGGGAAACTGAGTTTTTCTAATTCACTATGTGTTGACTTTCCCTCTGGTGACAGTGTCTTTTGATGCACAAACTTAACTTTGATGAAATTCAGTTTACCTTTTTTTTTCTTCTGTTGCTTGAGCATTTGGTGTCATATCCAATAAATCACTACCAAATCTAATATCGTGAATAATTTAGTTCTGATTCCAAAAAACAATGTATATTATAAATTATTCAAATAGTGCCTCCCCAAAAGATATAAAATGAAAAGTAAAATGTCACGTCTCATTCCCCAAAGGTTAAGCATGATTTATGCACTCATTGATTAATATTATGCATATACAAACACACTCAGTATATGTATAATTTAATTTTTACACCAAATTCTTAAAGGGAAGACTGTTTAAGAAGCGGGATATTGGCAGAAATTACTCTAAATTCACAAATTATTCCAAAAAGGAAAGAGTTTAAGCATAAAGATGTTAATATGAAAAATCAAACTTTAAAAAAGTCAAAACATGATAGAAGGGCTCCAAAGAAAATTAAGTTGGGAGCTTCTGGGCCAGTGAATACACGGGACTGGGAAGAGTGGCACTCTCAGAGATGGATGCTTCAAGCCCCTGCCCACATACCTTGCCCCACGCACTTCTTTCACCTGACTTCATAGTCCCGAGTTATATCCTTCTATATATAAACTGATAATCTGAGTATATACTGAGTGAACTGAAGGTTGGGAATGTGGAAAGTGCACCATAACACGACTGCCTTATCTCTGCACACATCATAAAGACTGTATCAATAAACGGTCTGAAGCATAGTTGACCCTTCCATTGCTGCATGGGCTTTTCTCCAGTTGTCCTGTGTGCACTTTTCACTGCGGAGGCTTCTCTTGTGCAGCTACAGGCTCCAGGGCCTTTGGGCTTCACTAGTTGTGACCTGAAGGCTCAACAGTTGTAGTGCAGAGCTTTAGTTGCTCTGAGGCATGTAGGATCTTACCAGATCAGGGATCGAACCCATATGTCCTGCATTGGCAGGCAGATTCTTAAACACTGAACCACCAGGGAAGCCCCAAAAGTTGATTTACTATTAAATTCTCAGAGCTGTGCAGCTAGTTGTGTTATTTTTCTGTTTGGGAATCTTTATTTTTCCCAACATGGTGTTTCTGTACTCATCTATTCTTAAATTGAATACCATGTAATTTACTTCTTATAAATAGGTGAAACCAAAACATGTAATCAAGCAGTAAAACATTCTCTGAACGGATACCATGATCCAATTCTTCTATGTTTTCCCCTCAAGAGTGGAAAATAGACTTCTACATAAGAAAGGTATGTTAATATTTTAAAATTAAAGTTGTAACAGTATCAGGACACTGCCCAAAGAGTAAATCAAGTGCATAATTACATTTTATTAATTAAATCTAGGATTGTCTACTGAATTCCAATTTATTAAATCTATTGTGTCCTCTTAAATAAAACTGCTAAAAGTTAATCAACAAAGAATCATCTTGTAGCTATGTAACTTTTAAGCTATGCAGCTTTTTAAAAATACTAATTACCAATTTTAAGTGCTGCCAACTATAGCAACTTTAACAGGTACTTTTGTTTGTTCATGTAATTATTTTATTGTGCTTTGCATTTCCAAGCAGTTTTCCCATATTTGGTTGGCATTTTGGAACCTGGATTTCAAGCAGATTTCCAACATTCCCCAAAATGATAAATCTGTCTACTATGTCTAAACTGTGTAAGCAACATGGCTTATGCCACAACAGCTTTCTTTCCTTGGGAGTGCTAAATTTCACTTTGGGAGTGAAATTTAGCACTCAGGTAGAGGGTGCCCATGTGGTCAGCCCCCAGTAAAAGTCCTGACACTGCACTGAGTCTCTGATTCTCAGCTTCTCTCAGTTCAGTTCAGTCGCTCAGTCGTGTCTGCCTCTTTGTGACCCCACAGACTGTAGCACGCCACGCCTCCCTGTCCATCACCAACTGCTGGAGCTTACTCAAACTTATGTCCATTGAGTCAGTGATGCCATCCAACCACTTTGTCGTCCCCTTCTCTTCCCGCCTTCAATCTTTCCCAGTATCAGGGTCTTTACAAATAAGTCAGCTCTCTGCATGAGGTGGCCAAAGGATTGTAGTTTCAGCTTCAGCATCAGTCCTTCCAATGAACACCCAGGACTGATCTCCTTTAGGCTGGACTGGTTGGATTTCCTTGCAGTCCAAGGGACTCTCAAGAGTCTTCTCCAACACCACAGTTCAAAAGCATCAAGTAATTGGCAACATTTCACACATGTTGTCAGAAATTGTATCACCTTAATTCTCCAATCTCTGTTTAACAATGTCTTTATATTAAATTTCCTGTCAAAGATAACTGGTATAATTTTCCTGATTGGTTCCTAACACAACCATATCAGTAAGGACAAACTGTCCAGTTAATTCCCTTTTACAGTCAGTTTTTATTGGAAACTAACACCTATAATTACACTAATCTCTCATTCAGTAATTCAGTTCCTGATTCAGTCAAGGAAGATGTTCTTTCAACCAAAATTTTCACAAAGATAATCCCTGTAAGAGATCATTGAGAGTGCTGGGAAGATTATGCTATTGATCAAAAAGGTCCCAATAAAGAGATTATGTTAACTTTGAAACCTTGTTTTATTTCAGGAAAGAAATATTTACAAGTGATGTTTAAAAATTTAAAAGTCTTAATCTGTGGTTAAAATTCATCCTGTATTTGTTTTGACCAAAGGGTTGATTTAAAACAGTATTAATATGCAGATGACAACACCTTTATGGCAGAAAGTGAAGAGGAACTAAAGAGCCTCTTGATGAAAGTGAAAGAGGAGAGTGAAAAAGTTGGCTTAAAGCTGAACATTCAGAAAACAAAGATCATGGCATCCGGTCCCATCACTTCATGGCAAATAGATGGGGAGACAGGGGAAATAGTGGCTGACTTTATTTTTCTGGGCTCCAAAATCACTGTAGATGGTGATTGCAGCCATGAAATTAAAAGACGCTTACTCCTTGGAAGGAAAGTTATGACCAACCTAGATAGCATATTAAAAAGCAGAGACATTACTTTGCCAACAAAGGTCTGTCTAGTCAAGGCTATGGTTTTTCCAGTGGTCATGTAGGGATGTGAGAGTTGGACTGTGAAGAAAGCTGAGCGCCGAAGAATTGATGCTTTTGAACTGTGGTGTTGGAGAAGACTCTTGAGAGTCCCTTGGACTGCAAGGAGATCCAACCAGTCCATCCTAAAGGAGATCAGTCCTGGGTGTTCATTGGAAGGACTGATGCTGAAGCTGAAACTCCAATACTTTGGCCACCTGATGCAGAGAGCTGACTCATTTGAAAAGACCCTGATGCTGGGAAAGACTGAGGGCAGGAGAAGGGGACGGACAGAGGATGAGATGGTTGGATGGCATCACTGACACAATGGACATGGGTTTGGGTGGACTCTGGGAGTTAGTGATGGAGAGGGAGGCCTGGCGTGCTGCCGCGGTTCATGGGGTTGCAAAGAGTCAGACACGACTGAGTGATTGAACTGAACTGAATACAAAGTCATAGCCATGCCTATTTATCTGAAGCCTTTATGGTTCTGTTCAATCTATATTAAGGGTTCTGAAGTGAGCAAAAAAATCAAAGTATATTTCTACATAGAAGTCAATCAGGAAAATGTCACTTGTAAAGATTATATGAAAGGCAGAAATTAAATATACCCATATGACAGCAAGACATAGAAGCAACCAAAATGTCCATCGACTGAGGAATGGATAAAGAAGATGTGGTACATATATACAAAGGATGTTAGTGAGCTATTAAAAAGAATAAAATACTGCTATTTGCAGCAATATGGATGGACCTAGAGTGAAGTAAGTCAGAGAAGAAATACCATTATATGGCATCCCTTATATGTGTAATCTAAAAAGAAATGATACAAATGAAGTTGCTTACAAAACAGAAACAGACAAAGACTTTGAGAATGAGCTTATGGTTATGGGGAGGTGGGGGGAAGGAGGGAGGAAAGGATAGTTAGGGAGTTTGGGATGGGCTTGTACACTGTGCTATATTTAAAATGGATAACCAACAAGGATTTACTGTATAGCAAATGGAATTCGGCTCAACATTATGTGGCAGCCTGGATGGGAGGGAAGTTTAGGGGAGAATGGATACATGTATATGTATGGCTAAGTCCCTTAATTATTCACCTGAAAGTATCACAAAACTGTTAACCAGGTATACCCCAATACAAAATAAAAAGTTAAAAAATAAACATACACATGTATACATACGTGTGTGTGTGTGTACAGATACAGAAAGAATACACAGAGACTTCAAACATCCAGAAAAACTAGATACAATACTATTACAAATTCCTAATTACACTTATCCAGTCCAATAATTATCAACAAACGATCAATTTTGTTTTATATACTCTATTCCTCTACCCTCACTGGATCATTTTAAAGTAAAACACAAACATATTTTACCTCTAATCTTCAGTATGAATCTTTACTAAGGTAGGTATTTCAGTTGAATTTCCCAGTCTTGTATTTTTTTTAATATTTGGTTTGTTCAAAACGAAATGTAAATAATGCCTCTTAAATCTTATAAATCTACAACAGTCCCCCTACCCCCAATCTTCCTTATTTGACATTTATTTGTTGAAGAAATTGGGTCAATTGTCCTACAGAATTTCCCATATTCCATATTGGCAGATTGTATTCCTTTGGTGTCATTTAACATGTTCTTCTATCCCCCGTTTAAACTGGCATATCCACAAGCTTGACCAGATTCAGCTTCAATTATTTTGGCGGTAACATTCAATAGGTGGTGGTGTATCAGATATATTTTTGGCAGCATAGGTGGTCTGAATTCTGAATTACTGCTTCCCACAGATCTCTGCTGAGTTTTAACATACTACATATCCTTTCCTATTGTCGAAACAGATTTTTTTCCCCTATGATATATGGAAGCACTATCATCTACTAAAACTGAACCAGAGTTTATCACCTTTAAGCTTCTGACACATAACTCTATCCTTTGCTAAGAACTCAGATGAGTACCATACACTGTCAACTGTCACAAAGATTCCTTTATTTGCCTTAAACAAAATCTTGGGGGAAGAGCAGGGGAGGGAGAACGATTCAACTGAATGAGCCAATTCAGTAGATATTTTCTTATGTCTGAGAAGAGTTCTATGAGAAAATGTTTGGTGAATTTAACAAAAGAAACCCTTCTATTAAGTTCACAAGTACATCATGTATTATGTCGAAAAATACATTTAATAGGCCATTTAGGAAGATCCCCTGGAGAAGGAAATAGCAACCCACTCCAGTATTCTTCCCTGGAGAACCCCATGGGCAGAAGAGCCTGGTAGGCTACAGGGTTGCCAAGAGTCAGACACAACTGAAAGACTGAAAGACTTCACTTTTACTTTAGTTAACAAAGGGCTTCCGAGGTAGCTCTAGTGGTAAAGAACCCACCTACCAATGTAGGAAATGTAAGAGACGTGGGTTTGATCCCTGGGTCAGGAAGATCCCCTGGAGGAGGGCACAAGAAACTATTCTAGTATATTCTTGCCTGGAGAATCCCATACAGGAAGCTGGTGGGCTATGGCCCACAGGGTCACAGAATTGGACATGACTGAAATGACTTAGCATGCGCACACAGACTAGTCAACAATTTTGTAGGATGCAGCAATAGAACCACCTCAATCAACAATTACATCCCATGTTGAACTCAAAATTGCTTGACATACTCTGTAGCTGGGGATTTGAATTCACACCACAAAGCATCCAGTAAGGGGTAACTGCAAGGAAGGACCTACAAGACTTTCTAGAACTACCACCAAAAAAAAAAAAAAAAAAACATGTCCTTTTCATCAGAGGGAACTAGAATGCAAAAGCAGAAAGTCAAAAGATATCTGCAGTAACAGGCAAGTTTGATGTTGGAATACAAAATGAAGCAGGGCAAAGGCTAACAGAGTTTTGCAAGAAAATGCACTGGTCATAGCAAACACCCTCTTCCAACAACACAAGAGACGACTCTACACATGGACATCACCAGATGGTCAATACTGAAATCAGATTGATTATACTCTTTACAGTTGAAGATGGAGACACTCTATATAGCCAGCAAAAACAAGACTGGGAGCTGACTGTGGCTCAGATCATGAACTCCTAATCACCAAAGTCAGACTTTACTTGAAGAAAGTGGGGAAACCCACTAGGCCATTCAGGTATGACCTACATCAAATCCCTTACAATTATACAGAAGTAACAAGCAGATTCAAGGGATTAGATCTGATAGAGTGCCTGAAGAATTATGGACGGAGGTTCGTGACATTGTATAGGAGGCAGTGATCAAGACCATCCCCAAGAAAAAGAAAGGCAAAATGGTTGTCTGAGGAGGCCTTACAAATAGCTGAGAAAAGAAGAGAAGCGAAAGGCAAAGGAGAAAAGGAAAGATATAGCCATTTGAATGCGGAGTTCCAAAGAATAGCAAGGACAGATAAGAAAGCCTTCCTAAGTGATCAATGCAAACAAATAGAGGAAAACAATAGAATGCAAAAGACGAGATCTCTTCAAGAAAATTAGAGATACCAAGGGAATATTTCACACAAAGATGGCACAATAAAGGACAGAAATGGTATGGACCTAATAGAAGCAGAATGAGTTTCCCTGGTGGATCAGATGGTAAAGCGTCTGCCTACAAAGAGGGAGACCCAGGTTCAATTCCTGGGTCGGGAAGATCTCCTGGAGAAGGAAATGGCAATCCACTCCAGTATTCTTGCCTGGAAAATCCCCCTGGTAGGTTATAGCCCATGGGGTAGCAAAGAGTCGGACACAACTGAGCAACTTCATATCATATCATATCAATAGAAGCAGGAGATATTAAGAGGGGACAAGAATACACAGAAGAATTATACAAAAAAGATATTGACTCAGATAACCACAATGGTGTGATCACTCACCTAGAGCCAGACATCCTGGAGTGTGAAGTCAAGTGGGCCTTAGAAAACACGACTATGAAAAATAGCAGAGGTAATAGAATTCCAGCTGAGTTATTTCAAATCATCTTTTAAGATGATCCTGTTAAAGTGCTGCACTCAATATGCCAGCAAATTTGGAAAATTCAGCAGGGGCCACAGGACTGAAAAGGTCAGTTTTCATTCTAATCCCAAAGAAAGGCAATGCCAAAAAATGTCCAAACCACTGCACAATTGCACTCATTTCACATGCTAGGAAAGTAATGCTCAAAATTCTCCAAGCTAGCCTTCAACAGTATGTGAACCGAGAACCTAGATGTTCCAAGTTGGACTTAGAAAAGGCAGAGGAACCAGAGATCAAATTGCCAACATCTGGGGGATCATAGAAAAAGCTAGAGAATTCCAGAAAAATATCTACTTCTGCTTCACTGACTACAATAAAGCCTTAGACTGTGCAGATTACAACAAAGTGTGGAAAATTCTCAAAGAGATGGGAGTACCTGACCACCTTATCTGCCTCCTGAGAAACCTATATGCAGGTCAAGAAGCAATAGTTAGAACTGGACACAGAACAACAGACTGGTTCCAAATTGGGAAAGGAGTATGTCAAGGCTGAATATTGTCAACCTGCTTATTTAACTTACGGGCAGAGTACATCATGCAAAATGCTGGGCTAGATGCAGCATAAGCTGGAATCAAGATTGCTGGGAGAAGTATCAGTAACGTCAGCAATGCAGATGACACTTATGGCAGAAAGCGAAGAGGAACTAAAGTCTCTTGATGAAAGTGAAAGTGGAGAGTGAAAAAGCTGCCTTAAAAGTCAACATTAAGAAAACTAAGATCATGGCATCCGGTCCCATTTCAGTTCAGTTCAGTCGCTCAGTCATGTCCGACTCTTTGCGACCCCATGAATTGCAGCATCCAGTCCCATTACTCCTTGGCAAATAGATAAGGAAGCACTGGAAACAGTGACAGAATTTCTTTTCCTGGGCTCCAAAATCACTGCAGATGATGATTACAGTCATGATATTAAAAGATGCTTGCTCCTTGGAAGAGAAGTTATGACCAACTTAGACAGCATATTAAAAAGCAGAGACATTACTTTGCCAACAAAGGTCCGTCTAGTCAAAGCTATGGTTTTTCCAGAAGTCATGTATGGGTGTGAGGGTTGGACCATAAAGAAGGCTGAGTGCCGAAGAATTGCTGCTTTTGAACTGTGTATTGGAGAAGACTCTTGAAAGTCCCTTGCATTGCAAGATCAAACTAGTCAATCCTAAAGGAAATCAACCCTGAATATTCATTGGAGGGACTGATGCTGAAGCTGAAACTCCAATACTTTGACATACTGATGCAAAGAGCCAACTCATTAGAAAAGACCCTGATGCTGGGAAAGACTGAAGGCAGGAGGAAAAGGGGATGACAGGATGAGATGGTTGGATGGCATCACTGACTCAATGGACATGACTCTGATCAAGCTCCAGGAGATGGTGAAGGACAAGGAAGCCTGGCGTGCTGCAGGCCATGGTGTCCGCAGAGTCAGACACAACTGAGCAACTGAACAACAGCTGCAATGAAGAAAGCAAGAGTAGAAAATAATCATCATACAGATACACAAAAGCTGGAATATTTATGTTAATGTAAATCAGATCAAGTCACCTCAAATGACTTCCCTTTACACTTAGAATAAAATCCAAAGATGGCACCATGGCCTCCCAGATACTATGAAAAAGCCCTCACTACCTCTGGCCTCATTTCCTACCACTCTCACCCTCACTGACTGTAATACAAAGCCCTTGCTTCTCATAAAACAGGCAAGACTGTTTCTGAGGCCTTTGCACTTGCTGTTCCTTTCCCAAATATTCACATAGTTCACCTCCTCATTTCATTTAGGCCTGTTCATTATCACCTTCTCCGAGGCCCACCTGACAACAGCACCCCCCTTTAGCCCTCTCCATCTGCTTTTCATACTTTTTCCTACAGCATATGATTATCTGACGCTGTTTTAATTGAATGAAAATTTATTTCCCCTACTCTAGATTATAAGCTCTATGATAGTAGACTTTTGTTCATTTATCCTGCACCTAATACAGCGCAGAGTGAGTGGTCAATAAATATTTATTTCATTTAGTCAGCTACAATTTCTTAAAACTGTGTGCACTTAAATATCGACAGTATGGCTACCCTCACTTTACAGTTTACAAGAAACTACGGCATATAAAAGTTAAAAAAGGACCTAAGAACAAAGCGAGTACAAATGTCAAGACTTGATGAATGATTCCTGAAATGGGTGAATGGACGCAAAATCCGGTTTGTATGTGCTGAGGGAAACCCAAACCCATACATGAACACCAGTTAAAATGTTGGCCACACAGAATTCTAGAAGGCAAACAGAACCAAGTCTCTCCTCTAAGGCCATAACCTTATTATATTGCCCTCATAAAAACCTCACGGCGTAAGGACAGCAGGTACGTTGATTAACAGCTAGACTGACGCCACACTTCGCAGCCGGCAGGGGTAGCAGGTCCAGCCCAGCACTCACCGGTTCGTACAGTTACATAATCGATACTCAGAACCTCGGGCTTTCTCCCGCCCCTGCGCTGGGCTCACGTGGCGGGCCTCGAGACCGGAAGCAGCCTCAAGAGAACCACGGCGGTTGGTGAATCCGAGGAACAGTTCCTGAGCTGGAGCAAGGGTGAGCGGTCACGGTGATGCTTACGTCAGAGCGCGGCGGGCACTAAAGACCCGCCGGCCTAGAGGGATTCGTCCACGCGGCTCTGCGGTCCCTCTGATTGGCCGGCAGGATGACGTAGCCCGTTTACAGTGGGCTCTGCGGCACTGGCAGTGTGCGTCAGCTATGCGCAATCGGAGAGAGGAAAATGGGGCGTGCCTGACCGCCCAGGGGCCCGCCGATTGGCTGGAGGGCGGCGGCGCCTGGCCCGGGCCGCCGGAGGAGGGCGGTGCCGTGGGCCTGGTCCGGGTTTACTGGCGACCGGCTTCAGTAAGATGATCATGGCAGCTCGGACAGGTCAAAGAGCCCTTAAAAAGGTGGTCTCGGGATGCCGTCCGAAGTCGGCGGCAACCGCCAGAGCCCCGGCTCCAGCGCAGGTGCCTGCGAGGAATGTCAGGTAATGAACAACAGGGGCGCCGCAGCGAGGGTAATTTCTCCCTCCCCACGGCCTGCTGAGGAAGGGGACCCGGGACATTTGCGGTGAGGCAGGCGGATCGGATGCGTTTCCGCGTCTCTGTAGACAAAGGGCCTACTGCCTCGGCAAGTGACGAACTCTGGCCCCCTCTCTCCGCCCCCTTGGCCGGAGGGTCGCCAGCCTGTCCAGGCCGCCCCGTCTTGTGTTCGTGGTTCCCAGCCCTCGCGAGAGGCGGTGAATCATTCCGGTCAGCGACTTGGAAGCCGCTGATGAATCCACTGGATGGGGCGGGGGGGTGCCTTTGCGCTCTTCCGGTCTCCTCCCCTACGGCCTACGGCTGATGTTCTCCGGAAGTTATAACTGCGGCGCAGAAGTAGGGTGTTGATGGACGTGGGGGTTTGTGGCCTGTCAGTGAGTCCCCTTTTGTTCCTCCAGAGTGTCCGATGGCCAGAGGTGCTTTCCCCAGTTTCTGGTAGCGGTCTTTGCCCACCTCCGCCCCCACTTTGGTGCTAGCTAAACTAAACCGAAGTCGAAGTACGGGACTTGGATTTTTTCCCCCCTGCCTTTGTAAGTTAGCAGTCCTGTAGCCTTGAGTCAGAGTCTGCCTTCGATTTTCCAGGTTGGTTCTTTTTTGGTAGGTAGTGGAAGAGGAGACCTGAAATTTTCCATATTTCCACCAGTTTCCTTTTATTAATGACACTTCAATAAATTATGCTCGAAAATTAAAGTTAACTTTTAAAATTAATTCAGTTGTAATCTGTACGGGATGGAGGTAGAAAGCACAAATCTGGTTGAGCTCCTTCCAGGACATTTAGAGTCAACGAATTTTTAAAAATATCAACAATCCAATGAACTCTAAATCCTTTTAGACATTTTTTGGTCGAAACTGAAATAAAATCATCTCATATCCTTCACCCTTGCTTTAGGAAATAGCTTTAAAAAGTTCCAAGCAGAACACTGTATCATACTTTAGATCTGCTTGTATTGCTGTTATAAAATGCTGGCTGTTACTTTTGAGAAAAAAAATTGCTTTAGTGATCAAATTAAGGTTTAAGTTTCAGTGTAAATATTTACTGTTTATGATAACGAAAAGGGAGATAATTTATGAGTTCATTGCAAGGCTGATTCTGACCTTTATTATAATACAGTATTTAGGATGTAGCACTGGGCTTCCATGGTGGCTCAGAGGGTAAAGCGTCTGCCCACAATGTGGGAGACCTTGGTTCGATCCCTGGTTCGGGAAGATCCCGTGGAGAAGGAAATGGCAACCCATTCTAGTATTCTTGCCTGGAGAATCCCACGGATGGAGGAGCCTGGTAGGCTACTGTCCACGGGGTCGCAAAGAGTTGCACACGACTGAGCGACTTCACTTCACTTTAGTTCACTGGAAGTTTAGTGACCAAAAATCTGTCCTTCTTTTGTTCAGTTTTCATTCCATGGTTTAAACATGTGTATGGCTGTAAGGTTCTCATATTGTAGTTGAAGATATACTGTTCTTGATAAAGTATGAAGATGGATGTGCTGTCCAGGGCATTGTAACCGTAATATGCAAACTGATCAGAAAACTCCTATTGTGCTCAGTCCTGTCCGACTGTTTGTGACCCCCATGGATTGTCACTTGGTCATTTTTCCTCCACCCACACACATAGCATCTGTTACATCTCACCTCCGCCTCTAGTTCACTGCTGCCTTCTCTCTCATTCTGCTCTTTTTTGTACTAGTCATTGCTCTTCTGTTGCTGTTATGTCCAGCTCTTTGCGACCTCATGAACTGTAGCATGCCAGGCGGCTCTGTCCTCCACCGTCTCCTGAAGTTTGCTCACACTCATGTCCATTGAGTCAGTGATGCTATCTAACCATCTCATCCTCTGCTGCCCTCTTCTCTTTTCGCAGTCAATCCCTCCCAGCATCAGGGTCTCTTCTGATAAGTCGGCTCTTCACATCAGGTGGCCAAAGCATTGGAGTTTCAGCTTTAGCATCAGTCCTTCGAGTGAATATTCAGTGTTTATTTCCTTTAGGATTGACTGGTTTGATCTCCTTACAGTCCACTCCTGATATTCTTACTGAATAGCCCCAATTTCTTCAATCATTCTTTAACTCAGTTTTCTCTTCCAGCCACACTATGGGATGTCAGTGTCCTTAAAGAAGTTTTATTTATATGTAAATCGTATTTTATATGAATCAGATTTTGTATACAACATGAGATTTCACCAGGCCACTCCCTTCTCTGTTAAAAAAAATAACTTGAAGACTTGATTTAATGAGATATTATTCTCTTAGGTGGAACACTTTAAGAGCATCTCATTGAGAATAAATCCCAAATTGCTTTGTCCTGGTCAGTAGTCCCCAGCATGATCCAGCTCCAGCCTCTCTCTAACATTATTTCATTGTGCTCTCGCCCTGGCTTGCTATACTGCTGTTGCACTGTTAATCTTTTTGAGAGTCTGGATGCTGCCAGGCTCTTTCCTTAGTACTTAGAGTGGGCTGTATCTGCCTCTCTTCCTCCCATGTGCAGACAACACATATGTGTGTATGAGAGAGAGATCTTATATGTGTGTACACACACATTATGTACATACATACCTATTTCACCCTTTACATGGCTGTTGTTGTTCAGTTGCGTCTGACTCTTTGCAACCCCATGAACTGCAGCATGCCAGGCTTCCCTGTCCTTTACCATCTCCCAGAGCTTGCTCAAACTCATGTCCGTTGAGTCAGTGATGCCATCCAACCATCTCATTCTCTGTCATCCTCTTCTCCTCCTCCTGCGTTCAATCTTTCCCGGCATCAGGGTCTTTTCCAATGAGTTGGCTCTTCACATCAGGTGGCCAAAGTATTGGAGCTTCAGCATTAGTCCTTCCAATGAATATTCAGGGTTGATTTCCTTTATTATTGACTGGTTTGATCTCCTTGCAGTCCAATGGACTTTCAAGAGTCTTCTCCAGCACCACAGTTCAAAAGCATTAATTCTTCGGTGCTGAGCCGTTTTTATTTTCCAGCTCTCACATCCGTACATGACTACAAAAACCATAGCTTTGACCATACAGACCTTTGTTGGCAAAGTGATGTCTCTGATTTTTAATACGCTGTCTAGGTATGTCATAGTTTTTCTTGCAAGGAGCAAGCATCTTTTAATTTCATGGTTGCAGTTACCACCCACAGAGATTTTTGAGCCCAAGAAAATAAAGTCTGTCACTGTTTACATTGCTTCCCCATCTATTTGCCATGAAGTGGTGGGACCGCATGCCATGATCTTAGTTTTTTGAATGTTGAGTTTTAAGCCAGCCTTTTCGCTCTCCTCTTTTACCTTCATCAAGAGGCTCTTTAGTTCCTCTTCGCTTTCTGCCGTAAGGGTGGTATCTTCTGCATATCTGACATTATTGACATTTCTCCCAGCAATCTTGATTCCAGCTTATGCTGCATCCAGCCCAGCATTTTGCATGATGTACTCTGCATATAAGCTAAATATATATACAGCTCCTTTATATATATATATATACACACACACACACACATATACATATACATAAATATACACATACATACATATATATATACATACTCCTTTCCCAGTTTGTAACCAGTCTGTTGTTCCATGTCTGGTTCTAACTATTGCTTCGTGACCGGCATACAGGTTTCTCAGGAGGCAGATAAGGCGGTCAGGTATTCTAGCTCTTTAAGAATTTTCCACAGTTTGTTGTTAACCTGCACAGCAAAAGGTTTTAGCGTAGTCAATGAAGCAGATGTTTTTCTGGAATTCTCTAGCTTTTTCTATGATCCACCAGATGTTGGGAATTTGATCTCTCGTTCTTCTGCCTTTTCTAAATCCAGCTTATACATCCGAAGTTCTCAATTCACATATTATTGAAGCCCAGCTTGAAGAATTTTGAGCCTTACTTTGCTAGCACGTGAAATGAGTGCAACTGTGCAGTAGTTTGAATGTTCTTTGACATTTCCCTTCTTTTAGAATTGGGATGAAAACTGACATTTTCCAGTCCTGTGGCCACTACTGAGTTTTCCAAATTTGCTGACATATTGAGTGCAGCACTCTAACAGGATCATCTTTTAGGGTTTGAAATAGCTCAGCTGGAATAACTCCTCCCTACCCATTATGTCTCAGCTGAAATACAACCTCGGAGGACTTCCTGGATCACCCTATCAAAAGGAGGTCCTAATTACATGTCCCCACACCCATTTCTATTTTTGTGGCTTATTTAATCCTCAACTAGAATGTAATCTTTATATCTGTTTTATTCACAGTTATGTCCCTAGTGCCTGGCACAGAATAGCAGCTCAGTAAATATGTGAACTAATGCACAGATAGTGGTGTATAATAGCTATTCAATAATCTTAACTAGTGTAAAGGCTAAAAATAGGTGAACAAGAGCATATCAGGCATCTGTATTACGAAGTACCCTAAACAGTTAACATTCTAATTACCTTGACATATGTTTTTACCTGTGCACATAGAAATGGAGATTGGAAGGTGAAAGATCACGCAATAGGGCTGACAGGCCTGCCACAGACACAGTGAAGGGAGGGACCTAACTTCAGATCTCATAGAGTAGATCAAGAATTGAGGAAACCCCTGTGGATGCAGCTGGGAAAACAAGATGGGTAGGTGAGTTAAAAATTGGACAATGAATATTCTCCCACCCTAGGGCAGGAATATGTTGTTAACACATGTCTGCAGACTAAAAGCCAGGTCTGAGAGATACCTTTTGTGCCTGAAGGCTCCAACCCTAACTGTAAGCTGGTGTTTTTAGTTTTCTTTATGGTGCTCAAGAAGCTTATTTTTTGCATGTGTAGTTTTTTCAGGAATATTCTAAGGTTGCAAACACCTTCTGAAGTATGATTGTTATTTAACCATCTCTAATTTGTTTCCTCTTAATTGTCAATGTTACTCAATCAGGTAATTTTTCTCTTTTCAGTTATTTAGCTTCCTGTGGTATACTGATGAGCAGAACTCTTCCACTACATACCTCAGTTTTGCCTAAGAAGATACATGCAAGAACCTTCTTCAGAATTGCTGCACCATTAATAAACAAAAGAAAAGAATATTCAGAAAGGAGAATTATAGGGTTTGTATATAGTAATAGGTCTACTAAAAGAGCATGTTCACAGTGTTCTTTAGAATATTGTGCCTCTTTTTTCTAGATTCGTTTCTTACAGACCAAGCTCTGATTTTCTCACCCTTGCTATTTTATAAATATTGGTTGAATGAATATAATCATATGGTAACTTTATAGGATAGGTTTAAATCTTGACATTTAAAGAAAATTAGCTGTTTATGTCCTGCATTTTTGTACACTGTTCTTTTTTATGGTGGCATCATTACTGATATGTTGGGCCAAATATGTTTGTGTAGCTCCCTCACCTGCACACATATATACATAGGTAAGTATATATAAACATGCTAAGAGGCCCCTGCCATCCAGAGCAGAGGTTGGCAAACTTTTTCTGTAAAGGGCCAATTGGTAAATAGGTTTGTGGGCCATAGTGTCTCTGTTGCAACTACTCAACATGGTCAGTGTAGCCCAGAACTAACCATGGACAATGTGTAATAAATGGGCATGGTTGTGTTCCAATAAAACTTGTTTACAGAGTCAGGCAAGAACCCAGGCTCCGTCCCACTTGGTACTTTTGTAACTCCTTAGTCTTCAGGATCTCTTAAAAAGATACACATGATGCTTAATCATGTTGGTCCTGGAAGTGACACACAGTGCTTGCTCTTAGATATTATTGGCAAGAGTAGTCACGTGACAGCTGTTTAATTTGTAGCCTACTGGGGGCCAGCAATAAGGCCACATAAAGCAAGCCTTAATACTTGGATAGGTAGCCATCTTGACCCCAGCTGGTGTCTTATAAAAACAGAAATGGCAACAAAAAGATGAGAAATCAAACGGTGAATTGGTCTGCTTTACTTTTGAACTACTAATAAGATCTCCCTTTGACTGTGAACTTGTCATTTGACAGGCCTGTTGGGTGCTATATATTGTTTCTTTCTCACAATAATCATGTGACCTAGGTATTTTTCCCATTGTAAAGATGAAGAAACTGAAGTTGAGAAATTATGTTGTGTCGTGACTCCAAAGCTTATTTTTCCCACCATATTTATTCTTTCTTGTTTCCTCATTCTTTCTGGTGCTAAAATTCTTTTTATTACAAATTGGTCTTATCTAATGATCACCTTCCCCCATATATTGTTTGACATAAACACAAAGGAATAGCTGCCATTTATGAAGTGCTGAGTAAGCTTTGTGCATTATGCCAGAACTCTTTCCTTTAACCCTTAAAATAACTCTGCAGAGGTATTTTTCAGTTATGGATGAAGAAAATTGAGAGGTTAAGCAACCTAGTCAGGGTCACATGAAACTACTATGTTTTAGAATTGATATTTGAACACAATAGAGTACTTTTATGCAAATAGCTTCCAGGCTACTGGGTCTCATATATCTTCATGGGATTTATATTGGCATTTATTTCCAAGTGTCTAAGAACATGGGGAAAGAAGAGTAGGTTTGTTTAGTCTTTCCTCTGTGGGCCTCATTTCATGATCGTAAAGATTAATTTAAATATACATAAACACTCATTTTGTCATATTCCAAACACACCCTTTTAAAATTTAGAATGTGGTGGTTTACTGCAGCATTTTGAGATTAATTCTACTTTAGCAGTGTTGACTATAACCAAGAATGAAGGAAAAAAAAAACTAAGAATGATACGTGTCTGGTTTTCATTGTTGTCTTTTTTTTTTTTTCCATTTAAACCCTGATGTGTGGCTTCCCTGGTGGCTCAGAGGTTAAAGCCTCTGCCTGCAATGCGGGAGACCTGGGTTCAATCCCTGGGTCGGGAAGATCCCCTGGAGAAGGAAATGGCAACCCACTCCAGTATTCTTGCCTGGAGAATCCCATGGACAGAGGAGCCTGGTGGGCTACAGTCCCCGGGGTCGCAAAGAGTCGGACACGACTGAGCGACTTCACTTCACTTCATGTGATACCTTACTGTAAACCCTGATGTGTCTTTATTGAATTTATTTCTAGGTATTTTGCATTTGTATGCAAAATATGTATGTATGCTACTGTTTTCTGCTTGTTAGTATAGAAACAGTATTAGTTTTTATATATTTCTTAACAGGCTACCTAACTGAATTCTTGATTGATTGATTTTTGATTTGATCAAAATATCACCTGCCAGTTTATAATTTTGCCTAATTCTTTTCCACCCGTGTGCCTGTATTTCATGCTCTGATTTAATTTCTTTGATATTTTAGAACAATGTCAAATGACAGTAATGAAAGCATCATTGACTTCTTTCTTTTTTTTTTTAATTGGCTTCTTTCTAATGCTAATAGTAATGCTTCTTATATTTTACCATCTGTGAAGGGACTCGTACAATGATTTTGTTTTGGCTAAATAATATGGTTATAATAATTCTTAGTACTGAACCATCCATACTATGTATGTACTATGGATGGTTCATCCATACATCCTTAGATGAGTTGTATTTGATTGTTTTATTTTTTTTTAATATATTATTGGGATTATATTTGCTGGTATTTTACCTAGAAGTTTTGCTTCAGTGCTCACAGGTAATACGGGTTTATAGATTTTGTTTTTTATGTTCTTTTTTTTTTTTTTTTTTAATTTATTTATTTATTTTTGGCTACCCATGTGGAATCTTAGTTCCTCCACCAGGGATCAAACCTGTGCCCCCAGCATTGGAAGCTCAGACACACAACCTCTGGACCACCAGGGAAGTTGTTTTTTATGTTCTTTGTGAAGTTTGGGTTGGCAGGATGTTATGCTGGCTCATAAAGAGTGAGAAGTTCCCCTTTTTTATGTTATAGAATTGATTTTTTTTCTTAATTACAAAATGTTTGCATACTTGTATAAACACTTAACAATTTAGAAGTATATATGCTAGAACGAAAAGAAAAAGCAAAAGAAGAAAATAGAAAAAAAGAATTTAAAAAAGACAGAAAAAAGGAAAAAATAGAAATATGTATATTAAAGAGTTAGTCTGTTTTTAATCCTACTCTTTTTTCCTGAATTAACAACTGGTAATTGTTTACTTTGTATCCTTTTAGGACTTTTAAAATATATTTTCATTACAGATAGTCTATTAACATAATTATTTTCAGAAAAAGCAAATATCAAATGTTTAAAATTGACGAATTACAGTATACACTTATAATATTTCTCAAATAGATAATAAAATTGTATATAAAGCAGACAAGATATATACAATTTTATTATCTATTTAAGAAATATTGTAAGTGTATAGTGTATTTCCTCGATTATTAAACACTTGATATTTGTGCCTTTGCTCTAAAGTATATGGTTGACCCTTGAAAGATGGGAAGTTTGGGAGTACAGACCCCTCCACGCAGTAAAAAAAAAAAAAAAAAAAAATGCATTCTACTATTTCTGTTTCAAAACAAGGGATTGATAAATGATTTATCCAAAGGCAGGAAGCTGAAACAGTTTGTATAAAATCAAGACTCAAACCTTAGTTTATTTGATTCCACATATTGTGACTTCTAATTGAACACAAACTTTCCCCCACATTTAATTTAAAAATCTGTAAAACAAAAATACAAATACTATATGTATCAAAAAAATTCTTACATAAGTAGACCCACACAGGGCAAAGCTGTGTTGTTCAAGGGTGAACTGTATATTTGATCTTAATCCTTTTAGATAACTGATGAATTCCACAGTATGAATGTACCATAATTCATCAGCCATTTATTATAAAGCAGTATTAATGTGTGTGCCAAATGACTTCTTGCTTCATACACAGTAAGTTTTATTATTTATTATCAGTTTAAAGCAGGGGTCCCCAACCTCTGGGGTCTAATACCTGATGATTTGAGGTGGAACTGACGTAATAATAATAGCAATAAAGTATCCAATAAATGTTGTGTACTTGAACCGTCCTGAAACCATCCTCTCTTCCCCATTCCATGGAAAAATTGTCTTTCACAAAACTAGCCCCTGGTGCCAAGAAGGTCGGGGACCGCTGATTTAAAGTGTGTATGCACTGTCTAAATAGGTGCAGTTAACACCTTTCCTTTTTTTTTAAGTTATTCTATGCAGGAAATGTATGATGTAGTATCTGGAATGGAGGATTACAAGCATTTTGTTCCTTGGTGTAAAAAATCAGAGATAATATCGAGGAGATCTGGATACTGCAAAACACGGTTGGAAATTGGGTTTCCACCTGTACTGGAGCGCTATACATCAGTAGTGACCTTGGTGAAACCTCATTTGGTGAAGGTAATGGTTTTGTTTTTTGTTGTTTTAAAATATTCCTCAACTAGTGATATATTAAATGGATTAATGTATAATAGCTTAAGAAGATTTCCCTAAACTAATAGGAGGAAGGAAAAAAAAACCTGTTATATCACTTAAGTTGTGTTATTTTATACAATATTAGCATTATTCTTTCCAAATAGAACTTTAACTAGAACATGGAAATGAGAAGGTTTTCTTTTGTCCTTCTGTTGAGAACTACTGACCTCTAGGAAAGATTCAGCCACACAAGTGAGAAATGTTTTAATTTAATATTGATACTTGTGCTTTTTTTTAAGTTAAGGCAGGGAAAGTGGTGAGAGGATGAAGAAAGATAGAAAAGATATAAATGTGGAGCATATAAACATTGTTGAAGTCATCCTGCCATGTACCAGGTACTGAAATGCCAGGTACTGTTGCATGCGTTATATTAATCATCTTACCCTTCTCAGAGAAGGGTACACATACAGAAAAGGTACTCAGACTTCAACACATGAAAAAGGAGAATTCCAGAGTTACATTACCATTTATTTTGACTTCCTAGAGTACAGTGAACAAAGGCTTTCAGAGCTTGGATTGTGTGGTTTTGTGCCCACTTGATTTAGTAGTGGTATCATTTCTTGGTTATTGGCCAGAGCTAAGTGCCTTTTTCACCTCCTTCTCAGTCACTGAGGACATGCGGCTCTCATACCAGAAAGAATATACTGTCCAGTGAAGCTAAGACATGGGAGTCCACCCTAGTCCCACTGTCAAAACATCAACTCCACTTACAAGCCTGTGCCCCACTCTGAGACTTTACCGTTATTATAACTGTTTTCACCTGTTTGCCTCATAGTTTTGAAGTTTTTACTTACTATAGTGCACTGCCTCTCTTATAGTAGCTAAGGTATTAAGCTCTATAGTGTTTTACTTGAATTGTTTAATCTTCACAACAGCCCTTTGAGATGCAGATTTTATTATCCTCCATCATCGTATAGTTGAGAATGCTAAGACTTCGAAGAGTTAGATAGCTTGCCTAGGGTTACACAGCCAAGACTAGTCTGTCTGACAACAGTGACTATCTCTATAAATCTTACAATTGAGTCCTCTGACCTCAATCTCTTACCATTCAGATTCTTATAACTTTGATCTTAACATATCCTGCATCTAACTAAAGAACTCTAAAACCATATCATTTTCTCCCCCTGGCTTTCTTCCTTTCCCTGACTTCCGTGAATGGTGAATGTACCGTAGAGTACTTATTCCACAGCCCTGTGCCTTTGCATGTTGTTCCCTCTTCTATCTGTAATGAACTTGATTCCTTGCCTGTTAATCCTTTAGATCCCAGCCTGCTTTCGCCCTTTCCTTTCATACGGCTAGTCTGCTGTACCTCAGTGATTCCTCTAGGCTTTGCATGTGCTTGATTTATTTCTCTTAGCACTCTTGTATGACTTCTTTCTTCCTTTGGATTTCTGCTTGACAGAATCGAGCTACTTAAGGCAATGGGAGATCTTCTTTTTCATCTCTGAATCCTCAGTCATGAGGGCTTTTGTTTATGAAGTTCTCACTGCTGTGTTCCTGTGTTCCTGTATGTCCAGATGTTCATAGTAATTTCAGTAACCTTCAGCACTGCCAAGGAGGCAGGAAACTTTTTTTTTTAATTATAATAGTATGTATTATATATTACTATCTTAATTTTAGGAGGCTTAGAGAAATTAAGAGCCCACACAAATTTATGCTGTGTATGTCTGATTCCAAAATTATTTTTCCATTAAAATAAACTGCCTCACTTAATGTGCTAGTTTATTATTAAAGGGCTTCCCAGGTGGCACTAGTGGTAAAGAACCCACCTGTCAGTACAGGAGACATAAGATTCCTAGGTCAGGGTTCAATTCCTAGGTCAGGAAGATCCCCTGGAGGAGGAAATGGCAACCATCTCCATTGTTTTTGCCTAGAGAATCCCATGGACAGAGGAGCCTGCAGGCCACAGTCCGTGAGGTTGCAAAGAGTTGGACATGACTGAAGCAACTTAGCATGTTAGCAAGACCTGAAGGTTAGGCAGCATTTGAGGGTTGTTCTGGAGACCCAAGGTACACACAAATTCATACTGTGTATGTCTGATTCCCAGATTATTTTTCCATTAAAATAAGCTGCCTCACTTCATGTGCTAATATTTAAAGACATATTTGAGAATAAAATACAGCTATGTTCAGCTTTTAATTTCCCCTGGGCTCAGGTTCTAGATCTTAGTACCTAATACACATATGTGACATACAATAAAAATTAGAACCAAGAAAGCAACGAAAGCTATGTGACATTTTTTATTAGCTGTCCCAAATGTGCCTATGACTTAACATGTCAGTGATTCTACATGCATCATGTAGATTCATCAGTCTGTAATGGCCAGAAGCCTACTTGCTGTGTTCAGTATCTCTGTTAGGAATGAGCTCATTGGCAGTATTGTCCCTATCAAAACATACCAGTAAAAATCTGTGGGTCCTTGGGCTAGGTTATTGATACAAGTACAGCACTGCCACATTTTGTTAAAAAATAGTCAGAGGAAGGTGCTATATTGTAGTGATTATTCCCAACAGCTGCTTCTCCCTTACTATTAAATTTCTTATAAGCTTCATACATGATTGTAAAGAAGGATGGAATGCTTTACCTTAAAGTTGGGTAACTGAAAAAGTTGTAAAAAGTTAGAAATAAAAGTAAATGGAGTGCTTGCTTCAGCAGCACATATACTGAACTTGAAACAAGATAAAGAAGATCCCTGCACAAGGATGAATGCAAGTTCACGAACCATTCCGTATTTTGGGGAGCTCACTGTAGCGCTCTGTGACCACCTAGGGGGGTGGGGAATTGGAGGGAAGTTCAGAGGGAGAGGATGTATGTGTACTTATGGCTCATTCACACTGTTGTATGGCAGAAGCAACACATTATTGTAAAGCAATTAGCCTCCAGTTAAAAACAAAAGAGAGGGTCGTCCCTGGTGGCCCAGTGTTGAAACCCCACTTTTCCGCTGCAGGGAGCACAGGTTTGATCCCTGATTGGGGGACAAAAGATGCTACAAACCACAAGGTGCAGCCAAAAAAAAAAAAGTAAATAAGTTGGATAACTGAAATAATATTTTATTATAGATTTTTGATGGTTTTAAAAATTAGATGTTCATTATTGAACCAAATATAAAGCCAACTGCTTTGGGAAAAAAAATTTTTTTTTTTTATTAAGAACTGGATTTATTTAGAAGAAACTTCACAGAGTGTGGGCCATCTCAGAAGGCAAGAAGCCTTGAAGAGATTTTTTTACTTTAATGACTGTTACTTTTCATGTCTAAGTAAGTTTTAAAACTTTCACTGGTTTCCATATTAAAAATCAAAAAAATTTTTTATAATGTGAATAGAGCATTTCTTTTTAAGTGCTTTGTAGTATGGGTGCAGTTTATAATGATTCTACAGTGGTGAAAGTGAAAGTCGCTCAGTTGTGTCCGGCTCTTTGCAACCCCATGGACTATACAGTCCGTGGAATTTTCCAGGCCAGAATACTGGAGTGGGTAGGCTTTGCCTTCTCCAGGGGTTCTTCCCCACACAGGGATCGAACTCAGGTCTCTCTCATTGCAGGCGGGTTTGTTAACAGCTGAGCCACCTGGAAGCCCAAGACTTTGAAACGAGTTAAAAAATAGCCTGCTTTTGAGGGAACATAGCATATATATTCTTGAGGTCAGTTGTCTACTAGTATAATAAGGCCCTTAGATGGCATCTTAGGATAGTAAATAAAGAAGTTGAACTTCATTCAAGGTCATAACCAGTTCTGACAGTGTATTAGTAACTGTGGTCCTGGCCACCTTTTTTCACACTGTGGAAGGCAAGTCTTAGATGGGTCTCAACCGGCACTTTTTAATGATAGAGAATGGGACGTGTCAGATTGCACTGCACATGGTATCACTGTGTGTTATGTTTCAGTGTACACACATCTGTGAAATAACGAGCACTGAAGAGATGAGAGGTCAGAAGGCAATGAGTCAGGACTAGACTTATAAGAAAACTGGAACCATAGAGGCCCCTAGAGAGAAAGACTAGTGAGTTAGAGAAAGACTAAATGTGATTGATAAGGAAGATCTTTGGGCAGGCAAGAGTTACAGAATTGTTCTAGGTATCTATGCCAGATTCCTTACAAGTATTAAATTTAGCCATCTCATAATGATGGTAAAAAATAGGCATTATGCTCATTTTAAAGGTTAAGGAAATACAGGGAATTAACTTGTTCAGGATCACTAATAAGTGGCAGAGCTGGAAGTAAACTTCCAGATAGTAACTCCCTGTTTTGTTACGGGGGGAGAACTCTGAAGTAGCAGTGGGTGACAATGGAAGAGAGAACTGGCAGTAATCTTGGGAATCCCAGGAGGAAGGAAAATGGCTTATGTCAGCAAGAGATCTCTTCCTAGTACCGAGCTAAAGAGATCTTTTTGTCACCTGTGGTCTAATCTATAAAAATACTTACTTTCAACTAAAGCGTCCTCAATTGTAGATTCTGGACAATCCCACTGGTATTTTACTGTTTGGTTTGGTTTTGTTTCATTGTGTTCTAGGCATCCTGCACTGATGGGAAGCTCTTCAAACATTTGGAGACTGCCTGGCGTTTCAGCCCAGGTCTTCCCGGCTACCCAAGGACCTGTACTTTGGATTTTTCAGTAAGTCCCGCATAAAGCTCTCTGTTTGTTCCAGATATCAGATAAAGTTGGTAAAGAAGGAGTAGTTCATTTTTATTAGAACCCAGATGCTATAATTAGTAAACTGCATGCATAGCAATTGGGCTTCCCAGGTGGCTCAGTGATGAATCCGCCTGCCAATGCAGGAGACGCTGGAGATTCATGTTCACTCTCTGGGTCAGGAAGATCCCCTGGGGAAGGAAATGGCAATTCACTCCAGTATTCTTGACTGGAAAACCCCTTGACAGAGGAGCCTGGTGGGCCCCAGTCCATGGGGATGGAGAGTTGGACTCAACTGAGCGACTGACCGCGAGCGCACACACACATACGCTTATGCATAGCAATTACTATAAGACTTTTTTTAATCTCAGATTTCTGAGTATTGAATATCTCTTTCTGTACTGACTTTTTTTTTTTTTTTTTTTTGGCACTAATTTTATAAGACAGAATGCTAGGGGAAATTCCCTGGCAGTCCAGTGGTTAGGACTCTACACTTCCACTGCAGGGGGACACTGGTTCAATCCCTGGCCGGGGGCTAAGATCCCTCAGGCCGCCTGGTACAGCCAAAAAAAAGGAAAGAATGCAAATGACCTTTTCTCTTTTTCTCTCTTTCCTGAAACCTTGAATGCCTTCTCTATTTTCTAGTTTTTACAAGTCCATAGATTATAAGACACATGTCTTGCCTACTACCAGCTTAATAACAGTGTAACACCAAATGAAATCTGTACATTGATCTTCATCTTATGAGTTGCAGAAATAAAATGCAAAGGAAAAATATATTTTTAAATTTAAGCACTATGGTATTGGTATTTTCTTGTTCATATCACCTTAGCTATAGAAAACTTAAAGTCACTTGTCTGACTTTTTATTTATATGAGTTGGTTCCTGTATTTGCAGCTCAGGCTTACATTTTATGGTTATAATTTTGAGTTAATTACTGTATGCCGGTCTCAGCTCTTAGGTTGCTTTCATTTTCATTTCATAATTTTTTCATAAAAATTAGTGGACAATAATGGAACACTTGGGGAAATTTGAATGAAACCTCTGTAGATTAAATAATAGCATTATTATCTAGTAATGTTAACTCTGTCTGTTAATCTCCTGGTTTTAATTGCACTGTGGTTGTATAAAACCTGAAATCTGAGTGGCGGGTATATGAGAGATCTTAGTAGTAGTATTGCAACTTTTTAATAAGCCAAATTATTTTAAAATTAAAACTTTTAAAAGTTAGTGGATATTTCATCCTTAAGGCATTATTTCTCAAACTGATTGCTTTGAATTCAGTCTTAAGGGGATATAAATGAAATTTAAACCCTTGTCTACTTTAAGATTGAGGCACCTTTGCCATCTAGTTTGTAGCTTAACCTCACCTTTCTGATATTAACTTGTGGGAATAACCTATCAGAGGGATCAGTTCCCTTCCTTACTTCCTTTTGGGAAGTCGTGCCCGACTCTTTGTGACCCCACGAACTGTAGCCTGCCAGGCTCCTCTGTCCATGGAATTCTCCAGGCAGGAACACTAGAGTAGGTAGCTGTTCCCTTCTCCATGGGATCTTCCCAACCTAGGGATCAAATCCAGGTCTTCCTCACTGCAGGTGGATTCTTTACCAGCTGAGCTACCATTTCTTTTTGGGAAGGAAGGTAGCTCTTAAAGGGACACACTAATAAGAAGCCAAAGTGATAAATATATTCATTTAGCAAAGCTTTTTTTCCAGTTTTTTTTTAACTTAATACAGTCAAACTCTTTGCCATAAAATGAGATTCATTGACTTTGTTTTGTTGTGCTTACTGCAGTAAATAAGTCTCCCTCTTAGCGATGTTAAAAATCTCATCTAGATATAGGCCCATATTGCTCTGCCTTAGGTATTGGGCCAGTGAGCCCATTTCACTGCGCAAACACCATTACCCTAAGTAGAGATTTAGTAAAAGAAACGTCTTTCTAAAATAGTTATTAACATTTTCCTACAGATTTCTTTTGAATTTCGCTCACTTCTACACTCTCAGCTTGCCACATTGTTTTTCGATGAAGTTGTAAAGCAGATGGTGACTGCCTTTGAAAGAAGAGCGTGTAAGCTGTATGGTCCAGAAACAAACATACCTCGGGAATTGATGCTTCATGAAGTTCATCACACATAAAGAAAAAAGGAAATGGTCACCTACTCATATCTAGTTTATTCACTTTTAGGAAGTGCTTTAATCATTTGCTTTCAGACGTCAGAAAGCATTTGTCAAACCCAGCTTTGATCATAAACCCATCTTTGCACTTGGAATATGGAACCACATGTACATAGAATTCAATCAAGTATAATTCAGAGTAGTATGTATATTAGCATATTTACAATAATAGGATGTCATCACTGTTGCTGGGATACTGATATCACTCTTCTGAGCAGAAATTGAAACTGTACATTTAAACCTTTTAATTGTTACCTCACCTGAAAGAGGGTGGTTGAGATACTGATGCAGTGTGTACTATATTAACCATATCACGTTTAAGTTATTAATTTCAGACTATTTATAACTTATTGTCTTAGGGCCTGCCTCGTGGCTTAGGATATTTGAGTAATCATCAGATATTTAAAGTAAAAGCTTTGACTTAAAAATACTGTTAATGAAGGTTCCCTGGCACTTTTCTTATTTTTAAATTGTTCCTATGGATAGTAGTAGATAAATCAGTATTATACTAAGGTTAGCTTTCAGATAAACAATTATTTTTTATTTTTATTTTTTGGTGAGTGGTCCAGAGAGTTTTTTTTGGTCCAGAGTTTTAAACTACTTTTCTCATAGTTTGCAACCCTCTCCCTGATACTTTGCTGTGTCAGTAATGCTGAATCTGTGTCAAATTTTGTCTACAGCAGTGGGCAACAGATCAAGATAAGTTGGTTGATGTGTCTGCAGCACCATGCATCCTTATTTTCTATTTATTCTGTGTGTTCACTTTCGATAATGTATTTCAAACTGATATTTTTGTAAACAAATCAACATAGGGACTGAAGTGGTAACTTAATAAAGTTAATTTGTTTATTTTTTGTACAGTTATTTTGGTTATTGAAATGTCTCAGAATACTTTAACAAAAACAAATCTGGGCAAAATTCAGTCTTCCTTTAATCAGTGTTAATCCCCTTCCCTTCCTTCATCCCCTGCCCAGCAACTCTTCTGCATTAATCATCCTTTGTTTCCTCAGCTCAGCCAAGGACTTCACGGGTTAGGTCCCTCTGTGAATGCGTGTTTGCAGTGATCTGTTGTGAGCGGCTGCTCTCTGCCATGTGGTAGGTATACTGTAGTCAAGGATTCATACAGTCCACTCACATGGAGCTTGGTTTGTGCCTTCACACAGGTAAAGTAAGTTTCCACTTACAAATGAGGTGTCTTCCCAGGGTATAAGTAGTTTTTATAATTATGTACTTTTTGGGACTTTCTTGGCGGTCCAGTAGTTAAGACTGCAAGCTTTCACTGCAGGGAGCTTGGGTTCAATCTCTGGTCAAGGAGCTAAAATCCCGCATGCCAGATTTTTTTTTTTTTTAAATCATGTGCCTTTTAAATGAGAAAAGTATTTTTTTTTAAAGTGACAAAGATAAGACCTAGGTAGTTTTTTTCCTGGTACAGTACTACTCTGTTTATGGAAATAAGAACCTGTACTTTACTACTATTCTTACAAATGCCATAAGTCAGTTCTTAGGTTCAGAATCTAACTTAGTAGTTGGACGTAACTGGCTGGTATTATGATAGTATGTAGATTGTATTTTAGTGAGGGAACCCAGGAATACCCAAATATTGCCTTGATTTAGCCATCCCTTTGACCCATGAGGTTCCCCAAGTATCATTAGAATTCGAGTCTTAGAAGCGGTAGAGAAAAAACCCAGGCAATCTGGCTCCAATATCTATGCTCTTGTGTTTGCTCTGAAGGCTGTGACCTGTGGAGTTAAGGTGGCGCTAGTGGTGAAGAAGCCACCTACCATTGCAGGAGACATAAAGAGACCCGGGTTCGATCCCTGGGTCCAAAAGGTCCCCTGGAGAAGAGAACAGCAACCCACTCCAGTATTCTTGCTTGGAGAATCCCCACAGACAGAGGAGCCTGGGAGGCTACATACATCTCATGGGGTCCCAAAGAGTCAGACACGACTGAAGTGACAGCACACACGCACACACCAATGAAAATTCAAAAAAAAAATTGGGGGGCATCTATACTTTCCATATCATAAAGGGGAAAAACCCCACCACCTTTAGAAACTTCTTGAAGTGGCATCTCGTCAGTGGAATCTGAAGGGAAGACTGGGATAAGACTTACCAGATAAGACTTTTGTCTCTGTGGAAAGAAACTTCGAAGAGAAACTTCTTCCTTAGTTTTTGCCTGGTTACGTGAGGACGTGAAGTTTGCAGCTACATCTCCAAACTTTTCACATAAAGGGAAGGGGCGTTGATTCCAGAAAAGCCAATTCAGAACCCTAACATCAAGGGTTGAATGAACCAACCTAGAGTGGGCACTTCTGCTGCTGCTGCTAAGTCGATTCAGTCATGGTTGACTCTCTGCAACCCCATAGATGGCAGCCCACCAGGCTCCCCCGTCCCTGGGATTCTCCAGGCAAGAACACTGGAGTGGGTTGCCGTTTCCTTCTCCAATGCATGAAAGTGAAAAGTGGAAGTCAAGTCGCTCAGTCATGTCCAACTCTTCGAGACCCCATGGACTGCAACCCACCAGGCTCCTCTGCCCGTGGGATTTTCCAGGCAGGAGTACTGGAGTGGGGTGCCATTGCCTTCCTGGGGCACTTCTGGTTATGTGAGATAACAGACCTCTAGTGTTCAAGTCACTTAGAGTTGAGTGTTCTGTTACTTGCAGCCACTCTCCTCCTGCTCCAGTCTAGACTGGTTGCTCTCCAGGCTGTTGTGTAGCTGTAATTCCTGGCAGTCATGCTAGAATTACCGCCTCCCCCTCCTCTTGGGGTACTTACTTCCTGAAATTTGGCTTCCTTTTTATTTTTTTAACTCTCAAAATGCAAAAGTAATCATCTAGTGGCTTCCTGAGAAAGGGTAAATGGGAGCTAAATTTTTAGAATCCTTAAGTATCTGAAGATGTCATTGTTTTATAACTCACTTGAGGCTAGAACTCCACATTAAAAATAGCCCCCCTCCATAATATGAAGATCTGACTTCATTGTATTCTGGCAGCTGGTGCTGCCCCTGAGAAATCTGATGACGTTCTTATAATCAGTACTTTTGACATCCTTTTTTTGATCTCTGCAAACTTTTAAATTTAAATTTACTCTTTGAGTAGTCTGAAAATTGGAGAAGGAGATGGCAACCCACTCCAGTATTCTTGCCTGGAGAATCCCATGGACAGAGGGGCCTGGTACAGTCCATGGAGTCGCACAGTCGGAACGACTGAAGTGACTGAGCAGGAGCTCTCGAAAATCCATGCCATCTGCCTGGCTGCCTGTGTTAACTGTTGGGCAACTTACAGATCCTTTCAGTCACAGGCTTATTTCTTTGAGTCCTGTGGAATTTCTGCGAATTATTTGTTCGATAATTTCCTCCTCTCCATATACTGTGGTTCTTTCATTCAGAAATTCCTAAGTAATTAGACTTTCTAATTCTTGTATTAAATCTGTATCTTTTTACTTCCTATTTTCCATCTGTTTTTGTTCTGCCTTTTAGATTTCTTCAATTCTATCTTCCAGCCCTTTCAGTTTATTTTATTATTTGCCATAGTTTTCACTTTCAAGATTTTTTTTTTTGTGGCTATGCTGGGTCTTCATTGCTGCACTAAGGCTTTTTCCAGTTGCAGAGAGTGGGTGCTACTCTAGTTGCGGTGCAAGGGCTTCTCGTTGTGGCTTCTTTGTCGTGGAGCACAGGCTCTAGGCACACGGGCTTCAGCAGTTGCAGCACATGGGGCCCCTTAGCGGTGGCTCCCGGGCCCTAAAATGTGCAGGCTTAGTTGCTCTGCAGCGTGTGGAATCTTTGCAGAGCAGGGATTGAACCTGAGTTCCCTGCATTGGCAGGCAGATTCTTAACTACTGTGCCACCAAGGAAGTCCGATTTTCAAAATTATTTTTTTCTAATTAGTCCTTTTTTTAAAAAATAGCTATCTTCTTTTGTGGAGACAAGATTTCATCTTAAATTCCCCTTAGGTCCTTTATGATTTCTGCAGTCCTCCCATTGAAGTCTTCCTCGGCTGTCTAATGGTTCTTGTTTGTCTTTAATATTTGAAGGCAACATACTAACCAGTTTATTGGAATTAAGATGGGGCATAATGACTGGTGAGTTTCATTATAAGTTGACCCAAGCCAGCCTTTTCACTGGGGGCACTCCACAAATGGCAGAATCTAGAGGTCTTTGCTCAGTTTTTCTTCAAAAGGATTCTCCTATCTCTTGCCCTAGAAAATATGGGGTTGAGAACAGGAGTAGGGACAGATGAAGTAGACACAATGCCTGGCAGTTGGCACTCTGTAAGGTTGTAAGGAACCGAGGATCTCAGAGTTTGGAATGTAGGCTTTCATTTGCTTTTAGTCCCTCTCTACCCTAGCTCTCTGCTCCTCCTGGTGTCCCAGGCTGACACTCATTCCTATTCATTTTCCAGAGAATTAACCAGTAGGCAACTCACCTGGTGGTCTGGGAAAAGGGGATAAGAACTGGGAGTCCAATATCAGTAATCCTTCAGCTAATTTCACCCTCGTTTCCATTCCCACTCTTGGCCTTACCTGAAACCCTAGACCCAGACCCCCAGCATCCAGCGAGTCCAAATGTTAAGTCTTGGGGGTGGAGTTCTAGGGGACTGAGTACCTTGCTTCTTTATTCCTTCTTAGGTTCTTAGGTTGTAATTATATCAGCTCTAAGTCACATCACTTTTCCATCAATTTTTTAACTTCCTATAGATCCACTGATATCAATCTACTTCTCTTTGCCTGGGAATTCCTTATGTGTTCCTAAAGATCATTTTTAATTAAATTCCTTTTAAAATAGCATTTCTCTAGATACTCACAGACTGCTTATGTAACTGGACAGTCTAAGTGTATGAAATTAAATTTCCCTGAACATTTAAGTACTGCTTATTTAATCAAATACTTCTGAACATTTAAGATTGCAAGCTCAGTATATCAGATTTTCTTGAATGTCTTAAATGCATTATGATACAGAGAGTCCTACCTACAATGTTATGATACAATAAAAGTATTTACATACAAAAAGGATGAGTGTTACTATTTCAGCTTCTTATATTTATTACTTCTGTTTCTCCTGAGGTTGCCTGTTTTTTATATCCTTCTGGACAGTCAGTATATTAGACTCAAAAAGAGGCACCATCTTAGACCAGCTGAGGTTGCAGGATGTTGGTAACCAAGAGTCTTGTTGATGGTGTATAACTTGACGGCATAGGTCAATGTGATTCTGAGTCTTGGGTCTTTGCGTGAATTGATTCCTTTTGTTGGGCTTCCCAGGCAGTGCTAGTGATGAAGAACCCGCCTGCCAATGCAGGAGACATGAGAAGTAGGTTTGATCCCTGTGTCGGGAAGATCCCCTGGAGGACGACATGGCAACCCACTTTGGTATTTTTGCCTGGAGAATCCCATGGAGAGAGGAGCCTAGAGGGCTTTAGTCCATAGGGTTACTAAGAGTTGGACACAGGTGAAGCAACTTAGCATGCACACACATACTCCATCTTAAAATTTTTGGTTTCATCAATCACTTACTTCAATACAGTCCTTTATATCCAACCCAGTTTAAGAATCATTGGTTGCTGTGATCAGGAAGATACCCCTGAAGACTTAAGCCTAGCTGGGACTGCCCAGGTTGCAGTAGAAACGACCTATTTTCTCAGCTCTTCCTGAAGTAGCAGGATCTGATTTCATAGTGGCATTCCTTTTCATTTTTCTATTTTTAAAAGCTAGATCCAGCTGCCTTGACAAATGTTCACCTCCATGGTCAGGGCTAAATATCAGATCCGTGTTTGTGTGTCTTCCATGCTTCTTTTCTCTCAGACTCATACATTTATTATAACACACACCTGTAAATTTTGCCTTGGAAAGGACCTCTGTGGGCCTGTGCTTGTTCAGATAAATCCACTTGCTTTCACAGTATGGCAGTCGGGGCCTGGACATTGTACTCTGTGTGGTTTCCCAAGTGATTTCCGTGTGTGCCCAGAGCAGGTTTTCTCGGGAGATCTACCATTCCTGCTTGCTCACCTAGTCATTAGCATCCTTTGTCTTGACCAAACAGTGTTTGAAGGAACCCTCTTGATCCTTGGTACTTCTGCACTTCTCTGGAATCTAAAACTTCAGTTGCCTTGTGCAGTTATTCTAGTCTAAGGAAAAGGCAATTTCCCCATTTATCTATGATTTTCTCTGGTTGGAGCTCTCAGGTTTCTTAAAATTACCTAGATCCTGGTTTAGGGGTTCATTCCAGGCTTGCTTTTTGGTTTGAGCTCTTTCAATTAAACCCTGGTTCAAATTTGGGATCTACCACTAATAGCTGAGATTTAACAGCTACCACTTAATAGCTGAGGTTAATAGTTACATAACCATTCAGAGCCTCAGTTCAGTAACTATAGCATGGATCTGGTAATTCCTAACCTGATTGTTCTAAGGGTTGAAATAATGCAAGTACTTAGTCCAGTGTCTAGCATACTAGACTAACTGCCCTTTATTCATTCAGTCCTCTTTCATCTGTTGCTTTTCTAACCCAACCAATTTATTAATAACAAAGCAATTTCTAGGTACAGAGTCTCAAGTGACTTTGGTTTTGTATCTGTGATGGACTTTTTCCTTCTATTCTGTCCAAACAATTCCAACTAGATAAGGAAAGCAGAAACATTCATCTTGGTGCCTAGCTTATACCAGACCTCTTAGCAGCAACCACAGGGCCAAACTGACCAGCAGACTGGAATTTATCCCCACAAAGCAAATGATTCTATAGCTCCAAGAGTACATTCTTGACACAGATTAAAGTAAAAAACTTAATATTGCACAAGATCTTGTGCTTTATAGTGTAAAAACTAGAAAGCAATGTTCTATCTTGCAAGTCAGGATCTGTCCTCAATAAACACACTAAACTTTTAAAAGTAAGCCATACTTCTATGCTGTTTATTAATAAAGATCAGGTGCACTGAGACAGGAACCTATTTCAAGTTCTTAAGAAACAGAGGTGGTAGCCCTGGGCTGGGCTTATCAAGTTGTGGATGCCCTTCCCTGCTATCCACTAAGTTCCAACAGCACACCTCTCCTTTCCATTCAAATCCAGCTCTCTTCACCTGTGGGTACCTAACAGGGAACCCACTGCTTATCTGTTGTTAAGGTCCTGGAACAATAACCATAACCCTTAAAAGAACCAAGTTGCCCTTTTATTATGGCCAAACCTCAACACACACAAAATTCAGAGTTGTCCCCTTTTAATAATAATGTAGGACTTCCCAGGTAGCTCAGTGGTAATGAATCTGCCTGTCATTGCAGGAGATGCAGGTTTGATCCCTGGGTCAGGAAGATCCCCTGGAGAAGGAAATGGCAACCCACTCCAGTATTCTTGCCTGAAAAATCCCATGGACAGAACTCTGGAAGGCTACAGTCCATGAAGTTGCAAGTCAGACACAACTTAGTGACTAAACAACCAATGTGATAATATAATCCAGCCTGCAGCAAAGGGAAGCAACAGTTAGAACTGGACATGGAACAGACTGGTTCCAAATAGGAAAAGAAGGATGTATACTGTCACCCTGCTTATTTAACTTATATGCAGAGTACATCATGAGAAACACTGGGCTGGATGAAGCACAAGCTGGAATCAAGATTGCCGAGAGAAATATTAGTAACCTATACCACCCTTATGGCAGAAAGTGAAGAACTAAAGAGCCTCTTGATGAAAGTGAAAGAGGAGAGTGAAAAAGTCGGCTTAAAGCTCAACATTCAGAAAACTAACATCATGGCATCTGGTCCCGTCACTTCATGGCAATTAGACAGGTAAACAGTGGAAACAGTGGCTGACTTTATTTTACTGGGCTCCAAAATCATTGCAGATGGTGATTGCAGCCATGGAATTAAAAGACGCTTACTCCTTGGAAGGAAAGTTATGAGCAACCTAGACAGCACATTAAAAAGCAGAGACACTAAAAAAAAAAAAATAATAATAAATAAATAAAAAGCAGAGACATTACTTTGTCAACAAAGGTCCGTCTAGTCAAGGCTATGGTTTCTCCAGTGGTCACGTATGAATGTGAGAGTTGTACTATAAAGAAAGCTGAGTGCCGAAGAATTGATGCTTTTGAACTATGGTGTTAGAGAACACTCTTGAGAGTCCCTTGGACTGCAAGGAGATCCAACCAGTCCATCCTAAAGGAGATCAGTCCTGGATGTTCACTGGAAGGACCGATGCTGAAGCTGAAACTCCAGTACTTTGGCCACCTGATGCAAAAAGCTGACTCATTTGAAAAGACCCTGATGTTGAGAAAGATTGAGGGCAGAAGGAGAAGGGGATGACAGAGGATGAGATGGTTAGATGGCATCACCAACTCAATGGACATGAGTTTGGGTAAACTCCAGGGTTGGTGTTGGACAGGGAGGCCTGGCATGCTGCAGTTCATGGGGTCACATAGAGTCGGACACGACTGAGCGACTGAAGTGAACTGAATCCAGTCTGCAGCAAAGAGAAACAGAAACTTACGAAACGACAGGTAGGAAACGTTTTATAGACTTAGTCAAACCTTACCCCTCCCCTCTTCAACTGGCTTTCATCCCTCATGTTCTCTAGATCACAGAAAGCTAACACAGTTAACTTTAAACAATTTTTATTACACAAAGGTTGTCACATAATTGGATATTTCTCTACTCTGTACACAATTGTTCTTACTCTCCACAGAAAGGCTGCTTCTTAACTTCTCATCTGGTGACAGCAAGCACTAAAATCCTGATTTTAACAGAATAGTAGTAAAAATGCCTCAGTGATTTAAGTTGAAAGCAGTACATTGGTACATGGCTCGTAAGCTCATTTATCAGGAATGTACAAATGTCTTTATTTAAAAATACAAAATAAATTATCTGTAGGCATGGACAATGACAGCAGTAAACCATTCTATATTGTCAACTGAAACCAGTAACTGATGGTTATAGTTACTTTCTTAAACATCAGCCAGCCTTTTCTTCAGTCATCTCCTTCAACTGACCTCTCCTGAAATTATTGGTAAGGAACACTGCCTTGAGCTTCCTCTCACAGTTCATTAATAATGGCAAAGCACTATTCTAGGAATTAGAACATGCCACCTCCCATACCACCTCCCATTCCACCCATGCCACCCATTCCAGGATCCTTCTCTTCTTTAGGAATTTCTGTGACTACAACTTCTGCTGTTGTTAAGAGAGAGGCCACTCCGGCAGCATCCAGTAATGCAGTTCTTACAACCTAGGGAAAAAGTTTTCATAAAATGTTACTTTTCCTTAGTTTAAAAAAAAAAAGAACAAGACAGCATTTTTAGACAGTGGTCAACTATTTACCTTAGTTGGATCAATGATTCCTTTTTCCACCATGTTCACAAAATCTCCAAGCATAGCATCATAACCAACTTCTGAAGAACTCTGCATAATTTTCTCAACTATCAATGATCCTTCAACACCTGCATTCTTAGCAATAGTCATTGCAGGAATTTTTAGTGTTTTTTTAATTATTTCTATACCTATAAAGAAAATACATTTTAGCAAATTGAGTTCTGTTCTTTCCTTTTTAAGTATTACAGCACAGTTCTACTTGTGAGAATAATGACATAGATAATTCCAACTGGGAGAACACCACAGGTCAAGTGATTCTGCCTGAGAGAGCTCTGACAACAGTGTTATTCTACTTCTGTTATTCTGGAAACTGCTTTGTGACTTCTTGTTCTATCAAGTGGGCAGCAACAATACAACTCTAACAACAGAAAGACTAAAATCAAGTTGCAAGTAAACTCATTTCTAAGGCAACTTCTTACCTGTTTTTTGATCTTCATTAGCTGGAGTTATTGCCTCCAAGGCTGGAATGCACCGAAGCAGGGCACAGCCCCCTCCCAAAACAATGCCTTCTTCAACGGCAGCTCTGGTGGCATTAAGGGCATCTGTAACTCTGTCCTTCTTTTCATTAACTTCCACATCACTTGTCCCACCAACCTAAAAATCAAAAAAGAATTCCAGTTAGTATGGCTTCTCCTAGTTTACTTGGGCTCAGAACCCAAGGAGCTTATTTACAACAATGAATCTTACCTTCAACACAGCAACACCATCTGAGAGTTTTGCCAGACGTTCATTCAGTTTTTCCTTTTCATATTCGCTAGTTGTGACGTCTAACTGCTCGATGATCTCTTGGATGCGCTTCTCAATCTGAGCCTTGTCCCCTTTTCCTTTCAAGAGCATGGCATCGTCTTTGGTCACAATGACCTCCCCAACTTTCCCTAGGTCATGAGGCTGAACATCTTCAAGATTTAGATTTAGTCCTTCTTCTCCAAATACCTATGAAAACATTTTTTAAAATGAACAAACTACAAAATAAAAAGAACAGATTACAGGCATTTTTCATTATACCAAGATCATTAACATATCCTACAAGTGTTTTGATAAGAAAAGCATCTTATAATACTGTTTCCTTGAAATCTGAAATTTCAAGACTATAGCTAGACCAAACAAAACTTGCACAGTCTTTCTTTACATTTCCACTTAACCCTCAATTAATACTAAATTTGAGAAACAAGTGAACTCAGAAAACTCATCTAAGGACATAGTTTTGGTGAAATCAAGACTAGACCCTAGGCCTAAACTCGTAAATCCTGCCTTTATCTATTTTAATACATTCCTGAAAACAAGACCACTCTTGGGCAAGACTCATGGCAAATTAAAGGGACCTTAGTGCTGTTTGACCCAAACTCTAACAGAAACACAGATCTGTGAAAATGTGAATTCTACCTATAAATTTCAGACCTGGATGTATAAATACCATTCAATAAACCAAAATCACATCTGTTTTACTTACCGCACCACCAGTAGCAATAGCCATGTCTTTAAGCTGGTTCTTTCTATTGTCACCAAAACCCGGAGCTTTGACTGCCACAACTTGAAGACCAACTTTTAGCCTGTTAAGAAGTTATTAATAAGATTTAAGTTTTATAATAATGCCAGTCTACTTCAAGTTCTAGTAACTAAGGTTACTTGGGAAACTGCACTTTCTGCTTACCTTCTCACCCTACGTTCCACTTGAAAACATGTTATAGACTGTGAAAATCAGAATTACTGTATGTTAAATTTGGGGATCATCTAATGAGCATTTACCCTTAACCATTTAATATTAGATTAAGTTGCTATTAAAGTCAGTTTGAGCAGGTTTTCTTTTCTAGTGAGGGACAGTTGATTTACAATACTATATATTTCAGGCAATTGACACATGACAAATTTTAAAGTTACAAGCTCCATTTATAGTCATTATGTATTACTGCTATATTTTGAGCAAGCAATTGTTTTTAATCCAATTCCTTTATAAACGTAAATACTGCTATCATTAAGCTTACCTTCATTTTAATCAGGTAATGAATATTTAGAATATATAATTTTTAAAATGCTCGTTTGAAACCAGATTGAAATGGAAGTAATATATAAACTTTAAAGACAGACCTGGTTTTATTAAGGAGCCAAATAAAAATAAGAAGGTTAAGCTCTGATAATATGCCAAGTAAACTGGAGATCCAACTTTACAGCAACCAGTAAAATGGCTCAATCAGAACTTTTCAGGCCTGTTATTTTTCTATTTCTGCTTCACATCCCACTATCTCTAGGGCTTTTCATAACCCCAAAAGCATATCCAGGCTATAAACATTACAGGATAAGTAAACTCATTTAGGTCAGGTCAAAATATGCAATTCTGTAATATATACCTGATAATTTCATTTGTGCATTTCCATTATAATAAAAATTGGAGAATCTCATTTCTGATACACCCCAGCTGTAGGAGTAGGAAGAACATGTGCTTTAAAAATGCCCTCCCTGATCAGGGAACTAAGATTCCACAGGCATCAAAAAAAAACACAACACCGAAACCCCCCCTTAAGAGTCTGTCTACAGCATTAACATTCTTGTCTTAAAGTAAAATGAAATACATTATAGATCTAAAAAATTAATAGACCCCAACCGGAGTACCAATTTCTCTATTTTAGACTATTCATTAACAAAATTTTTCCTTTAGAAGATTATGTAAAATGCCAACTGCTTAGACACTTAGAATGGCAGTTGTTTACCTCTTCTCATGAAAAACTGTAATTGTGAATATATCTTTTCCATAAATCTTTTTTGTAAAAAATACAAAAAGAAAAACTCAGCCATTTATCTTCAAACCAACTAAATACTTAGACTATCTTATAAAAAGGTACACAAAACATTAAGGACTCAGGGACCCTATTCAAAAAAGACAGAATCATAACTGGACTAAAGGTTCACGACACCCACCAGTATTATACAAACACAAGTGGTTCAAGGAGAATGTATAAAGATTTCAAACACCAATACAAATAATTGCCTTTCATCCAGAAATGTACACTAGATACCACTGCCTATTACCTATTCAAAACAAGGGTACTTAGAGCTTCTCCATCCACATCTTCAGCAATTATGACCAAGGGCT
Source organism: Cervus canadensis (assembly GCF_019320065.1). Classification (NCBI taxonomy): domain Eukaryota; kingdom Metazoa; phylum Chordata; class Mammalia; order Artiodactyla; family Cervidae; genus Cervus; species Cervus canadensis. The sequence goes on along the minus strand of NC_057409.1, from coordinate 47,733,934 downwards.
TCCGGTGAGCATTGGCAATTTCAAGAGCAGGAACAATGGACTGGACACTAGAAATCTTCTTTTCACTCAATAGAACATATGCATCTTGGAATTCACATTTCTGACCTGAAAAGCAAAGAACATTTCTCACCAACTTGAGGCTGTTCTGCTGAAAATAACTGCAGTTCATGCTTTTCTTTCTCATACACACACACGTTTGGAACACATGAATTTACTTTTGAGGTATGACACTGACAAATGCCCTTAGGGTGTCACATGTTAAACTACGCTTAAAAAAATATTCAGTTACCCATTTGCTCTTACCTTTTGATGTATTAATAAAGTATGGAGAAATATATCCTCTATCAAACTTCATGCCTTCAATAATTTCTAACTCATCATTCAGTGTTTTTCCATCCTATGAAAAGTCAAAGAATTTGTTATGTGAATTTCATTACACAAAGACTAGTTTCAAACCAATTAATAAGCAGTCCCCACTTCTCATAAGGAATTCAGACAGAAGTATGCAAGTATCCAGGGCATCCAACTCCACTTTTGCAAGAATATGTATCTGAACTAATTTTTTACAGCCAGAAGCCAGTACCATCTGCATCAGGATGAATTTACGACCAAAGGCACAGGTTAGTAACTCACACACACACAACAAGCACATCATTCTGCACAGGCGCCAGTGTTCCACGTGAAGGAATGAAACAGAACACACTTTTGGAAACATATGTAGATCAAATGTTTGTACTTGTGAAACTCAGATCATCAGACATCTGTTTCCATCTATCATTAAAAACAAAGGTACCTTTACTGTGATAACACCCTTTCTTCCAACTTTTTTCATGGCGTCAGAAATGATGTTGCCAATTTCTTTGTCTCCATTTGCAGAAATTGTAGCAACCTGAAATAAGCAAACTACTTTCAAATTAAAGGTAAGGCTATCTTCCTCAATCAACTCCCTTCCCTTTTCTCATTAACTTCCCAATCGACATATCCTTGGTGGGATGCTAGAGGCAGGGTGATGGTGGTGGTGAGACAGGCAGAGGGGATTTTAAAGCATAATTCTAATGAATAACTGGTCCCACTGCAATTTTTAAAAAATTTGATTATTTTATACATTATTTGTGAAAGAAACGAAATAAACACACAATTACTCTTCTAAACAAAAACAAAAAAGAGGGAATTCCCTTGTGGTCCAGTGGTTAAGACTTGGCGCTTTCACTGCAGGGGCCCAGGTTCCATCCCTGGTTGGGGAACTAGGATCCCACAAGCCAGGCAGGGTGGCAAAAAAAGAAAGAGGCTGATGACCCGGTGCCCTTTTTTCCCCTAGCAAATGTGGCAATATTAGAAAATGAAATTATTCATCTTTGATAAATGGCCAAATAATATTTTCCACACATATGAGTTTTTACACAGTCAAGCAGAACCAAAATGACAACTCATTAAGACTCAAATTATGGGGACTTCCTGGCGGTCCGGGGGTTAAGACACCATGTTCCACTGCAGACAGCACAGGTTCAATCCCTGGTAGGGGAATTTTTCAAATCTCTAGCAGTAAGAAAAATGCTTTGGAAAAAAAAAAGAAAGAAAAATGCTTCGAATGTTGGTGATTGGGTAATATTGTTATTCTGACACTGTTGTGGAATTAATTATAGGATAAAATCATGTTACTTTAAAAATCCATACCTGAGCAATCTCTTCGGGGGTTGTCACAGGTTTAGACTGCTTCTTAAGTTCAGCAATTACAGCATCAACAGCTAACATCACACCTGGTTCAAGAACATGTATTACAATGCTTATTCTCTCATGGCGCCATGCCAACTAAAGTTCTGATTCATGCTAAGTGTTTCAACGCCTTAGTGCTTCTGTACCAGGATGCTTCCTAACCACCCAGCTGGATGGCATGCACTGAAACACAAACTTTAATAAATGAAGTACCACAATGCCAAAATTATTTTTAAAAACTGCATTAAAAAAAAAGTGTACACTTTCAAGAATCTCACCATTCAACTCATTCTATGTAAATCTTTCCCAATTCAATCATTTCTTACAGGGTCATCTAGTACATTTCCCCTCCAGTGAAGGACACAAAGGACCAAAATGGATTACAGTCCCTTATATTCAACAAGTATAACTGTCAAGGATAAGGACTTTCTTGTGGTTATGCCCCTTCAAGTTTTTAACTGGCTGAAATTTCCTCATTTAATATGTAATTTATGAACAACCGCCTTTAACATTCAACATCACCACAATACGTATTTATTTATGAGAGCATGGTCTTTTCAACTGAGACCAGTGCTAGCTCTTTCCTTATTTTGAAAAATATTACTTCACAAAAATAACAGAGTGATTTGTAGTCAGAGTGACTTTCTTTGGGAAGTAACCCTTAATAACCTCAATTCATATGTGCCAAACTGCTTTTATTGCGACACATTCATTTGGATCTCAAACACTGAAATAGATGAAATGATACCTCATCCCATTTTTGGGATGCCTAACAAGTCAGTTTTCACAAATTATTCAGAGTATCTCCCTTTACTCTAACGTGCCTCCTAGTTTACATGTCCTACATGTGGATGGTAATACACCCCAGAAACACACAGGAGATCTTTAAATTGTGGCCTAACTCGCCCAAACAAGCAATAATAAACAAAATTCAGACCCATAACATAACATGTGCTGTTAAGAAGAAACTGCGTTATAAAAAATAAAAACCCTTTTATACCCTGGGTGACGTTTTCTTGCACTTACTGCTTTGGAAATACACAGTATGTGCTGCAGCTTACAATAACCTTGGTGTTGGGGAGAAGTGAGCCGGGGACAACCACACAGGGACGGGTAACTGGACACAGGGCCCAAGCATCTTGGTCACAGTCCCCGCTTTGCCACCAAGCACAATGCCCATCCCGTGGGCAGGAATTCAATCACTACTTAGGCATTTTTTTAAAAGAAGATTTAAAAAAATTTTTAGGCAACAGGAGAAACAAGAAAGTCAATTTTGATATAATTTAACAGATAACCTGACACAGTTCAAAACACTGGGGAGACAGTAGAGACACTCCTACCTCTCCTGATCTCCACGGGGTTAGCACCTTTGCTAATCTTCTCGAAGCCTTCCTTGGCGATAGAGCGGGCCAGTACAGTGGCGGTAGTGGTGCCATCCCCGGCCTCTTCGTTTGTGTTATTGGCAACATCTTGAACAAGTTTAGCGCCAATATTTTTATATTTATCTTTTAAATCAATAGACTTTGCAACAGTCACACCATCTTTTGTCACTTTGGGACTTCCCCAACTCTGTTCAATAATCACTGTCCTTCCCTATAATTGTAGAAGGAAAAAAACGACACAGATTCACACGCTAAGTACTATTTAGTTTAAAATAAAAAGAGCATTTTTCAGAATAGGCAATTATTTTAAAGCCTCAATGCAACATCTGACCATTTTTATCAGACATGCTGCATGAATCTCAAGGGCAAGTTCATCAGTGTTCTTACAGACAAAATGACTTTTTTACTGCCAGTGCATAACCTTGGACGAGATGTTATAAGAGATAAAATTTCTAGAGACTTAACCAACACTAATTTGGGAGATTATAATGAAATTCCAGGAGTCTCCACATAATTCATATTTAAGTTTTGTCCAGTACTTGCTATAATAATAATATGAAGACTTACTTTTGAACTTGTTTTAAAATTTAGTTTCTAAAATACCAACAGCAAGACAAAAACAGTGCAGCCTTCCTGAGGTGTTAAACATTACATCTTAAAATATGATGCAAACAGTACTGGTGGCTTGAACCAAAGCTGCTGCTTGTGAGGCATGCAAATGCCATTGCTTTATTCAGCTGGATCAGTTGATAATTGTACTGTCTTCAGCCTGAACGGAAGCATCTCTCCACCGAGTAGGACCCATGAAGAGGTCCCCTCAATTTACTTGTTACTCCTCATTCACCAATCTCTTCCTTAAATGAGACTTAAAAGCTCATACTTAAGATACTGTGGATGTTACATTCTTCCACCTATGCCTAGTACTAGCTACTGGGAAAGGATCCAAAATTTAACTCAAGCAGGTAAGGGAGATTAATTCTACCTTGAGTTGAATAATCCATCTTAAACTAGGAGTTACCACTTGATTACATCACACTTTGTACAAAATCGTTTCACAAATTTGGCACAAGCAGTTTATGAATACCTAAGAACTGTTTAATAGCTTGGCGTGTCATTCCTTAACAATACTATAAATTACAACAAAATAAGAATACCTTTGGCCCCATAGTAACGGCTACAGCATCGGCTAAAAGGTCTACACCTTGAAGCATTAAGGCTCGAGCATCTGCACCGAATTTTACATCTTTGGCATAAGCCCGAGTGAGATGAGGAGCCAGTGCCCTAGACACTGGCCTCATCCGGCGAAGGACTGCGGGTAAACGAAGCATTTCTGAAGGAGAAACAGACAGATCATCAGGATAACACCACCACTATCCGTAGGGTTACAACACAAATATGACACCCATGCAACAGAACGAGAAATATTAGAAGTGAGCTGCGCTGACGTCTGGCATCCACCATACCTGGGCCTCGGAACCCGCCACTGCCCCCACAACACCGGCTACTAGTGCAAGCTTTAAGAGGTCACCCCATGCCTGACCTACAGCAAATATGCACGCTCTTCTTCTTCGCCCCAGCTATTCAGTTTAGTCGGTCAGTCGTATCCGACTCTTTGCGACCCCATGAACCGCCCGCCGCACGCCAGGCCTCCCTGTCCATCACCAACTCCCGGAGTCCACCCCTACGCTAAAAACGAGTTAATATTTCACCGCTAAAATGGCCTTCAGAGCAAATCAGCTGCAAATGTCCCCTGGAAAACCAAGTCTACAGAAAAGGGGCAAGTTATAAACCCAAGTGACCAAGGGAAGGAAAATACTCCTGACGCTGCAAAAATCTGCTTACTAAAATGTGTGTTCATGTATCCACTCGGGGCTACTGTATCAGAGAAGCGGGCAAGGCCACGATGCTGGGGGCGGCGGCCGGGCCCACTCCCAGCGGCCCCACGTGTCTTTCCATCAGGACAGCCAAGCAAGGTCAAAGGTGGAGATGCCGTACCCCAGCAGTCCTCCGGGCCAAAACCCGTTCCCACGCGCTGCGACCACCCTCCCTGGCACCCTACACTCGACCACAAGCACAAGCGCCTTTCACCGGAGAATCGATGTGAATACACTCGCCCGACTCCGCGCACACTCGTGGGCAAGCCCTCCCTGCTGTGCCCGGCTGGGCGAGCGATCCACGCCGCACGTGACGGGCCCCCGCGTGCACCCACGAGGCCTGGCTTAGCGGGCCCGGGCCTGCGGCGCCCGGGAAAGCTCCTGCTCTCGCCCGCGGACCGGCTAGGCGCAGAGAGAAGGACGGCTCCAGGGTCCGAAACGCACGGGTGAGGCGGCGCGGAGCGGCCGCGTACCTGCGGGGCAGCAGCAAGACGTGCGGGCGACGAGACAGGCCGTCGGCGGCGAGTGAGGGACAGAGAGCAGGGCGCGCACGGCAATGAGCCCGTGTCCCCTCCCTCCGCCGCTCCCCCCGCCCCTCCGCAGCGCGCCTGCGGGCGGTGCCCAACCCCTTCCCGGCCGCCTGGGCCCTGCAATCTGCACGCTCCGCGCGCCAGTCCCGCCCCTCCCTACCCGCGCCGGGCCAGGCCAGCGGGTTCAGCCCTCTCTGGCCCGCTTAGGCTAGTTCCCGGGCTGCGCGCCGTTCCAGAACGTTCCGGAAAGAGCCTGGCTCTATGTGGGTCAAGGGTCAAACGCGTCATTTCCGGGAGGGGGGGCAAAGGGTTAGTACTTTCACCTATGCTGGCCGCCTAGAAAAGCCTAGAAAGAGCTGCTCTTCTCTTCCGCCTCCGGGCCCGCGCGTCAGTGGCCTGCGCAGAGCCCAGGAAACGAATAGGGGCGCGCACTGGTGCGGCCAGCCCCCTTTCGCGGGGAGGGGCTGGGCGGGAGCGAGCGCGCCTGCGCGGTGGGCAGCTTTTTCTCGCGTTCACGTGTCCGGAGGGTCCGACAGTAGGTCTCTCCTTTTGCCTGCGGCGTGAGTGCAGAGTGCGAACTGCGGCAGCCGGAGTCATGGTGAGTCCCGCGTGGGCTGAAGGCCGGCGGACCCGGGTTGGCCTGGGCTCATGGCGAGCCCGGGCGATTCCCTTTGGGCCTCGCGGGAGGAGTAGAGGTCAGAGACCCGCGCCCGCCTGGAGAGGCGAGACCCCGCGGACCCTTTCCTCCGAGTAGGGCTTTCTGCACGCGCGTGTGAGGCAGCGCGGGGTCAGGGGGCGGGAATCCCGACACACGCCTCCTGCGGGACCCTGGTGGGTGTGTAATGGTCTTGAAAAATGCGTGGCCACAGGCAGAGGACTTCAGTGTTTAATGACAATTTACAGAAAATCCTTGGAAGGATTGACCTTGGAAGAAACTAAGCTTGTCCTTGAAGCTCGTCTGCCTGCTGACCTGAGGAGCAACAACAGACCCCTAACACTCATAGGGAGTGGGAAATGAAACGCGGAATTTAGAACTGAACGTTCAGAGGTGTTTGCTTTGAATGGAAAATCTGAACATTGGCGTTATCTTTGAAAGCCACACGTGGCCTGTTTAGAATATATTGTGTTTCAAATCTAACGTTTTTCTCTCTAAAGGCAGGACAGGCATTCAGAAAGTTTCTTCCCCTCTTTGACCGAGTATTAGTTGAAAGAAGTGCAGCCGAAACTGTAACCAAAGGAGGCATTATGCTTCCAGAAAAATCACAAGGAAAAGTATTGCAAGCAACGGTGGTAGCTGTTGGATCAGGCTCTAAAGGAAAGGTAAATGCGGACTGAAATGGAACTCATTTTAATGTGAAATACGAGGGTGGGGAGGGGAGGGATCCTTGGTTATTTAAAAGATTACTCCCCAGTGGGTTCATAACTAATATGCTTTCAGCAAAAATGATTGTAGAAAAAAAAATCCCTTATTGTATATGATGGAGGGAGAGTTCCACGGCATTAAAATCAGTAGGTATAAATTTGAACTCTTAGTCTGACCTCTAACACACTGAAATTGCCCTAATCTTTTAATCCTAATCACTTTCTGTCTTGCATGTAAGACCTGGCCTTCCAGTTAGTCTACAACTGAGTGTCAACTGGAATATTGCATAAGTGCCTTGGGGTCATATATGTTCATTGCATTGTTCCAGGTCCCTCTAATAAAGTTCTAGCAAGGGGCTATCCTGGAGTTCGGAATAGGAAGATTTGGGGCACTCTACTTCAGTCCCTCTCCGTAAATCTGCTTTGGAGGAACAGAAATTGAATTGCAAAAGTAAATGAAGTATATGTTCCAAAGTCAGAAAATTAAGTTTTTACGTGTTGAAAGAAGTTAAACATGACCATTGTACATATGGTTTTAAAAACTGGTTTACCTCACTTGGTTGTGAAGTAACATATTACTTCAAGTATGTTAATATTTAACGATTGAAAAGCTTAAAGTTAGTTTTCCCAGTATAATTCTTTGACCCTTTAAACTGAAATCAGGTTTTAGTTGAAGCCTCTGTGTGTGCCTTATTTCAAAGTGTAACTCTGCAGTGATAATTTTTGAGTGAAGAACTATGACTGTATAAATTATACCACCTGACCGTCAAAGCCCTTTTTAAACATCTGATTCCAGTGTGCACAGTTGATTAATAATAAAAGCATAAATATTTGGTTTGATTAACTAAACATCTTTACTAATAAACATCCTTATTTTCTTAAGGGTGGAGAGATTCAGCCAGTTAGTGTGAAAGTTGGAGATAAAGTTCTTCTCCCAGAATATGGAGGCACCAAAGTAGTTCTAGACGACAAGGTGTGTAAACTTCATAATATTAAGGATAGGTTAAATATTTGCTATTAGTTTTCTTAACTAATGGTTTCTCTGTTTGCAGGATTATTTCTTATTTAGAGATGGTGACATTCTTGGGAAATATGTTGACTGAAATAAGTCACTATTGAAATGGCATCACTTGAAGCTGCCCATTCCACTGAAGTTCTGAAATCTTTCATCATGTAAATAATTTCCATGTTCCTCTTTTATAATAAACTAAGGATATCCAAGCTAATGACATCCAGTGTTTAAAATTTAGTTTCACTGTATTGGTATAAACATTTCCAAATAAAAATATAAATCAATGGTTAATTTTTATTTAGTGATTTAAGATGGTTCTTGGGCTTGCCTGGTGGCTCAGATGGTAAAGAATCTGCTCACAGTGCAGGGAACCCAGGTTCAATCCCTGAGTTGGTCGGTCCCCTGGACAAGGGAACGGCTACCCACACCAGTATTCTTGCCTGGAAAGTCCATGGACAGAGAAGCCTGACAGACTACAGTACGTGCGGTCGCAAAGAGTCAGACACGACTGAGCGACTGACACTTGCTTTAGGGTTCGTGGTTTATGTGGGACATATACAGGTAACCTGCAGAGAACTGGAAAATGAGGTTTTCAATCTTCATGTTGAGGCTAACTTTACTAAGTATATAGTTAATGCTGATTCAAAGCCATGGATTTTTACTAACATTCTAAAGGTGAAGACAAGTGGCAACATTCTGACTTCATATATATCAAACATTTAAGTATAGTTTTTCACTTACGCAAATCTAGTATTATGTCTTATTTCTTAAGTTATATTTTGAAAACCTTTGAACATTTTCACTACTACACAGTTCGGAAGAAATCCAAGGTAGGGTGTAATAGCTCACTGGCTGCGTACCTGTGTCCTCCAGGCTAGGCACCCAGTGACGGTTTAGCTGACACTTGAGCATTTTCTGGGTACTAGCTACTGTTGTAGGTACTTGGCATATATCACATGGCTTAATCGTTCAAGAACATATGAGTCAAGTACTAGCAGTCACGTCTTGCATATAAGGAAGGTGAGGCACAAAGGGGGTTAAGTAATAACAGGACACTGTGGCTCAGCTGGTGAAGAAGCCGCCTGCAATGCAGGAGACCTGGGTCCAATCCCTGGGTTGGGAAGCTCCCCTGGAGAAGGGAAAGGCTACCCACTCCAGTATTCTGGCCTGGAGAATTCCATGGACTGTATAGGCTATGGAGTTGCAGAGTCGGACACTGAGCAACTTTCACTTTCAGTCTACATTACATTTACATGCTGTCTAAACCGTTACGGCCTCTGCTATTTGTCAGCCCGTTCTAAGCACTTGATAGACATTTCAGATAACTGTGGAAAAGGGAAGGGGTACCTAAAAGTGTCTGACAATTAGGTTATCTAGTATACAATTTATTGATTTTAACAAAGAGGAAACAGAGAACTGGACAAATCACTTGATTTAGGAGCCAGGAGAATTAAGATTTGAACCCAAACAATCCTACACTGGAGTTGATTACCAACTCCTAATCTTGTCTGCCTCTCAGCTACCAGCTATTTTTGCCTCGCAGTCAAATTTATTCTCTAGTTTTGGTTGCTTATAAGCTAGCCTATGATAATGTCTTTTAAAAGTTGTATTCCATATCTGTCTTGTGGAATCAAAGTCTAGATTAAATTGTAAGTGATAACGGAATAATCTCAACTTTTGATAATATCCCCATCAATAAGATAGTATGTGTATTTACATTATATGTTAGTGACATTTTGCTGTATAAGGCTTTTTGTCATATTTAGGTTAAAAAAAGGAATGCGTTATTTTTACAGAACCCAACTGGGCCATCAGTTTCCTACTGTGTGCCAGGCACAGCTAATGTGCACTGCATGTTGTAACCCATAAGCACAGATTTGTTTTAGCAATGAGAGAACTCACAGAGGAAATGAAGAAACTTACTCAAGGCCATGTGGTTGGTAAACTGTAATAGGAATCCAGTCCAAGGTCTATGACTTTCCCATTCGTGATTGTTTTCCCAGGACCCAAGGAAATAAGTATGTTTTGAGATCTAAGATGAGTTTGCAAAACTTATCATTCCCTGAATTACTTGCTATCTTAGAATTTCAGGACTCTGTCCATAACCTAAATCAGAAGGATGGGAGGGTTCTTTTTGTGCCAGAGAAGTTGTCCTTGTCTAGCAGAACTGCTAAGAATCACTTTATAGATTGTGAGATTATATTAAAAGTTAAGAGGGAAAAGAATTTTGGCATGAGAAATTTGGGCCAAAAATCTGGGTATTGGGGATGTGGACCCATGTGTTTTAGAGAGGTACGTTGTCATTTACTTCTTGTTCAACAGGAAAATAGTAAGGAGAAAGGTAAAATAGGTAAAATTCTGACTGGAATTTTAGTGATGGCCTTAGCATTTTTGAGCTCTTGCCAGACACTATTCTAGTGACTTAACATAAAATCCTACTTATCTGTGTAATCATAGCAATACTGTTTGACGTTCTTTGCCTCACAGGTGAAGGATGCAGATAGGTAGAGGAACTTGCTCAATGTAACAAATTTTAAGTCATAGTTTGGAACTGAACTCAGCCTTGTCTGACTTCAAAGTCTGCATTTCACTATTCGACACAAAAAATTTTTTGAAAAATTGAGAATAAAATTACTACAGTGCTATTCTGCTGTGGAAGTTGTTACCATTATCAAGATTATGATTTTTTTTCCTCTATTGCTCCAGAAACTGCTTTACAGAAAGTTCTTATTTTTTAAAATTGACATTATAAAATAACGTATTTTTTCATTTTTTTATTGTAGTGAGAACACTTAGTATGAAGTACACCTTCTTAACAGATTTTTAAGTGTACATTATAATATTGAATAAATGAAACTTTTATGCCCATTGATTAAAAACTCCCCATTTTCCCCTCCCCCTAGTCCCTGGCAACCACTGTTCTATTCTCTGCTTCTACAGCTATTTTAGATACTTCATGTGTGTGGAATACAGTATTTTGTCCTATGATTGGCTTATTTGACTTAGCTTATTGTCCTCAAGGTTCTTTCCATGTTGTCAGATATTTAAAGCTGAATAATAATTCCATTGTATGCAACACCACGTTTTCTCCATTCATACAATAGATGGACATTGAGGCTTCCACAGCTTGGCTATTGTAAACACTGTTACAATTCAGATGAGAGTGCCAATATATCTCTTTGAGATCCTGATTTCAGTTCTTTTAGAAAAATACTCAGAAGTGGGGTTTCTGAATAGAACTATGGTAGTTCTATTTTTAACTTTTTGAGGATCCTCCAAACTGCCACAGTTGGGCACACCATTCTGGTTTACCACCAACATGGATCATAAGGTTTTAGGGGTGTGAATTTATCACATTTGTTTCCTAATTTGATGTGCAGTTTTTGTTTCTAATTAAATCTCATTCTTCTAGTACATTTTTTTTTTGAAATATAATTCATTGATCCGTTTAGTGTACAGTATATGTGTCTGACTTTTTTTTAACCAATGGTTAACTTTATTGGATTACCCACTCTTCCCCAGCACCACTCCTCTGCCCCCAAATTTGAGATGTCACCTTTATCATACATTAAATTTTTAAATAAACGTATTCCTGGATTTTACAGTCTGATCCATTGATCTCTCTATCCCATCACAGTGTTTTCAATAGAAACTTATGTATTTGTCTGGTCCCTGATAGGGCAGTTCCTCCCTGTATTCCCAATAGTGCACCTACCTGGCTGGGAGCATTTTTAAGCTTCTGGGTAAGGGCTGCCAGATTGCTCTCCAGCATGATACCAGGTCAGGCGTCTTCCAGCAAGTTAATTGCCCTTTTCTCTGCACCCACACCAAAATGGACTTTAGAACTTTTTATTTACGTGAAGTCTATTTAAATGTCTTTTTTTTTTTTTTTAAACCCTTAAAACAGTCTGTATGAGAGAGCTCAATCAAACCTAGGCGCTGGATCCTGTGTTGCTTACATAGTCAGTCAGTTCAGTCACTCAGTCGTGTCCAACTCTTTGCGACCCCATGAACCTGGCAGCATGCCAGGCCTCCCTGTCCATCACCAACTCCCAGAGTTTACCCAAACCCATGTCCATCGATGACATGGAGACATGGATGACAGAGTCAGTGATGCCATCCAACCATCTCATCCTCTGTTGTCCCCTTCTCCTGCCCTCAATCTTTCCCAGCATCAGGGTCTTTTCAAATGAGTCAGCTCTTCGCATCAGGTGGCCAAAGGATTGGAGTTTCAGCTTCAGCATCATTCCTTCCAATGAACACCCAGGACTGATCTTTAGGATGGACTGCAGTCCCTTGCAGTCCAAGGGACTCTCAAGAGACTTCTCCAACACCACAGTTCAGTTCACAGTTCATGTCACATCCATACATGACCACTGGAAAAACCATAGCCTTGACCAGATGGACCTTTGTTGACAAAGTAATGTCTCTGCTTTTTAATGTGCTGTCTAGGTTGGTCATAACTTTCCTTCCAAGGAGTAAGCGTCTTTTAATTTCATGGCTGCAGTCACCATCTGCAGTGATTTTGGAGCCCAGAAAATAGTAGTTATGTGATATTTGACAAATCATCTCAACCTGTCTGGGTTTAAGAATTAACTTTAAAAAAAAAGGGGGGGGGCACTAGATGTTCCTTAACATTTTGAGTCAAGCCTGATTTTTTTTTTCCTTAAACTTTAATTGTATTAATATTTAAAACTAGATATTGTGTTTGTGGGCTTCCCAGGTGTCTCAGTGGTAAAGAATCTGCTTGCCAATGCAAGAGATGTGGGTTTGATCCCTAGGTGGGAGAGATCCCCTGGAGAAGAAAATGGCAACCCACTCCAGTATTCTTGCTCAGATAATCTCATGGACAGAGGAGCCTGGAGGGTTACAGCCCAGGGTTCACAAGAGTCAGACACGACTGAAGTGACTGACCATGTACACATGCGATGTGTATGTAGGTAAAAATTCAAAAGGATGTACACTGAAAAGAGTCCTTCCCACCCCTGTGCCCTAGCCACCTGGTTCCATCCCTGGAGGCACTGTGTTACAGTTTATATTCTTTCTTTCAGGGGTGTTTTATGTATACATATGTATTTGTGTGTATATACATATGTATCTTGTGCATATGAATATATATATACTTTTCAAAAGTAAAATATTCTGTACACACCAATTGGCACCTTGCTTTTTATTTTTTTTGTATTAACAATTTTCTTTGGAATTAATCTATAAGGTACATATAAAAGTTTCATTCTCCTTATAGCTGTATGATGGTTCATTATATGGATGAACCAAAATTTAAGCATTTCCTATTGACTGATATTTAAATTCTAAACTTATGCTACTAGAAATGCTTCTGAAATAAATAAAATTTTCCATAGATTTTATATCTTTAAGATAAACTGCTGGGCATGAAATTGCTATGTCAAAGGGTCATTGTTACTTAGTTGCTAAGTTGTATCTGACTCTTTTGCAACCCCATGAACTACACAGCCTGCCAGTCTCCTCTGTTCATGGGATTTTCTAGGCAAGAATACTGGAGTGGGTTGTCATTCACTTCTCCAGGGGATCTTCCTGATGCAGTTCTTGAACCTGTTCTTCTGCATTGGCAGGCAGATTCTTTACTATTGAGCGGCCTGGGAAGCCCATGTCAACAGTTATGTGAACCTTAATCATATATGCACACTTACACACAAACATCTTCAAGTTGCCCTTCAGAGAAGTTCTACTGATTAATAATCTTACCAGCAATGTATGAGATTGCTGATTTCCTCCCACTCTCAATAATATAGGATGTTATGAAGTTTTTATTTTTCCAAACAAATCATTTTAATTTATCTTTATGGATAAGGGCGAGGATCTCACGTGTTTAAGAGCCATCTCTATTTTCTTCCTGTTAACTGACTATTCCTATTGACTGTTAATATCTGCTGCTCACTTTCCTACTGGGTAACTGGCTTTTTATGATTTGATATCCTTATCATTCAGGAAAATTGGTTCTTTGTGATAAGTTTTTTCCTCCAGTTAATAATTTGATTTTTTTTTTATGCTTTGAATTTGCAGGAAGTCACTTTGGTATAGCTGAATAAATAAATTTTTCCATTATAGCTTCTAGTTATTATTTCAAACTCTGAAAAGTCTCCAGTAGAAGGTTCTTCCATAGTTTCTTTAAGTATTTTTATGGTTTTTGGTTTTTGTATTTTTTCAATCTTATCTGGAGATTTTCCTGTTATAAGAGATAAGGAATGGATCCAAACCCTCTTTCTTCTTACAAGTTAAGCCTGGTTCTTTAAGACATTAAAATTTAGCCAAACTCTTAAAAACCACTTTTCAGTCTCATTTTGCCTAGAGGTTTGACTTAGAAAAAAATCAGTAGGTACTTACTTATCTGACTTATTTCAAAAGACCAATTTATTATAGTATTTTTAAGTCATTAATTTAATTTTTTTTTAATTTGAAATTTATTTGGCTGTACTGGGTCTTAGTTGCAAGTGCAAAGTCTTAGTTGTGTCATGTGGGATCTAGTTCCCTGACCAGGGATCAAACCCAGGCCCCCGGCATTGAGACTGCAGTCTAAGCCACTGGACCACTAGGGAACTCCCCATTCATTTTTTTGAACATGTGTCAGGCACTGTCTTAGGCACTAGAGATACAGGGATGAATAAAATCAGTTCAGTTCAGTCACTCAGTCATGTCCGACTCTTTGCCACCCCATGGACTGCAGCACGCCAGGCTTCCCTGTCCATCCCCAGCTCTCGGAGCTTACTCAAACTCATGTCCATTGAGTCAGTGATGCCATCCAATCATCTCATTCTCTGTTGTCCCCTTCTCCTGCCTTCAACCTTTCCCAGCATCAGGGTCTTTTCAAATGAGTCACTTCTTCACATCAAGTGGCAAAAGTATTGGAGTTTCAGCTTCGGCCTCAATCCTTCTAATGAATATTCAGGACTGATTTCCTTTAGGATGGACTGGTTGGATCTCCTTGCAGTCCAAGGGACTCTCAAGAGTGTTCTCTAACACCATAGTTCGAAAGCGTCAATTCTTCTGCGCTCAGCTTTCTTTATAGTCCAACTCTCACATCCATACATCACTACTGGAAAAACCATAGCTTTGACTAGACAAAGCTTTGAAGGACCTTTGTTGGCAAAGTAATGTCTCTGCTTTTTAATATGCTGCCTAGGTTGGTCATAGCTTTTCTTCCAAGGAGCTAGCATCTTTTAATTTCATGGCTGTAGTCACCATCTGCAGTGATTTTGGAGTCCCCCAAAATAAAGGCTGTCACTGTTTCTACTGTTTCCCCATCTAATTGCCTTGAAGTGATGGGACCGGATGCCATGATGGTAGTTTTCTGAATGGTTTTTTTTTTTTTAGTCTTCTGAATGTTGAGCTTTAAGCCAACTTTTCACTCTCCTCTTTCACTTTCATCAAGAGGCTCTTTAGTTCTTCTTCACTTTCTGCCATAAGCGTGGTGTCAACTGCATATCTGAGGTTATTCATATTTCTCCCTGCAATCTTGAGTCCAGCTTGTGCTTCATCCAGCCCAGCGTTTCTCATGATGTAATCTGCAAAGAAATTAAATAAGCAGGGTGACAATATACAGCCTTGATGTACTTCTTTTCCTATTTGGAACCAGTCTGTTGTTCCATGTCCAGTTCTGTTTCTTCCTGATCTGCATAGAGATTTCTCAAGAGGCAGGTCAGGTGGTCTGGTATTTCCATCTCTTTAAGAATCTTCCAGAGTTTCTTGTGAATAAAATGGGCAGAAGTAAACAACTAAACTAATAGCATAATTTTAGAGACTGATGTCATCTAGAAAATAAAGGTAGAAAATGCCCCTAACTTCATGAAAGACATTAGGTGCCCTATTGAAAAAAGGAAATAATTATCTGTTGTGACTTATCTCTTCTGATCATATCTTCCCTTCCTGAAGATTCTGGAACTATTGTATTAGTTATCTATTGCTGCTTAACAAATAATCCCAAACTTACTGGCTTAAAACAACAATATCTCACACAGTATCTGGACATCAGAAATTTGGGATCTGCTTATCCCAAATTTTATGAGGCTACTGTCAGCCAAAGGTTTGACTGGGATCTGCAAGTTATACTTCCAAGATGATTACTCTTGCTGGGAAGTTGATGCTTAGTTTTGGCGGGAGCTTCAGGGGATCCCTTGTGGGCAACTTGCGGACCCTCACACATGGCAGTGTCTTAGCTTACCTGAGGGAGGTGAGCTGAGAGAGCAAGGCCCAAGCCACGGTGTCTCTTACGGCCTAACATCAGGAGTCACACAACATCGTTTTCAGTGTCCTGTTTTGACTAAACAGGCCCGCCCTATTCAGTGTGTGAGAGAACCAGAGGTGTACTTCATTTGGTTCTCTCTCACACTGAGGAGATGATAGTCACTGGGGGACAGCTTGGCAACTGGCTACCACAGTCACTAATTGGTCAAATATTCTAGAGGTAAAAATGAAGTGCTGTGGGAGCTGAGTATCTCACTCATTTGTAGTCAAAATTGTCTTGTTTGAACTTTATAAATTCAAAAAGTTTTGTCTATAACTTTTATAAAGAGAAATTAATTTTCAGATAATATGTTAAAAATGTACAAAACTACACACACAACTACTTTTTGTTCAGCTGTGAACATACATCTCCATACTTCACTGCTGCTTCAGTTTTGCTTCGCCTGGAAGGAAACTGCCTCCATGAAATCCCCTCAATAAATGCTACTTCATGGCACATTTCAAGTACTTCATGCACCCGTGAGTGCATCAGCTCTGCTCTTAGGCTGGCTTCCTTCAGGTCAAGACAGTTGATGCAGCCCCAGACTTGACAAGGTTCAGTGGCACAAAAAAGGGACCATCTCTTTTACTGTCTCCTCAAGAGCAAGAAAACCTTTCCCCAAAGTGCTCCATCAGGTATCTTTTCATATCTCCTTAGGCTAAAATGGAGTCAAATGCTCACCCTTTACCCATTGGCTTAGGCCAATAAGGATTTATCCCTTAGCTAAAGATGGGTTTACCTTTCCCTGCTCAAACTGGGAGAGATGGATACCAAGCAAGAGGAAAGTCTCTTTGCAAAGAGCTTATGTCAAGGAGTGTGGATAACAAATAGGCAACCATCAACCAAAGACATTTTGTCTGTAGTATAGTAATTTACATATCCTCCTTTCCTATTCATTTTTAAACTTTCTGAAGAAAGGAGCTTATACATCTTATTCATGGTTCTCAGCTGTTGCTCAGTGCCTAAACACAATGGGCATTCACTATTTTACTTGGATTTTAAAACTCCCCTAGGCGGATTTCATATTGGATAGATGGTTTTGAAATTACTTATGATTTGTTGGACTTATGGAGTATTTTCTTCTAAAACTTTTGAGAGTCTTTAATTAATTTTTGCTGCACTGGGTCTTCATTGCCGCAGACGAGCTTTCTCTAGTTGCGGAGAGCTTCTAGTCACGAGCTTCTCACTGCAGTGGCTTCTCCTGTTGCAAAGTACAGGCTCTAGGGAGCCTGAGCTTCAGCAGTTTCGGCTCGTGTGATCTAGAGCACAGGCTCAGTATTTGTGTTCCACGGGCTTGGTTGCTCCATGGCATGTGAGATCTTCGGAGACCATGGATCAAACCCACGTTCCCTGCATTGCAAGGTGGATTCTTAACCACTGGACCACCAGGGAAGCCTCCAAAAGATCATACTCTTATGAGGCAGAAGGTTTCATTACCCCCTCCCTCCACACACACACCCTTTTATTTGACAAACTGTTCAAAGTCTTACAGTCAACAAGGAAGAGAATTTAGATTTCTTGAATCTCAGTCCAGAGTTCTTTTCATTTGTCTATCTTACCTTTAAAAAAAAAGCTACTTCTTTAACCAAAATATTCAAGTAACCTATTTTTACATGTTACTGTTATTACTGATCATGCTCTTTTCTTCTTCCCCCCACTCCCTAAATTAATTGTGGTTATAGAATTATTGTTGTTTGGAGGGCTGCAGGCTTCCAATCTGCAGACTGACAGATTAAATGTCAGATTAAAATGTGAAGGTTAAGAGCTAGAAACATTTCAACCATAAAGACCAAGGTTCTTCCTGTAAACAAGGCCAGAATTGACATCACAATGTAACATAATTAGACTTTTCAAAGAGATGATTATGTATTTTGTTCCTGAATTTAACACCTACTTACCCCCTTTTTCTTTTGTTCTTTTCAGATGGATTGAAACAGTATTTAAGTATTACTAACTCTGGACTTAAGAGAACATTAAGATGAGCCCCTTCAACTATAAATAACTGATATTTACAGCTCAGGGACTACCACACAATCCGGGAAATTATAACCGAATCCTTGGAGTAAGGAAGGTTAGGTTGTCCACAGACCTAAGAATCTGCTCTCTACAGATCCACCCATGTCTCTCTTAGGGTGGCAACATTTAGGGGCTGCTTGTCTTAGATTCTCACTGCATTTATTAAGAGAACTGGTGATTTGCACGGCTGTCTCCGTTGCTAGACTCTAATCAACTTATCGTTAAGGATGGGGCCTTTTTACACTTTGACCTCCGTGCCAAACACACAGTGGGGCGTAATAAACACTTGTTGGATGAATAAATTTTTTGCACTTGTAAGTTAGTGATGGAATTATCCTTTCTCTTGAAAAGTTACCAGTCTCTACGTCTTCCAGAAAGAAGAAATCTTTATTTAAAGGCAAACAGACTTCCCATATTAAATGCTTCTGAACGAAATTCCAAGTCAGGACAGTTATTCAGCTTTGCGCTCATTTTAACCACCCTCTCATCCACTCCTGGCTTCCATCTTTGGAGCCTCTGTTACATGTCTCAGCATTCTTAATACACCTTTACGTGTACTTGATGGGATACCTGATGCTTTTCTCTCTTGGAAATTACCCTACTATATGCACTGTTTACTCATTTAACTGTCTTCCCATTTGATAACCTAAGGCCTCCCTCACCCCAGATCAAACATTTTAAGATTTCCAAGCAGGAACCAAAAAAAAAAGTTTGCCAATACGTCTGTGATTCCATGATTTAAGAGAAAACTTAGAACTTGCAACAAAGGAAAACTGAAATCCTGGGATGTACAACACCCCCCGTCAATGAAGGGGCATTCATGTTCTCCTCCTGCTTCTGACTTGCAAAAAATACAAGCTAATTTTGTCTGCTTAACACACAATACCCGATGTCCCCTCTACCCCAGATAATTGGCATTTGGGTCTCTTATCTACACAAACTTGTCATTGAAAGATCCTTGGCTTTAAAGTTAGCGGATGGCGGCAATACCGTTTTACACTCTAAACCTAAGTCTGACTTGAAATTGGTCGATTTCATGCAGGGTCTGTGTAATTTTCCAAGACTGCTGACCTGTTTTTCACTTTGCACGTCTAGGCACATTTCGGGACAGACTTATGCTTCTCTAGGTATTGGCTTGCACAACCGACAACTGAAACGGTTGCCATTGTGCAAGCTCCGTCCTTACAGTTAACTAACATAAGCCCAAGGAGATGCGCGACGCGTTACGCCGAATTTGCACATTCCCACTTGGGGACGGTGGCTGTCTGCGCTGGCCGGCGGAATCCCCTTCGCTACTCTAGCCCTTGGCAGCCGGTCTCTCCCTCCCTCCCTCCACTTCGCCGCCTGCGAGTCGTCGGCTGTTCCTTCTCTCGGCCCCCTCCCTCCGTCAGCCGGCCCTTTCGGGGACTCCTCCGGTTCCTCCCGCCCTGCCCCGCGCGGGCTCCGGCTGTGCCGTCAGCAGTCGCCCCTCCCCGGCGCCCGGGTCGGGACGCCGCTCCGCCCCGCCCCCCGCGCAGGCAGCCGTCCCCTACATCCGGGTACCGACTCCAGCCGCCCAGACTCTGGCACTATGGTCATGGCGGAGGGGACGGCTGTGCTGAGGCGGAACAGGCCGGGTACCAAGGCTCAGGTACTATCTCTGCACCTTTGGTGGAGGGGGAGGGCGCTCTTGGTGCCCAGCAGAGTCGCTCTTTGAAGTGGATACTTCTGAGAGGAGGACGGGCCGGGGCGACCGGCGGACTGGCGGGGGCACTGGTGCCCGGCCTGCTCTTCCGGAGCCTCAGCCCCTCGGTTTGGCTGAGGCGGCGGCGGCCCGCGAGGCCTGCGGAGCTCCGACTGGAGGGTGGGCGTGAGGGGCGCGTGGGGGCGGCCGAGACCGGGGCTGGAAAGCCTGTTAGCAGCGACTGCTTGTTCTCGCTTTTTGCCTGATCTCCAGTGACCAGTGGCTGAGGGGCGCGGCCGGCCAGGTGGAGACCCCTGAGGTTCCGTGAGGGCCGGGGCTTCTAGGGTGGGAGGGGTGTAAACAGCCAACCTTGTCTTGGCTTCCAGTTCCTATCTGGCTTGTGACCTGCCCGACTCCTGACATCCAGCTTGTCTAGCCGGATCCGGGAGTCGATAATTTACTTAATCCTCCTCCTCCTGCTGTTTGCTTTTGACCACTTCTCGCTCTAGCTGTTCTCTGGTCCAGCAAGTTTTCATCATCAGGCTGGGACTTGCTAGATGTCATTCCTTGTGAATTTCTTTGTTATTATGTGTGAAGCATAAGGAAGGAACTGATTATAATTTTATCAACTTTTAGTAGGGCAGTACTTGGGGTGAGTTGGTCCTTATGTCAGTATTGATTCTTGGAATTTGCAAAAGACGGAGTGCTTTTCACATTCTTTAAAAAAATCAAATAGGGTAGTTAGACCTCATCTGATCAACCTGCCAAGTGAAATGGCTTGCAATTGGGTACATGCTCCAAAGTCAGAAGAGATGTTATTATGTGATTTTAAAGAAAAAGAGGTTAAGTGTATGTGTGGGGTGGCGAGCAGGGTAGGAGACCAGATGCAATCTTGGAGCTACTCTACCACCTTATGCTAGAGAATAGATTTTTAATGCCTTGCACAGAATTTGGGAAAGGGTGTGCTTTCAAAGGAAACTTTTAGACCCAGGCACCTTCCCAGATCCATGTTACAGATAAGGAAACTGAAGCCCAGAAATTAGACTGCTTTTGCTAAAGGTTACAGTCTTCATATTCGATTCGTACTTAGTTCACTAGTGACCTTTTATTTTTCATAAATTGCTTCTAATACTGAATTTTAGAGAGTTCAGTTTGAAAACCTTTTGTTTTTATAGTCATGTTTTATTGTGTCAGTTTTATTGGCAGTTTTATAGTCATTCTACTTAGAATTTGCATATTATTTATGCTTTTTACTGTTTCCAAAATTTCTTTCTTTATAAATGATCTTTTCTCAGATGCTGTTAATTATTCTGTGGAAACATTATTTCTGATCCTTTTAAATGATCAACTTTTATATTTTTGTATTTAGAAGTGAATTTTTTGTACTCACATAAGAATCATCCATTTTTACTGATTCAAAAGTTCTTAATTTTGAAAGGTTAGAGAATCATAGATTTTAATTCAGTATTGTAACACACCTATTTGCTATGTTATGAGTAAGTCACATATAGAAAGCTCCTTGGCTTTTTCCCACATAGTCATAGATCAAAGTTGTTAAATAAAATGTAATAGAAAAGGTTAGGATTTTTAAAAAAGGACTACTTAAGCAGCATTCTGCCTATCCTTTGTATATCACACTGATTTCCTTCAGTGAAATGGGTCTACTCTAAAATGATATATTTAGAATTAGAGTAGATAGAGTATCTTTCTACTTTTTTTTTTAGTTGGTTAGGTTGGGTTATAGGCACATAGTTGTTTTTCAATAAATGTTTTACTGAATTAGATGAGAATGTTCATTAAGCTGGATTTTTGGCTCTTTTAAGTGTTTTAGGTATGAGGCAAACATTTAATTCTCAATTAACTTTTTACATCTTTACATCGTTTCTGTGTTTTACTATATGTGTTTTCTAATATTTTAAAAACAGAATACAAACTTTTTGATTTTTTTAAAAAATGAAAAAATTTGCAAAGTGTGTTAATAGAAACATTTTTCACTACAAATCAGGGAGAATTTTAAAACTACTTTCTAATAATATGTAGATAATATCTAGCAAGAGACATCCTAAAACAATTTCCAGAAAGTTGTTTTTATTTCTTGACTTTTAAAATAAATTTAGTTCATTTTCATACAGAATAGGAAAAATATTCAGAATAGAAAAAGAAAAGATATGAAATGTTTAAGAAACTTAAATGGTATACCATACCCATCACGTACTCTCAGAACTAAGACATTACTAATATAGTTAAATCCTTCTGTATCACATTCTTCTGTCTTCTACCCACTCCTGGTCAGTAATGGTGATTATCATTCCTTTTTTTTTTCTTTAAACTTTTTACTGTTACATGCATTATATTTATAAATATGTTTTGCAATTAAATTTTTATTAATGTGGTACCAAACACTGTATTCTTCAGGTTGCTCCAATTTTTAGAGACTTACTCACATTGACTTGATGCAGGGTTGTAGATTTTTGGTTTACTACTACCTTTTCCCAGACATTTATTGAGTACCTACAATGTGTCAGGCATTAAGCGCCTACAGAAGATAGATAGGTAAACTGCTGAAAAAGCCGTCAGATGGAAAGAGTCTTAACACTAGTGAATGTCTGTGAACTGGGCTATCTGTAGAGCAGTTCAGAACCAGTACAAGGTGACCCATAAAAATATCCCCCTTAAAAGAAGATTGTGTGAATTTTCCTGGTAGTCCAGTGGTTAAGAATCTGGCTGCCGGGCTTCCCTGGTGTCTCAGTGGTGAAGGGTCCACTTGCTAATAAATGGAGGAGACACAGATTCCATCCTGGATTCAGGAGAATCCCACATGCTTAAGAGCAACTAAGCCCACATGCCACAACTATGGAACCTGTGTGCTAGAGGCCCAGGATCTGCAACTCCTGAACTCACCTGTGGCAACTACTGAAACCCGTGCTCCTTGGAGCCCATGCTCTGCAACAAGAGAAGCCACAGCAGTGAGAAGCCTGCACACCGTCACTAGAGAGTAGCCCCTGCTTAGAAACAGCCTGAGAGCAGCAGCGAAGACCCAGCACAACCAAAACATAAACAAATGTTTTAAAAAGTAGCTTGTTCTTGTTAAATGATTCGTTTTTGATGGTGCTCACATTTTGATTTAGAAATTTAAAACATCCTTTGCAATTAGAACTGTAATTTATAATATCTGTCTTAAATAATACTTAATGGAGTAGTAACTGCTGCTTATTCTAGCTATTCTCTTTGGGTAAAAGCTGATGAATTTTTTTTACTGCCTGGACTTTTTTTTCATTAGAAGTTTTGGAAAAATATTTAACCATCACAAACAAAATTGTGCTGGACTTATCAATTAATAACACATGAAAGGTTTATGAGAGCCATATTTGAAGGATCTATGGTTGAGAAAACTGTAACTTAGAGTTCAGTTAAATAAAATCTTGGTGTTCATTTAAAACATTGAATAAAGTGTGTTTAATTTACTTACTAATAATCACATTGTTTAAAATAGGAGAACTTTTCTTCTCCCCTGATATAACTTTGGATCTTTGTTAGGAATTGAAGTTAATCATAATAGTATTGCATCTTCTTTGTAACTTTGTATATGCTTTAACCGTGACATTTTTTCTTACAGGATTTCTATAATTGGCCTGATGAATCCTTTGATGAAATGGACAGTACCCTTGCTGTTCAGCAGGTAATGATAATAGTTTCTTTTGCAACTCCAGTAACCTGAGCATTGTATCTCCTTTGGCACAGTTAAGTATTCCTGTATCTTTTAGCACAAACCAGAATCCCTGGAATTATTGGGATGCCTGCTTAAAACTTTTATGAAACCTCATTTTGTTTTAAGATGGCATATTAAACTATCATCAAACTTAAATACATTTTATTATCTATTAATATATACCAAATTAAGGTATAAAATTTGATTTTAGAATGAATTTAATTCACAAATAATTGAATGCTTAAGTGGAATAATGTGAGTATAAAGAAGTAGCATACTCATTATTCATTTGGTGATTGAACATTAGAGAACATGCTTGGCTTGCAGGATCTTAGTTCCCTGACCAGGGATTGAACCTTGGGCCCTGGTAGTAAGACCACCAAGTCCTAACCACCAAGTCCTAACCTCTCACCAGGGGACTGCCAGGGAATTCCCATAGTTACTACTACTTCTTTTGTCTCCCTCCAATATATTTGAAAGTTTGTTTCCACTACCAAATAGCTCCCTAAGATAAGACTGTGATTATTGAGGGGGTGATAGCATGTTTGGTTTGAAAAACCCCTCAGGAGATTTTTAAGCATTTTTACTGAGAACCATATTGTATACTATGTTGAGTTTTAAAAAAAAAAAAAAAAGTGGTTCTTCCCAAATGAATAAAATCTGGAAACTGGGAGAAAAAAGTTTCTATAGCTAATTCTTAAAAATCACATTAAAGGGTTAATAAAAGGATGACTGAAATTGGCTGTGCTAGTATATTAGTCAAGGCTGTTTGATTTTGATAGCTAGATAGTTAAAGTAGATAGCTATTTGGATTTATTGTGTTGTTTAAAAATATTGGAAAACAAAATAAAAACACAGTTGAATTCTTTGAGCAGTAAAAATTTGTCAGGGATTTCCCTGGTGATCTAGTGGTTAGGATTCTGCTTCCACTGCAGAGGGCATGGGTTTGATCCCTAGTCAGGGAACTAAGATCTTGAGAGCCGTGCTGTGAAGCCCCTGGCCCCAAACATTTAATAATCTTAACAGAAACATTAAAAACCTTTAGAATGGATCCAGTATAGTGTTTAGATACTTAGCACAGGGAATAGAAGAGTACTGATGATTGAAGGGCTTTGCTCATTGCCTTTTAAGAATGTATTGTTTAAAAAAAAAAAAATGTATTGTTCGATGAACAAATATTTAATAGGTTAGTAAAGAGGCCTTGTGGAAGATTTAGAAATAAAATCTGGAGTTCTGTGCATGGAAATTGGCGAAAATTAAGAGGAAAAATGTGCAGATATTTTTCTCTTTAAAAGTAGAGTTTTGTTCTGATGCTATGCTGAATTTGCTTATTAGTCCTAATAGCAATTTTTTTGTGAAATCTTTTGGGTTTCTACATATGAGATTATTTCATTTGAAAACTGCTTGTTCCTTTCCAATATAGATGCCTTTTATTTCTTTTTCTTGCCTAATTACTCTGGCTGGAATTTCAAATACTGTTTTGAATGGAAGTGGCAACAGCAGGCATCCTTATCTTATTTCTGATCTTAATGGAAAGCTTTCAGTCTCTTCCACATTAAGTATGATGTTTGCTGTGTGTTTTCATATTTGGCCTTCATTATGTTGAGTTAGTTTCATCTTATTTTAAGTTTGTTAGTGTTTTTATCTTAAAAAGATGTTGAATTTTGTCAAATGCCTTTTCTGCACCAATTGAGATCATTGTGTTGTGTTTCCCCCCCTCCATTCTGTTAACATGGTGTGTTGTATTGATCAGTTTTTGTATGTTGAACCATCCTTCCATTCAAGGAATAAATCTCATTTGATTATGGTGTATAATCGTTTGAATTTGCTGCTGAATTTGCTAGGATTTTTGCATCAGTGTTCACAAGGGATATTGTTATTTTAGTTTTCTTAGGGTATCTTAATTTGGCTTTGGTATCAGGAATGCTGCTGTAATGGAGTTAGGAAGTATGCTGTTGTCTTCAATTTTTTTTGAAAGACTTTGAGAAGGATTGGTGTTAGTTCTTTTAATATTTAGTAAAATTCACCAGTGAAGCTGTTAGGTCCAGGGCTTTTCTTTGGTTGCACAACACGGTAAATACAAGAAAGCCATAGAACTGTATACTTAAAAATGACTATCCTTTCCACATTGAATGGTTTTTGACACTCTTGTCAAAAATAATTTAACTTTACATGAGGGTTTATTTCTAGTTCTTCTGTTCAGTTCCATTGGTCTATAAGTCTATGCTTATGTCAGTACTAGACTTTTTTTTTAATGGCAACACCTACTTTAACTTAGGCTGCACCGGGTCTTTGTTGCGGCTCACAGGATCTTGTTTGCAGTATGCACAATAGTTAGGGCGTGAGAACTCTTAGTTGCGGCATGTGGGATCTAGTTCTCTGGTCAGGGATGGAACTTGGTTCCCCTGCACTGGGAGAGCAGAGTCTTAGCCACTGGATCTCTAGGGAAGTCCACTGTTTTGATTATTGTAGCTTTGTAGTAAGTCTTGAAATTGGGAAGTATGCATCCTTCAATTTATGTTTTCAAGATTCTTTGACTCTTTGGTGCCCCTTGGAATTACATATAAATTTGAGAATCAGCTTTTCCATTCTTGTGGAAAGACCTGGAATTCTGGTAGAGATTGCACAGAATCTGTAGATTGCTTTAGGTAATATTGATAACAATATTAAGTCTACCTATAGATGTAAGATAGCTTTCATTTAGGTCTAATTTTAACAATGTTTTGTAATTTTCAGTATGCAAGTATTTAATCTTCTGATTTAAATTAGTTCTTTCATATTTTATTCTTTCAAGTACTGTTGTAGATAGAGTTGCTTTCTTTTTTTCCTCTTATTTTTTATTGAAGTAAATAGTTGATTTACAATGTTCAGGGGTACAACAAAGTGATTCAGTCATATGTGGGTGTGGATATATATAGGAGTTGCTTTCTTTTTTTTTTCTTTCTTTTAATTTTATTTATTTTTCCTGTGCTGGGTCTCCTTTGCCGGGTGGGCCTTTTCTGTAGCTGCAGAGAGTGGGGGTGGTTGCTATGCATGGGCTTCTCTTGCTGTGGCTTCTCTTGCTGTGGAGCACAGGCTTTTAAGGTACTCGGCTTCAGTACTTGCTGCATGAGGGCTGAGTAGTTGTGGTTCAGTCGTTCCACAGCATGTGGAATCTTCCCAGATCAGGGATCGAACCTGTGTCTCCTGCATTGGCGGGCAGATTCTTTACCACTGAGCCATCTGGGAAGCTCCAGGAGCTGCTTTCTTTTTTTTTTTTTTTTTGGAGCTGCTTTCTTAATTTTCTTTTTGAATTGTTCATTGAAGGTATACGCAACTGATATATATTTTGTTGTCGACGTTGTTGTTGTTTTTGGTTGCTCTGGGTCTTTGTTGCAACATGCAGGCTTTCTCTGAGTTAATAATGCATGCTCGGTAATTGTGGTGCATGGGCTTAGTTGTTCCAAGGCATATGGACTCTTTCTGGACTGGGGCTGGAACCCATGTCCCCTGCATTGACAGGTGCATTCCTATCCACTATACCACCAGGGAAGTCTGAAACACAACTTATTTTTTATATTGATCTTGTATTCTGCTACTTCGTTGAATTCATTTATTAGCTTTATGAGCTTTCCTGTGGATTCTTTGGGGTTTCTGTGTATAGGATCATGTCATCTGTGCCTTTTATTTATTTATTTATTTTCTGTTTAATTTTTCTGGCTAGAATTTAAGTACAGTGTTGAATAACAATGGTGAAAGCAGGCATTCTTGTCTCATTTCTGGATTTTTTTTTTTGGCCTTGTGGGATCTTAGTTCCCTGACCAGGGATTGAACTCTGTCCCTCAGCAGTGAAAGTGTGTAGTGTCCTAACCACTGGACTACCTAGGAATTCCCTCATGTTTAATTTTAGAGCAAGGGAAACCTATCAGTTTTTCACCATCAAGTATGACGTTGCCTGTGGATTTTTATAAAAGCCCTTCATCATATTGTGGAACTTCTCTCCTATACCTGATTTTCTGTATTTTTATTATGAAGGATGTTGGATTTTGTCAGATGCCTTTTCTGCATTAATTGAAATGACTGTGTGTTTTTTCCCTTTTAATATTAATGTAGTGTATTATATTGGTTAATTTTTTTTTTAATGTTGAACTACCTTTCATTCCTTGCAGCTTTCTTTTGATTTGTTTGTATGGTGTATTTTTTTTCCATCCTTTTACTTTTAACCTACCTATATCATTATATTTGAAGTAAGTTTCTTGTAAACAGTATAATTGGGTTATATTTCTCTGTTCTTTCTGACAATCCTTGTCTTTTAATTAGTATATTTAGGCCTTTTAATCTCAATATAGGCTTCCTTGGTGGCTCAGAATCCACGTGCCAATGCAAGAGACATGAGTAGAATCAGTCCCTGGGTTGGGAAGATTCTCTGAAGAAGGAAATGGCAGCCCATTCCAGTTTTCTTGCTTTGGACATTCCATGGATAGAGGAACCTGGTAGGCTACAGTCCATGGAGTTGTCAAGAATCAAACACAACTGAGCAACTAAAGCAAAAACAGTGTTAATGTAGTTATTGATAGATATGTTTAGATTTAAAATTATCATTTTGTTACTTTTCCTTTGTTTGTTTCCTCTTTTTGTTTCCCCTTTTCTGCCTTTTTAAGAGTTATTTGAGCATATTCTGTTTTACTCTAGTTTTGGCTATGTTTCATATAATTTTTTGATGATTGTTCTAGAAATTACTAAGTACATGCTTAACTTTTTCACAATCTATTTAGAGTCGGTATTTTACTGCTTTGATTGAAATGCAAAAACTATCTTTATTTAGACCTCTTTACCTTCTTCCTTTATACTATAGAAGTCTACATTACATCTTTTAATATATACCTTGAAAACCCTATTGGAGAATGTTGCATATTTTGCTTTCATCTGCCAAATATATTTTAAAGACCAGAGGAAAATAGTCTAATATATATTTATACCCAGAGATCTATAATTGCTGTTGCTCTTGATATTCTAAGTTTCTTTCTGGTATTATTTTTTTCCTTCTGTCTGAAGAACTTCCTTTAGCAATTCTTTTAGAGCCATCTGCTGGCTAAGAATTCTCCTTAGTTTTCTTTCCTCTGAGAGTATCTGTGTCTTTATTCTTGAAGGGGATTTTTGCTGGATACAGAATTCTGAGTTGACTGTGCTTTTCTTTCAGCACTTCAAAAGTATTGTGCCGTTTCTTCCTGTCATCTGTGGTTTCTGATGAGAAAGCTGCACTCATTTGAATTCTTATTCTAAGGTCATGTCTTTTCCCCCTGGCTTCTTTATCTTTTTTTAATTTAATTTTTTTTAACTGAAGGATATTTGCTTTACAGAATTTTGTGGTTTTCTGTCATGCATCAAGAATCAGCCGTAGGCACACCCATGCCCACTCCCTCCTGAGCCTCCCTCCCATCTCCCTCCCCTCCCCACCCTTCTAGATTGTCGCAGAACCCCTGCTTGAGTTCCCTGAGTCATACGGCAAATTCCCATTAGCTGTCTATTTTACACATGGTGTTACAAATTTCCATGTTACTGTCTCCATACATCTCGTCCTCTCCCTTCTCCCCTCCCCCTGCGTCCCTAGGTCTGTTTTCTGGCTGTTTCTCCATTGCTGCCCTGAAAATAAATCCCTCAGCAGCATCTTTTTAGATTCCATATATATGAGTCAGTAGGTTATGTTTATTTCTATAATTTATTTATTTCTCTTTCTGACTTACTTCACTCGTACAACAGGCTCTAGGTTGATCCACCTCAGTAGAACTGACTCAAATGTGCTCCTTTTTTATGGCTGAGTAGTATTCCATTGTACATATGTACCACAGCTTCTTTATCCATTCATTTGTCAGTGGACATCTAGGTTACGTCCATGTCCTAGCTATTGTAAATAGTGCCGCAATGAACATTGGGATACATGTGTCTTTTTCAGTTTTGGTTTCCAAAACTGAAGTAAAGGTATATGCCTAGGAGTGGGATTGCTGGGTCATATGGTGGTTTTGTTTTGTTTTTTTTGCTATATGAAACTTTATTTTATTCATTTTCATAGTTTTACAGTATTAGTAAAAATAATGGCCCACTATAAATAAGTATAAAATGGAAGTTGATGAAAAAATAACCCCAAGTCTTCCTTGACTCCCATCCTCCCAGCAAAAAACTAGCTAGTATATGGCAAATATCCTTTTCACACATTATCTTTAGGCATATGTTCACTTTGTAGTGGTGGATGGTTTAGTCGCTAAGTCATGTCTGACTCTTGTGACTCCACGGACTGTAGCCTGCCAGGCTCCTCTGTCCATGGGGTTTTCCAGGCAAGATTATTGGAGTGGGTTGCTGTTTCCTTCTCCACATATGGTGGTTTTATTCCTAGTTTTTTAAGGAATCTCTATACCATCTTCGATAGTGACTGTATCAATTTACATTCCCACCAGAAATGCAAGAGAGTTTCCTTTTCTCCACACTCATCCAGTTCTTATTGTTTGTAAACTTTTTCATGGCCATTCTGACTGGTGTGCATGAGATGGTACTTTTTTGTAGTTTTGATTTGTGTTTCTCTAATGAGCGAGGTCGAGCATCTTTTCATGTGTTTGTTAGCCATCTATATGTCTTCCTTGGAGAAATGTTTGTTTAGGTCTTTTTCCCACTTTTTGATTGGGTTGTTTGTTTTCCTGATATTGAGTTGTATGAACTGCTTGTGTATTTTAGAAATTAATTCTTTGTCAGTTGTTTCCTTTGCTATTATTTTCTCACATTCTGAGGGTTGTCTTTTCACTTTGTTTGTAGTTTCCTTTGCTGTGCAAAAACTTTTAAGTTTAATTGGATCTCACTAATTTATTTTTGTTTTTACTTCCATTACTCTAAGAAGTGGGTCATAGAATATTTTGCTTTGATTTATGTCATCAAGTGTTCTGCCTATATTTTCCTCTAAAGAGTTTTATAGTTTCTGATCTTACGTTTAGGTCTTTAATCCATTTTATCTTTGTGTATGGCATTAGGAAGTGTTCTAATTTCATTCTTTTGCATGTAGCTGTTCAGTTTTCCCAGCATCACTTATTAAAGAGGCTGTCTTTGCCCCATTGTATATTCTTGCCTCCTTTGTCAAAAATAAGGTACCTGTCGGTGTGTGGGTTTATCTCTGGGCTTTCTATCTTGTTCCATTGGTCTATATTTCTGTTTTTGTGCCAGTATCATACTATCTTGATGATTGTAGCTTTGTAGTATAATCTGAAGTCAGGAAGGTTGATTCCTTCAGCTCCATTCTTCTTTATCAAGACTGCTTTGGCTATTCGGGATCTTTTGTGTTTCCATATGAATTATGAAATTTTTTAAGTTCTATAAAAAATACCATTGGTAATTTGATAGGGATCACATTAAATCTTTAGATTGCATTTGGTAGTATAGTAATTTTCACAGTACTGCTTCTTCTTGCCCAGGAGCATGGACTATCTCCCCATCTGTTTATGTTGTCTTTGATTTCTTTCATCAGTGTCTTATAATATTCCATATAGGTTCTTTTGTCTCCTTAGAGATAAAAGGAGATTCTCTTTATTCCTAGATGTTTTATTCTTTTTGTTGCAAAGGTGAATGGGATTGATTCCTTAATTTCTCTTTCTGATTTTTCACTGTTAGTATGTAGGAGTGCAAGTTATTCTGCGTATTGACCTTGTATCCTGTGACTTTGCTGAATTCCAATTAGCTCTAGTAATTTTCTATGTATAGTATCTTGTCATCTGCACACAGTGAGTTTTACTTCTTCTTTTCCCATCTTGATTCCTTTTATTTCTTTTTCTCTAATTGCCATAGCTAGGACTTCCAAAGTTATGTTGAATTGAGAGTGGTCACCCTTGTCTTGTTCCTAATCTTAGAGGGAATGCTTTTAGTTTCTCATCATTGAAAATAATGTTTGCTGTGGGCTTATCATACATGGCCTTTACTGTTTTGAGGTAGGTTCCTTCTATGCCCATTTTTTGAAGCATTTTTTATCATAAGTGGGTGCTGAATTTTGTCAGAGGCTTTTTCTGCATTTATTGAGATGACCATATGATTTTTATCTTTTAATTTGTTAATATGGTGTATGACATTGATTGATTTGTGTATGTTGAAGAATCGTTGCATCTCTGGAATAAGCCCGACTTGATCATCGTGTATGAGCTTTTTAATGTGTTGTTGAATTCTGTTTGCTAGAATTTTGTTGAGGATTTTTGCATCTATGTTCATCAGTGGTATTGGCCTGTAATTTTCTTTTTGTGCGTTGTCTGTCTGGTTTTGGTATCAGGGTGATTGTGGCCTCATAGAATAAGTTCGAAAGTGTTCCTTCCTCTGCCCCTGGCTTCTTTATCTTTAGTTTTTGTCAGTTTGATTACCTCTGGGCATGGATTTCTTTGGATTTTCTTGTTCCGTATTCAGTCGGCTTTTTCTTATTGTGGCAAAAAATTCATAACATAAAATTGATTATTTTTGCCATTTTTAAGTGTATGGTTTTGTGTTGTCAAGTACATTCACATTGTTCTGCAACCATCTCTGTCTCCAGAACTTTTTCATCTTTCCCAACTGAAAGTCTGTACCCATTAAACAATAATTCTTGTATGATTTACTGTGTAGTATGATATTTTAATTAACTATAAAATTTGTTTGTTTGTAGTATATTCAACAGAACATAAGAGCAGATTGTTCCAATATTGACAAAATTCTTGAACCACCTGAAGGCCAAGATGAAGGTGTATGGAAGTATGAACATTTAAGGTAGGTCCTCATGATATATCACAATAGTAATAGTACTTCTAAGTAGTAAAAATAACCTTTAATATTAATTATGATTATGAATCATAATTTATTATTTAACTGTAGACCAAAAGCCAGTTTCTAAAGCTTTTATGTTTTTAGTGTTATAAAGTTTTCAACATTGTTATTTACTGATTGTTTTCTGTATTTATGGATTTGGGCCTTATCATTTTACACAGTTTTCCTTAATCATATCCTTTAATCACAGATGCAGTATTTCCATGTACCTACGCATTTTTACTGCTTACTACCCGCCTACTTTATTTCTCTCTAGCAGGCCTAGTCCAGACTTGGTAGCTGATGAGTTACCTGTCAACTAGTATGAATTTCCAGTCTTCTCTTTGATAAATCAAGATTAATTGTAATCCTGAAATAAGTTTTAGAGCTTTTAATAATATTCTTTGAATGAAAAAATTGATATCTAATGAATCATGGGTCAACTTTAGAAGCAGCTGTAACTTGAAGTTACTAGCTTATTTCTTTCTATCTTTTTTTAAATTAGATTATTTCTTGAAGTTAAAAACTTCCCATTGTAAATGGGAATTGATAAGTTAGAGAAGGCAGCATTAAATATGTGTTCATCCAAGTTTGTTACTTTGAATTGATTTTTAAATAATAGAGTAAAATAGAGATATGAATTTTCCTGCATAAATGAGACCACATTTCCTATGATGAGTGCCTCAATTTGTAGACACGGTCCTTTTTCTGTTGTTTTGTTTTGATGTTATAGGCTTGTCTAGATATTGTTAAGAAAGTGTCTTGCCATAACAGTTCAGCAGTTTCAGAGAAGACTTCTTTGTAAGCTGCCAGTTTCTTGGGCAAGTCACTTGACTACTTGATTGGGTTTTCTTTTTTAATACATCTTGATGGATGATCATTGAAAGCATGAGTATGTAGATATTATGCCATTCTTATAAATATAGAAAACACTTTAGAATGATATACACTCCACCTTATTTTAATCTACTTTGAAAATAACCACTTACTTACCTGTGGGATTAAATGATGAAAATAAGCAAGGGTATTTTTTTTTTACACCATAAGCATAATTTCTAAAAAGTTAGGGTTCATTTTAATTCACAAGGTTTTTATTTCAGATCCAAAAAAACTTTTTCTTCCCTACTTAACTTAGACTGTGAAATAGCATTATACAAAACTTGTAAAATCTTTCTTATGCATATTCCATTAGTCCTGGTGCTATTGTTACTACTTTTGTTATTTTTTAATATTTTTTGTATAATTCACTTATTTTTGTTTTGTATAATTTAAATATTATATACATCACACATATATTGTTTTGTGTCTTTATTATAGTGTATACATCTTTATAGTTAACCATAAAGAGTTTTCAGAGTAGTTTGATTTTTTTTTTTGCATGTGCTTAATGTTACTGATTTGAGGCTTAATACTTGCTATTACTGATTAATGTAGTTGATTATATGTTAGTGGGGATTGAATCTTGACCCCAGTGAAATCTCCCAGTACTTCTCACTGAATATTTATAATCAGGAAAAGATGCTGTTTCCTCTGAATGGCTGCAATCCCATGCCAGTGTATAGGGCTTGGTGACTAGAGGGTAGTCAGCTCTGGTTTGACCCTTCAGCTGCGTGTGTGTGAGCCCTGTGTCGAATTAACTTGAAGCTGTTAAGTTTACACTGTTTGCCACAGATTGTACCTATAACACTGCCAGATCGGTTAGCTTAGTTTTCCTGTTGGCTGTAAGTAGATTGGACTAGGTGAGAAACTTGTTTATCACCACCTGTCTTTATTACTGCTTAGTGGAAAACAACCCAGAAACATAAAACATGGAACTAACAGGTACTGAGCAGTGTAGATTTGTGTAGTGATTCAGAAACAGTGTTATTTGTATGCTCTTAGAGCAACATTATTATTAGGCATCTGAAGTGGAAATAGATAGCTGATAATTTGACCTTTGTTTTTTAACTTGCTTCTTTTTTAAAAACTAATTAATTTCGTTTCATGGTTGGCTGTGCTGGGTCTTTGCTGCTGCCTGGGCTTTTCTAGTTGTCGTGAGAGGCGGCCACTGTGTGGCTGTGGGGAATGGGTTTCTCACTGCCGCGGCCTCTCCTGTTGCGGAGCACAGGCTCCAGGCGCACCGGCTTCATTCGTGGCTTGTGGGCTCAGCAGTTTCAGCTCTCAGGCTCGAGAGCACAGGCTTCCGAGTTGGGCTTCGTTGCCCCAGCGGCGTGTGGAATCTTCCCTGACCAGGGACAACTGTGTTCAGTTATACACACACACAAATTTCTATATAACTGGAATTGTACTGTGAATATAAGTATATGTCTTTTGTATGTTTATGTAATATTAACATTTTACTATTTTCCAATTGCTAATCATTTATGTTTCAAAGAAATTTTTTAGGTATAGAGTTTAAGTGAACATCTTTGTGTATACATCTAGATTGCAGTTCTGATTGTTTCATTAGAATAGATCCTTAAGAGAATGACTTAATCAAAAAATACACACTTTGTAAGGTTCTTGGTAAATATTTTCAAGTTATTTCTCAGAAAAATTATACTAATTTCTAGTGTGTAAAGTGATCAACTCACTGAACACTGATATTGAATTTTATTATTAGGGTTGTTAGTTTTGGGTTTTTTTACTAATGTGTATGTCTTTGTAAGGAATGTGCCATGTAAATTCAAGTGGTGTTGATAATACTGACGAGAAAGGATGGTGTTGATGGGATTTTTTTTATGATTAATATTCTAAAAATAATATGGAGAATAGATAAGG
Source organism: Cervus canadensis (assembly GCF_019320065.1). Taxonomy (NCBI): domain Eukaryota; kingdom Metazoa; phylum Chordata; class Mammalia; order Artiodactyla; family Cervidae; genus Cervus; species Cervus canadensis. The sequence continues at coordinate 47,698,872 of NC_057409.1, read as the reverse complement.
CTTTTTCATTTATATATTTACCTTTTTAGGCAATTCTGTCTTGAGCTAAATGGACTTGCTGTCAAACTTCAGGTAATATTTTATTTAACTTAAAACTAATTGAAAGTTCTGATTTTTTTTACCTGTTTTTATCAATTAATGTGCTTACAAAGACATCCAAAATTTGTAATTTATTCTAGAATTTTGCACAAAATGTAGCAACTCAATTGATAAACTTTTTCATTGTTATTTTAGATGTTAATAAATGTAACAATTTTTAACAGAGTGAATGCCATCCAGATACATGCACTCAGATGACGGCAACTGAACAGTGGATTTTTCTTTGTGCAGCTCATAAAACACCAAAAGAGGTGAGAATGTATAAAGCTGAATGACTAATAAATTCATTATAACCTAAATCTCTTCAAGAAAATGGTAGACAATTTTTTTTTGAATTTTTAGGTCACTGTTTATTTTGCTCTTTGGTTTAGAGTTCTTTGATGCAAGGTTATTGTCACAGTGTTACTTTAGGATTTCTTTTGATTAGTATCTTTGGAAAAATTTTTAATTAAAATATCATTAACCTACACTATGTTAGTTTCAGGAGTAAAGCATACTGATTTGATATTTCTCTAAATTAAAAAGTGATCACCGTGGTAAGTTTAGTGTACCATCTGTCATCATACAGAGTTACTACAGTATTATTGAGAGTGTTTCTCATGTTGTATGTTTTACTCCTAGGACTCATTTATTTTGTAACTGGAAGTTTATACCTCTTAATCTTCCTCACCTATTTCATTCATTTCTATCTCCTCTCTGGCAACCACCTTTGTTCCCTATATCTGTGACTTCTGTTTTATTGTTGCTTCACTTTTGTTTTTTTTAGATTCCACTTATAAGTGAAATCATATGGTATTTGTCTTTCTCTGTCTTGTCTTGTTTTTTAGATTCCACATACAAGTGAATCTTATGGTATTTGCCTTCCCATTTTTTCACATAGCATAATACCCTCTAGGTCCATCCACGCTTTTGCAAATGGCAAAATTTCATTCTTTTGTGCCACTGTGTACACATAGCACATCTTCTTTATGTGGACACTTAGATCGTTTCCGTGTCTTTGTTGTCATTGTTGCTGTTTAGTCACTGTTGTGTCTGACTCTTATGACCCCTTGGACTGTAGCCCACCAGGTTCCTCTGTCCATGGGATTTCCCAGTCAGGAATACTGGAGTGGGTTGCCACTTCTTCTCTAGGTGATCTTCGTGACTCAGAGATCAAACCTGCATCTCCTGCGTGGTCAGGTGAATTCTTTACCGCTGAGCCATCAGAGAAGCCCTGCTTCCATATTTTGGCTACTATAAATAATGCTTCAGTGAACATGGACATGTGTGTATCTGTTTGATTAGTGTTTTTGTTTCTTTGGGGAAGTATGCAGGAGTAGAATTGTTGGGTTGTGTGGCAGTTTGTATTTTTCGTTTTTTGAGGAACCGCTGTACTGTTTTCCATAGTGGTTGTACCAATTTACATTCTGTCCAGCAGTGCGGGAGGATTCCCATATCTCCTCAACAGTACTTATTTTTTGTCCTTTTTTTTGGATGGGCCATACTGCACAGCATGTGGGATCTCAGTTCCCCAAGCAGGGACTGAACTCACGCCCCCTGTAGTGGAAGCCAGATTCTTAACCACTGGATCGCCAGGGAAGTTCTTGTTTTTTTGATGGTAATCTTTTTGACAAATGTGAGGTAGTATCTCATTCTGGTTTGATTTGCATTTCCTTGATGATTAGTGATGTTGAGCATCTTTACATGTGTCTGTAGGCCATCTGTATGTCTTCTTTTGAGAAAATGGGTATTCAGGTCTTCTGCCCATTTTTTAACCTGATTGTCAGAGTGTACTACCCTTTTTTTCTTCTAGGACTTTTATGGTTTCCCATCTGACATTTAAATCTTAAATCCATTTTGAGTTTATTTTTGTGTATGGTGTAAGGAATCCAGTTTGGCTCTTTTGCATGTAGCTGTCCAGTTTTCCCAGCACCATTTATTGGTGAGAGAGACTTTCCTTACCCCAGTGTGTATATTGCCTCTTCTGTTATAGACAGCTGACCATGTATGTGTGGGTTTGTCTCTGGGCTCTCTGTTCTCTCCCCTGTGTGTCTGTTTTTGTGCCAATACCATACTGTTTTGATTACCATAGCTTTGTAGTATAGTTTCAAATCAGGCACTTGGTATCTCCAACTTCGTCATTATTTCTTAAGATTGTTTTGGATATGTGGGGTCTTCTGTATTTCCATACAAATTTTAGAATTATTTGTTTTAGTTCTGTTAAAAATGCCATAAGTGTTTTGATATGGATTGCATTGAGTATGTAGATTGCCATGGGAAGTACGGTCATTTTAACAGTATTAATTCTTCTAATCCATGAACATGGTATATCTTTCCATTTGTTTGTATAGTATCATTTCTTGTAACTGGACAATTAAATCATCTAGAATTTATGATTCATTGACTGACATAATAACACCTGTCATATTGTGTTGATATGTGTAATGGATGAAATACACTTGTTTAGATATTTTGGTTTAGTTTTAATTTCTTTTTATAGGAATAACTGTTGGTGATTACTAGTTGATACTAGTTGATTACTAGATTACTAGTCTATCAAATAGAAATGTTGAATTTTATAGGTCAGTTTTTTTTCTACATTAATATTTCTTACTGTTTATTTGAAACCTACCATAATGATTTTCCTTCCATAATTGATCTTATTGGAAATCTCATTCATGTTCTTTTCTCCTTATTTTGTTTTTGTTAAGGTGAGAGTATAGCTAGTTGTAATTGTTTATAGAACATTTTTTGTTTTAAGTAATTCATGTCATCTGACCTGTAGTACACATTCAGTTTTCCTTAGTTGTCTCAAAAATGTCCTTTATAACTGGTTTGCTTAAAAATATGCATTGCATTTCCCTTGATCTGCCTTTCCTTTTCATCTGTAGTAATTGTTTTTACATGACATTGACTCATTGAAAATAACTGAGTTAGCCCTGTGCTGTAGGATTATAGACCTTTGATTATTATATTGACAGACCACTAAAGCTTAAAGCCAGTTAATTCTTTAGTTGGAAAATCAATATTTGATGCTCTTTTGTTTGAAAAGGTTAATTCTCTAAAATAAGTATCTGATACCTGTCTAAGCTAGTAGTACTTACTTTTCAATATTGACTTCACTCATGATATTAGTTTTTTTTTTAGTTAATAAACTGAAGCAATATTAAGATTGGGTGTCATTCTATATCTGGGGAAATCATAGCAGTTTCATTGATAATTCACTGGAATTGACTCCATAGCATAGTACATGATGTGATCATTCCTATTAGGAAACTGAATCCAAAAGCTGGTGTCATTTTGGCAACAGTAAAGATGCATTATTCTCACTTTAATGTGGGAGAGCCATCCAGTGTGTCTTGCATTGTGAGACACATATATACCAAGTCAGTACTACGTCCACTTTTTTCTTTGTTGCTGTTGTTTAGCTGTGTTCAGCTTTTCTAAGGAGGACCAGAGGAGGCGCCTGTGAGGCTCCTCTGTCCATGGGGTTTCCCAGTCAGGAATAATGGAGTGGATTGCCATTTCTTTATCCAGAGGGTATTCCCAACCCAGGGGTTGAACCTGTGTCTCTTGCATTGGCAGGCAGATTCATTATCACTGAGCCACCAGGGAAATTTTTTTCTTGAGTTATGTTAAACGTAAGATAGGCTAATCATCAGATTTATATCCTGTGAGTGAATCTTAAGAGTGCAACACTGCTTGCTGAAGACCAGCTCCACTAGATTTTCCGCGTTTCAAGGGATGGTGGTAGTGTGTTTTCCAAATGGTAGTTTTGAGGGATGGGATTATTGTAAAAACACAAACAAAAGAAAATCTTGAGAGGACACTTTTTGAATCCTTTGGAAATAATTGTATGTAGTTAGAAAATAGTAGCAACAGAGATGAGGAGCTCAGAAGGTTGCTCCTACGAATTAAAAGCACTGGCAGATTCTGAAGTGGAAGAGGCGCAGAGAACTCAGCAGCAGTGATGATTTACTGAGGGCCCTTCAGAATTAAAGAGAGGCATTGCAGCAAATAGTTAACTGTACAAACAGTGATTGTAAGCAATGAAGGTCATAACTTGTTATTATCCGTTAGTCCTTTCAGTGATATGCAGATTGTGATTACTTGCAGTAGCATTATAAATATATATTTGGCAAAATATAATTTATAAAAGTTTGAACACAGTACTTACTATTTGTAACATACTGTTTTGGCCATATTTTGCCAAATGTTTGCTGTTATATATGATGCAGAGTAGGATCAGTTAATTGAGAATTAATTGGAGGAGGGGGAGGGAGGCAGCTAAATTAAGGCAAAACTCTTCCTCTAATTCCAAAAAGAAAAAAAAAAGAAAAAATTCAGAAGTCAATTAAATATCTAGAGTTATGCTGTTTGAAGCAGTAGCCGTAAAACCTGTGGCTGTGGAGCACTTAATGTGGGTGGTCTGCACTGAGATGTTTTTTAAGCATGAAATACACACTGGTTTCAAATATTCAGTACAAAGGGACAATGCAAAATATCTCACTGAGAGTTAACTGGATAACTACATACAAAATGATGAATTTAGACCCCTACCTCACACCGTATACAGAAATTAGCTCACAGTGGAAATCAAACACCTAAATGTAAGAGCTAAAACTGTAAAACTCTTGGGGGGAAAAATAGGTATAAATTTTCACAACCTTGGACTCAGCAGTGATTTCTTAGTTATGACACCAAAAGCTCAGCGGTGGAAGAAGGTACATAAATCAGATTTCTCAGAAAATAAAGATGGTTGTGCTTTAAAGGACACTGTCAAGAAAGTGAAAAGACAATGTACATAACTGGAGAAAATATTTTTGTAAATTATATCTCTGTTAAGGGTCTGGTGTCCAGAATATATAAAGAGCTATTATGAAACAACTAAAAGACAACTTAATATTAAAATGAGCAAAGAATTTTTTTTTTTCTGCTTGCTCAGTGCAACTTATAAGATCTTAGTTTTCCAACCAGGGATTGAACCCATGCCCATGGCATTGAAAGCATGGAGTCCTAACTACTGGACTGCCAGGCAAGTCCCTAAAATGAGCAAAGGATTTGAATGGATATTTTGCTAAAGAAATATACAAATGGTCAGTAAGTACATGAAAAGATGTTCATCATCATTAGTAACTAGGCTGAGTGCATATCAAAACCACATGGGAATGGAGAGATAAAAATGTGATGGATATAAATACATACAGTGGAGTGTTATCCAGCCATAAAAGGGAATGAAGTTCTGAGGTATGCTATATGTAACATGAACGAACCTGAAGGACAGTATGCTAAGTGAACTAAGCCAGCCACAAAAGAACAGTTATGATATGACTTCACTTATATGATATATCCAGAAAGGACAAATTCATAGAGCCTGAAAGCAGATTAGAGGTTGTCAGGGCTGGGGATTGGGAATGTGGGGCAATTACTACTTAAATGGTTATAGTTTCTATTTGGAATGAGGAAAAACCTTTGGTTTAAAACAGATAGTATAGATGGCTGCACAGTAGTGAACTAATGACACTGAATTGTACATTTAAAAATGTTTAAAATGGAATGGAAATTCCCTAGTGGTCCAGTGGTTAGGACTCCATACTTGCATTCCAGAGGGCACGAGTTCAATCTCTGGTTGAGGAACTGAGATCCCATATGCCCATACATGGCAATGCCAAAAATGGCAAATTTTACATTTTACCACAGGTTTTCCAAAATGGAAAAAAGATCCAGCCCTACGATGACATACACTTTACCCACTGAAATGACTAAAATAATAAGTGTTGGCCAGGATGTGGAGAAGATGGAACCCTTATACATAGACAATGGATTTGTAAAATACTGGGTTTGGAAACAGTTTGAAACTTCCTCAAAATAACAGGTATAGAGTTACTATATGACTTACGAATTCTACTCCTAGGTATATACTCAAATGAAAAACATAGATCCAGACAATACTTGTGCACTAATAAAGCTCACAGTCACATGAATCACGATATCCAAAAATGGAAACAACCAAATTTCCATCAACTGATGAGTAAATAACATGTGGTGTATGTATACAATGGAATATTATTTAGCCTTAAAAAAGAACGAAGTCTGTAGAGGGAGAAACATTTTCAAGTATTTTGTATATATTAAAAGCCAAGTCTAAAAAGGTTTTGAATTAAGAAAATAATGAAGTATTGACTCATGCTGTACTATTCGTGAGCCTTGAAAACATGCTGAATGACAGAAAAGTCCACATTTTGTTCCATTTTTGGGAAATACTGAGAATAGATAATTCCAGAGAAGACAGAAGGTGGATCAGCTGTTTAGGATTAAGGGGAAGAGAGAAGGAGAAGTGACTGCTATTTAGTATTGGGTTTCTTTTGGGGGTGATGAAAATGATATAGAATGTAGTTGATAATGGTTACACAATTTTGTGAGTATACTAAAAACTACTGAATTTTACACTTTAAAAGAGATTTGTGGTATGTGAATTATATCTTAACTTTAAAATATCCCAGTTCTCCTGGGAACAGGCCCCTAAAAGGAGAAAGCAAGCACATACACTACTTGGACTTTTTTGTGACCTTAAGGGAGCAGTAGTGACCTGAACACAGAAATTCTGCCTCATGGCCTGGCATCTTGGAACATATGTGGGGAGAGTCTTATTGGATTTTAAGACTCTTCAGGGACTTTCCATATATCCTCATGAATCAGGAAAATAGATTTCTTTCTTTTTGTCCACCATATTCAAGAGTCAACATGTTATACTTTTGATTCTGCTGTGAGTCCTTAGGCAAGTCCTTAATTCATTGCTTCAGTTTTCTCATCCGCAAAGTGGGAAACATAACCTAGTTTGTAGGGTTGTTGTGAAGAATAAATAGAGTTAATACATAAAGGCTTTAAACAGTGCCCAGAGCTTAGTAGGTGCTATGTAAGCCTTGGCTATTATCATCATAGCATCTCTATAAAATCTTTCTCCTTTCCCAGTGCTATTTAAGCTGCATTAGCAGTCAGCTCAGACCCTGCTGAATAGCTTCCTAATGTATTTCCTTATTCTAAATCAACATCTCCTCCAGTGCATCACTTGAATCTTTGAAAAGTCTTTCTCTGATCTTGTCCCTGTCTTATTCAGTGGTCTGTAGAGTTCATCAAATAAAGTCTAAACTCCTAAAAAAAACCACACAGAAGCTCATTAGCAATTTGTCTTATCAATTATGTTAAAATGATAATTTTGGCTATATGGAGTTAAATACATCATTAAAATTAATTTCATCTGTTTTTTTTTCCTATTTAATGTGGATACTAGAATATTTAAATTAAATATGTAGCTTTCATTGTATTTCCATGCTGACTTAATGGTACATCCAAGTGACCAATATGAATGAGAATTACAATGACTTGGGATGTTTGTCTTTTACCAAATCACCTTGTAATCATATATATGGATAAAGATACTTTTTTCAATAAATACTGCTCTTGTTACTGTTTTAGGCAGGGAGTCTGCTGGCCATAAAATTCCTATAGATGTACATTTTTTTTTTCCTCTGAAGCATTTTATTCGTATGCACTACATCGCTGGAAAAGAATCCAAGGATTTTCCCTCCTGTGTGTTTTTGTCTTGCTTCTTCATGATCCTTGATGCCAGCCGAGGTTGTCAGTACAATGAAACCAAACTGACGGGACGGGCGCAGGTTATTCTGCCATTCTTTTAGATCTTTGAGTTGCACATCAAATTGGAGGCTGATCGCTTCACACTTCTTTAGCCTGCCTGTGAGCTTCACAACAATTTTCCCAGCCCTGTTATCATCGATGATTTCAAATTCTCCAGTGTAACCGTGCTTCATCATCACAGTTAGCATCCTGACTGTGACTTTGGAGCACCTGGCATTAGCCTCTCTTTTTGGTATTGTTGATCCTCTTGAGAGCATCAGCCAGGACATACATGGGCACCATCGTGGTGGCACGGAAAGATGGCTGAAAGAGGATGTACCTTTTTTTTGGTTTAGATTAATCTGTATTTGCCATGTACTGTACTTAGCTGTGTTGAGTAGTTATTGCATTTTAAAACACCAATTGCATTCTCAGCACTTGGAAAATACTCTAATTACTGAGTAGAATTAGAGTCACTTTTATTTCTTTTCTCTAGTCTTATCTGTTTCTTCTTGGTTCCCTGGTTCACTCTGCGTCTTTGTTCCTTTTGATGCTTCTCATCCTCTGCCCTCAGAAGAACTGAGTGAGAAAAATAACTTTGCAGTTTTATCTTTCCTTTGATAGATTTGCTGGTTTGCTAGACAGGTTTGTTAAAATGTAAAGAAACTTCAGATTTCATATTAAATTGCAAAGGAGGTTCAGGGAGAAAATTTTTTATAGAGCTTCTAGATTGGAATTAGGGTACCAGCAAGATAGTAAGGCATACTTTTTAGGATGTAAGAAGACAGTGATCTTTGGAGGTATTTGTGGAGAAGAAGGCTGCAGGGCCACTTGGTTAAGTATAAACCAGTGGACTAGGAGTCGGTGTATCTGGGTTATGGTTTTTTTTTTTTGCAAAATGACCAGTTTCCTCATTTATAAAGCCAGAGAGTATAAATCATTGGCCAAAAGTCAAGGGTAGTCCCTGTTGCTGTGCATCGTTCTTCAGGTGTTGTCTCTCTCATCCTTCAGAGTTGGGATATTTACACGCTTGTTTACTTCAATTTCTGTAGTACAGAGTCAGCCTCCTCTTAGCATGCCTAAAGATAAGACTTGCTAAGTTCGTCTGCTTGTTTTGAGGAATTCCTTATCCTTGCCTATAGATTCTTTGTTTTATTTTGTTTTTTATGGCTGCACTGTGCAGCTTGTGGGATCTTAGTTCATTGACCAGAGATTGAACCTGGGCCCTCAGCAGTGAGAGCGTGGAGTGCTAACCACTGGACAGCCAGGGAATTCCCATAGATTTTTAAGATCTGGTGAGAATCCTGTGCGTCGTTTGCAAACTGACCAGTTTCCTCATTTGTAAAGTCAGAGAGTTAGATTAAATAATCAGGTATTCTTTCTAACTCGACGGAAGCATTGCTTTCATCTAGGTACAAAATTGAGAGGGAGAAATTGGGAGACTGATTCACATATTTACTATAAGCTGGGTATTATAGTTGAAGGGGATAATAAAGCCTTATTTATTGACATAACATTGAATTTTACAGTCATTCTGATATTGTAAGGAACACTTCCTTAGAATATGCTTAGAGGTTTTGGATTAAGACACCTATGCAATAAATATACCTAATTTTAAAGGTAGAACTCATTGTTCATGCATTTTTATATCCTTTCTTTTACAGTGTCCTGCTATAGACTACACTAGACACACACTTGATGGTGCAGCATGTCTTCTGAATAGCAATAAATATTTTCCCAGCAGGTAAATAAAACCTTTAAATGTGGTATTAAACTTTTTGGATTTAAAGATTGATGTTATTACTAGTTTCCTCATTCATGCATTGTATTCTGTAAACTTTTTTACCTGTTGTATATTTGACTTGCCCAGAATTATTCACATTTTGAAATTAAGATTGTGGTTACACTGAAGGCATCAGGGCTCAGCTCCCGAAGCTCACTGGCCAGTTTGGTCGCGGGTAGTTCCTGCTGCTGTGTGTCATTTTCCAGGCTGTCCCTCTCAGGCTTTAGGGTTGGGACATTTACACACTTGCTTACCTGACACTTTGGTTGAGTGAGCATCCCTGGAGACAGCCTGCTAAAGCAGGCTCTCCTAAGTAGGACTGCTTATTCATTTCTTCTTCTTAAGTATGTTCTGTGTATGAAATCAGCGTGTTCTCCTTTTTAATTGAAGCACAGTTGATTTACAGTGTTGTGTTAATTACTGCTGTACAGTGAAGTGACTCAGTTATATATATACACACATTCTTTTTCATATTCTTTTCCATTGTGGTTTATCACGGGATACTGAATATAGTTCCTGTGCTATACAGTAGGACCTCGTTGCTTATCCATTCTGTATATAGCAGTTTGCGTCTGTTATCCCCAAACTCCCACTCCATCCCTCTCCCATCCTCCTCCCCCTTGGTCTATCCTCTGTTGGACTGATAATTTTTGAAAGGAGTCCTTATCCTTGCTTTTAGATTTTTAAGATCTGGGAGGAAGCCTGTGCATAACTGTAATATATTATTGGTGAGGTTTGTGACTGGTCTTTTATTCTCTTAAGATATTTGTTACTGAGTGGATAGATTTGGAGACCTTTTCACCTAAATATCACCGTCTTCAAAGAGCTCACATAAAATATGTAAAAAATAATGGTTTTTGTCTTAATATCCTATATACATTTAAAAAAAACAAATAAATAGGCAGTTTTTATTTCTCATACACACATTAAAAAATTGAGTTCTATAGAATAAAATGATAATTCCTTTTAGTAGTTTCAATTAGTTCTAGTAGACAGAGTGTAAATATCAAAAACATGTTTTTATAAGTTTTGCCAAGGTTTGTTTCAGTTGTATTAAACTTTAACAAAGTTTCAGAATTATAATTCCATTATTTCTTGGGCGCCATGGTTAGGTAGAAAGAGCACTATCCCAGGAGTGAAGAACAAGAGTTTTGGTCTTGCCCTTGCCACTTACTAGCACTGTGAACTGGAGGTCACTTATTTTCTCTGGTGTCGGTTTCTCTTCTTGTGAATTGAGAAGATTGGACTTTATTGTTCCTAAGATCTGTCTAGCTCTATGAATCTATGATTTCTTTTCTATTTCTAGGGTTAGCATAAAGGAGTCATCTGTAGCAAAACTAGGATCAGTATGCCGTAGGATTTACAGAATATTTTCACATGCTTATTTTCATCACCGGCAGATATTTGATGAATATGAAGTAAGTATATTTCACTAATTGTCCTAGTACATTCTTACGATAATGACAATGATATATGTTGATATATGTCTCATTTATTTGGTTTTGAGTAGTAAGTTGAAATGAGTTTTTTTTCTCTCTACAGAATGAAACATTTTTGTGTCATCGGTTTACTAAATTTGTGATGAAATATAATTTGATGTCCAAGGATAACCTGATTGTACCAATTTTAGAAGAAGAAGTTCAGAATTCAGTTTCTGGGGAAAGTGAAGCATGAAGGGAATCTTATAGAAAAAAATGTACTGATCACATAATTAACATTAATTATGTACTGTATATATATCATTTTAGACACATCAATCATGTATCCATATTATAGCTTCTTTGTTTAGTGTAGGTTTTTGTATGCTGAGTGTTGCCTTTTAAAATGGGAAATACTTTTTAAGTTATTCATGAGCTGTATATTCATTGGTGTGGCACTCATGGTTTTTAAATAAGATTAGTATTATGTTTATAATGCCTGTTAATAAAAGAATTTACAGTTTGGTAAAATTGCTGCTAAACAATCATTGGATCACAATCCTCATCAAATAAACACATCTATAAAAAGATGAGTGAGCTTGAGGTTTCACACAAACCATTTATACTAAAGACATAGTAATGTTCTCCTTTGGTTTTATACCTGAGTTTAGATATTCTAGGAAATTCTGTAGCACATACTTCTATCTTAATGTTTTCTAAAATGAGATAGAGTGTTTTTAAATTCTGTTTATAGTTTTTGATATACATATAATTATGTGTATATCCAAGTATAAATGCAAATAAAGCATCAGTAATACTTAAGTAATCTTACTATGCTACACAGAGTATATTCTAGACCAGCATACTTAGAAAGGATTTACCTTTCTGCATCAGTGGATAGTTACATACAAGATAGTGATAACGATAAAGAGTGTAAATGATGTTCCCACTGGAAACCTGCCCTGTCCCTCCCTTCTCCCCATTTCCCTTAAGTCCCTCCTCAAACTACATTACCTGAGAAGCTTTTCACCAGACTGTGATTTAGTGGTGACTTATACCTATTTATATTTGTATTAATTGCTTACAGATTATACCTCATATTAGCAATTACATTACACTACAGGAAAAATGTATTGGCATAGGCTCTTGCTTATCTTTGCTTTGCAAAATTGTTCTCACTACTTGGAAAACAGTCTTTGAAATAGTTTGACTAATAGTGTTAGTAATATTAATCTTCACATCTAACCATTTAGGCAGCACTTAGAGTTGAAAAATACTATAGTATTTATTTTACACCCCTTCTCCACAAAGTTTATGTTTGAATTATATGGACATGTAAAATTTTTTTTGCAGTAATTCACAGATTCCAAAGGTATTGTTGAATGCTCATGCATTTTTTGGACTTGCTTATAATTCAGTGTCTTAAGAAGGATTCAACCATAGATTTTACAATCGTACCTACTGAATGCAGTTTTCTAACAAAGCACTAGAGGTCTTATTGCTGAACTGGTTGTAATGAGACACTTAGGTTAAGAAAAATTTGTACATGTACTGAAGAAAATGTTTAAATCCATCTTTTGAACGGAATTAACAAATGAACTTCTTTTTCATTTGAATGAATTATTTTGAAATGAGATTAAAATGTAGTAATCTTTTTTTTTTTCGAGTTGGAGGAAATAATTCATACCATACTATGAGATAAGTATGTATTGCAAAAATGTGGAAAACAGTAGCATCCTGAGAGTTTGTATATGTATTTATGCTTTCTGATCCTGCCAGTATATTTGGCTTTGAACAGTGCTATCCCAGCAGCCAGTCATTATTTTGTCCCAATCCACACTCTCTTTAAGAAGTTTTATATTCACAGCAAAAGGAATATTGACTTTTCAATTATGTATTTATATTAATGTAACTATGAACCAATGGGAATAGTAATTTTTACACAAACTGGCTAAGTATCGAGAGACTAAACCCAGTTAATAAATTATAAATAGCAATGTAGCTTTTCTCTCTGTATAAAAGTCTCAATGGATTTCTGTTGCTTGACTATTTTCTTAGTGAACATTTGAACTAAGGCAGTGGCTGGGATTTGGTGATCTGGCTAAATATTCTGAAACACATTTTGAATAATATGACTTGGTGTTAATGGGGAAATAAAAAATTTTTTTTTCTTACTCATTCCATCTTCCCTGTACTATGTGTTTGGAATTGATCATAAAAAAAAAAATACCCTAAAGAAAACATCAGTTTGTAGTCTTGCTTTTGTGTTCATATTGACATTCATATTCTTGTACTGTAAAGTTGAGTCACTGTATCAGGTAAGACAGAAGTGAAACAGTTACTGTTTTTCCTTAAAAAATTCACAGAATTTTGAAAATTATAAACATTATGTGTGCTGTGTTGTGCGTAGCTGCCCAGTCAGGTCCAACTCTGTGTGACCCCGTGAACTCGGGCCTGCCGGGCTCTCCTGTCCATGGCGTTCTCCAGGAAGGAAGACTGGAGTGAGTTGCCGTGCCTTCCTCCAGGGGATCTTCCCAACCCGGGGACCGAGCCGAGGTCTCCTGCATTGCAGGTGGATTCTTTACCACTGAGCCACCAGGGAAACCCATGCATGTACTTGAGTGAGTGAGTGAGTGAAGTCGCTCAGTCGTGTCTGACTCTTTGCGACCCCATGGACTGTAGCCCACCAGGCTCCTTGGTCTGTGGAATTCTCCAGGCAAGAACACTGGAGTGGGTTGCCATTTCCTTCTCCAGATGTACTTAGGTGGTACTAAAGAAACTGATAAGCCCAGCAAACCACTGATTTATAAAGTAATTGTTCTAAGAGGAGGGGAGTAGAAAAGTCACACTTCTGTGTAGTAAAGAAGTTAGGCTCCACTTACTGTTTGAATTATACAACATAGATCCAAAAATTAAATTTTTCTTTTCATGAGATTATTTTGACCATATAGTCAACTCATCATTTTTCTCACATCATATCCAAGAAAGTACCTAATTTTTAATAATTTATGTTCCCATAAGTATTACAGTTCTTTTCTGTGTGTCCATTTTCTTTTCTCTGACTTGAGGTATTAAATTTGCATTTCTAGAACAGTTTCTCAGTTAAATTTAAAATGAATTTTTGTTTTTGGTTGTGTCACATGGCCTGTGGAATCCTAGTTCAGTCTTGACAGGACTGAACCCAGGTCCTCGGCAGTGAAAGCATGGAGTCCCAACCATTGAACCACCAGGGAATTCCCTAAATTTTTAACAAATTAATATTTTTAATATCAGAATAAAAATTTAAATCTATGGTTAATTGCATAATTAGCAAGAGCTGTTACAGTCTCAAACACGTTTAGTGACTGATGTCAAAATCATTGTAATAGAACTAATTAATTTTTCCCTGGGTACTTTGCTATATTTTTGCCTAAAGGCTTCCTATTTTATTGTACAGTTGAATGCTACATTTTATATACTTTTATTTTTTAAATACTTCTTGAATGTACAAAGGTTTCTTGGTGTGGTTCTTACATGCTAGGCATGAAAGATTCTCATTTTTTGAACACAGCTGATTGTTAACTAAGCAGAATCAGCTACTATGGATATGTATTAGTACAACACATTTAGCAATTTATTTGAGGTGGTCAAAACAAATTATTTTCTGTAAAAGCAGGCATTATTAGTGTAGGGTACACTATAAAACCAGAAAACTTCCAGGTAAATTCACTAAATGGTTAGATTACTCATCTAAAAGATTTAATTAGGAGCCTCTTAACATTTGGGGATGCATGGATATTTTCTGTGGGCTAAGAGTTAATTATAGTACTTTATTTGATTTTTTCTGCTATTTACATTTCTTTTTATAGTACACAGAGCTTCATATCAAGTGTGAGAACCTAATTAAGCAGAGAATACTAAATTTTCATAAAAACAAATTTCCAAAAAAGAAATAACTGACATCCTGAACTTCTATCCATGAAGACAGTATGTCAGTTGTGTTGTGTCAGATATTGATTCTATGATTAATTATAGCATCAACATTCAAAATTAGTAAAATGTTCATTTTAAAGTGAAATCATTTTATCCTGATTTGGACTTCAGCTATAAACCTTGGTAAAAACAGTTTATAACTCCATAAATGGTGTATTTACCACTTAACATTTTTAAAAATTTATTTTTGGTTGCAATGGGCCTTTGTTGCTGTGCATGGGCTTTCTCTAGTTGCGATGGGTGAGGCTACTCTTCACTGAGGTGCCTGGCTTCTCATGGTGGTGGCTTCTCGTTGCAGAGCACGGGCTCTAGGCAGTCGGGCTTCAGGCGATGTAGCTCTCTGGCCAGTGGCTGCAGGTGGAGCCCTCGGGCATGTGGGCTCCAGTCGCGCACACGGACGCGGCCGCTCCACAGCGTGTGGAGTCTCCCCAGATGGGGCTGGGGCCTGTGCGCGGCAGCGGCGGCCGACGCCTGTCCACCTCGCCGCCGGGTTAGTCCTTCACCACTCTGATCTGAAGGGGGCTCCTCAAAGTCTTGTTCACTGAGGAACTGCAGTTTGTCACAGATTATAGGGTTTTCTCTGACTTCGTATAACAATGTCAAAGGAACATTCTCATTTAACATGATACTTTGTGTAAAATACTTTTACATCTTTATAAACATTTGCTAATTTTAGTATTTTTGGTTTTCCCTAGTTATTAGTGAATGAAAGAAAATGTTTCTTTAAAAAAAATAACATTTTAAATATCTTGTTCTAAAAATCTAGAGTTAAATGAAGCAGGAATGATGGGATTTTGTGCTCCTATTTCCCCTACTTTCCTCAGAGATAGATTGAGGGGAGTCAAAAGAACAAGGCAATCTCTGAGATGAAGAAACACTGGGTATAGTCATTATTGCACTAGCAATGACATAGCCACTTGACCCAATTTCAGAAATTCAATAGACTTTTTTTAACTTTTGAGGGTAAATTTTTATTTAATTCCCCTAAAAAATGTGATTGTATTTTAAAACCAGGTGTATATTTATAGACAGAAACTGTTCTTGCCTTGATTTGGATTAATATTTAAACCACTTTTTTAAATGTTTGGTGCTTTTAGATTTTTAAACATTTTACGAAACAAATGCAGATCTTGGATTATGATGGTTGAGAACCATGTTAGTGGTTGTATTAGTTTTCAGTGTCTGCTGTAGTAAATTACCACAGACTTAGTGGCTTTGAGAATACAACTTTATTATTCTTTTACAGTTCTTGAGGTCAGGAGCTCAAAGTACGTTTTATTGGGCTAAAATTAAGTCCCCATTTCTTTCTGGAGGCTCCAGGGGAAATCTGTTCCTTTCCTCTTTTAGCTGCTTGTGGCTGCTGGCATTATTTGGCTTGTGGCCCCATCATTCCAATCTCTATTTACATCATCTCATTGCCTTCTCTTCTGTGGTGATATTTCTCTCCACCTCTCCAAGGAGACCTGTGATTGCATCATTATGCTCACCTGGATATTCCAGGCTAATTTTCCCATCTCAAGATAATCATATTTGCAAAGCCCCTTTTGCCATATAATGTTATCATCTTGAAAAAAAGTGTGAAAGTATTAGTTGCTTAGTCATGTCCGACTGTTAGAGAACCCATGGACTGTAGCCCACCAGTCTCCTCTGCCCATGGAATTCTCCAGGCAATAATACTGGAATGGGTAGCCATTCCCTTCTGCAGGGGATCTTCCCAGCCCAGGGAACAAACCCAGGTCTCCTGAATTGCAGGCAGATTCTTTACCATCTGATCCACCAGGGAAGCCCAATGTAATCATCTTCCAGTTCAGTTCAGTCACTCAGTTGTGTCTGACTCTTTACGACCCCATGAATCGGAGCACGCCAGGCCTCCCTGTCCATCACCAACTCCTGGAGTTTACTCAAACTCATGTCCATTGAGTCAGTGATGCCATCCAGCCATCTCATCCTCTGTCATCCCCTTCTCCTCCTGCCCCCAACCCCTCCCAGATTCAGGGGCTTTTCCAATGAGTCAGCTCTTCGCATCAGGTGGCCAAAGTACTGGAGTTTCAACTTCAACATCAGTCCTTCCAGTGAACACCCAGGACTGATCTCCTTTAGGATGGACTGGTTGGATCTCCTTGCAGTCCAAGGGACTCTCAAGAGTCTTCTCCAACACCACAGTTCAAAAGCATCAATTTTTCGGCGCTCAGCTTTCTTCACAGTCCAACTCTTACATCCATACATGACCACTGGAAAAACCATAGCCTTGACTAGACGGATCTTTGTTGGCAAAGTAATGTCTCTGCTTTTTAATATGCTATCTAGGTTGGTCATAACTTTCCTTCCAAGGAGTAAGCGTCTTTTAATTTCATGGCTGCAATCACCATCTGCAGTGATTTGGAGCCCAAAAAAATAGTCAGCCACTGTTGCCACTGTCTCCCCATCTATTTCCCATGAAGTCATGGGACCGGATGCCATGGTCTTAGTTTTAGGGAGCCTTTATTCAGTCTACCATAGCAGTCCTCTTGAATTCACACTGTTAATCTTAAAAAGTTCTCCATGCTATCAGTACAGTTCAGTCGCTCAGTCGTGTCTGACTCTGTGATCCCGTGGACTACAGCATGCCAGGCTTCCCTGACCATCGCCAACTCCCGGAGCTTACTCATACTAATGTCCATAGAGTAGGTGATGCCATCCAACCATCTCATCCTCTGTCGGAGAAGAAGCACGTGTGCGCCTCTGCGAGGACGCCAAGATTACAGCTCGTTGCTGAACAGCCATTGGCAGGAGAATGTTGGATCCCACCGAAAAGATACCCCACGTCCAAGGGCAAAGGAGAAGCAAGATGGTAGGAGGGGTGAAACTGCGTTTAGAATCAAACCCCACACCTGCCAGACACACTTGGAGGGCTCAAACAAACCCTGTGCACACCAGGACCCGGAGGCCCCACAGAGACGGAGCCAGAACTGTGTCTGAGTGTCTCCTGCAGAGGTGAGGGTCACAGTGGGCTGCTGCGGGGGCAGGGGCTCTGGGTGCAGCAGACCTGGGTGTGGCAAAAGCCCTCCTGGAGGAGGTCGCCATTACCCCACCACAGAGCTGGCAGAACTTACTCTTGGAGAACACAAACAGAACCTTGTGCGCACCAAGACCCAGGAGAAACGGGCAGTGACCTCACAGGAGACTGACCCAGACTTGCCCGTGAGTGTCCAGGAGTCTCCGGTGGAGATCTGTGGGTCGGCGGTGGCCTGCTGCAGCTTTTGGGGCACTGGGTGTAGCAGTGCATGCTGGGACCTTCTGAAGGAGGTCCCCGTTATCTCCATCACCTCCACCATAGTTTGGCCTCGGGTCAAACAACAGGGAGAGAACACAGCCCCGCCCATCAACAGAAAATTGGATTAAAGATTTACTCAGCATGGCCCCGCCCATCAGAACAAGACCCAGTTTCCCCCTCAGTCAGTCTCTCCCATCAGGAAGCTTCCATGAGCATCTTATCCTTCTCCATCAGAGGGCAGACAGAATGAAAACCATAATCACAGAAAACTAATCAAACTGACCACATGGACCACAGCCTGGTCTAACTCAATGAAACCATGAGCCATGCCGTGTAGGGCCACCTAAGACGGACCGGTCATGGTGGAGCGTTCTGACAAAACGTGGTCCACTGGAGAAGGGAATGGCAAACCACTTCAGTATCCTTGCCTTGAGAACCCCATGCTATAGACTTAATTTTTACTCCAACACTGGTTCTTTTTATTTCTTGAATGTTATCTACCTCTTTATGCCTCCCAGTCACACATGCTTCATTTAAGTCTCATTGAAAAAGCTGAACTTTGAGGCCATTTTCTGTAGATTACCACTTACTACATCCTCCTGAGATGCTTTGCCCCGAGCTTCCCAAGACCTTGTATGCTTAGTCACTGAGTCGTGTCCAACTCTGCAATTTCAGATGTTTGTAGGCACCAGAGTCCACTTCACATAACACCAAATATATTAAAATGTATCCCCATTTCATATTAAATATAATTTTTATATTAAAAATAAAAATTTAAGCAGCTTTTTGTAATTGATTTTAAAAATTTAGCTCAGGGCTTCCCTGGTGGTGCAGTTCTTAAGAATCCAACTGCCAGTGTATGGGCCACAGTTTCAATCCCTGATCCAAAGACCCCACATGCTACGGGGCAACTAAGCCCATAGGCCGCTGACGCCGTGCTCGAGAGTCTTCTTCGAGCTGCAGCTGCTGCTCCTGTGTGCCACAACTACTGAAGCCCGAGAGCCCAGAGCCTGTGCTCCACAGACGTCACTGCAAGGAGAAGCCGTCACACTGCACCTAGGGAAAGCCTGAGCACGCAACGAAGACCCAGTTCAGCCAAAAGTGAATAGATAAATCAATCTAAAAAAAAAAGATTACTTTTACGTTTGGCTGTGGTTTCTCATCAGTCATCTCATATACCTTGGAATTGGGAAAAGCTAATCTACAAGTTGTGTTCAAAGTTAAAGACATTTTTATGAATATGAAAGGCAATAATGGTTTTATATATATTATGTTTTACAGCTATTTAAATATTGCAGTTTTGCAGTTTTCATAGTTTAGGGCCAATATATTTTTTAACAGGTTTCAGATGTTTTTGGGGACACCTGGAAAGTTCATAGGTCCTGGTTTTTAAAATGATCTGCTTATAATTTTATAACACAAACACAATCTATTATTAGAATATTATTGTTTATCAACTCTTATTTGCTCAGGGAAGTCTTCCCTGACCTTGAATATATTAGGTTTGTCTGTCATATGCTCTCCTAGCAAACTTTGCTTCACATCAGTATTTCCATCAACTGTAATTACCTAATTATTTCTATTACTATTTATCCACAATCTTTTTTCTCTGCTAGCCTATTGAGAGCAAACCTGAATCTTCTCACAGGAAATCTGTTCCAGGAGGAGGATTTCATCACTGATGAGAGCCTGAACGTAAAAAACTAAAAAGCATTCTTAAAACACATCCTCCCTTCTCCACGTTTTATCTGGGACATCTGCCTTTAACATCGTATGTGCCTGTAGTGACTGCAGTGGTCTTCTGAAGACATAGTTTGTTCTTGGCTGCTTAGCAGTTCTGGTCTTGGGTCTCTGGCCTTTCTGGAGACCCTGTGAGCTACCTAATATGCTTGTCAAAGTTGTGATGAATCTTTTTATTTACCACACAGAAATACATTTAAATGTTTAGCTGTTGTATTCATATGGGGTGGGGGAGGTTCAAGAGGGAAGAAACATATGTATACTTACGGCTAATTCACGTTGTTGTATGGCAGAAGTCAGCATAATATTGTACAGCAGTTATCCTCCAATTAAATTTTTAAAAAGAATGCTTTATATTTATTCTGGAGTTTCCCCAGGTATAAGGTTGTTCACCACACTAAACAGAACTTTGCAAACTTAAAACTAGACCTTTGGGGGGGGCGGCGGAAATGGTTTCAACTTATTGAGCCCCTAATCAGGTGTCAGGAACTGTGGTACATTTCCCACACCATTGCACTAAATCCTCATACGATTAAATTCATTTGTTACTATCCCCATTTTGCCAGGAGTAAACTGAACTTCAGGGCTTCCCTGGTGCTCAAATGGTAAAGAATCTGTCTGCAGTGCAGGAGATCTGGGTTTGATCCCTGGGTCAGGAAGATCCCCTGGAGAAGAGAATGGCAACCCACTCCAGTATTCTTGCCTGGAGAATTCAATGGACAGAGCCTGGTGGGCTACAGTCCATGAGGTCACAAAGGGTCTGACATGACTTCCTGACTAACTCTTTTCTTAAACAACTTCAAAGTAGCAGTTTAGTGTCCACAGGAGCAAGCAAGCAGGGCCAGGGTCTAAACTGCATCCTGGCTCCAAAGCTCAGACTTCTTCGTTTGATATGCTACCTCATATGTTTCTGAGCATTGCTGCTACCTATCCTGGAAGACTTCTTTCTTATAGGACTGTGTTAGGCAGGCTGCTCGTAACCAAGAAATAGTGTTGGGGAAGGAGAGCATGCCCCAGGGATGGTGAGACGGAAAGTCAGGAGGAGCCTGGGACACCGAGGAAGATGCTCCTCAAGCCCAGGTCTGCTGATTCCTGGTCGGCAAAACCTTCCTTGGTTAAGCCACTCCAACCCAACACATGCTGCCTAACCACATCTATTACAGTGACGAGAGCGGTTCTACTTTTGAAACTTGTAGGTGTTGAAAACAATTCTCTCCCTGAGAATTAGTATCCCCATTAAGACACAAAAGAGTTGAAATTGTGTTTTTGTTTCTGTGTGTGTGTGTGTAATCAACCAAAGAAATTCTTACATTAGGAAGCCTGGAATGTGCTCGCTTCGGCAGCACATATGCTAGAAGGCCTGGACTTCACATTTCCCAGATGTCCGGGTAGGTGGTTCTTGGCTGCCCTGCCCAGAGCCAGGCCTCCTGCTGGCCAGACACAGCAGTGATTAACGGGGAGGGCACAGCGAGAGCTTGATTGAAACTTGGAGTGTCAAACTTCCTTTGAAAGAAATGAAAAAAATTCAAAGTTTCTTTCCATGTAGGCAAATCTACTTCCCCCAGCTGTTTTAGGGTTTTCTGGTCTGTGACATTAGCATTTCTAGATTGCTGGTTTCTTCAGCTTCCAAGTCTGAGATATATGAGTCAAAAATAAAACCAAGAAGTTTACCACTGGTCATCTTATATTTGTTTTATGTATAATCATCTGTCAGAACAGGCTTTATAAACTTTGGGCTGTCATACAAGTAAAATTCACTCTAGAGGTATGATAAATTGTCACGATAAATACTATTGAAGTAGATACGGTTCTGATGGTTTGCATTTAGTTTTCCTACATATCCACCTGTATATTTTGATTCAACATGCTTGATTAGAGACTCTCCCCGTTGTTAACACCTACTGCATTTCAGTGCTCACTTGAAAGTTAGCCATTCCATACAGGGAACTGCTGGGGCCCTAGGAGCTGAGAGGAGGAAATCCTTCTTAATCATAACGCTGAAAGAGCCATGATACTTCCAGCCCAGAGGAGTGGGCTGTAGTGAGGAAAGGCCGGGAAGGAGACAGGTCTGACCTCGTCCAGTATGAGAGAAAGGCAGGTGCATCCGGTCCCTTTCTAGTCAAATATACAAACACCTGGTCCTGGTAAAACAATTGGGAGATAGTTGTGATATGGACTTACCATAGCTTGCCTCCTGCTTCTGTGGGTGTCTGAAGGCCCCCGAAAGCTCCGAGTCTCTTAAAGGGACTGGTGTTTCTGTTGAGTGACAATGATAGAGCCGCTGCTTAGCTCAGTGGCTGTTTCTCTGGTGATTAGGTGTTAAATGCTGTCCATGGAAATAACGGGGATATTCAACCCAAATGGGATGGAACTAACAGGTGGCTATGGAAACCTTAGACAGAAGTGCAGAGATGCTCTACCAAAGGGGAATGGCAGAACCTCCCACCAACATCTATGATCTCCATACTTTCTCATCATTATAACTTATAGGTATTAAAAAAAAAATCACATGCCAGAGCCCCTAAGGAATTACATAGCATTATGAAAAGAACTGAATATACAACTGGCAGATAACTATAAGGTTCAGTTCAGTTCAGTTCAGTTGCTCAGTCGTGTCCAACTCTTTGCGACCCCATGAATCGCAGCACGCCAGGCCTCTCTGTCCATCACCAACTCCTGGAGTTTACTCAAACTCATGTCCATCGAGTCGGTGATGCCATCCAGCCATCTCATCCTCTGTCGTCCCCTTCTCCTCCTGCCCCCAATCTTTCCCAGCATCAGGGTCTTTTCCAGTGGGTCAACTCTTCGCATGAGATGGCCAACGTACTGGAGTTTCAGCTTCAGCATCAGTCCTTCCAATGAACAGTCAGGACTGATCTCCTTTAGGATGAACTAGTTGGATCTCCTTGCAGTCCAAGGGACTCTCAAGAGTCTTCTCCAACACCACAGTTCAAAAGCATCAATTTTTCGGCGCTCAGGTTTCTTCACAGTCCAACTCTCACATGGATGTGAGAAAAAGCATAGCCTTGACCAGACGGACCTTTGTTGGCAAAGTAATGTCTCTGCTTTTTAATTTGTCTGTCTAGGTTGGTCATAACTTTCCTTCCAAGGAGTAAGCACCATCTGCAGTGATTTTGGAGCCCCCAAAAATAAAGTCTGACACTGTTTCCACTGTCTCCCCATCTATTTCCCATGAGGTGATGGGACCAGATGCCATGATCTTAGTTTTCTGAATACTGAGCTTTAAGCCAACGTTTTCACTCTCCTCTTTCACTTTCATCAAGAGGCTTTTTAGTTCCTCTTCACTCTCTGCCATAAGGGTGGTGTCATCTGCATATCTGAGGTTATTGATATTTCTCCCAGCAATCTTGATTCCAGCTTTTGCTT